>NC_045602.1:129376813-130008479 GCF_009762305.2 Zalophus californianus
ACACAGAGTGTTTTCCTCATGGTTTTTATATATATTGACCTTTCCTGGAATGCTATGACCGTGTAAATTGAGAGAAGACTGACTGACCTTTGCCTGGGAATTCACATTGGTTGCTACTCTGGAAGAACAGCTCCGGCAGCAGTTAGACTCAGCGCGCTTGAGGCGTGTGGGGGGTCTGCATCCCACACCTAGACCCACCTGCCTGTGTAGCTGTCATCTTTCCACCTGGAAGCTCAAGCCCTGGAGACTTCACTAGGACTTCCAGCAGTATCCTACAGATGATTTTATCATAAATTACTCTCTACTCACCTTTCTCTTACAGTTCGAGAAGTACATAGGCAGTGTCTATTTCATTTCAGGGTTGACAAAGAGGCCTTAGGTCTGATAAGCTTGGAACCACAGGCATCGGGGCACCTGGGTGGCTCCATCAGTGAAGCGTCTGCCTGCGGCTCAGGTCGTGATCCCAGAGCCCTGGGATCGAGTCCCGCATCGGGCTCCCTGCTCAGCAGGGAGTCTGCTTCTCCCTCTGCCCCTCAGATCACTCGTGCTTTCTTTCAAATAAATAAAATCGGGCGCCTGGGTGGCTCAGATGGTTAAGCGTCTGCCTTCGGCTCAGGTCATGATCCCAGGGTCCTGGGATTGAGTCCCGATTCGGGCTCCCTGCTCAGCGGGGAGCCTGCTTCTCCCTCTCTCTCTCTCTGTCTCTCATGAATAAATAAATAAAATCTTTAAAAAAAAAATACTGATTCGTGATAAAATTGTGAACGTGGTGAACATTTTTTTTAAAAAATCAAATAAAATCTTTTAAAAAAAAAGTCACATGCTCTACCAACTGAGCCAGCCAGACGCCCCCTAAATTGTATACTTTAAAAGGGTGAATTTTATGGCCTTTGAGTCACATTTCAGGCAAAACACAAAGATGAAGCTGAAGAGCTAGACAGGGCCACGCCATGCAGGGCGCTGTGGCCCACGCGGAGTTTTTATCTTCAGCCTCAGACTCATGGGAGCTGCAGAAGGCTTTGGGCACCAATGTGCAGCATAGGTTTGCATTTGAGAAAGATCTCCGTGACGAGTGGCCTGGAGATGGGTACAAGGGATGGCTTCGGAGGGCAAGGACGAGCTAGTGTGTGGACCGGCACCCGGCTTCAGGCTGGAGCGAGCTGGTGGAGGACAGCCACGCCGAAAGCAGTTTGTGGGGGCCCCTGGCACAGGCACAGACAGGCTGGGAGAAGCAGCCTCTGATGGTGGCTTCCGGGAGGATGTTTTGGAAGAGGAGGCATCTGAGCGGAACTCTGCAGTGTTGGTTTAGGGCATCCAAATATTCACGGGGTATGCTCGGAAGAAGGAAGCAAATGAGCAAAGGTTTACTGTGGTTCCATTTGGCCAAGCAGGAAGGGAAACAAAAATGATGGGAATGTATTCGGGTTCTCTAGAAAAACAGAACCAATAGGATGTACATATAGGAGGAGATTTAGTATAGGAACTGACGCGTGAGAGCACGGAGGCCCAGAAGTCCCATAGCCTGCCCTCTGTAAGCTGGAGGACCAGGAAAGCCAGTGGTATAATTCAGTCCGAGTCTGGGGCTGAGAACCAGGGGAGGCCATGTCTGAGGTCGGGATAGATGGATGTCCCAACTCCAGCAAGAACACATTTGCACTTCCTTTGCCTTACTGTTCTGTTCAGGACCTCAACAGACTGGATGGTGCCCACCTGCGCTGGTGAGGGTAACCTTCTTCACTCGGTTTGATTCAGATGCTCATCTCTTCCAGAAACATCCTCACAGGCACACTCAGAAATAATGTTTTACCAGCTCTCTGGGCATCCCTTATCCCATCAAGCTGACACAAAAATCTGTTATCACGAGTCTGCTCCATGTCAGCCCGACAGCCATACGCATCTCCTTCGACCGAGCTTGATCTCCTAATAGAGACAATGACTTAAGTCCTAATTCTGCCGAACATGGTACAGCTATCCAGGGCGCAACCAAAAGCACGGAAATACTGGCCAGCAGAGTGTGTCCTCCCACATCCCCCAACTTCCCTGGGGAGGCCTTAGCACCTCTTCCCAAGAGACTGAGGTTCAAGCAGTGCCTTATCCCTCGGGCCCCTCCGTGCCATGAAGGGGCTGGCAGATTTTTTCCATCTCAGATCTATTTGAAAAAATAAAAGTTGCCCAAGGTGGGTTCAGGCCAACTTGTAGCATGTGGACTTTATTTTATAGTCAATAAAGTCATTCTTTCTCTTCTTGAGCCGTAAAACTCAGTCGTCTTTGCATGTCTGTTTTGTATTACACATTCCAGTCCCTCGAACCTCTTGGTAACAAGTTTCCTTAAGGGAGAAATTGTGCTTATTGTTGGGAAAATGTGATCCACGGCTGCACCAGAGATACTCGAGGACTGCAGACACCTAGATGCAGGGAGGTAGGGTGTTTAAGCGTCAGGGAAACCCTACCCCAGGGACGCTCTATCAGAGGGCTGGTCACAGCTGCCCAATAGTAAACAGGAGACGTGTATTCTTTCTGCCACTTAGACTCCCTGGCTTTGCTTTGAGCAGTCAGTACCAAAAACAAGTATGGATTTGTTTCATTCTGTTTGGATTCCAGTTGTTGAGATATAATCGTTTCTTGTGTGTCATGCATTTTTTTTTTTAAGGTACTTGAATTTTTACCTTATGGTTTAACAGGCATGGATAAAGTCTTGAAATATTTTCAAAGGGAAGGAGGTGAGGCAGGACGGAGGTGACAGAGATAAAAGATACAGTTACCAAAACTTAAGAGCCGGTGCAAACCAGCTGACTTGGAGGCAAATGGGGCTTCTGAAGGGGAGGAAAGAACTGGGAAAAACACCCAGCACATGCCACCAGCTTGCCTTCCATCTGGGACAGCCGGAGGGAGCCTGTCTGGGGGCAGGAGTGACCCTAGGACTTTGTGACAGCCCTAAGAACAGCAGAACTGACTTCCAAAGTTGGTCTGCACATTTCCAGAAAGTTCAGTGTTTCCCCACTTGCCTCAGGACAAAAACAGCCACTGGTGCTTTATAGAAAAGCAGGTTTGGGGCGCCTGGCTGGCTTGGTCGGTAGAGTGTGCAACCCTTGACCTAAGGGTTGTGAGTTCGAGCCCCATGTTGGGTGTAGAGATTACTTAAAGTCTTTAGAGGCGCCTGGGTGGCTCATTCGGTTAAAGCGTCTGCCTTTGGCTCAGGTCATGATCCCGGGGTCCTGGGATTGAGTCCCACATCGGGCTCTGCGCTCAGCGGGGAGTCTGCTTCTCCCTCTCCCTCTACCCTGTCCCACTCATGCACACACTCTCTTTCTCTCTCTCTGTCTTGCTCTCAAATAAATCAATAAAATATTTAAAAAAATAAAAATTAAAAAAATAAAATCATAGAAAAGGCAGGTTTAAGGGCATCACCCCAAACCCTGTGAAACAGAATGTCCAGGAGAGATGGTTAATTGAGCGATTATGGTCAAGTTGCTTAACTCCCACAGGCCTCCGTTTCTTCATCTTGAAATAGTGCTAGGAAGCGTGGCCAGCCACGGGGTTGTGTGAGGATTTAACCAGGGCACTCGGGTGAGGAGAGATTAGCAGTGTGCCGGCACCTGATTCACGATGGATAGCCGTTAACAGCTTACCTCCTGTTTCCTGTTCCAGGTAAGGCGCAAAGCTCCAAAATCACCCTGGCTAACCTCAGTCTCAAGAGGGGGCCACTGGTCATAATCTCTGTAGAGCCTGTCTGCATCTTGATCCAGCCTCAGGTAATATACCGCACCTGTTGTGTTTGGGTGACATCCCCTGTGCTGTCATGCTGGCTCACCCTTCACCGGAGTGAGTAGAGGTGCACTGGCCTTGGGTTCAGTCTAAGATGGTCACTGCCTCTTAGAACTGGAGCTGGCCCTTCAGCAACATGGAGGTCCAACATGTGTGGGTCCACTTTTACGTGGATTTTTTTCGATAAATGCAGCACAGTACTACAAATGTATTTCTCCTCTTCATGATTTTCTTAATACCAGTTTCTTTTCTCTAGCTTATTTCATTGTGAGAATACAATATATAATACATATAACATGTGAAAATCTACTGTTGCTATTGTGTTAATTTACTGTTTATGTTATCGGTAAGGCTTCCAGTCAACGGGAGGTTATTTGTAGCTCAGTTTTTGAGAGTCAAAGCTATCCATGGATTTTCAACTGGGTCGGGCCACGGCTCCCAACTCCTGAGCTGTTCAAGGGTCAGCCGTACATAGATTTTGATTGATCACCCTCATTTACTCGTGGGCACTGCTCTGGGCCAGAACAGTTCTAGTTTCTGGAAATCAAGTGGGAAAAACAAGGTCCGTGCCTATGTGGAGCTCACGTTGTCACAGGGGATGCAAATAATAAAGAAGGCAGGTAAGTATGTCCAGAATTTCATCCTTTCTTCCTGGAAGCAGAGCTGGAGCAGTACGGGAGTGCCAAAGGGAACCTCAAAGGCCCCGAGTGAGGGGAAGGGTGGTGGTAGGTAAGGTTAGGGAAAGCAGGAAAGATAGAGACTGTTGGCTATTGAAAGGGGTTTGCATTGACTCTAAGTGAGATAAGAGCTTTCAGAGGGCTTCAACCAGAGGAGGGACCTGATCTCTCACTTAGGTTTCACTAGGAGCCTTCTGGCTTGGAGTCGGGGTTAGACTGGAGAGGGGAAGGAATAGGAGAGAAACCAGGGAGGAGGCCTCTGCAACAGGGCACACAAGAGATGGCAGTGACTTGGTCCAGGGTAGAAGACGTGGAAGCGGTGAGAAGGAGTTGGATTCCGGAGATATTTTGGAGGTCAAGCCAATCGGATCGGATGTGGGTGTGAGAGAAGCAGAGGCGTCAAGGATGACTCCGGCAGTAGTCTCCTGGAAGCGACAACGCATGGATGGAAAAAGCTTGATGAGACTGTGGGTGGAGAGATCAGGGGTTCAGTTTGGACTGCATTAAGTGAGAGATGTCTAGTAGGTAGAAATAATGAGGGGGCCGAGTAGGCAAGTTAATGTATGTCTGGGTTCAGAGGAGAGATTGGGGCCCGAGATAGTGTGACGGCCATCAGCACGTAGGTGGTGGTTAAAGCCATGACGTTGAAGACTGTAACCTGGAGAAGGAGTCATAGAAGAGGTCCGAGCCCCAGGCCTGGGGGTCTCAGCCTTTAGAAATGGGGGCCAGTCACAGCCTCACTCGGCAGATGTGGAATCTGAACCTTCTCCTGTGGGACCCCCAGCACCACATTTCCCCTCTCCTGACCTTCCCCGGCCACAGCATGAGGGGAGGGAAGGATCCATTGAGATGAGGATGGGAGAGGGCCACAAACCACAGAGGGCAGAAAATCTTGGTCATCACTTAGTCATCCTTGGTCATCCTTCCTAGAGGGCCAAGTCCAAAAATCGACATTGATCCTGTGTCAGACCGTATCATTGACGTTCATTCATTCAACAAACATTTCCCGAGCGTCTCCTGTGTGCCAGGCACTGGTTACGGACGGTAAAAGTAGACACAGTCCCTGGCTTCAGGGAGCCTCTTTCTTAGCAAAGGGACCACTGAACTAACTGCCACCTTTTATAAGTCTTACTTCTCTTGGATTCCTGGCATTTGTTTCTTCTAAAAGTTTATTTTCTCAATTTTTGTGTCTGTTTCTAAGAAGTGAGAAGAGATCATTCCAGATTTTTATTTGACAAGAGTACAGGCACGGAGAGAATCATCGCTATGTTTTTCTTTGTAATGTGGATTTTTCAGTGACACAGGACCCTCGTGAACTAGTCACACGACAATGGCAGTGTTTAGCTGTGGTGGAAATGAAGCAAGATAGGTGTAAGAGTGAAGACCGGTTGGGCGCCTGGGTGGCTCAGTTGTTTAAGCGACTGCCTTCGGCTCAGGTCATGATCCTGGAGTCCCGGGATCGAGTCCCACATCGGGCTCCCTGCTCGGCGGGGAGTCTGCTTCTCCCTCTGACCCTCTTCCCTCTTGTGCTCTCTATCTCTCATTCTCTCTCTCTCTCAAATAAATAAATAAAATCTTAAAAAAAAAAAAAAAAGAGTGAAGACCAGTTAATACCACACAACCACATGGTGCTGGTGCCCCCCGAGACCCAGCATCCGAGACCCAGCAGGAGGTTGGGCCACGCACACGCTCATCGCTTCTGTGCTCACTGGGCAAGTGGAGGCTCCCACGCCGACTGTTTTTTTTAAGGGAAACCCAAACATAATTACTCATTTTTTTTTTTAAAGATTTTATTTTTTTATTTGACAGAGAGACACAGCGAGAGGGAACACAAGCAGGGGGAGTGGGAGAGGGAGAAGCAGGCCTCCCGCAGAGCAGGGAGCCCGATGTAGGGCTCGATCCCAGGACCGCGGGATCATGACCTGAGCCGAAGGCAGACGCTTAACGACTGAGCCACCCAGGCGCCCCAGTTACTTATCTTTTTAAAATAGAAACTGAGACAGAAGCCATTAGCGTTTTTGACATTTCATGGGACCCTCTTAACACACCCCTAGGCGGGTTGAGGGCCGCTGTTTGGGAAACAGTTAAGACACATTGGGCATCAGATCGCAGTGTCACCGCTTCCCAGCTGCATGACTGTAAGCAAGTCACTGCACTCAGCCAGCTCTCAGTTTCCCCATCCAGAAGCAGGAGACACTAACGGTTCCTATCTGTCATCTCCTGAGAAGTATATGACATCAGACCTGTGAAGGCCTTGGCTTTGCACAGTCACCTCTCCCTAAAGGGCCACCATTACAGTGGGAAGGGAGAGTAGAGGGTTGGGCCAGGCATGGGAGAGCCCTGGTGTCCTGTGAAGGAGGGGGAGGCATGTCACCCAGGCAGCCGGCTCCGCTCTGGAGCAGGAGATCAGATTACTCCAGGCCCAAAGCTCCGACTGAGCCTTCCCAGACCTGCCTGGATGTGGTGCTTCGTGCTGGCCAGCTGTCAGGAAGGTCTGCCCTGGGTGTGCTGCTGCCGGGCCACAGGGAAGGACCAGGGCACGACTTGCTGCTCGTCCTGGATGAGGCAGCTGCGTGCATATGGGGAGTGAGGGGTCCAGGGTTCACAGTAGAGTTACAGTCCTGGAAGACCAGAGAGGCAGTGATGCCACGAACGGAAATGGAGCGCGCTGAAGATAGAGAAGTGAAGACAGATGATAATATTTAGAAGATGAAGAGTTCAGAGAGAAATGAGAGCAGGGAGTGTCCGAGGAATTTTGGGATGTGGCCACTTCTTGTCCTTAAATCACCTCTTCAGAGCAGCTCACCAGCGATAAGAGCAAATGACTCTGACCTCAATTAAATCTCAACTCTGAGAACAAATTAGCACCAGGGAGCGTCTTACAGATGCTCCTCAGTGTGAAGAACCATGCTTCCAGCTCAGACTGCCCTCTGTTGGAGACTCAGCCCCACATCCCAGTCCTTAAACTCCATAAGAGAAGGAAAACAAACATCCCAAGGGCCTCCCAACCCTTCCCATACAATTACCGTTTTACTTTCACGATCGTTCTGTGAGAGGCTCCTGTTTCCAAGGTGGGGACACTGAGGCACAGAGACGCTGAGCACCACACCCCAAATCCCAGTCGGAGTGGAACTAAGTTTGGAGGCCATGTTCCATGCTTCACTCACTAGACTCAGCTGTCCCTGGACGTGACAAGAATGACTTGGTCAAAAGGGACCAGATGTTCTCCCCCAAAGGGACTGCCAAGGCACCCAAGTCAGAGTCCCTTTCTTAAGCAGCTTAAGACACGGCTAAGGACCGAGGTTGAAAGGTGACACGAATATGCTCATTCAAAGCCTTTACTCCTGGTTCTGGGCAGGGCACGAGACCAGTCAAGGTAAATGACCATAGCGCTGCTAGAAGTTGATAAAAACACAAGGAGCTCCCCGGACAGAGTCAGGAGGCCATGTTTTTGGCTGTGTCTTGAACTCACATGTGACTTCCATCCAGTTCTTCCCCCGTTCCGCCTGTTGATCAGCAAAAAGAGGCGTTAAGTTCAACAGCGCATTTTCCAACTTTCAACTCTGCTGATGACTGGCACCATCCCTCAGGAAGACAGCTTTGGCAGTACCTGCACATTTAAATGTGCACACCCACTGATTTCTTGGAATATGACTAGAGGAATACACACAGAACTGCACAAGACAGATGCACAGGATGTTCACTGAAACACTGAGTAATGATGACTTGAATGTCCACCATCACGAGACTGTCTAGATAAGTTACAGCATACCTTGGAGAGCAATGTAGCCTGGAGAAACGAATGAAGAAGGAATGTAAGTAGTAAAGTGGAAGCATCACTATGGTGTATTTTTTTTTTCTTAGTGCACGTGAGGCAGAGGGAGAGGGAGAGAGAAAATCTTAAGCAGGCTCCATGCCCAGCACAGAGCCTGACGCCGGGCTTGAATCTTATGACCCTGAGATCATGACCTGAGCTGAAATCAAGAGTTAGATGCTTGACCCACTGAGCCACCCTTGCGCCCCCACCATGATATACTCGAGTGAAACAAGATTTGTCCAATAAAAAACATGTATGGTATGCACACATTGCTGTATTTGTATAATGAATATAAAGAAGGAAAGGTGAAGGGGAAAGTCTTCTACAGAATGTTTTACTTTTTTTTTTTAAGGTTTTATTTATTTTTTGACAAAGAGACAGCGAGAGAGGGAACACAAGCAGGGGGAGTGGGAGAGGGAGAAGCAGGTTTCCCCCTGGAAAGGGAGCCCGATGTGAGGCTGGATCCCAGGACCCTGGGATCATGACCTGATTCGAAGGTAGACACCTAACGACTGAGCCGCCCAGGTGCCCCCAGAATGTTTTACTTTTATAATAAAAATTACTTTAAAATATTTTAACGTGTAGAGTAATATAAGGTAAATCTATATGAATCTCATCTAAGCAGTTTGGAGTTCTTGAACTACCAAACGAACCTGATGATTTGAGATTTGCAGTGTTCCTCGGATTCGGTATGTCTAGTGCTTTATGCATCAGCTACACCCACCAGCCTGTGGGGTGGACTATTTGGCAGGTGGGAAATGGAGGCCCCAAACTGGTTTTTCAAAGCTATTTCTACTACACACAGTATTGCCTCCTTTGGATTCCTACAAACCTATTTCTGTTCCTATCTTTTGGGAGCTCATATCTATGGGGACACTTAGCACGCTGTATTGTAAGCGCGGGTTCCAGCACAGTGCTGTTCAAAGTGGGGCCTCTGCTGAACCTTAGCTAAAAAATCACAGCTTGCATTTGATAGGTCCTTGGGATTTTTAAATTTCATTTTTTCCTGGCCATTCATTTTTTATTATATTTTACAAAAATATGCATCTGTGATGACTGGAAAATTCTTTAAAAACTGGTGCTTCGGGGGGATCTCCGAGAAGCACCGGGAGGCTGGAGAGTAAAGAGTCATCCACACCGCGGCAGGCACTCCACGTTTGGAGTCTGAACGAGCGCATCGCTGAATGGCTGACTGTGTGAATGAGCAAAAGTAAGGCACAGTGGGGGCGGAAAATGCCCAGCACCTTGGTTTCGCATTCAGGGCCATGCAAAGGGTGAGAGCTTAGGACTTCAGGGTCACGGCCAGACTTGATAGGAGCATCACTAAATGCTCACTCTCCTGATCTTAAAGATGGAGCTGAGAGACCTTTTCCCCCAAGTCGTGGAGATGCCCACCAGGGAAAAGTGAGGCAAGGGCCACAGACAAATAAAAAGCAACACTCACTGCTCATGATTACAAAATCAGACGAAGTTAGCAGACTAAGATAAACATTCTCCTTACCAGCCTGAACAAGGAACAGGAAACACAGGCCCCGCGCACAAAGCACTTATTTGAAGCACTACTGTTTAAGAGGAAGCTTTTGGACCATTTACCTCAGGGTGAAGAAAGTGAGGAGGGGGCAGGGTCCCACCCGGGCAGGGTCCCACCCTGGGGTCCAGGTTCATCCGTGAGGGAAACAACTTCAGCCTGAAAGGTTTTGCCTCAGAACACAGGCAAAAACTTGCCACTCCGGAAGGCGGCTGGGCCTACCTTTGCTCCATTTTGAAATTTTCCAGAGGCGCTTTGCAGAGGCAAATAGATCTTCCTAATACTTAGAGAGACCGGAAACGAGAAAAATGACTGCTCTTTTTGTTTTTAAGCATCCCTGTAAAGCTGTGCCATAGAAAGCAGGGTCAGAATGGACCTGAGTCCTAAGCCCTTCCCCTGTGTGTGAATCATTAGGCCATTTATCCTCAGTCCCCCAGATCTGCAAATGGAATGATAACAGGACCCGAGTTCATGTGAGGAGTAAATAGGAGAATGTGTGTAGCACACTTAGCTCAGGCCTGACGCAGCGTGAGCCTTCCACACATGCTAGCTCAGGGCTCTTTCTAATCACAGACCAAAGTGGAAGCCCAAAGGAGTCTTGAGCAGTGACAGGTACCATTAATTCAACATGTGGCATGTGCCAGAAGTAGCGTTCAGTGACACATTTGTAATCTGGTGGGATTCTTGGTACAACCTCTGAGGTAGCTACTCAGACAGCACTTGAAGAGGTGAGGTCCCCTATCCCAGCTGGGCCAGCTCGAGGCAGCTGGGGTCAAGGAACTGAACCAGACTCCCCTCTTGTGCTCCCCATCATCACCCACCTCTCGCCCTCTTGGCTTCCTGGGTCTTGCTTTCTTCTGTGTTTCCCAAGACAAAGCATGAGATCGTGGGCATCAGAGCATTGGCTTTGGCTGGCTTTGTTGTTCTCAAGCCTTCCTCATTGGTATGATTTTACAAAGATGTGGTGGCATGCCCTTAAATTAAAAAAAAAAAAAAAAGTTCGGTCCTTAAATGTCTCCTGAGGGGGGAAAAGGAAGGTTTCTATAAATGATTTCGTTTTCTTCTCCTTAATGTTGAATTTAATAAGGCTAAGTTACTGGATCTCCACTCACAAGTTGGGTTGTTTGTTGGTTTGTTTTCATTTTGGAAACTCCTCTCCATAGTGAACCACCCTCTCTCTGCTGAAAAAAATTCCATGAGGAATTCTGATCAGATGCCGGGGCTGTGGGGCAGATCCCCTGGAGGCTATCATGTTTCTAGAAGGCTCCTAGAAGGCAACAAGTCTTGCAACCTGACTCTTAACTGACTTCTTACCTGTTGGATTGTCTCAGGGCAAAAGGAGAAAACGACATAAGCATGCTTTCTGTGTCCAAACAAAACTATGTATTTTGTAAAGGAAGAAATCTTTTTTTTTTTTTTTAGATTTTATTTATTTATTTGACAGAGAAAGAGACAGCGAGAGCAGGCGCACAAGCAGGGGGAGTGGGAGAGGGAGAAGCAGACTCCCCGCTGAGTGGGGAGCCTGATGTGGGGCTCGATCCCAGGACCCTGGGACCCTGACCTGAGCCGAAGGCAGACGCTTACTATCTGAGCCACCCAGGCGCCCCAGGGAGAAATCTTTTTAAACCGACAACTGAAATTCACTTGACCCTATAAAAGGCAACAGAAGGGCGAGAGCCCTGGAACCTGACTACTTGGGCTTGGGCACCAGCTCTACCGTTATTGTGTGGCCCTGGGCAAGTTGCTTAATGTGTCTGTGCCTCAGTTTCCTCCTGGAAAATGCAAGTGATAACAGTACCTGAATCCATATATTTTTGTGAAGTCAAAAGTGGGTTTGCCAGACAGTGAAGGATTGTCCCAGAACGCTCAGGGATACAACTGGGAAAGGCCCAGGCAAACCCACCCTAAGCGTAAATGCTTTAGGAACAGTCTCTGCACATTTTACTGCTCCGTAGTCTTAGCTGCTATTATTCACAGCTACCTCCTTGCCTTTGGTGGCCATGGTCCTCGTTTATTTATTGTCCACTCTGTAGGGGCCTTATCCCTACAATGCCACTGATCTGACACCCCCAAAGCCCTCAGGAAGTGTTTCTCGCTGTTCACAGAACAAGCTTCCAGAGAACCTACTATATGCCAGGCAAACAGCTTCAACAAATCTTGTGGTCTTTTCCCTCTTTATCTCCTCAACCTTCAGGCAGCATCTAACTTGAAGGTTAAAATAGAGAAAATGCCGTGTGATGCCAGACTGACGTGTCCACATGCAAGGAATGCCCGTGATGGCCGGCAACCCCCAGAAGCTAAGGAGAGAGGCCTGGAACCTTCTCCCTCACAGCCTCCAAAAGGAACCAATCTTGGCGACACCTTGATCTCAGACTTCTGGCCTCCAGGATCATGAGAGGACAGATTTCTGTCAGTTTAAGCCCCCTGGTTGGTGGCACTTTGTTACAGCAGCCCTAAGAAACCAAGGACAACCCCCTTCATGACCCAAGTCCAGACCTTCACAGTCTTGCATCCTGACAAATGCAAGGGCCTCTTCACTGCTCTCCCTGCCTGCTCTCTGTCTCTCCTCATGTCTGTCTGAAAATATCAGCTTCTGACTCCCAGGTCACAGACACCCATGATGCCCAGCGCGCCTACATCAGCACTTCCCAAACTTATCTGAGGGTGAGAATCCCACAGATGATGGTTAAAATTACAGGTTCCCTGGCCCAGTTCCAGACCTCCAGAAATGGGCTTGTAGAAGGGGAGCCTTGGAATCTGCGTTTTTAATGAGCACCCAAAATGATTCTTAACCTCAGGCACATTTGGGGCACTCTGGCCCACAAGAGGAAATCCAGAAGAGACCAAGGATCTTGGTTCAGTGATTTCCATACCATGCCACCAACCTCCTATTCGAACGTCACTTCCCCAGGTTTTCCAGGGCCTCGGACTTCATCCCACTGTGCTGCCTGCCTTGCAGTCCTTCAGCTTGCTCATCCTCTGCCCAAAGATGCTTACGTACTTTGAGAACCACCCTGGTCTTGCCATTTTCCTCCCTAGAACTGCTCTTCCTTTCCTCCTTCTTCTAAATCTAGAATCCAGAATCTGAATGATGCCACAGACCTTAAAGTCGTCTCTGATGACTCAGAGACAGCCTTTCAGTGAACTTGGAATAAAAACCAAACCCCACACCCCGGCCTGCAAAGACCCAGCATGGCCTGGCCCTGCCTACCTCTCGCACTCAGCCTCTTTTGGAAACATTCTCCTTCAGTCTCGAAGTTCCAGGCATGGGCTTTCCTTTAATTCCCCAAACACACTGCGTTTTTCCCTGCCTGGATCCTTGGCACAAGCTCTTCTCTCTCCCCACCACCAATACCTTATAATACTTAAATATCATGTCCTCAGCGCTTTTCCTACAACCTATCCTAAGTAGAACGCGCACGCGCGCGCACACACACACTCTCTCACACACACACACTCCACTTATACTCAGTCACCACACTCTGTCTGATCAATTGCCAACATTTAAAAATCAGGAAGTATCACATAAAAATGTCCAGCCAGACCTGCCACTACAAAGCCGGCGTTCTCCCACAGCCACCCAGGTGGGAGGTGAGCCCTGGCCTGGAACAGGAGTCCTGTGCAGGCCCCACCCACCCTCTCACTCCCTTCCCTTACCTGCCTGGGCCATAAACAACTGTGTTTGGGACACTCCCCTTCCCCCTTCCAAGTTGGGTTCACTTATCATCTGTCTGCCTCATGGAGAGAGATGGTCTTGGTCCCCAGTGCAACCCCAGCATCTCGCCTGTGCTGGGCACAGAGCTGGACCTTGCTAAACATGAGCTGAATGAGTGGATGAATGGATGGATGGATGTCTTGCCTCCTCCCTGTGTCCCATAAGCCATACCATTCATTTTGCCTTTTAATTACACCCTTCCCCGCAACACTCATTAATTTGCTGCCCCCAGTGCCTCCCTCCCCCGTAGAGCTTATGAAAATACAAATCTGATCCTTTCATTGCCCAGTTGTAAACATTTGAGGAGTCTCCCAGCACCCAACTGGAGAAAGCATAAACTCGTCACGAAGGCATCTGAGGCCCTTCAAGCTCTGGTTTCCACTTACTTCTCCAGCCCCCACCTCCAGAGAGAGCCCCCCACCCGGCACACCCACGCCCCACACGATGGCTTAGGGAACACACCATGTTCTTTCCCCGCCCCCACACCTCTGCTGCAAAGCTCCCTTTCCCTGGAATGCCTCCCCCCCCCAACACACACACCCTGCCATGCCTCTAGCAAACTCCTACTCATTCTTCTGCCCTAGCGCTAACCAGAGTCACTTCACTGTGAAACACTCCAGACCGCCTCCCCAGGCTGACTTAGTCATTCTCTCTTTTCTATTCCCACCCCCTCCCCTTTCATACCGCAGCCTCAGCACTGAGTAATGGCTCAAAATAGCAGCTGGTGTCTTCTGAGTACTTGCCGTGTGCCAGGCACAGAGTGAGCTTTATCGTCTTTAATCCTCACACTCGTGCTGAGCCCCTGCCTGGAAGGAAGCCTTCCCCCTTCAGGCCCCCCCCCCCACCCCAACACACAGAGATGCAGGAGGATCACTTTCTCACCTCCAGCTTCCCTGAGAGGCCACCCCTGCCACTCTATGTTGAATTTTCTTTCTCCTTCCATGCCTTGTCCTACCCCCCAGGCCTCCCCATCTCCCCTACCTGCTTTTTTTTATTCCATGACTCATATCACTAACAGACTATACATTTGATTAATTTGTGTATTCAGTCTCTACCCTGTGGAATGTCAGCTCCAGGAGGGCAGGGATGTTGTCATGCTTTCTTTACTACTGTCTGTGTACTATCTAGAATAGCACCTGGCACATAGTAGACAATAAATATTTATTAATTCAATGAGGATAGATATTATTACATCTCCAGTTTACCCCCAAAGTAAGTTGTCTGGAGAGAGATTAAGATGCGTTCCACAGGGCGCCTGGGTGGCTCAGTTGGTTAAGCGACTGCCTTCGGCTCAGGTCATGATCCTGGAGTCCCGGGATCGAGTCCCACATCAGGCTCCCTGCTCAGCGGGGAGTCTGCTTCTCCCTCCGACCCTCTTCCCTCTCGTGTTCTCTATCTCTCATTCTCTCTCTCTCAAATAAATAAATAAAATCTTAAAAAAAAAAAAAAAAAGATGCGTTCCACAGGTGGTTGGTGGTAGAGTCAAACGTGATCTCTGGATGGTTAACTCCCAACAACCCACCACCACCCTTAACTACAGTGGGTAGTACTTCCTGAAGACACCTCTCCCTGGCTCTGACATCTCAGCTGGACATGGGGTCCTTGGAAGCAAGAACTCAATTGTATTCAGATTTCTGTTTCCTTGCGTGATCCATGGTAGGGGCTCAAGGATATTTGCCAAACCAATCTAGATGTGAACTGTGAAATGCTAGATGGTAGAAATCCTGTCTTCACTTTTTATCCTTTATCTCCATGCTAAAAAAAGTGTTAAAGACATAGTCGAGCCTTTAAATACTACATTAACAAATTCTGTTATGGCAGTAGGTAATAAAAATAATTATCAATCATGACAATAATAGGTAACATTTACAAAGTCCTGACTCTGTGCTGGGCCCTTTCCTGAATGCTTTGTACACGAATGAAGACGATCAACTCTCTTACTATCCTCATTTTACAGATGATGAAATGGAAGCTCAGGTTAAGAACTTGCCTGAGGTCACGCAGCTAGGAAATAGCAGAGGCAGGATTTGCATGTAGGCACCTGAGAGTCACGTTCGTAACTACTCTGGGCTGCATCTCAGCTAGGCGATGTCCATTACAAGGCCACCCTGTGTGAAGACAAGAAGATTGGTTTATTACACATTTCTGTTTTATTTCAAGGGACTTCTTGAAATTCCGCCAAAGGCTTTGGTAGGCAGTACTACTTGCTAAATAATAACCACTAGTATGCATATTGCACTTGATGGTTGGCAGAGCGGCTTCATGCACTGTTTCTCATCTGACCCCTGCAACAATGTGATGAGGTGGCCACTTCAGTCTCATCTCATAGAAGAGGAATCTGAGGCTCTGAGCGGTTAAACGAACAAGGTCAAGGTCACCCACCCAGTGAGGAGCAGAGCAAGGGCTCAAGTTAACATCTATCACTTGAAAAAAATTAAGATCTGAGTGTTTTCAAACATAAGACTCTTCCATGTCACTTAAAAGTAAGTAAGCTAATCCACGGAAAAGCACTCGGCACAGTGCTTGGAACCAGGTAGGACCCTCATAAATGTGAATTATCATCATCTTCATCAACACCTCCTAGGAACTGGAATATTTTAAGCAGATGACTGCAGCCGTTCTGTTGAGCCTGATGGAAAGATTACCCTTTTCATTCTAGTTCATCCCTGGTAATGTTGAAATAATGATCAATCTCCATTATCCCTGGGGAACCATAGAATGTTAAGAGCTGGAAAGGGTTGTGGAGATGAGCTCATCCGGCTCCTGCATTCACAGATGGAGAAATTGAGTCCTAGAGAGGGAAGAGGTCAGAGGGCAAACTTCTCCAGGGTAGGGCTCCTGCACTGTGCCTGGCACATACTGCCCCCCACCCCACGAAGGTGGGCCGTTACCTAAAGGACATCTAGCTTTTTAAAGGCTACAGGAGATAATTCATTAGTTTCTGAGCTTTGAGCGCTCCCACCCCTCCCCCACACAAAGTACCAAAGTGTTATAAGATATTAACCAGAAAACCGGTCATGTGACTTAATTCCACCTCTGCTTAAAATGCTTTGGTGAGTAGTCTGAGATTCATAAATATACACTTCAACTC
This sequence comes from Zalophus californianus, assembly GCF_009762305.2. NCBI lineage: Eukaryota > Metazoa > Chordata > Mammalia > Carnivora > Otariidae > Zalophus > Zalophus californianus. Next base: position 129,393,407 of record NC_045602.1, read on the forward strand.
TTTCTCAAAGAATTATTAACCAGCTCCATCAAAACTGGAACTTGAGCAATCATGGAGAAAAAGAGCTGGCAAGAGAAACATCTTGAATAAAATCTCGCCACCAGTATATATGACTTCTTGGCACCTCTTTTTTTTTCTTTCTACAAGTTCGAGGGGGAAGGAAAGAAAGAGGTATTATTGTATAAGACATGAATCAATAAAACTAATCGTGGAAAATTACAGTCCCTTTCCACCTCACAAGATGGATTCCAAATGAACGTAACAGTCATGTTAAGTTGTAGAACTTGAAGACAGAAGCATTGGAAAGGGGGATGCAGCACAGAGGTAACCCTCACTGGCTTTTTCAGAGGGTGGAAACAGGCTGGAAGAACCTGACAGTGTGTGGGTGTGATAATCAGTGGTAGCCCATTCCCAACTAATGATTTTGAGAACCTATAATTTATCGAGTCCGTGTCATACTCACCTTCCTTATCTCACTGAGGCCCGGGGGACTAATTCTCCCGGGCATAGGACTAGCTTTTCATTCCACACTAAGGCCTTGATCAGCTTTGGCTTGAGGATTTGGGGGTGGGGAGGGATGACTGAGAGAAATGAGATTAGGGTTCAGCCTGGGAACTAAAGAAACAGAAATATAAACCCTCCTCTGCTGTGGCTCTGGGCTTCCTGCTTCTCAAGTACGGCTGAGATTCAGGCCCTTCCAACAAACCTGAGGCCACGACAGCTCCCTGAATGAAAAGGTTCCCCTCCCCCACAACACCTTTATCAAATTCAAACTATTTTCCACATTCCTTCCTTACACAGCTCAGGCGCACCTGTGACGCAGGGCTCAGGGCAAATTCCACTCAGGAGATCCAGGAAGCTCCGGCCTGGCCCTCCCTTCTAGAAAGGAAAGTCCAAGAGGGATACCACACCCGGAGGAGGGGAGAGAGGACATGACAATACCTCCAGGAATGCAGGGCCCACGCAGGTATGTTGGCACCCATGCACTTCCTCTTGAAAAGGGCCTGGTATGGATAACAGTAATAAAGCTCAACCACACCATACTTGCTCCCACTGAACCGGGGCCCCGGCTTCCAGGGCATGGCCCCGGCAGTTGGGGAGTGGAGGGTCACCGCTGAGAATAAAGATTCCCAAAGGCTGTGACATGTTTTCTCCTCAGCGGTTCTTCAAGTGGGGGCCCTGGGTGTCCCTGAGACCTTTTGAGGGGATTCTCAAAGCTAAAACCATTTCACAGTATTGACATGTCACTTGTTCTTCTCACCCTCGTTGTCTCACAGGTATCCAGTGGTGTTTTCCAGAAGGGGCATGACATGTGATGAAGTCACCCTGATGACTCCTGGAATGTGTGCTTGTGTGTTCTTGTGTTTAAACATTCTGTTTGAAATAATGCAATATATGTTAAGAAAAAAAAAAAGATAGCAGGAAGAATGAAGGGGAAATCGGAGGGGGAGACGAACCATGACAGACAATGGACTCTGAAAAACAAACTGAGGGTTCTAGAGGGGAGGGGGTGGGGGGATGGGCTAGCCCGGTGATGGGTATCAAGGAGGGCACGTTCTGCGTGGAGCACTGGGTGTTACACACCAACAATGAATCATGGAACACTACATCAAAAACTAATGATGTAATGTATGGTGATTAACATAACAATAAAAAATTTTTAAAAAAGACAAAAACAAGGAAAAAAACATTCTCAGTTTTAATTCTCCTACACTGAATGTTAAAAGACAACACATAAACAAAATACTTGGGGGCCCTCCATAATTTTTAAGGGCCTTAAGTGGTCTTGAGACCAAACTGTGGAGCTACCCCATCACAACACCACACTTCATGTCCAGCAGAGCTTGAGTCACATAGCAGGCGCTTTTGAACAGGTGGTGGAGGCCACAGCCTTATTCAGCTTGGGATGGAGTCCTTTCCATCTGTACTTCCACCCAAAATGGCCAGAAAAACCTTAAATTCCCCCACAAACACTTAGTGAACTGAAACCCTCCCTCCACCCACCCACCCCGGGGAAAGATGGACTTCTCACCTTTGAGCCCAGGTCGGGCAAAGTTAACATGAAGAAACCACACTCCCTCAGCACGAGCACCGGGCAAAGCCGTATCTGAGTACCTGCTAGGAGTCAGGTACCACGCTACCCGCTCAGAAGTGAGTTGTAGTCCCTGCGTCCTCAGTGCTTTCGTTCTAGGGTGGAGGGCAGATGACTCCAAAAAAATGACAAAACTGAAACTTGTCGCACAAGTGCTGGGAAGGATGTACAAGGCGTCAGGAGGGATTTGAGGTAGGCGGATGAGGGGAAGGAAGGCTCTGAGGATTCAGGTGGAATGAAGCGCCCTAACCAATTCCTCCCGGCCATCTCAGACATCCCTCCAGCCCCCTCAAACCCAGGTCAGCTCAGAGGAGGGGTCAAGTGGGTCCTTCTAGGTGGGTGGGGGGACTTGAGGGTCTCCTCCCCACTCCACCCCCCCAACCCCGGCATGGCCAATGCTAAACAGCTTCCCCGTTAGGAGAAACCTGACTCTGGGGCATTTAGAGCAAAGGGCTCAGTCTTGATAAATCAAGGACACAACTCTTATCACTACACTCGGAGAACGTTATCCAGAGGCTGCTGTTGGTGGAAACAGCAATCAGCCAAGAAATGGCTAGAGGAGGTAGAGAAGACTCCAGAGGTTAAAAATAAATACAAAATAAGCAAAGAAAAAAGAAAGCCCGGGCGGGCCGGTCTAGAAGTCCTCAGGGAAGCCGGAGCTGAGGGGAGCCATCCTGGGCCTCAGCTCACTTTCCCTCCCCACTTGCGGCGCCCTCTCGACCTCCCAGGACCTGACGGATTGCAGAAAAATCTCCACGGACAAAACCGAGCCTGAAGAGCCCTGATGTTCTCCCCTAGTAACTGCTGCAGAGGCGGGAAAACTTTTATTTTGCAAACAGAGTTGCAGCCGGACGCCTAAACGACCCAACTGGGTGGTGGAGGGGCGTTGCTGCACGCTGCAGCACCCCAAAGTGAACGTGGGGTGGGGGGCGCCGGGAACCGAACATAACCACCGCGCTTCTACGACCAGCGGGACTGCGCGATCCAACCCCAGCCGGGCGCGTTCTCGCCGGGACGGGCCGTCAGGCGCGTGCCTGCGCTTGCGCAAAAGGCACCCGCCCCAGCTCCTCTCCAGGTGCGCTCGCGCTTCCGGCCGGCCTTTCCAAGGCGGAAACACCAGAGCCCGCGCATGCGCTTTCCAGCTCTCCTGCTAGATCCAGGGAGGGGGCCCAAGGCTTCAGGTGATCCCACCCCTCCCTCGCAGCGCGGAGCCAATCGCACGGCGGTGGGCGGGATTTTTGAGAAGGCGATCCGCCCACGCGCTTCGCGAAGCGTGTATCGATTGGTTGGCGACGCTGGCGCAGGTGCGCGCTTCCTATTGGGTGGGGCGGGGCGCGAGCCGCCGAGGCTTCGGCGGAGGCTGCAGGTGAGCGCGCGCGCGCGCCGCGGCTCCCCCCCCCGGCTCGGGTGCGCGCGCGCGGGCTTGCGGGGAGGCGGCCGAGAGCGAGACTGCGGCGCCTGTCGCTTCTGCTCCGCCCCCTCCTCCTCCTCCGCCGTCGCGGCCGCCGCCGAGGCCCGGAGGGAGGGAGTCGCGTCCCCGCCCGCCGCGCAGCCAGTCCGACCCTCGGTCCCGCTGCGTGAGGAGTCAGCCGAGCGGAGCTCTGCGCGGAACCCCGGGCCCCGGCCGAGCCCCTCTGCAGGTGCCTGTGAGGAGGCGCCCGGGCTGCAGCCGCGTCTCCAACCCGCCGGCCGCGCACTCGCTCCCTGCGCTCCCAAGGGGCGGCCCGGCCGGAGGAGGCCGCTGCGGGGCCCGGCCTCAGCATGAACCGCAGCCACCGGCACGGGGCGGGCAGCGGCTGCCTGGGCACCATGGAAGTGAAGAGCAAGGTGCGCGGGGCCGGTGCTGGGCGGAGCGGCCGGCTGCTGGGGGCCGGGCCTGGGGGAGGCCGGGGGGCTGCCCGGGTGTCTGCAACGCGGCCGGGGGGTTCGGCAGTGGGGTTTGGAGACAGGAGGCGGTGGATAGTAAACTGGCCGAGAAGGGGGCGAAGGAGGGGCCTTGTGTTTGTTCCTGGCCCAGGTGGGAAGACCAGTGGAGCACTTAATCTCCTTGAATCTTCATTGCTGTTCAGGGATGGGAGGTGTCTGAGCGCAGTGTGGTACGAAAGCTTTGGGGGAAATTCTAGCTCCTGGTCTATGAGTAAAAGGTATTTGGAACACGCGTGGTCACAAAATGTTACCCCTTTCTGTGGTTCAAGGGTGCATCGAGTGGTGAAAGGGAGAGGCCAGTGCACTAAAGAGCCCTTTTAAAGTTAGCTTTGCTTCCTGCTGGGGATTTCTTCGGCACTAACTTTGGTATGCGTTTAATCTGTAAAATTAACACTATCACCCTTCGTTTGAGTAGCCCTTTACAGTTTGAGGCTGGATGCTCTTTTCATTCCATCGTGCTACCTTTTCACGTCAAGTGTTTTCCTTCTTCACCGACGGTATGCCAGTCTGCTGAATTCTGGCCGTATCCGCGGAATTCCTAAATTGCAAGGCTCCCTGAGCAGGGTAGTCTACAGGGATTAGGTAAAGAATGTTTTCGGAAGGGGGTTTTGAGTGGAATTTGAAGGTGATCGGCAACCACGGCAACATTTTCAGCAAGCATTTCGTGAGTTGAAGAGCCAAAGGAGTTTAGATCTAATTTGCTTCTCTGGAAAATGGAGGGATCCGAAAGGGCTCGCCAGGCTCTGCTTTTATGACAAAACCTGGAAGCCTTCTTACAGAATAACGTCTAGACTCTATAGAATAAAACTGTTTTTGAGAACACTTAACATAGTTAAGAAAACCAAAACACATGCAAGAATGGGAGAACAGTACGAGCATATCAACTTCAAAAATGATGAAACATCATTGAATATAAGACTATTTAGGGCAAATCCAAATCAGGGAGTGGTTTTGAGTGAAGTAGAGTAAGGAGAGCTCCCTGGAGCCTGTGGGTGGAATGGCTTTATTATCTAGACTTGATAAGCAAAGTTCTGTAAGCTGCTGTAGCTGAGGTCTTCGGCTCAGGAATATCTACATTCATTTTGGGAAGCATCATTTAAATGGTTTGTGACTTCGCATCAGGGTAGGGAGTAGTTCCACAGAAGCCGTTCTGTTTTAATAAGAATAGAAATGTAATTGTAGCAATTTAAGGAATGTGCTCTTCCCTGTGTCCTCCATGGAACTGCCAGAGCAGACGGAAGAGATGTGCTTGAGCTGAGGGTTAAGATGACTCCAAATATACAGGGTTTTCCCTCGAGCGGTATAGCGGCGGTAGTGGTTCTGTGCCCAGTGGTTGAACTTTCTCAGGCATTTCTGTCATAAATCTAGTTTGCGTCTGTGGGGGTTGAGGTTAAGAAAAGAAAAACACTTAGGATATTGCATAATCTTAAAATTCAGTTTGTGGCCCTAATCTTGGTAGCAAGTCTTTAAGTCATCATAGGAAAACATGCGTAGAGATTCTAGGTGCACTGTTAAATACAGTCAAACAGTAATTTATCTCCTGAACTAGAAACCTCGAGCACTCTGGGACTGGAATTTCAGGCTTTCTGCCCCTTCTCTTCTGTCAGCTGATACTACATGTTATATATTTGAGCTGCCGTGCTGCAGTTGTAAATAGAATCAAGGCATTCTGAGAACCTGCACTGAATGAAGTGTGGTTCCTCTGTTCTCGATGTTGGTGAATAGACCCAATATTAGGTACTGTTTTTTGTGTCTGTGACACCCTTGTGTTTTAAATAGATATTGTTGACAACATTTATTTTTAGTGGATTAAAGAAAACACTTGTCATCTTTATCATTTAAAAAGTACTTGGACAGATGTTTCAAACAATATTTCCCTTTGTCAGCTGCCTTGGAAATATCACAGCTTTTTACAAAACTGATGGTCAAGAGGTTGTAACCACAAGCAGGTGATAATGCAGATCCACATTTCAGGATCTCTTTTTCTTCTGCATAGAAAACAGGGTCAGCTGTATTATCTGAGCAGAGCTGGGAAAGTTCTTAATAATGAAGGTGGTATCCTTTAATAACCTTGGAACAGTCTTTGGGCTGTACATTTTCTAATTATTATTCATGGGCATTACAGTAGTAAAATTAACTTTGCGGTTTCTTGAATGTACCAACAGATGCTGGGAGAAGGGTATCCGTTGTCCCAGCAGATCCTGGGAGAACGGACACATCCTGGGTGCCCAAGACAACTAAACTGGCCTTCGTAAGAGTTATAAATGGTTCACGTAGTGAATAGTTGTTGACTGGGTCTTAATTTTATCTCTTAGTATTTTTCTTCACGTGTAGTAAAACGTTCTCTTAATCCTATTGTTTTTCTGCAAGAAGCATAACAGTTTCTCTTGTTTGATTTTGTTTTCTGCTAACATTTGCAAAAGGGCACATCTGCTGTGAGGCCACACAGTTTTTCATTGGTTTTATCATAACACTTAAGGAAGAGAAAAACATGTTGAGCAAAGGATTTTCACCCAAAAGCTTTAGCAGTCACGTTGGAGCCCTAAAATGTTCCAGTGTTAGATGGTACTCTGATTGACATACCTGGAGAAGTGGTAAACCCTGGCGGGAATCCAAGCACTAGGAGCTTCAGGTTGTGATACCAGAATGAAGAACATGGAGGAGAAGCTGTGACTTTTGATAACATCATAAGATTAGCTCTGATGTGAAGGGTGTTGCCGAGTTTTTATTTACTTTGAAACGTGAAGGTGTGACTAAACTTTTTTGAGAGTTTTAGGTATGAGTCACCTTATATTCTTGACAAGTGTTGTTGTTTATGTTTCAGGAATGGGTTACGGGAAACTCCTATTGAGGTGGTTTTAGTGAATTTTTAATTTAATACTGATGAGTAGTGTGGGTATCAGTAAGGCAGATGAACTTCTGCTGTGTAACAGATGCAGTGACTCCAGATATTCGTAGGTCCTTGGGAAGAGAAACTGACACATTTGTAACCTGCTCAAATTACTCTGGTGGGGACTTTGTCTGCTTGATGCTTAAGGCTGTGTTAGTATTACATTAGAATACATTAGTATTTCTTGTTAATAGTAGATATTTAGAGGAAAAATGAGTTCAGTGGTTGAGCACATTGGGCAAACATTTGTTTAAAATTAAAAAAAAAAAATCAACCGGAGGACTGAACTGAGTCTTTAATATCTGGTCTCACAGTGATTCCTAAGAATGTGATTATAGTTTTGTAGCATTTCCTAAATGTGGCTGGGACACTTTCTGAGGAAGGTTGATTAACCTTACCTAGGTTTCCACCTGGAGGAAATGCCACGCTGGGCCCATAGTAAGTCATAGATCCTGTTTATCAGGGACCAGATGAAGCCAGTCCTGAGTGCCACTTTAATAATCTGACATTTGGAGAGCAGAGGTGTGATTCTAGAGGAGGAATCAGAATGGGGCATGATAGAGGTGTTTCTGTGGCCCCTTAATGCCTCTCTGATGTCTTTGTCCTCTTCACCTACTCATGGGTGAGCTCCTGCTGTGGGCCTGAGCCTTTCCGTCTGTAGGGCTCAGGCACTGTGCCAAGCACACAAACACTTCTTGCATTAATTGGATGGTTGTAGGATGTATATTTTATGTATTAACAAAGCTTTTTTCCAGCGTTCATAGGGAAGATGCTCCTTATCTCTAGACCTATTTCTTAGATGATGTACCTCCCATTTGTAGTGTGCCTTAATGCAAAGAAGCTCAGAGTCCCTTTTTTATATGTTGCTATTAATTCTTGCCACTTCTGTGAAATCGTAATTCCTTTTATGGGGGAAGAAACTCAGGTGCTTTTTGCTGTTGGCCAAAATAAAGACTTGGGCACATCTTTTTTACCCCATGGCCTGAGGTGGCAGAGGACTGCTGTCAGGATCTGGGCTCCAGACAGGGTTTGAGCTGAGTCACTGCAGGGCAATCCCCAGTGAGGCCTGGGAACCCCAGGGATTGAGTGGAGCCTGCATCCCTTGAAGGGAATGCCCTTCCGAGATGTAGCAGTGAGAAGGCACATTCCTGTGTCTCTCTTACGCTGTTTTATCTCCGATAATGAGATTTCCGACAATAGACTGTGTCACTGCAACTGTCTTTTTTATTAAGGGAAGTACTACGCCTGTTAATTTTCCTGTGGAGTGCATTTTCAGATTGGGTCCTGTTACTTTTGTTTTGTTTTTAATTAATATGTTCATTGTATTTGTAGTTTGGAGCTGAATTTCGTCGGTTTTCCCTGGAAAGATCAAAACCTGGAAAATTTGAGGAGTTCTATGGATTATTGCAACATGTTCATAAGATACCCAATGTTGACGTTTTAGTAGGCTATGCAGACATCCATGGAGACTTACTCCCTATAAATAATGATGATAATTACCACAAAGCTGTTTCAACGGCCAATCCACTGCTTAGGATTTTTATACAAAAAAAGGGTAAGTACTACTATGTGGAAAAATTGTTTTAGAAATAAAAGTTTATTTTCCTCATTGCTAAGATTATGCATTGAATCCTCACTTTGCTGAATAGAGTTTTGTCCATCAGAAATAATAGGACAGAAAGACTGTGACTTTGGAATCAGAGACTAAGATTCTCGTTTTTTTGGTGGCAACTGACTTTCAAGTGCCATATTTACTACTTAATAACTACCTGAAGGAGAGTTAACTTATTTAGAATGTTTCACAGAAATAAAAATAGTTAATTATCTGGAAGATTAGATAGCAAGTCATTATTGTGGAGGAATTTAAACACTGATATTAGTCTTGCAAAAGAACATTTGAAATAACCATCCTATATGGCAAGCATTTTCAAATGTGTTTTGAATTTTAAAACATTTTTTTTTTTTTAAACTTTGTGGCCTCCTCCGTGTTGCCTGTCTGCACATGGGCCTAATGTGTGCCATTTATTTCTTTGTCTTTGGTAAATGAAGAGGTTTAGAAAGCCAGCATGAGGGCAGCAAGCTCAGTATTGGTGGGATAATGAAAGCCTTAACTACATTTATAAACCAACCCAAAAAGCAATTTTGAGAGTGGGTAGGGATTACCCTTGAAGGTGAAACTTTATTTCCAGTCGGTTGATAAACCTTAGACCACTCCCAGAGCTTTGAAATTCCACTGATTATATAGCTTTGCTTTTCTGGGTTTGGAGGAACTAAAGTCCACCAACAAAAATAAACCTCCAAGGGTAACATGTCCATATCACTTGATTATTCATAGAATACTTAGAAACACACAAATTGATTTTCCCAGAGACCCCTGAGGTGGATTTCATAGGTACGTAACAGTGGTGTGGTACAATGAGAGTGTTAATCTGGGGAGATTAATTTGGCTGTTGGGGATGAGTTGGAGTGAGCAGTGGTCTTAGAGGAGAGGGCCAGGACCCGGCGGTGAGGGGAAGCTGCCCCAGTGGAGGAGGCAGGTGACGAAAGTGGCAGTGTTAGATAAAGAGGGCATATCTGATATTTGAGACTCACTGTGCTCCCCTCTGGATGGTGGGGAGTTGAAGAGGGACTCCAACAGAGAACAACTTTCTGGGTTCGAGTCTGATGGCTGGGACAGTGCCATAAAGAAGCAGAATTTGGAAGAGGGACATTAGCTTGGAAAGAAAATGGGTTTGGTTTTAGGATATTTGGCTGGTGAGTTTTAACCATGCCACCTAGGAAATTAGAAATGGTAGACAGGAACTTTGGATCAAAATCTAGAGGCCCAGTCAGAGAAGATTGAAAGTCTGTGGAATAGTGAATAGTTGAGAAATTCTCTGGAGGAGACCTCGTAGGGATGAAGACCAGGGATGGACCCTTGGGAAGCTGTGTACAGACTTTTGGAGACAAAAGAACATTGGTAGAGGAGAGAAGACAAAGCATTCATGTGGAACTTGTCACTTTAAGCATATAATATCAATAATTATTGATGAGTAGGCCTTTCTTAGCAGTTGTAATTTTCATTAAAAACTTTGTTGCTGTTTGGAATGTGTATTCAAGTGTGGAGTGACTATTTTTAAACTACTGTTGTTGGATTATCTTTTTTGTTAGATGATAGAAGTTGATTATACCACTACATGTTTTTATTTATTACTGGCTTTATAACACTTCATGATTGTGGGATTAACCCTCACATCTGTTAAGGGTGGTTATATTCTGTTCTTTGCTTTTGAATATGTTTATATGTGAACAGAAGTTTTCTATGTCCTAGAAAATAAATGTCCAATATAGTAAACAGCCCTTAGAATTTGATTTAGAAAGGGGTACCTGGGTGGTTCAGTTAAGTGTCCAATTCTTGGTTTTTGTTCAGGTCATGACCTCACGGTTGTGAGATCAGGCCCTAGCCCTGGGTCAGCTCCGCACAGGGCGTGGTGAGCCTGCTTAGGATTCTCTCTCCCCTGCCCCTCCCCCTATCTTAAAAAAAAAAGTTTTATTTAGAAATAGGCAGTACATTCAACAGAACATTTCTCTTTTTACAAATACAAATGTAGGGGCACCTGGGTGGCTGTCGGTTAAACGTCTGCCTTCAGCTCAGGTCATGATCTCGGGGCCCTGGGATCAAGCCCACAAAGGGCTCCCTGCTCAGCAGGGAACCTGCTTCTCCCTCTCCCTCTGCCCTTCCCCCCCCCCCCCGCGTGCGTGCGTGTGTGTGTGTGTGTGTGTGTGTGTGTGTGTGTGTCTTTCTCTCAAATAAGTGAATAAAATCTTTAAAAATATATATAAACATATAGGCGCCTGGGTGGCTCAGTCAGTTGAGCATCTGCCTTGGCTTGGGTCATGATCTTGGGGTCCTGGGATCGAGTCCCACGTTGGGCTCCCTGCTCAGCAGGGAGTCTGCTTTTCCCTCTCCCTCTGCTCCTTCCCCTGCTTTTAAGATTTTATTTATGAGAGAGAGCACGAGGCAGGGAGAGGGAGCAGCAGACTCCCTGCTCGCAGGGAGCCTAACTTGGGGCTCAGTCTCAAGAAACTAGGATCATGACCTGAGCGGAAGGCAGATGCTTAACCGACTGAGCCATCTAGGTGCCCTAAAATCTTTTAAAAAAATAAAAATAGGGACGCCTGGGTGGCTCAGTCGATTAAGCATCTGCCTTCGGCTCAGGTCATGATCCCAGTACCCTGGGATCGAGTCCCGCATCAGGCTCCTTGCTCATCAGGGAGCCTGCTTTTCCCTCTGCCTGCAGCTCCCCCTGCTTGTACCCTTGCTCACTCTCTCTCGCCCACGCTCTCTCGCTCTCTAACAAATAAATAAAATCTTTTATAAAAAAATAAAAATATAAATGTAATACAAATATGACTTAAGGAAAGCGTAAAGTAAGCTGGTCAGGTCATTGCTGTTTAATGCCCCCCCCCCCCCATCCAGAATAAAATCCTTCCTGCTTTGGACTTCACAACCCCATCCTTCTCTGTTCCCCCACTCCCTCATCACAGTCTACCACGCTGGCTTGCTTTCTGTCTTCAGACTTGGAAAATGTTGCTGTCTTTCTTCTCGATCCTCTCCCCAGCTCCCTCCTCATCCTTCAGATCTTATCACACAGAAATAACTTCCTCAGAAGGGGTCTCTTTGGACCACCCTAGCCAAAGCCCTTTGACCCTTCCACCTTTATCAGCCCTGGAATTACCTTATGTAAGTATGAGTTATCTTGTTTATTGTCTCTCTTAACAAACTTACGTGGTGCCCTGTGATTCACAGTGATACTTTTAAAGCTCAACTGATGCTTGAGCAGAAAGCTGATTTTAGGTAAACTTTAGTGGACGTTAAATTCAGGAAAGTAATATAAAGCATGACATTATAGTAACATTTTACTGTTTAATTACAATACACTTTGTTTTCTTGGCTTGTTGATTCCAGTTTAGGAATCAGTAGGGCAGCAATTAATCTTATATGGTACCAAGTGATTTTAAAAAACAAAACTTTAAAATCATTTTAAATTTTAAAATCTTGTGGTCTTTTAAAAATCTGATACGTCTAATAGAAGTTTCTTTGAAGTGAAAGTTCACAGTTGAATGCATAAATTATATAGTGTGAACTCAAAGATTGTATCATTGCATATCTTGAAAGGTTTTATGTCTTACAGTAATTTATTGTTAGAAGAAAAACCCCATACTCAAGGGCTATTATCACAGAAGCAGAAACCAAAGAAAACAAAATCCCTGCTATCTGAAAAGTTAGGTTCACAAAGAGGATTCCCAGATCTTTTGCCAACCCCCATCCCCTCTTGGAGTTTAGAGGCTTCCCAGGCAGTCGTGAAGGGCAGCCAAGTCTGGGATCCGTGGAGGTGCACGGACTCCTCACCAGATCTGATCAGAATACCCGCACCACAACTTCTTGTTGTGTTACCTACCATCTCTTTCTGTATGACATCAGACAAATGCATTCACATCTTGGATTTATTAGAAAGAGTTTGTTGGAAACCCTGGAAGGGCCTTGCTTGCTTTACACATTGTTGTACTTGAGACACGGCCTGTGGCCCAGACACTCGGCAGGCACCTCAGTCCTTGGAACTGGGTAGTGGACATTAGTTTGTAGGTGTACTTGAAGATTACTTTTTAATGAATCCGGGTTTGATTTAGAAATGCTCTAAGAGGGGCGCCTGGGTGGCTCAGTTGTTAAGCATCTGCCTTCGGCTCAGGTCATGATCCCAGGGTTCTTGGATCGAGCCCCACATCCGGCTCCCTGCTCCACAGGAAGCCTGCTTCTCCCTCTCCCACTGCTTGTGTTCCCTCTCTCGCTGTGTCTCTCTCTGCCAAATAAATAAAATCTAAAAAAAAAAAACAAAACTGCTCTATGAGATGCATCGTAATTGTCAGTTGAATTTTGAAGAAGAGCATATGATACCCAGTCGCTCACGACAGAAACCTGGGTGTCACCTGTGACACATACCTGTTGTTCAGTCAATCACCAGCCTCTTGGAACAGTTCTAATTATTTTTTGGATTTGTTTCCCCATCAGCACTGCCTTTTCTCCAGGCCAGGCACCATCCAGAATGACCTCAGTAACCCCCAATCATCTCCCTCAGGGTCACTCTCCAGCTTACAGTCAGGGTGAGCTTAATAGAAAAACCCAAATCTTTAGTTTTCTTCGCATTGCCCTTAGGCTAAAGTCCATAATCCCTAGCACCCCCACCCCCCCCAGGCCCTGTTTGTCTGCATGGCCCCTGGCTGCCTCTAACTAGGCTCTTGGCTCCTCCTCCCCTCTCCCCTCCCTCTCTCCCTAGTGGATTTCTTCGTCTACCCCAACCTGCCCTCCTCTGTATTTGTTGGATCCTGTGCCGGGAACATTCTTCCCTCCCTTCTACCTGATTAGCTACTGGCTTCTTTTCCAGTCAGCACAAACCTCACTTCCCCTGGAAAAGCCTTGCCTTACCCTGCAAGCGGCTAGGCTCCCACAGTGCAGTGTATCTACACCACGCTTCCTTGGCCCCTTTGTAATAATTTGATTGCAAGTGTTAATTGCCATCTCCTCTTGTAGACTGTAAGCACCATGAAAGCAAGCACCCTGCTTTTCTCTCTTCACTGCATCCGCAGCACAGGACACAAGGCCTGGCCCAGTTGCAGTGCTTCTGAAATGTTTGGTGGTTGGTTTTTCTTATATTAGGAAGTAAAGGGATTTGCATACTTTGAATATTGCTTTAGGTGATGTTTAATCCTCTTTGAAGTTGCCAGATTTAGTTCATTTAACCATTTTGGATTAGAACGGGTTTGCAAACAAGGCTTGCTGGCTGTTTTTGTAAATAAAGTTTTCTTGGAACACAGCCCTGCTCGTTCCTTTCTGTATCACCTATCGGCTGGATGACCTGCTGTACCCAGAGTACTTACCATACAGCTCTTCGGGGAGAAGGTTGTCAACCCTGAATAGAATAATTTCAAAAATTATTTCATTCTTCCCTGTCTTCTCGCTGAACTTCAAATGGGTCATAATCTTGAACTTTCTTGATGACCCTACCATGAACTGTTACTGTTTTGTTACTGTACAGGGATGACGATGGGGTTTCTATGAGGGTTGGGTTTTTGGTGTCTTTTCTTCCCCCCCCCCCCCAGATTTGCTTTAACACTGTAGGCTTTTACTTCATGTGTCTGTGCCTGCCACTCACTAGTGGACCCTTATCCCCTGCTCTGAATCTGTGACTTGCGACTCCGTGTGTCTGTGAGTTAAGGAATGAGATAACCAGGCTTTTCGGAATTAACTGTTGAAAGAGTAAGGTCCAGAGGGAGTGGCTGCGAGGCTCCTCTGTAAGTAAAACACAGGAGCTTTCTGCTTGTAAGGAATTGAGACAAGCAGTTTGGCTCCTCAGAGGCATTCCTAGTGGATCCTTGTTGATTGCAGTCAGCCGAGATTGTGGCTGAGGGACAGGCTTGGGAAAAGGGAGGGATTGCTGTCTAAGCCTATATCATGTACTGTTGCATAAGCCTGGGTTTTTACAGCTGGGGACGTTGCTGTGAACGAGGTTTGGAAACTTTTCACCTTATTCTGAATTTAGGACTTCGACACACAGACTCAGGTAGAAAGTGAACTCCCAGTTCCCTGTGGACAGTCACCTTTACACTTTAACACTCTGCACCCTGGCTTTCTGCCAAAATATTTCTTTTCCCAGTGGCTGGAAACTGATTAGCTAGATGGGAGAACAAAGGTGCCTTTGTGCTGGGGCATATGGCTTTTGAGAATTTAGCAGAGAGCATTCAAACAGTCTGGATGCGATGCCAAATTATGCAGATTTGGGTTTGTTGTTGTTGTTGTTGTTGTTTTGGTCAGGTTTCCCATGTAGGCAACTTAATTTTGTTCTCAAGTGTGTATGGTCTGGAATTTTCCTTATAAATCTTATGTGGGTTTTCTTAATTGATTGATTCAAAAGGAAAATACATACTTCTGAGAAAACATATTCAGTAGAAGACTATCGTTGATAGGCTTTTGGTCAAATGTTGCCAAAAAAGATTCTTGTATCAGTGAGTTAATTTCCAAAGCCAAATTATAAATAAATTTGTCTATGTAAGAACTGGGTATATATACATACTTTATAAATGAAGAAAGAATTATACCCAGGAGGGGGAAAAAATGCCAAAAATTAAGGTACCCCTAGTCTTGTACATTTCTCTGCAACTAGCTTTTGAAGACTGTTGAAGCAGCACGAGAAGAAAAAGTTCTCCGTACTCAGACACACACCTGACACTTAATACTCATTCTGTGAAGGTGTAAGGTATTGGCCTAGTAAGAAAATTAAGGTCCAGTCTTTTCTCTGTATTTTGTACTCTTAATCATTATTTTGTACCCTTAATTTCCTGGTTTTTATAGAGTAAAGATGATAATATCTATTAATAGAGTGTGAGAGTCAAGGAAAAGAATATAAACTGAACTCTGTACAATCACAGTATGGTCATCGTAGTTATTCTGGAGCAGTAGCAGAGACTAGGATTTTGAACCAGTTCTTTGAGGGAGGAGGGGGTTTTGTCTCCTTTGTTCTTAGGAAATATATTTTTATCCTTGAAGATTCTGACTTTTTAGTTTCTCCTCTTTTGTTATTTTTGAAACATGATTTCAACTTTTGCACCTGATGTTAATTTCATTTCTTTTCTTTTTTTTTTTTTTTAACCTCATTCTCTAATGAGGTGTTCTGTTTGTAGGTATTTTCCTTCAGCAGTATGATTTCAGAAGGTGGATCTGGTTTTGGGTGCCCTGTTTTCCCTTAGTTTACATCAGAGATTATAGATTGCTGGCTGGAAGCGTGTATGCAACCCTCGCTTGTTGTTTGACCCAAACTGGTTTTTGTTGTTATTTAATTAGGAGTCAGCATTTAAAAACGAGAAAATTTTTACTTAAAAAACAGGGCTCCGTGGCCAGTGGGATTTGGCCACACAGATTCCTATAGTGGAAGGAAGACTGCCCGGAGCATGGCCCGCGGTGCCATTACGTGAGGCCTGAGCGCGCCAGTTGGCCAGTCCTCCCACTACCGTGTTGTCTGCGGTACCACCGCCGAGAAAGGGCCCTCTGCACTTCTTTGTTTTTCACACAGTGAAGGAAGAAGTGAAATCTTAGACGTCAGCGTCTTTTCAAAAGTGGGGAAATGGAAGATTAAGAACTCCCCCGGAAAACTGAGGGAGAATGTTCATTCGCAGAAGACCAGAATTCCTAAGTTGTAGATACACATTCATCTAATTTACATTATCATTTCACGCATGCTGTCTGTTTCATTTAATTGCATTATCTGCCTCACCAGCCTGTAGTACAGGTTCGTTCCCTTGATTTACCTTGGGAATCAAAAGTGTCCCATTTTATATCATTGAGTTGAGTTAAGAAATAGGCAACCTGGAGTTTCTTAACAAATGAAGGAAAGATACGTTTTAAGTAACTCATTTGAAATGATGTTTAAAAATGTGTGTGTAAGCTTATCAGAATTTCATTTTCCCCTCTTAACTGTTGTTAAATAGTCCTTGAGCTTCCCCAGATTCGACATTTGGGATTTTACGATGTGTGCTTGAGAGGGCCACCTAGTGGTTTCCTTCTGGTACAGCAGCTCTTATTACTGCGCTACATTTTGATCTGATTAGAATAAGCTAATATTTAAATTGTTTATGTACCAAATACATGTGAGTTACCTCTTCTGTATAGATTCAACTGTAGATAAAATGGGTGTTTTTACGTAATTTCTATAATTATTTTGTTTTTAAACAGAAGAAGCAGACTACAGTGCCTTTGGTACAGACACACTAATAAAGAAGAAGAATGTTTTAACCAATGTATTGCGTCCTGACAACCATAGAAAAAAGCCACATATAGTCATTAGTATGCCCCAAGACTTCAGACCTGTGTCTTCTATTATAGACGTGGATATTCTCCCAGAAACACATCGTAGGGTTCGTCTTTACAAATACGGCACTGAGAAACCCTTAGGGTTCTACATCCGGGATGGCTCCAGTGTCAGGGTCACACCGCATGGCTTAGAGAAGGTCCCAGGGATCTTTATATCCAGACTTGTCCCAGGAGGCCTGGCTCAAAGCACAGGACTATTAGCTGTTAATGATGAAGTTTTAGAAGTTAATGGCATAGAAGTTTCAGGGAAGAGTCTTGATCAAGTAACAGACATGATGATCGCCAACAGCCGCAACCTCATTATAACAGTGAGACCAGCAAACCAGAGGAATAATGTTGTTCGGAACAGTCGGACTTCTGGCAGCTCTGGCCAGTCCACAGATAACAGCCTCCTGGGCTATCCCCAGCAGGTAGAACCGAGCTTTGAGCCAGAGGACGAAGACAGTGATGAAGATGACATTATTATTGAAGATAACGGAGTGCCGCAGCAGATTCCTAAAGCTGTTCCTAATACCGAGAGCCTTGAATCATTAACACAAATAGAACTCAGTTTTGAGTCTGGACAGAACGGTTTTATTCCTTCTAATGAAGTGAGCTTAGCACCTGTAGCAAGTGGCACAAATACAGAAACACATGCTCCAGATCAAAAACTCTTAGAAGAAGATGGAACGATCATAACACTATGAAACCTTTGTCTGAATGTCTTTGGAGTGAGGATGCCATTGGGACTTGTAAATTTGACTAGTTTATTAAAGCATATATACCTCTGAACCAGTGACCTGGAGTAGGCATGAGAAAAATAATATTGCAAGCTTAAAATGTTATTAAAATAGTAGTTTGATAATTGTTAATATAAACTTCGGTTTGTCAGAGGTGAGTTTAAGTCTAAAAGGGGCCTTTGCTGATGAAATTATGGCGCTTGCTATTTTGTCTCTAGAGAACTGGATGTTAGCGCACATTCTCAGAGCTATGAGAGGACCAGATCATTTCTGTTCGAAGTGGTTGCATATTTAACCTGCTGTGCAGAGCCCAGTTAGCTTTTCCTTTAACTATATTTTTTTAAATTCTAATGTGAAGAAGTCTGATCTGTCCTTTGGTAACCTTGGGGACCTCAGCTCCTATGTTCCCTATATTTTATTTTGATTTTTTAATGTTCCTCTGTTGCTAATTGTTACAGGTAATTTTTTCAGATGCTTTTTTTCCCCTCTAATATCTAAGAAATCAATTGCCTGTTTTGGGGAGTTGCTTCCTGTGTCATAAAGCATTGAGACCATGTTCCTGAATTAAGAAACTGTAACAGTTGTTCAAGTTCAAAGCTTGTTCATCCTATAGCTTTCACATTTACAGACTCATTCCATACGCATGTAACTTAATGTTGCAAAAGGCAGTTCCATCAGCTCGTAATGCGTGAGACTCCCTTAATCTCTCACCCGCACTCCCATCTCATTGGAAATCATTCCTTTTGTTGTTGGTTTGCGTTTTGTTGGTGTGCTTTTATATTCTGCTATTATATTTGAGTAGTAGGAGTCATTTTGGATTAAAAAATGCACCCAAATTAAGAGATTTTTACACACAGGACAAACTTGTGCACTTTTTTACATGAGGTAATTTGGTTTTTCCTTAATGGGATTTCTAGGAACACTGCCTACACTTTATGAAAAAATATAGAGTATTCACCTTGGACAGGTAGAGTTTATTGCTATAAATTTTATGAGGCTATTTATTACTTTCCAATGCATCCACTTAGAACAAGTGAAGGGTAAGGCTGCTGACTTCCATTCCTCGCCTGATTTCCCTGTACAACGTGCACGGGCACTGTAGTAGGCCTGTATATAGAAACCCAGGATCGCGTGAAGCACATAAGTTCCCTGTGGCTTATGGCTATTTCTCTCAGAGTTATTTATTAATTTTATGGTAGGGCTAGAATGGGTACCTTTGTAACACTTGTGTGCTATAGAAACAATGAAGAATTAAGTGACTCCGTTTTGAAGGATATTTTCGCTCTATGGTAAAGATATATGAAGAAGTCTTGGACTGAAGGAAGGTCACTTGACTCAGAATACTTAACGTATTTTGCTCACTTTACCACTAAACAGATTATCACTGAACTATTAACTGCACAACATTATGTAATGCAATGTACTTTTTTGTTGAATTCACCCAAGTTCTTCCACTTCTATACCACTATTTGTTAAATGGCATTCCAGCTTTAACCTTCTGTGAGGTAGAGATTTGACTCTAGGATGGCAAAATGTTAACATGTAGGTTAAATATCATTTATATTATAAGTGGTGCAGGGGTTCAACATTTTAAGTAAAAATCCTTTCACGCACTACCTCTCTCTCTCTCCCTCTTTTTTAACAAAGTTTTAACATCCAAAATTTTCTCTTGGGGGAAAAATACTTCAGGGCTTGACTTTTTGTACAAATTTTAACTATAAAGTACAGATTGTCTTGTATGTACTCATAAAAATGGGCATCAAAGCTGCTAGTGCTTTTTATTTTACTTATCCTGCTAAGGGTATATGTCAGTGGTGTTAAAACTAGATTTCTCATTTAAATTATTGGTGAAATAATTGATTACTAGACGTATTGTAAAACCAATAGATCTTGGTTATACAATAAAATGTCAGTTCATTGGTAGTCTGACGCAGTTATTCCAAGTGTACCTTATTAAAAGAAATATCAGTGGATTCAGCATAAAATTTTATAGTACTAAATGTCAAGCCTAACTGTGAATTTTGTTCTGTATCTTGAGTAAATTTACGATAATGTTCTCATGAGCTATCAACAAAATACATGTACGTTTGTGAACTATGAATTTTCTAATTAAATTTTACATGTGACAACATGATTTTTACATGAATGATACTTTGTTTAAACTATCAAATGTCAGTATTTTACTACAATTTTATTATAAAATGTACATTATCACTAAATGAACTTCGATTTTAAAAATCAAATTAGCTTTAGTTGTATATTATTTTTTACAAATAAAGATAGACTTGTATAAAGGCTACTTTCTTGTTTGCAAGTATATGAAAAGTCACCCGACAAATATTTACCAATCACCCATGATACAAAATGAGTAGGAAGAAAATTGCTAAGTTATAACAATATCCTGGCTTCCTTAACTTTTTAATTTTTAAAAGATAAACACCAAATTCTGTATGCATTGACTGCAACTCTGTATGAGCATATGATTATGTACAGGAAGATAGCATTTAAATGTAGTCATTCTGATTGTGTGAGAGGTTATGTGTGATACTCATGCAGAGTTCATTTGCAGTAAAATGATTTGCAACACGACAGTAGTTTGTAATGGCACCATTTATCTTCTGAGATTCAAATTCACTTAGTCCTCTTTATTACCACCCTGTGTGGCATTGGCCGTACAGATTGGGTTCAGTTTATACTGGACGAAGGAAAAGCCCTGAGGTAGATCAGACGCTCCTACTGAGCTATTTCTAATCCCAAATTCATCACTGTCATTGGCTTAGCTGATCTCTGCACTAACTCTGTCAACCAGGGTGGAGGATAATCCTGATGCCTTCCTCAAGTTTAAAAACATTGAAAATCCTCAGAGTAAAAATTCAACGTCACCCACATAGAACTCCTCACATCACTGATTGGTACAGATTATGTTGCATTCAGTACCTGATACTTACCTCTAGGTTTCAGGATCCATGAAACAATGGTATGGAACTAAAACATTCCATTCACCCCTCAATGGGGTTTATCTGTTCAGATTCAAGTTAACGCGTTTGGGCAAGAATACCACATATATGATGTTACATCTTCCTTGTACCATGTCAGGGGGCACAGCATGTTGGTTTATTTCAACACCGCTGATGTAAAAACACTTCAAAAAAGTTTTTTTTAAGTTTGTTTTTATTAGCTCGAGAGAGCAAGCAGGGGGAGGGGGGAGCAGAGGGAGAGGAAGAAGCAGACTCGATGCTGAGCACACAGCCTGATGCGGGGCTCGATCCCACGACCCCGAGATCACGACCTGAGCCAAAATCAAGAGTTGGACCCTTAACTGAGCCACTCAGGCTCCCCAAAACACTTTTTAAAGAAGATTTTTTTTTTTTTATTTGGGAGAGCAGAGCAAGTAGGAGAGAACACGGGATGGGGGCAGAGGGCAGAGGGAGAAGCAGGCTCCCCGCTGATCAGGGATGACCCTGGGATCATAACCTGAGCCAAAGGCAGACGCTTAACTGAGTGAGCCACCCAGACGCCCCGCACATTTTTTCTTAAGTTGATTTTTTTTTTTTTTTAGTAATCTCCACCCGACATGGAGCTCGAACTCATGACCCCCAGATTGAGTCTCATGCTCTTCCGACTGAGCTAGCCAGGTGCCCTGTAACACTCGCTAGTGGGGGCAACTGCTTTCGTTCTAAGTTGTCCATGGTTCTAATTATTCTTAGGCTGATAAACACGGACGGGTGCTTAGAAAAGACATCTGTGTCCAACATCCGTCCGTTCTGTATCTTTGCTTGTCTTCTAACTGAAGAAGTGTTGGGAACGGTGAACCGGCAGGAGTATTCCTGGGTGTCATCTGCCTAACCACGCTTCTGGACCCAGGGAGGATTTTTTCTGGCACCGACTCCAGGGAAGGAAAACACCCCAATGAAACCTAAAGCATGTGCACGGTCATGTCTGGAGAGTGCTAATTGGAGGCTTCTGCCTTTGGATTCTGTGGATTATGAATAAACCCAACTCCAGTTGCTGAAATACAAAGCTTTATTGGCTACATAGCTGAAAAACCAAGGCTAGAACTAGGGCACAGGTACAATCTTGCAGTGCTGTCCGGTAGAACTCTGCAGTGATGGCAATGTCCTATATTTGCTCATTCCAAACAGTCATCACTAGCCTACACTTGGCTGCTGCATACTTGAGATGTGCCCAGGGCAGCTGAGAAGCTGAATTTTTAGGTTCACGTGATTTACATGTAGCCACATGGAGCTCGTGGGTACTGGATTTTACAGCACCCGCTAGAATCTCTCTCCATTTCTTGGTCTGCTTCCCTCTGCTCTTTTCCCAGGCAAATGACCCACTTGTCGTGGCAAAAGTGGCCTCCAGTATCTCCAGTGTACATTCCATCATAGGAGCAGCTCACCCGGGAGGGAGCCTCTCCTCCCCACTGATGACAACCAAAGCCTCGGAGCCGACTTTCACCGGCCCTGGCTGGGTTATGGGCCCAAATCTGACCTGGGTTGGTGGTGGTGGTTCCTCAAGGAAGGAACCAGGGTGCTGCCACCTCACAAAAGAGGAAAGGCCACAGGAAGTGAGCACAGTGATTACCCCTTGCAGCTTTGTTTATAAAATATTTGGGTTGGGGCGCCTGGGTGGCTCAGTCAGTTAAGTGTCTGCCTTCAGCTCAGGTCATGATCCCGGGGTCCTGGGATTGAGCCCCACATCGGGCTCCCTGCTCGGTGCGGAGCCTGCTTCTCCCTCTCCCTGCCCGCCCACCCATGCTCTCTTTATCTCTCTCTCTCTCAAATAAATAAAAAGAATCTTAAAAAAAAAAGTATTTGGGCATCTGGGTTTAATAAGGGAGAGAGTCAAAAGCATAAAGTACTTTGCGAAGGTAAACGGGGACAGAGCAGTCCTCTATCAAAGGGAACGGTAAAGGTGAAATTCTATTTAGGGTCTAATGGCAGTGTTGTGAATTTGAAGGACAAGTTTAAATCTAATAATGACATCATCTAGACTTGTGTTTTTGGTACTGTTGTTTACTTTGATTTGATTTAAATCTGATATTAATCTAACATATAAAGAATACATAAATCCAATAGAAACTTCAATCTGAAATGGCAGAAAGTTCAAAGTTGATTATTTTTGAAATATAGAAACGAGAGAATCATGGTCTTAGAGCAATGGGTAAATTCAAATGCCCAAGGGGCCAGGGTGGGGCAGCGCCAGTGGGCTGGTAAAACACAGTTCCCTTTTACGTGTGTGTGTGTGTGTGTGTGTGTGTGTGTGTAACACTCCGTAATTGCCATGTGGGTATGTGTGGCCCCAGTGTCGCCAGCTCTTTGAACTTTGCAGAAGATGCCAGAAACCCAGAATTTCACATGAGACAGTCTGATTTTTCACACTGTCATGAGACAGGCTGCCCGTTCGCCAGTCCTGTCTCAGAACCTTCAGCGACCGCAGACCTACCAACGGCTCTGTTCCCTCTGCTGTCTCCCCCTTCCCTCGAAGGTCCCTGTGAGGGGGGAACGAGGTGATGTGTACCAAGGGTCTGGAATGGTACCTGAGGGTTAAGAAGCACTCCGCCAATGTTAGCGGTTCTGTCCATTTCTCAGGGCGCTGGCCCAGGCCCAGAGGGGTTGTGAGTGGCCCAAGGCAGTCTCCTAGTTCATCATGACTCCAGAGCGTGGCCCCTGGAACAGCATCATCGTCATCCCCGGGGCGCGAGTTAGAAACGCAGGTGCTCGGGCCCACCTCACGTCTACTGACTAGAAGCTGCGCTGGTGGGGCCCGGCCTTGGCATTTCAACCCGATCCCCCCAAGTGCTTCCTGAGCACGTTAACGTCTGGGGAGCTCTGAAATCCCGCTCATTCCCTCTGTCTCTCTCTCCGTCCTGCTTAGCAGCACTGCAGTGTGATCGAATGCAGTTAATGCCCCACACAGATCCTTACAGGTGTGCCGAGAGTAAGCCTCTGAAAACTCCAGGCTGGATTTCTGTGCTGGGTTATCTGCTGAAAGAAAGGACGAGAAAGGCCGGAATTTGACTTGTGGTGCAACCCACTGATTCTATCTGTGCAGCATGCCTCGCCCGTTTGGTCTCCAGCAACGCGCCAACCACAAGGAAATGGCATTCACCCATTGTTTCTAAGAGCAGGTTACACTCCAAGGAAACACGGTGCTGTTCTTAAAGAACACAGGGGTTCTGTTCCTGAGCCTTCGGCCCTGCCAGCCAGGCTAGCCTTCCATTTATGGGAGCTAGTGAGTTACAAATCAGGTTTTCTCCAACATTCCCAGAGGCCTTCAGCTGCTGTCTCAGGTACATGCCCGCGGTGACTCAGGCAAAACTCTGTATGCTCAGTGATTCAGAAATGAAATCATTAACTTGGGAAATGCCTGCAGAGCGTGGGTACAGGGAGCCTGGAGAGGGCTTGAGAATGTGGGTCTTCCAGTAATGCCAACGAGGATGGCCGCATGGGAACAGTGATGCCGAACCACGCTGCCTCTCGGGTGGGCCAGGGACTAACCCCCCAATCCACTGGAGTCAGAAAGAATCTCCAGTCAGTCCCTCCGAGGAGCGACAACTCACGAAGATTACAGAACGGACCCACAGAAATGTTGACTCCATTTGTTTCAGTTCCTATCTGGTAAAGCAGAAAAATGTGCAAAAGCCTTCGTGACTTAAAAACACAGACAACTTTTGACTCGATTTTAAATCGGGTAGATGCATGTCCACACACACACACACACACACACACACGCACACGCACACACACAGAGACACACACACACACATCTGGTCTGTCTGAAGGTGAAATTAAACTTCTGGCACACACATACACAAAATGCCAGGCAAGACTTGAGAAGGGTTTCCAAATAAGCCTCATCCCCAGATGGTGATCGTCATAATCTTTCAGCACCCCCCCGAGGAAGGCAGCGGTGAAACCTTGGCCATTCAGTTGCGACACCAGAGGGTTTTTCTAGGGAGCCGGCCTGGCTGTCCTTCCCGCACCCCCAGGGTGTCTTGGCTGGAGTTCTCGGGCCCTTGCCCAGTGGGGCTGGCATGGGCCTCGAGCAGCCAAGCAGCCAGGCCCAGAGGACAGGGAGGGAACGGTGAAGGGAGAGAGCCAGGAGAGGAGGCAGAACTGCTGGGGAAGCTGGCCAAATCGCCAAGGGCTGAATGGGTTCCATCAGCTCCTGACACCCCCTCGAATCTTTCTTGTCCCTTTCCACTGGCTGCGTGGATACAGAGGAACACAAAACCCCTTCACATGGCCACCGCCAAGAGCTCATAAACGTTCACTCTTCAAACAGTATGTTAAGTTGAGCAGAACGTTCATGGTTTGGAGAGACGACAACGCAGGACGTGAGTTCACCTTGACATCCCTTAACCACACCCTGCAGTCCCGTTGGACCTGCCGAGTCATCTCTTCTTTTAATCATGGTCAGAGCTTTTCCTCTTTAGAAGGGCTTGTGTTTGAATGTTGGTGGCCATTCTAGGATGGAGGAGGAATGGCCGGACTGATAATGCTTATGTTGTCTTTCCTCTTTTAGCCATGCAAAGACAAATAATGGCTAAGGACGGATGAAATATTTAACAGTGGCCATGCATAATTTATTCCTGAGTGGATGCTCATTTCCAGCCCAGTGGCTGGCTCTCAATTAGGGCTTCCCAGAACATCAAACCACTGTCTCCTTGGCAAATAGACATTTTGCTTATTTTTACTCCTTTCTTCCTAAGGCTAATTGTTTTTGCATTTTTCTTGTTGAAGGACTCATTCCTAGATGTTGTTCCCATCAACCAGAAACAAAAGTAAAAACTGTAGGCAAGGTGTTTTTTGAATATTCATTTCTGGGCTCAGAGCTTCTCCTACCCAGGAAGGAGAAACATGTATTTGTGTATGTAACTTTGCTTCTGAAACGTAGACTGTTTAAGGAAGCCGAGTGTCCACCGAAGCGATAGAAGATTTCAGGAGAAATTGTAGAAAAAAGGTGCATATATGAAAGAAAAAAGTCACCTCCCCCCAAAACCAGTTTTCAGAGATAACCTCTCAAGTTTTTTGGTACATATGTACATCTATATATATATATATATATATATATATATATATTACCTGGTATGTATTTTGACAAAAACAGGATCATAGCAACATATAAATTATTCTGTAGTTTGCTTTCTTCAGAGGACAATATATTGTGAATGTCTCTGCTTTGTCAAAATAGCTCTGCGTCATTTATAATGGCTTCATCGTATTTCATTGTATAGATGATCCATCATTTGGTAAAACCAATTCCCTATCGTTAGCTGCTTTCATTTTTTCTTGATTATAAAGATTTTATTTATGTATTTATTTAAGGGAGAGTGCACGCAGGGGGAAGTGCAGAGGGCAGAGGGACAAGCAGACTCCCCACTGAGCGCGGAGCCAGAACCAGGCTGGATCCCAGAACCCTGGGATCATGACCTGAGCGAAAACAAGAGTCAGCCACCCAACAGACTGAGCCATCCAGGTGCCCCCATTTTTTCTCAATTATAAACAGGGCTGTGGTGAACAGCTTTTCAAATACATCTTTTTGTTCTTTGTTTGATTATCTCCTTAGGATAAATTCCCAGAAGAGGAATCATCAAGTCAAATCACACGTGTTTTTTGGAAAAGGAGAGGATTTGTCTCAAGAAAATATCCACTTTTCTTTCAGAAAGGCTGTTCTCCTTTACATCCTTACCCAGGGTACACGTGTGAGTCTTTTCCCCTCCAAAACACCGGATTTATTGTTTTTATGCACTGCCTATTTTTTTTAAAGATTTTTACTTATTTATTTGACAGAGAGAGAGACAGCGAGAGGGACACAAGCAGGGGGAGTGGGAGAGGGAGAAGCAGGCTTCCCGCTGAGCAGGGAGCCCGATGCGGGCTCAATGCGGGGCTCAATGCGATGTGGGGCTCGATGGGACGCGGAACTCGATGCGGGGCTCGATGCGGGTATCGATGCGGGGCTCGATCCCAGGACCCTGGGATCCTGACCTGAGTCGAAGGCAGATGCTTAACGACTGAGCCACCCAGGAGCCCCTATGCGCTGCCTATTTAGTAGGGGAAAAAAGCATTTCGTTATTTTACTTTGCAGATCTTTGATTATTAGGACAAGGGTTGTTTTTTTTTTAAATTGTTTATTTGTGTTTCATTTATTATCTTCTTTATTTGGGTCCGTTGCATGACATTTAACAATTTGAGGTACTGGCCTTTTTTTTTTTTTTTTAAGTAGGCTCCATGCCCAGCATGGGGCTTGAACTCATGACCCTGAGCTCAAGAGTCACGTACTCTACTGACTGAGCCAGCCAGGCACCCCTGGCCTTTTCTTCATATATACAAGTGTTTTCTATGTTCAGGAAGTCAACGTTTTGGCTCTCATTTTTTCCTAATTAGTCATTTGCTTCTTACCGTGTCTATCCTTGGTTTTTGTATTTATTGCATAGGAATCTTTTATTTCCTATAGTAAAATCCTTTATTCTTTCCTCTTACAATTTCACTCTCAAATTATATAAATATTTACCCAGATTGTATCCCAAGTGTTATAGTACTTTTATGATTTTTTTTTTTTAACATTTAAATATTTAATCCACTT
The DNA here is from genome assembly GCF_009762305.2 of Zalophus californianus. Classification (NCBI taxonomy): domain Eukaryota; kingdom Metazoa; phylum Chordata; class Mammalia; order Carnivora; family Otariidae; genus Zalophus; species Zalophus californianus. Next base: position 129,420,523 of record NC_045602.1, read on the forward strand.
GAAAGTGATCTGATGGTCAGGTGAAAAAAGAGGTCTGGTTTTTCAATGTTCCTTCAGTTATTCTAACATAATGTATCGAATAAGACCCTACTTTCTCACTGAATTGAAATTTCACCTTGATCATGGACTCACTTCTTCAATGTTCTGAATGGGCTTTTTTTGGGCCAGATCATTCTGCTTTACTGATCTCTTTGTCTCCTTTGGAAGCATTTCATGCTGTTTTGATTCCTGAAGCTTTAAAATACACTTTAGCATCTACAAGGCAAATCCCCTCCTCCCTCCCAACTATTCTTTACTTCTTACGTAATTCATCTAATTCATTGTTGGAATGGTAAAGAAATTCACGTGGCTCAAACAACAAAAAAAGCTTTAGAAAGTACACAGTGAAAACACTTTCTCCTTTTTTTGTCCCCAGTTCACCCAATGGTCATCCCCATCTCTGGCATCTCTTCTTATCAGGACACTAAAGACACTACTCTTACGGGCTCAGAGCCCCACCTGGTGAGGGGTTAGGTCTTCAATAGACTTTATTTGGACTGTACCAGTTTTCCACGAATGTCTGTTTTCCTGTTCCAGGATCTAATCTGGGATACCACCTTGCATTTAACCCCCACTCACTTTTACAGCTCCATGATATGTAACCAGTTTCATATATTAAACAATCCCCTAGGGATGATGGGCCTTTCATTTATATCAATTCTTTTGCCACGGCAGCTACGTGGCAATCAATAATTGTACTCATAGGTCATTTCGCATAGATGGAAATATATTGATAAGGTAAATTCCTAGAAAAGGAATTACGGAGGGAAAAGGCACGTGCACTTGTAATTTTGAGAGGTACAGCTGGTTTGTCCTCCTTGGGGATGCGTCAATTCATACTCCAATCAACAAAGGGTATCAGCGCCTGGTTTCCCCAGAGCCTTGCTAATCCTGTGCATTTTCACCAATCTGATGGTTGAAGAATGTATCTTATTTATGAATGAGATTTTCATAGGATTATGAAATTCTTGAATTAACTTTTCTTGCAACTATCTGTTCTTATACTTTGCCCATTTGGTGTTTTTCTTATCAATTTCCAGAAGCCCTTTGTAGATGACGGAGAGTACCCTTCGACTATGATATGTGGTAGGGACAAATAATTTTTCCCAGCTGGTCATATTACTTTTCCTAACAACCAACTTCATTGAGGTATAATGTATTTCAATAAAATGTACTTTGAACATACAGTTCAATGATTTGCAACAGATGTATATAAATATATATATATATATATATATACCCCACTAAGTGGAGATATAGGATATTTCTAAGGCCCTTATATTATTTCAGAATATGCTCATAGTTGTTTTGACATACAGAAACTTCTTTTTTTTTTTAAAAGATTTTATTTATTTATTTGAGAGAGAGAGAATGAGAGACAGAGAGCACAAGAGGGAAGAGGGTCAGAGGGAGAAGCAGACTCCCCGCTGAGCAGGGAGCCCGATGCGGGACTCGATCCCGGGACTCCAGGATCATGACCTGAGCCGAAGGCAGTCGCTTAACCAACTGAGCCACCCAGGCGCCCCATACAGAAACTTCTAATTTTTCTCTTTTTTTTAAAGATTTTATTTCCGTACCATTTTAATTATTGAGGATTTACTGCAGGTTTTAATATTTGGGAGCCCTAGTCCCTTGCCTTAGTTTCCTATTGTTTCTGTAACAAATTACCACCAACTTGGTGGCTGAAAACAACACAGGTTTATTATTTTCTAGTTCCGGAGGTCAGAAATCTGAAATGGGTCTCATGGGGCAACCATCAAGGTGCTGGTGGGGCTATGTTCCTTTCTGGAGACCTTTCTGGAAGGTTCCAGCTCCTGGAGGCCACGCACATGCCTCATTTCCAGAGCCAGCAGATTTCTCACAGCGCATCCTGCTGACACTGACCCCCCTCCCTCCCCCTTTCACTCTTCAGGACCCTGGTGGTTAGGTTGGGCCCTACTGGGTCATCTAGGATAATCTCCCCACATCAACATCAACTGATTAGCAACCTTCCAACTGCAACCTTAATTTCCTCTTGTCAGGTTAACAACCCGTTCACAGCTTCTGGGGATTAGGACCCAGACATCTTTGGGGGGATCATTCTGCCGACCACACCCCCCTCATTGGTCCTCCTGCCTCCGGGTTTTCCTCTTTTTGCGCATTAGATTTTCATATGAATGTGAGAATCACTTTGTCTAGTTAAAAGCAGAAACAAAAAGCTGTTGAGATTGTCACTGGGTTTGCATGATATCTCCACGTTAATTTAGAGAGACTGGCATCTTCTAGATCCTGAGTTGTCCAAGCCAAGATGGGATAAGCATTTTCTGTTGTAGACTCCTGTCCTCCAGAGCGTGCAATTGTCCTCATGACGTCTTGCTCCTCACTGGTTAGGTTTGTTCCTCGGTATTTTTATCTTCCACTGTGTCTTCTCGCCGGTTGTTGTTTGCATATAAGAAAACCGTTGTGGGCGCCTGGGTGGCTCAGTTGGTTAAGCGACTGCCTTCGGCTCAGGTCATGATCCTGGAGTCCCGGGATCGAGTCCCACATCAGGCTCCTTGCTCAGCAGGGAGTCTGCTTCTCCCTCCGACCCTCTTCCCTCTCGTGCTCTCTCTCATTCTCTCCCTCTCAAATAAATAAAATCTTTAAAAAAAAAAAAAAAAGAAAACCGTTGTATTTCCGGACACGAGAGAAAGCGTGTGTGGGTATAGATGAAACAAGCTTGACCATGAACTGGCAATTTTTAGAACTTTTTTCTTACTTTTGAAATACTTTTATTTATGTTGGAAATTATCCATAATAAAAAGTTTTTAAAAAATCCATCAATTCCTACTATAGTGTGTGTGTGTGTGTGTGTGTATTTGTGTATGTTTGGGTCTTTGGGGTGAGTTTTCATCAAACAAAGATGCCAAATCTTGTCAAATGTCTTTTCAGCTTTAAAAAAAAATGGGTTTTCTCTTTGGATCTATTAATATGATTAATTATCTAACAGATTTTCTAACATTTAACTAGTCTTCCTGGAATAAGCTTCACTGGGTTATGCTATATTATTATTTGTTAATGTGCTACTGGATTCTGTTTCCTAATATAATATTTTTGCATAAATATTCATAAGAGAAAATTTTCATTTCCTTTCTGTGTAACTTTTATCCAACTTTGGCGTCAGTGTTATGCTTACTTTTGAAGATAATTTGAAGGAAAAGGAATTTTTATGTGCTCTCAATAAGTTCAAATAATGTTGGAATTTTTTTATTCCTTAAAGATCTTGTAGGATTCCCTTTTGAAACCATTTATACCTGGTGCTCTTGGGGCATAAATCTCTGACAAATATCTCTGTTTCCCCTGGGGAAATTGGTCTGTTTAGATTTTTTTTTGTATTTTTCCAAGTTATATTTTCCTAGGAAACTGTCCATTTGTACCCAAGTTTTCACATTTTAAATGTCAAATGTGAGCAAAATTTGGGGGGCTTTGATCTTTTACATCCTTCTGCCTTCTTATTTCTGTCTACTTGATCAGCCGTGGAACGAGAAGGGTAATTATTATAATTTTGTAATTTCAATTACTCTTATTCAAAACTTTTCTAGTTAATTTTGACACCTTAGTTCACTCGATCTAAGATGCGTCTTGGTCTCAAAAATGTTGAAATGTGAAAGAAAAGTGTGTTTGAGGATCAATAAAATATTATATGTTTATTCTCGCAGGTGGACATTGGGAACTTTTTCTTATATTTCAAAAGAAAAATTCCACTGCAGGCCTAGATCAGGATTTTGTTAAATGTGTAGATTATTTTACAGGAGAACAGCTTTATGATGTGGATTCTCCTCTTTGGTGAAGACGGTGTCTGTCCACTCATTTGCTTCCTCTTCCATATTCCTTACTAGAGATTCACAGTTTCCTTCTTCAGGTTTGTGCACATTTTCTCTTAAGTATCTTCCTACGTAGTGTTCTTTGTTCTCTTAGGAAGGAGTTACTGCAACCACTATATTTTCTTTTTTTTTAAGATTTTATTTATTTATTAGAGAGAAACAGAGATATCGAGAGGGAGCACAAGTGGGGAGGAGAGAGAGGAGCAGACTCCCCATTGATCTAACATGGGGTTTGATCCCAGGACCCTGGGATCACGACCGGAGCCGAAGGCAAACGCTTAATGGACTGAGCCATCCTGAGCACCTAAGCGCACCACAACCATTATATTTTCTAACTAGTTATCTTTGGAGGTTGTTTTGGTATAAAGCTATTTAGTAAATAGCTTGGTCACTATTTCTAATTGGATAATCCTTCCAGAAGGATAATTCAATGACGATGCTTCCTTTTAGAAAAATGTCACCAGTATTTCATGATTAAGAATAACTTCTTTATTTTTTTTAAATTTTATTTAAACTTTATTTATTTAAGTCATCTCTGCACACAACATGGGGCTCGAACTCACGACCCCCAGATCAGGAGTTGAACGCTCCTCTGACTGAGCCAGTCAGGCGCCCCAAGTATAACTTTTTTAAATAAAACATTTGTTTTTCTCATTGCAGGTTTAATCTATGTTCACTGCAGGCAAAATCTAGAAGAAGAAAATTAAAATCACTGCATTACCACCCCTTGAAGTTAGCCACTGTCAGCATCGTGTTGTGTGTGCATACATAGTTTTCTTTTTTACAAAAGTGAGATCCAACTGCACAGTCCTATAACTTGCTTTTTTTACTCAAGATATCGTGAACAGTTCTTCACCTCTTTAAATCTTCATCTACAACTCCTCTTTTATGGCCACACAAGGTCTGTATTTTTACAGGACATTGCCTGATTTATCTTCTCAGTTCCCCTGTCGGTCACCATGTACATTATTTCTAATTTTCTCTTATTGTAACTCCTCAAGGATTTGCACACAACCACGATTAGTTTCTTAGGAAAGGTCTTACAATTGGAATTTCTGGATCTAGGGTTGTGCGCAAATTATAAAATGAGTATTTTATACGGATCTTCAGATTTCCCTCCGGGGAAGTTGTTCTGAGTTTATATTCTGCTGGGCAGTCCAGGTCCTTCTCCGTCTTCCGGTCAACACCAGACAGCATCCTTTCTCAATCTTTTATAAGTGTGTGAAATCTTTTATAAGTTTGTTTTTTAAAAAACAAACACCTTTAATATGGTGACATTTTGATGAGTAACAATAGCCGAGAACAGGTGAGAATGAAGAAAACATGAATACAGAGATGGTCTACTGAAAGTGGTAATCGTCGGCGCCATTAAAAAGGGATCCATAAAAAAAAAGAAAAGAAAAGAAATAAAAAAAAGTCATCCATAGCCAGCCCAAATGGCCATCAACTGAGGAATGAATAAGCAACCCGTGGAACATCCATATAATGGAGTGGGACATAAAGGCATGAAGAATGGATATTTGCCACGACGGGAAGCGTATCTGAAGACATTATGCCACCTGGAAGCACTCAGACACAAAAGGCCACATACTTCATGCTACATTTCTATGGAAAGTCCAGAAGAGACAAATCCAGAGAGACAGAAAGCAGACTGGTGGTTGCCACGGGCTGGGGGGAAGGGGAGAGAAGGGAGGACTGGCCAATGGCCGCTAAGGAGTGTGGGGTTTCTTTTTTGGGTGACAAAAATATCCTAAAATCGACTGTTGCACAACTCTGTAAATACACTTTGGTATATATACCATTGAATTGTACACTCTAAATACATAAGTTGAATGGTATGCAAATTGTAGTTCAATAAAGCTATTAAAAAGTGATTCACAAACCTCATTCATTCAAAAGGTATCACCCGTCTGCAAGGCGGACTTTGTGGCAGGTGGTGGGGTCATAGCAGGGAACAAGAAAACGCGGTTCCTGTCCTCCTGGAGCTCATATTCTAGTGGACTCGATATCACACTACATCCTTGGAAAGAAAATAAAAGGCAAATGCTTGAAAGAGGAAACACTTCGAGACCATCAGAAATCCTGCGGGCTTCTAGTTCACATCGCTTGAAGAGTAGCAGTCTCTGGGTCACTGAACAGACCCCTGATCACAATCTGCTCTTTCACAAAATCCACAGGGGGTGTGTCATTCACCTGGTACATTCCAGTTTGACAAGCACTGATCTGCACGTCGACCCTATGTCGTTGTAAGCAGAAACATCGTCTACACCACCACCATGTCAACCTTCTACCCCCAGCAGAAACGCCATCTATACTATCCCTATGTGCCAGGGACAGGGACAGGGACGTGGCAGCCCGACGGTTTGAATGGTCCCATCAGCGGGGACTCACTACTTGGAGAACCAGCCGCTCACTTAGTAAGCCTCACCTTTGGGAAAATTCTCCCCTCACTTCCGGGCACCCCTCACGCCCCCGCACCCGTCTCCTCCTGCTACATAACACATTCCCACAATCTGAGAGGCTTGAAACAACATGCATCTGTTATCTCACCCGCCGTGGGGTCGGGAGTCGGCCTCACGACGGGTTACCCGGGTCCTTGACTCGGCGGGGCTCTCGGCAGCTTGGGGAGGCGTCCGAACGCATTCAGGCTGTAGTTCCAGCAGGTGTAGGTCCGAAGTGCGGGACTCCTGGGGGCACCCGCAGCCCCCCGCCCCGTGGCCCCCTTGGGTTCCTGTTCTAGCTGTCTCTCCCTGGAACTTCTCTCATCTCTGACCTCCAAACGCCCCTTCAGGACCCGCCTGATTAGGCCAGGCCCACCCAGGATCATCTCCTTTGATTAACTGAAGGCCGACTAATCAGTGGCCTAATCACAGGGGTGATATCCCGTCATGTCCACTGATCCCACGCCCACGCGGGGGCTACACAGGGTGCAGACACCAGCGGCCAGGAGTCTTGGGGCCAGCTTAGTACTCGGCCTCCCTCAGCTGCTGCGCAGTGCCAACACCAGAGGGCGCCCTTCACGCAGTGGCGTTCCAGCGCTTTGCAAAGACCCGGCCGGCGCAGCCCGGCGGGTGGGGTTTCTCTGGCTTTTTGTCTCTCTGGCCCAATTCACTGACTCCTTCCTCGTGATCTTCCTTTCGCTAATCCAGGCCTTGTGCGTGCAAAACAGCACCGGCTCCTTCAAACTGGCATCACATGACAGGACTCTAATTATATTCGGTTTGTCTCAACAGAGATTTATCAAGTGCCTCCTCGGTGACAAATACCTTGCTTGGCGGTTTCACCTATTAGTTATCTGGCCATTTTCTTTGCCCTCCCTTGGAAACCCTCTATTTTGTCAATATTCCACTTATAATGTAGCATTTATTAAGCGTTAGCTGGATTCCAGACACTGAAGCAGTTTGCATAGATTAGCTCATTGAATCTTTTCAGCAATAGGAAGTGGTAGCATGCTGTTCTACTGATTAGAAAACTCAGGCACAGAGAAGTTAAGAAACGCCGCCGGGGTCACACAGCTTTTAGGTGGGGACCAGGATTTGAAACCGGACAGTTTGACTCTGAAGTCTGTGCGGTTAGCCACTGTGCATTGCTCCCTCTCAAAGTTACCCTCTGTACCCAGCAGCGGCCACGGGGGGGGGGGGGGGGGGGGGGGGGCGGGCGGAGAATATTCCGCTTTTAGCTCTTTGCTCTGCATTTTTCAGAAAAGCATCCTCTTTCTCATTTACCTTTTAGCAGGTGAATTATTTCACTGTCTTAAGTTAAACTCCAAGTTAATTTTAAAATTCCCTATGTTTGTCAGTTGAACTGCTGAAGACAGAGTTTCCCCCATCATCATTAAAGGAAATGCCTTTTTTTTCCCCCCGAAATTTCGTTGTGTTTATTTTTGGCCATTGTTATAACCTGAGGCCCCTCTCAGCTTTTCTGTTTGCTGCTGAAATGACTGCAGGTTTCATATAGAGCAGTTAAATCCTTTATGGAGCACCTAGTGCATGCATGACACTACACCACCTATTCCAAGCACAGAAAGGGACCTTTGAATCCTAGTGCAGAGATACACATTCCTGAATCAGAAAAGCAAATATATTCAGATGTCCCAAATAGTGTAAAGAATACTGTTTTTGCTAGGGCACTTAACTTTCTAACATCTTCTGATGTGTTCTGATCCATCTCCATGTGTGATCCTAGGAAGCCTGTGGGTCCAAACCTCGACTCGGCTTCACCCTTACAGGCGTGGGCTTGGGCCACAGAGCCTCAGATGTGAAACCCTCTCCCACTCCCCCTGCTTGTGTTCCCTCTCTCGCTGTCTCTCTCTGTCAAAATAAATGAATAAAATCTTTTAAAAAAAAAGTGAAATAGGAAAATGAGTCCACAGTTCCTTTTTTGTAATTTTGAAAGCCAGGAAACTCTATTTTTTTTTTAAAGATTTATTTATTTATTTAAGAGAGAGAATGAGAGAGAGAGAGCATGAGAGCGGGGAGGGTCAGAGGGAGAAGCAGACTCCCCGCTGAGCAGGGAGCCCGATGTGGGACTCGGTCCCGGGACTCCAGGATCATGACCTGAGCCGAAGGCAGTCGCTTAACCAACTGAGCCACCCAGGCGCCCAAAAGCCAGGAAACTCTAAAAACCATCAGTCCCCTCCCCTCCCCATCAGGTCAGCAGACATTCATTGGCCAGCAAAGCCCGGGCTGAACCGACATGAGGTTTATTTAAGGCCTTTATTCAGCTCACTTGAGGTGAATATTCACACATTTTGCTGGGAATGCCAAGGGTGATAACTGGGTGCTGCCTCAGCTCGCCCTAGAGTTGCTACCCGGGATGTTGGATGTGCTGGGTGTTAACATCCTGAAACCCACCAAGCTCTCCTCCTGAGACCCGGCTGTCCCTAGAGCTTTAGCCTCCGGCCGGTGGAGCTCAAATAGCTGGAATGTTCGGGGCGGCTGTGAGCTCTAGATGAGAAGTCACCGGAAGCACTCAGCTCACGCCTCAGTAACCCAAGTCCTGCACTTTGGACCTCCTTGCATCTGGCAGCATCTTCCACCCACTCCTGTGGGGATGGAGCCACAGAAAATGACCCGGGACCCCCCATCTCAGTAGCTAGAAGGGGGAGAATCCCTCATTCCTCCAAACCTGTGATTCTCCTCTCGCTTCACAAATCCAGGCTGGCTCTCGCGGTAGAGCTAAATGTGGACATGCACAGAGCAGTTTGAACCTTGACCCTTGCCTCCCAGGCTGTGAGACCCTTTGTGTAGCTCTGTTCTGGAAAGGAAAGAGGTAGGAAAAAGAAAAAAACAAACAAAACCCTATCGAATGACAGCAGAGAATTCGAAGCTTTCCTTTGCAGGGAAGGAATGGGACCGTGTTCTTGCTGTGTCCCGCCCCTCTGGAATGACAATTTCAAAACCTGGTTTTTCCATGTGCTTCTTTGAAGAGGGGTTGTGTTCTAAATTAGTCTGCTAGTGGGCAATAGAGACGCTAAGCAGGAGAGTGAGTTCAAATTTTACATGTATGTGTTTATCGAGGTCTTCCAAAGTGCAAAGGCAGCCTGCTGGACCCCCACAGCGAAACAGAAAAAAAAAAAAAAACTGCATGAAACATGTTCTCTGTCCTCCAGGAACTTGCTCTCTGGGGGCAGATTTACAGTTTAGAAGGTGGAAGGTCTCTGGAAGCAAGCCCAAGGGGCACATCTGCTTGTGGGTCGGAACACAGGTCCTTGCAGGCTGACGGAGGCTGCTCCGGGGAAGGTAGGGTGTTGCAGACTGGAAATGCTGGATGCAGATGGGGGGCCACGTCCAGGGGACCCCGGGGTCCAAAACTCGGACACCTTCAGGGGCCAACAGGTCAGTTAGGGACGGGGGCCGGGCGCGGAAGACTGGCAGACTGGGGCAGCTCCTTCACTGGCCAAGTACTGGCCTGCCCCAGTGCAGGCTCTTGGTTTCCTGATCTCTCCCCTCTTCTCAGGAGGAGAAGCCAGGAATCTGAATGTCCACATGAACTGTGAAAGACTACCCTGTCCGAGCGCCGGGGTGGCGCGGGGCGTTAGGCGTCCCAACTCGTGGTTTGGGCTCGGGTCGTGATCTCGGGGTGGTGAGATCAAGCTCCGCGTGGGCTCCGTGCTCAGCGCAGAATCGGCCAGAGATTCTCTCTCCCTCTCCCTCTGCCCCTCCCCCCCACGAGCTCTCTCTAAAATAAATAAATACATCTTAAGAAAATACACATCTTTAAACATGATGTTGTCCACACCAAACACGTTTGCAGACATCTTAGTCCATTCAGGCTGCTTTAACAAAATCCCACAGACCGTGACTTATAAACAACAGTTATTTCTAGTGGTTCCAGAGGCTGGAAAGATCAAGGCATGAGCAGATTCAGTGTCCGGTGAGAGTCTGCTTCTGGGTTGTGGACTTCTCAATGTGTCCTCATGTGGTGGAAGGGTTGGGGCAGGGGAGCTCTCTGGGGCTTCCTTTATAAGGGCACTAATCCCATTCACAAGGGCTCTAGTCTCATGACCCGATCACCTCCCACAGGCCCTACCTCCTAACCTTGGGGATTAGGTTCAACGAAGGAATCTGGGGAGGGACGGGACTCAGGTAAGGCAAACAAGACACCCAGGGCATGGAATGTGAGGAGACCCCGAGAGCGAGGTCCCCTTATAGTTTGTACTCCACATGCCTCTCTTGCCTCCCCCGAGTCCTGGCCCTGCTCCGTGGGACCCCATTTGTCATTTAGGGTCCAAAGAGAATAGCAGTGAATACAGATTGGCAAGGCAGGGCCAGGGGTGTGGTCTTTGAACTTCACTCGGTGGGCACTGGGGAGCGACTGAAGGTTTAAGAGCAAGAAGGGAGATGGCTAGAATGTGCTGTAGAGGGAGGGCAGTGAAGAGGGTGGGTTGGCACAGGGGCAGGGCAGCAAGGCTTTCCTAACAGTCCAGGCTATGAGTAGGGAGGCAGCAACAGGAACCCAAAGGGGTTATCTTGCAGGAGGCAGTATGGTGTGAGAAGCAGGTTGGGAGTTGGGTTCTGGAATCAGATTGTCCGAGTTTAAATCCTGGATCTTGCTTATACTAGTTATGATGTTGGGCAAGCGGTTTAACCTCTCTGTCACAGTTTCTTCATCTGTAAAATGGGCTCACAGCAAGGCCCACCTACCTCTCAGGGTGTGGTGGAGATTCAGTGGTGCCACCTCTGTGAACAGCGCCTCAGGACACAGTAGCCGCGAGGACTGTTGTAGACACGGAGGGACCCTAGGGTCACCAGCACCCCATAGTTAAGCAAGCACTGGAATAGGACAGATCAGAGTCACTTGGGGGGGATTTTTTAAATGTCCCCAAAACAAAGCCACACCCCAGACCAATTAAATCACAATCTCTGGGGTGGGGACTGGGCATCCGTATTTTCTGGAACCTTTCCAGGAGTTTCCAACGTGTGGCCAAGCTTGGGAACCATTGCTTATCTAGAACCTTGTACGCCTGAGGCCTGAACTGGGAGAATTGACCTTGAAAAGACACAAACAGGCAACCATTTTGCAGCTGGAGGTGAAGCCGGATGGGGGTGGGGGGAGGTGGCAGGGTGTGTGACCCTGGGGCCCAGCTAAGGGACTCCTAATATGGCTCCAGGGGGCCTTGCCGGCCTGGCAGCCACTGACACCCCCACACCCAGGCTGGGAGAGAGCCTGCTGCCTGCACCCGCGGAGGACTCCCAAGCAGGAGACCAGAGGCGCAGCTCTGAGCCGGGCTTGGGCGCCAGAGGGAGCTCGTGGGGACACGCCACGGCTCCATCCCTGCAGCTGGTTCAAACTGGTTTGGGCAGGGTGCGGCCCTGGCAGGCTGCATGCCAGGACTCAGGCTTGCTGCCTGTCCCTGGGTCTCCCCAAGAGCTGGGGACTGGGGACAGGGTGCTGGGGCACAGCCAAGGACCACTGAGAGGCCCGGAGAGTTTTACAGTCGGTCCCCTTTGTTGAAAACCATTGATGTGGCCTCCCACAGGGGTCCCCTGGGTAATGCCCACAGCAAGAGGGAGCCCCTAAATAGGGGTCATTCCCAGACTTTGGCGTGCATCAGAATCAACCGTAGAGCTGTTAAGAGGCAGATGCCTAGCTCCCCAGAGATTCTGATTCAGAAAGTTGGGGGAGGGCTCCGGGCATCTGTATTTTTAGCAAAATGTTTCTAAGGCATAATCACACATTTAGGGGGAAGAAAAAAAATCCTGACAGCAAAATGACTGTTGGCTAGCCAACTCAGCCCAGGGTAGAAATCCCTGAGAGGCTGGTGAGAGCACAGATCCTTCCCCAGATACCCTAGCTCCTGGGCAAGGGGGTCTGAGCAATCGGCACTTTTAGATAATATCCCAGGCCTTTTATTTGCCTTGCTTTTATTTATTTATTTATTTTTAAAAAGATCTTATTTATTTGACAGAGCACAAGCAGAGGGAGAGAGAGGGAGAAGTAGGCTCCCTGCTGAGCAAGGAGCCCAATGTGGGACTCAATCCCGGGACTCTGGGATCATGACCTGAGCCAAAGGCAGATGCTTAACCGACTGAGCCACCCAGGCGCCCCTATTTGCCTTGCTTTTAATGAGTCATTTTGGGCATTCAGTAGGTTTAACTCTGACAGCAAACATCAGCAGCAGAGAGAAAACGTTACAAATATAATCGAAACCCCGTTCGTAAGCCCTCTCCATCCCCTCCCCCCACCGCTTTCCTGAATGTGGCCCGCATGGTTCCCAGGCGCCGCCTTACACTTGTACTCCATATGGCCGCATCCATACACAATATACAGTGTGGTTTTGCATGTTTTTAAAACTTTATGTTAATGGCAGCGTGCCCTACGGAGCCTTCTGCAACTTGTCTTTTTTTTTTTTTTTTTTTCCTTCTTCTTAGCATTATGTTTGTGAGTCTCATCCACCAGGGGAAGTTTGTTGAAGTCATCTGAACTCAGTTCTGGGCTTTTCTGAGAGAGGGTCCCAGCCCACCTGCAGGGGTGAGGGTCTGGGCTTGGTTCCTGGGTGTCTGTGTGATGAGAGGCGGGCTCTGAGCATCAGGAAAACCACGACGGTAATGAACGGCCAAATTCAGGTTCCGTGAGTTCCTATCAAGTCCTTTAACGAACCACCTGTGGCCCAAATCTTTTGACAAGATTTTTCCAGAAAGCGACCCTGACCTGAGGGCCCGAATGTTTGGGCAGAGATATGGAGAACTGAGCGGGAAGCAGATGTGGAAGTGGGAATTGTACAAATCGTACGGTGACAGCTCACCCACAAGACGGATCGAGCATGTGCTTACGCCCCCTACCGAGGGTTGTCAGATAAACTCTACATTTAGATTTAACCGGGGGCCGGGGGGGGGGGCGGGGGAGGGGAGCGAGGAACGCGGGGCGTGGCGTATATTTATTTACAACCCTAAGCCCAGCCTGATTTTGCTCCACGAATGCAACATTAAAAAAAAAAAAAAAAGACGTCATAGGAAGAATTAGAACTCTAGACTTCCCTATACCTCTTCACCATTTTTAGGATTTTCCTCATTCGGATTTCCTCATTGGGTCTACACAAACCTCCCAGGGTATGTGTGTATGGGGGGGGGGGGAGGTGGGTCAAATTTAGAGCATTTACGAATTCCCTGGGGAGTTTATTTTAAAAGCTGCTCCTGGGAGGAAAAGGACCACTACACCCGGTTTCCCTAATTCCCAGGACTCTCCTCCTGGCGCAAACAAGACGCTGGAATTAGGGCGGCCTTGGGGGCGGGCGCTTTGGTCTTTAAACGAAAGGATCCCCTGGACGGCCGTTCTCTATCCTGGACGCTGGAATCACCCGCGGAGCTTTAACACCTACTGATGCCCAAGCCCCACCCCCGGGATTCCGGCTGAATCGGCCGGGGTGAGGCCTGGCTTCCGGGCTTTTGAAAGCTCCCCGGGGCATTCTGAAGTGCTGTGGGGGCTGGGAACCGTGGCTCCGCCCGGATTCCAATGAAAAGGGGTGGTCTATACTGGCGGTTCTCAAACTCGGCTGTGTGTTGGAATTACCAGGCGAACTTCAGAAAATACTGGTGCCCAGGTCCCAACCCTAGAGACTGTGCGTGAGCGGGACTTTGGAGGTTTTAAGGGTCCCAGGTGATTGCAATCTGCAGGCGAGTTTGAGAAGCTTTGCTTTACCAGGTGGTGCGAGGGCCGGGCGCAGTGAGCGCCGCGCGCCACTGGGTGGCGCTGCCCACTCGGCCCGGCGCTCGGGGAGGCGCGCGAGGCCGTGGCCGGGTGCGCACCTGCCCCGCCTCCTCCAGGCGGGCCACGGGGCATGCAGCCGGTCGGGGGCGGGGCTCCGAGGCCGGGATGCGGCCCCGGGCTCCCCGGCAGCCTCCGCCAGCTGGACCCCGTCGCGCTCCTGATGCTGCTCGTGGACGCCGGCCGGCCGGAGCCCGTGCGCAGCGGGGCGCGCGAGCTCGCGCTCTTCCTGACCCCCGAGCCCGGGGCCGAGGTAGGGGACCGGGGATGGCAGTAGGGGAAGCCGGGTCTCGGGGTTGGGGGGGTCTGGGCCCTCGCACCCCGGGGCAGGAAAGGGTGGGTGCGGCCTCCGGAGCTCCGGGACCCGAACCCTTGGCGTCCGCGCCTCATCCTCTCGCACCCGGCGCAGGGGACCGAGGGCCGCCTCCTTTGCGGAGAGGTGATGCCTGGCGCCACCCAGAGATACGCGGCAGGTCGCGCCTCTCTCTCCTCCAGCCGACAAGGCCCCCGGGGACCCAGACTCGCGTCGCACCCCGACCGGGGCCCCCAGCATCAGCGGGGACGGGGGAGCGAGGCGCGCTCGGAGCTGCTGCCCTTTGTCAGGCGGGGCCCTGGGGAGGCCGGCCCCGGGTCTTGCCCCGGCCGGGCGCTCAGCCCTCTCGGCTCCGAGCCGGGTGCCAGAGGCCCGGGAGTAGGCGGGCAGGCTGCGTCTGTGCGGGGAAGCCCCGGGCCTTGGTCCTGCTGTTGCTAAGAGGGAAAATACCTCGTCTCTATCCGTACTTGCTATTTTAAAAGCACAGAATAAAAAGTGGATCTGAAACTAGGCCCTTCATCTTCCAGCTGAAGCCAGTCTGTTAACAGTGCCGTGAAAAAAAGTTATTTATCCAAGTCCGCCAGGAGTTATTTAAGGCTTGAATTCAACTCATTCTCTTTTTAAATCTCAAAAGCAGGACGGAAGTACAGCCAATAAAGGGTGAGCACCCTCTCTTTCTCTGCGTCTCCAACTCCAGTCCCCAGAGATAACCATCACCAACAATGTGGTGTACCTCATTACAGACACTTAAAAAATGCATTTCCAAACGTGGGTATGCATATATATTAATAACACTGTGTGTTATTTTTTGTAAAACCCCACTTGATACTGTAATACTGTTCTGCAAGTTGCTTTTTTCCACTCAAAATAGCATGGACAAATGGGGAGTGACTGCTGATGATGAGGTACAGGGCTTTTAAGGGTGATGAAAATGTTCTGGAATTAGTGGTGATGGTTGCACAACTTTGTGAATATACTGAAAACCACAGGACTGTACACTTTTAAAGGGTGAATTTTATGATATGTGAATTACATCTCAATTTTACAAAATAGCATGGACATATTTTCATGTCAGAATGTATCCATAAGAGCTGTCCAATAGAAATATAATCTGAGCCACAAATATGAGCGATTCACGTAATTTGAAATGTTCTGGGAGCCACATAAAAAAGGAAAAAGAAACAGGTGAAATTAGTCTCAACGTACTTAAAGTAACCGTGCCTCCAAAATGTCAATCATTTTAACATGTAATCAATGTAAAAAAATTTTAACGAGATTTTTACCTTTTTTTGGTACTAGGTTTTCAAAATCAGGCTTTTTATTTTTTTATTTTTGAAAGTGAGAGAGATGGGGAGGGGGAAGGGCAGAGGGCGAAGGAGAGAGAATCTTAAGTAGACTCCACTCCCAGCCCAGAGCCCGTCTTGGGGCTTGATCTCACGATCCCAAGATCATGACCTGAGCCGAAATCAAGAGTTGGACCCTTAACGGACTGAGCCACCCAGGCACCCCCAAATCAGGCTTTTATATTGAACTTACAACACATTTCC
Organism: Zalophus californianus; assembly: GCF_009762305.2. Taxonomy (NCBI): domain Eukaryota; kingdom Metazoa; phylum Chordata; class Mammalia; order Carnivora; family Otariidae; genus Zalophus; species Zalophus californianus. Next base: position 129,436,470 of record NC_045602.1, read on the forward strand.
GTTTGGACCGGCCACATTCTAAGTGTTCAATAGTCCTGTGAGGCTGGTGGCTTCCGTGTGGGAGAGTGCAGGTCTCTATCATTCTTTATCTTCCTAGTATCCCACAAAGAAGTAATAATTACTCCTGTTTCCTGAGCACATACTATGTCCTAGCAAGTGTGCCAAGCCCTATTCCCAGTGACCCAGTGGCCAGGAGGTTTTTAGGTCGATTTTATAGCTGAGGAAACGGAGGCCCTCACAGAATCAGGGCCATCCGCTGGAGGGACTATAATTTATGACCTCTGCCCCCAGGGACGGGCGTTCAGGTTGTCTACAGTTTTTCTTTTTTTTTTTTTAAGATTTTTATTTATTTATTGAGAGAGAGAGAGAATGGTAAAGAGAGAGCATGAGAAGGAGGAAGGTCAGAGGGAGAAGCAGACTCCCCGCTGAGCAGGGAGCCTGATGCGGGACTCGATCCCGGGACTCCAGGATCATGACCTGAGCCGAAGGCAGTCGCTTAACCAACTGAGCCACCCAGGCAGCCTGTCTACAGTTTTTCACTGGTTTAAGGAACGTGAGCGTCTTTCTCATTCCTTCTCTCCCTTGCTCTCAGCAGAGAGATGTCATTGTGCCCAGCGGCTGAACCTCAGCTTCATTTTGTCTCTATTAGGGACAGCCTTCAAGAGAAGCTGCGTGTATTAACTTCATTTTCTCACTCGGGGCTCTCTTTAACTCAGACACGGGCTCGCTCACACTCATTTGTGAGGGATGTAATGAAGAGCCCAGCTCCCTGTAGCACCGTGCAGCAATAAACCCACTTAGAGCACTGTCTGATGTTTATTTACCAGAAGAAGCAGAAACTGCTGGAGTAGAGTCACTTGCAACGTCTACTTAAAGTTTAATTCATGAGTGGGTCCCCGTGCTGAGGCTGTTTGCAGATGGGTCAATGAGCTAGAAAAGGGAGATCTGGTTTGGGAACAGGCCTGGACAGCTGGGCCCTTCTCCCAGGGCCACTTCTGGTTTTTAAATGGATCTCATACCAGCCGACTCCAGTCCTAGGGGTGTCCTGGGGGTTCCCAGTGAATGGGCCTGCTGCGTTCAACACCTTGAACCTCTACTACGTATGTGCCAGGAGCTGGGGACAGCAGTGAAACACGCAGGGCCCCTGCTCTCAGGACACTGTCGGACCGTAGACACGTCACACACAAAAGCTCTAGATGGTGACGCGGTGGTGTGGTAGAGGGTAACAGTGTGAGACGGCAAGACGGGGGGCGGGCGAGGTCTCTCCAGGGAAGCGGAGACCTGAGTGGTACCCACTGAGGAATGTGCAAGAAAGAGGAAGCCCAGGGACCTGACTTTGTTGGGGTGCAGTCAGGGAGGGCTTCCTTGAGGCGGCAGCATTTTAGGCTGAGCCCTAAAGTGTGAATGAGACCTGGCCAGGCTAGGAGGAGAAAAATCACCCAGGCAGAGGGAACAAAACCTGCAGAGGCCCTGGGGTAGGACGAGGCAGGGTGCCCTTCGGGACAGGAGAGCAGGTAGGAGGGGGAGCCATGGGAGGTGTGGCTAGCGAGGAGGGCAGAAGCCGTGCCCAGGACTGCAGTCTGTCTCCCAGGATCCAGGCGCTGCTGCAAGGTAGCATGCCGACATCCGTGGGCAGGTGAGTGTTTTACTGTTTCCGGTGCCTTTAGGGTATTCTGTTCAACCAGTTTTTTTGTGTGTTTTACTTTCTCTCTTTTTCTGGTTTGAACTTCCTCTTTCAGGGGGGAGTTTCAGGGCAGTCTCCAGATGGCAGAGAGAGAGAGAGAGAGAGAGAGAGAGAGACACGTTTGCCTCTTGGCTGCGCTCTGATTTATGGGTCAGGTCGCTCAGGGCACTCCCGAATGGCTGAGCGCTGATACCCACCCACGGGTGAATTCCTGGCCAGGCTCTTTCAAAATCCTATTTGGTTCCTCTGTTGGGACACAGGACAGGCTTGTGAGGTTCATGGCCTGGATGGAAGGAAGTCAAGCCAGCACTTTCTCAGGCCCAGGGTCTCTGCTTGAGTGAGCAGAGGATGATGGTGGAGAAAACACCTGGGTCGTTTAACGGCACGTGGACTAGATCAGTGGTTACAAACTGGTGGCCCCCAGTGCCGAATCCGGCACTCTGATGTGATTAGCTCTGTCAATGTAGGGTTTCTTAAATGGGGGATTCTCATGAAAAACTGAGTTTCTGGTTTATTTAAAATACTAGGCAGTCTCTTGTTTTGTTTTTAAGTAAGCTCTATGCCCAATGTGGGGCTTGAACTCACCACCCCGAGTTAAGAGTCACATGCTCCACCAACCGAGCCAGCCAGGTGCCCCTCAGTCAGTAGAGCAGGTGACTCTTGATCTCAAGGTCATGAGCTCAAGCCCCACGTTGGGCATAGAGTCTACTTAAAAAAATGAAATAAGACAGAACATGAGCCGGTCTGGTAGGTCTGGGTCCCCGTTTGCCACAGTCCACCCTCCTCCCTGTTGTCTTCCCCGTATGGAAGCTAGCATCAGTTACCATTTACCCTGGTGCTTGAACTTTTGATTTTTCTGTCATCTCGTAGGGGAAAAAACGGAACGACTTCTCCAAACCATGTGTTTGGACTAAAGTAGGAAAACATAAACTAGCCAAAGATGCCCTGGAGTTTCATGAAAAAAGACATCAAAGAGGCTGTTTCTTTGCGAAAGCAAAGGATATTCTATTACGCCCGTCCTGCAGACACCATGTGCTTATGCCCCCCCCCCCCCCCCAACGTGTCCTGCCCTTGTAACCTGCTGGTCTACTTTCCGAGTTCAAGTGGGGGATGTTCAGATGCCCTTTCTCCAGATGTAGTTCTGTATTCATTTATTCCTCGGATCTTTATGGTGAGCCCGTTGTGTGCCAGGCCCTGTGCTGGGTGGGGTACCAGGGAGAGGCCTGCGAGGCCGAAGGGGTGCCTGCCCTCGAGGACTGGTGTTGCAGTGAGGGAGATGAGCAGACAGTCATGATCAAGCAGAGTCATTAAATGGTGCTCAGTGCCATGAAGGAGACAGCGGAGGGACGATGACAGACGCACAGGGAGGGTTGGAGGGAACCACCAGGCAAACCTCCAGCAGCACGTGCATGGCTGAGGGGCAAACGTGAGGAATGGGGAGTGGGTGGACCTCGGCGGCCAAGGGCGAGAATGGGCAGGGTGAGACCAGGGCCTAGGGCCATGGGGAGGGCTCTGGATTCGATCCTAGGGTGCTGGCCCTCAGCAGGGGAAAGCCGTGATCAGGTGCCTGGCCTCACGGCTGCAGGGCTGCAATGTGTTTGCAGAGGCTGGAGCGGGAGCAAGGGAAACACGGTTGCGGCCGTCCAAGGGCGCGTGGCCTGAGCTGGCCACGTTCCCTGAATCAGAACCTTTGGGGGTGTGAGGGGCCAAAGCCAAGGCGGGTACTTGAAGGGGGCAGCCTCTCTCAGAAGGAAGTTCCTGTCTTTCTACCTGGTAGAAGGGGTCATCCCTGGGTCTGAACATCCTGCGGAGGGAATCAGCTCTGGGTGGCAGTGCCCGGCTCCCCAGGAGAAAGGCGAGGTGCACGGAGGTATGCGTGGTGTATACAACAACTTAAACAGCAAAAAACCCACACCTATTTCATGCATCTATAAATAGAAGATGAAGTCAAAGCAGTCTCCAGGGGTGGGGCAGGGCATAGCCAAGGTCGCGAGCGCTGATATAGGGCATGGTACCCAAACTTTGTGGAAGGTTGGAGTCATCTGGGGATCTTCAAAAAAATCATTCTGGTGCTTGCCACGTGTACCACCCCCAGCAACCCCTCCCCCCAACCCCAGGTAGTCTAATTTTACTGGTATGAGTGCCACCTGGACACTGGCATTCTGAAAGCTCTCCAGCAGGGTTTTAAGCCTGGAGTGACCTAGACTGATGGGTGTGTTGGAAAAATCAGTGTGGTTGCTGATTATGGGGGGCCACCTGTGAACAAGGCCCAGGGCTGGGGGGCTGGGCTGGTAAACACTCCCCTGGGGATTTTGATGGCCAGCCTGCTTCCAGTGGCAGCGCCACGAGGGAGCCTGCCTGTCCTGCCTGCTGCTTTGTCCACAGCACCGAGTGACTTCGTCCATATCAGTTAAAGAAACATCCTTTATGGCTATGTGGACCCCCCCCTCCCAATCCTGCTCCTGCCCAGGCCTCGTGGTGGGGGGGCGCGGGCTCTGAAGCCACCGGGCCTGGGGTCGGACCTCGGCCCTGTGCTCAGTGCCCCTCTGCGCCTCAAAGGCTTATCTCATAGGGCAGTTGGGGGGTTGGATGAGCGAATCCACAGGCAACATGTGGCGCGGGGTCTGGCCCGTGGTCAGTAGGCTGGGCACATCAGCTGCAATTGTTCATTCACTCATTCTGCAGGTGTTGGTCAAGCAGGTGCTGGGTGCAGACACCTTCCCAGGTGCTGGGAGGGAGAATACGTGAGAGATACTTTTGTCTTTAGGGACAGCAGGTGTGGGGGTTGATGCACAAAAATTGTTCGGTACAGTGTTGGGCAGTGGGGATGTTGGCCCCTTCGAGCGCTTCACTGGTGCTGAAGATCGTGAGTTTTCACTCACCAGCACGGCCTCGTGGAGGCCTGGAAACCCGGTGTTCACTCTTTACCCTGCGTACATGAGGCCACCCTTAGATTCCAGTGTTGGGTTTGCAAAACGAGGTTGCTGAGCCCACGGTCCACATGAGCCACAAGTTTGCCTAAAGCTGCCTTGGGTTCTGAGTTAATTCCTTGGTGCAAGTGTGACAGAAATGTGGCCTCAGTGTTCTTTTAAAGTGAACTAGAGTCGTTTTGCTCTTAAAATAAGTTTTGTTTTAAAAAATAAAACGTGGGGTGCCTGGGTGGCCCAGTCATTAAGCGTCTGCCTTCGGCTCAGGTCATGGTCCCAGGGTCCTGGGATCGAGCCCCGCATCGGGCTCCCTGCTCAGCGGGGAAGCCTGCTTCTCCCTCTCCCACTCCCCCTGCTGTGTTCCCTCTCTCACTGTGTCTCTCTCTGTCAAATAAATAAAATCTTTAAAAAAAATAAAATAAAAATAAAAAATAAAACGTGTATGCATACATCACAAAATTCCAAGGTCCAAGTGGCCAAGGAGTGGCTAGGGAGCTTCCTCCCACCCAGTTCCCCGGCCCCTTGCTGCTCAAGCGGAGGCCACTGCCGTTCCTGTCTGTGTCCCCTTCCCGCAGGCATCACAGGTCCTTCCCCAACCCCACCTGTAGCCTCCCATTGGTGTATCCTGCTTCTTTCGCTCAGTATGTCTTGGAGATCTTCCCATATGAGCACATAGAGAGCTGCCCGATTATTTTTAGCTGCTCAACAGAATTGCATTGTCTGGATTTCAGTGCAGGCAGCCATTTCTCTACTGATGGGTGATTAGGTTACGTGGATTCTTCACTCCCACAAAACCTGTTGCAAGAGGAGCTCTGTCCGCACATCATTTTGCGTTTGTGCAAATATGTCTGTTGGATAAATACCTCGTGGGGGAATTCCTGGGTCCAATGGTACCTGCATTTTAAATTTTGGTTGCTGTTGCCAAATAAACCCTTTTAGAAACCAGGGTCAGGGCAAGCGTAGTAGAGTGGCTCAAACCTTGAGGTCAAGGGTCCCTCAAGGCCTAGATGGGAACTCTTTTTTTTTTAAGGTTTTATTTATTTATTTGACAGAGAGAGACACAGCGAGAGAGGGAACACAAGCAGGGGGAGCGGGAGAGGGAGAAGCAGGCTCCCCGCGGAGCAGGGAGCCCAATGTGGGGCTCGATCCCAGGACCCTGGGACCATGACCTGAGCCGAAGGCAGATGCCCAACAACTGAGCCACCCAGGTGCCCCTGGATGGGAACTCTTGTTTGCCCCGTTTTGGGGCCCAAGAGGAAGGAGTTCCCGTGTCCCTCTTTGGGAAGTGGGTTGTCTCCGGACACGTTGGGTCCGTCCAGGCCCCAGCTCCTGGGGGCCCTTCCATCCTGCACACACAGACAAGGCTGTTCTTTCTGCCTCCTGTCGGGCTGGTGGAAGAGTGGACGCCGACATTAACAAGGCCTTCACTTTGCTGTCATCTGAAGGGGCCCCCATGACCGCTTTGGGAGAAGAGGTGACATTCCTGTTTGTGTGCCCAGGGTGAGGGCAGGCCCCACGGTCCTTCATTTTGGCCCCGGTCGGTCATGTCCTCGGGGACCCCGGGCCCGCTTGGCCAGAGGAAGCCAGGGGGGCGGGGGGGGGGGGGGGCGGGGCAGGCAGCAGGCGTGGTGTCGGCAGAAGCCGAAAAACCCGCCCTGGAACTCGACGCGGCTGCAGGTGGGTGTCCTCTGGCTGGCACCGTGATTTGATTTGAAAAATGCTAAGTAGTTGCCAAATTCTAAAAAAGAGGAGTTTTCTCATAAAAAATCCAATGTCTGTCTTCTCTGAAATATTGCAACAGAAGAGGTCTTCAGTGGCCCTCTTCCTGGCCTGGCTGAATGGACCTTGTGCTTTCCTAGGAGGGTTCTCACGGGCATGTGTATGCGTGTGCGTGCGTGCGTGTGTAAACTGCATTGTTGCGATATAATACATATACCACACCATTAAAGTGTACAACTTAATGGCTTTTTGTGCAGCCATCAACCCAAATCAATTTTAGAACATTGTCATTACCCCCAGAAGAAACCCTCTGACCCTCATTGGTCTACTTTCTGTCTCTCTCGATTTGGCTATTCTGGACAATTCATATATGCTTGCTATTTATTTATTTATTTATTTATTTATTTAAAGATTTACTTATTTATTTGAGAGAGCACGAGCAGGGGGAAGGGCAGAGGGAGAGAGAGAAGCAGACTCTCCGCTGAGCGCAGAGCTCTTTGAGATGCAGGGCTCCATGCAGGGCTCGATCCTACGACCCTGAGATCATGACCTGAGCTGAAACCAAGAGTCAGACGCTCAACCAACTGAGCCACCCAGGTGCCCCATATATCCTTGTGTTTTAAAGACACAGGCCAGAGGTTTAAAGGCCACACTCAGCCTGCAGACAGGTTTGTTTGGCTGTCATACGGTGTTTTAATTTGGGGGGTTTTGAATTCTCAAACTGGGAAAGGTTGCATAAATTCCTGGGTCACTGTCTATCTTGAACGAAACAGGTTTGGCACATTCCCACCTGGTTCACTCTCTGGGGTCAAGGAGCAGCCGCCCTCTTTAGATGGGGAAGGGGTCTCCTGTTAGCCACAATCCCCACCCCTCCCTGTTGTCTCTCTGCCTGGAAACTGGGTATTAGCTGCCACTCACTCTCCTGCGTTTGCCCTGTGTTTCTTAGAGAAAAGTAGAAGGTCTCTTTCAAAAGTGAGAAACTGAAAATAAGCAGTGTGCAGAAAGCACATTCCCTTGTAGTCATTTCCTGCCTGGCTTCTGTGTCCACCACATTGGAAGGCAGTGGGGTCCCAGTTACAACCGTCTTTTGTATGGGTATGGCATCTCACCCAGAGTAACCCAGAGAAATTACTTCATTGGCCCTTCTCAGCTTCCATCTCAAGACAGAGTCTGAGGATTGTTTTCCCCCAACTTCCAAATGGGAAACCAGGGCACAGAGATTTCAGAGTATAGTTAAGACCACACACAGCATAACATGCAAGGGGGGGGGCGCTAGAGCGCAGTCTGGGCTGCAGTTCTCAGGCTGTACCCCGCCAGGAAGGCTTGTTTCTTCCTCCTTCCCTTGCTCCATTTTTCTTTCTTCCCTGCTCCCTTCTTTCCTCCTTTCCTGCAACAGGTGTTCTCCGGGCACTGTATTGGTTACCAATTGCCAGGTAACAAAGTACCCCAAGTCTTCGTGGCTGAAAACAGCCACCATATCATGGTACGTGATTCTGCAGGTCTGTGGGGCTCCCCGGAGCGGTTCTGCACCCATAGTGCTGGCTGGGCTCGGGGGGCTGCATTCTGCAGGAGCGCTGGCTGTATGCAGCATGGCCTCACTCATGTCAGGCAGTTGGTGCTGGCTGGGGCGCCTCAGGCCTCCACGCGGCCACTCTCATCCTGTGGTCTCCCCAGCAGCATTACCTACGCTAATTCACGTGGCCGTTGTCTTCCGAGAGGGTGACTCAGATGCTGCAAGGTCTCTTGATGTCACAAAGCATGCTTGCAGCCGTTTTATTGGTCAGAGCAAGTCACGGACCAGGCCAGATTCGGGGGGAGGGAAGAGTGGATCCCACCTCTTCCTGGGCAGGGTGGCAGAATCAGACTGCACAAACGTATGCAGACGGGAGAGAGTCAGAGAGACTTCTCCGCAAGCATGAGCCACCTACTAGCTGTCAGGCATTGCTCTAGGCCCTGGGAATGCAAAGGTGAATGAAAGGCACTAAGACCCCTGCCCTGTATGGGCTTTTATTTGGGTGGAGGAAGATGACACGAAACAGGCAAAATGTATAAGATGTTAGACAGTGATGGAGGCTGAAGAGAGAAATAAATTGGTGCAGGACAGGGAGTGGTGGGGACTACAAGGCCGGGGAAGGCCTCACTGAGGAGAGACGGTTGAGCAAAGGCTGAATGGAAGTGTGCAGTGAGCTTTGTTGACAATGGGAACAGCGGGTGCAAAGGCCCTGGGGTGAGGATGTGGTTGGTGTAGTTGATGGGGAGTGAGCGGTGGACAGTGAGGTCAGAGAGCAGATGGAGGGTCCAGATGGCATGGGGCTGGCGAGGCATCTATTAGGTGTTTGCTGAGGGAGGTGGAGGACAGGGGCGGACTTTTTTTGTTTTTTTTTCTTTTTTTTTTTAATTTTATTTATTTATTTGAGAGAGAGAGAGAGGGAGAAACAGCATGAGAGGGGGGAGGGTCAGAGGGAGAAGCAGGCTCCCCGCTGAGCCGGGAGCCCGATGCGGGACTCGATCCCAGGACTCCGGGATCATGACCTGAGCCGAAGGCAGTCGCTTAACCGACTGAGCCACCCAGGTGCCCTGTTTTTTTTTCCAATTAAGCTATAATTCATGTAACAAAACATTTACCATTTTAAAGTATACAGTTCAGTGGGTTTTAGTACATTCACCATGTTGTGCAAACGTCACCATGACCTCGTTCTGGAGCATTTTCATCCCGCAAGAAAGGAACCCCATGACCATTAGCACTTCTTCCCTCATTCTCCCGCTTCCCATTACCCCCCAACCAGTGATCTGCTTTTCTGTCTCTGTGGATTTGCCTCTTCTGAACATTTCACCTAAAAGGAATCATGTGATACTTGGCCTTTTGTGTCTGGCTTCTTTTTTTTTTTTTTTTTAAGATTTTATTTATTTATTTGAGAGAGAGCTCATGAGAGGGGGGAGGGTCAGAGGGAGAAGCAGACTCCCTGCTGAGCAGGGAGCCCGATGCGGGACCCGATCCAGGGACTTCAGGATCATGACCTGACCTGAGCCGAAGGCAGTCGCTTAACCAACTGAGCCACCCAGGCGCCCTGTGTCTGGCTTCTTTCACTCAGCTTCATGTTTTCGAGGATTATCCATGCTCTAACATGTATCAGGTCGACATTCCTTTTTATTGCCACATAATATTTCTTTTCTTTTTTTTTTTTTAAGATTTTATTTATTTGTTTGACAGAGAGAGAGCACAAGCACAAACGGAGGGAGGAGCAGGCAGAGGCAGAGGGAGAAGCAGGCTCCCCACTGAGCAGGGAGCCCGATGCAGGGCTCGATCCCAGGACCCTGGGATCATGACCTGAGCCGAAGGCAGACACTTCACTGACTGAGCCACTCAGGTGCCCCTGCCACATAGTATTTCCATAGTGTGGACGCGGCACATTTTGTTTGTTCATTCATCACTTGATGGACCTTGAGTTGGTTCCACTTTTCGGCTCTCATGAATAATGCACACGTTTTTGTAAGAACATCATGTTTCCAGTTCCCTGGGCTATGTTGCTGGGTCATAGGGTAACTGCGTTTCACCTTCTCAAAGAGTGCCAGACTGGGTTCCACAGCAGTGGCGCCGGGTCACACTGCCCCCAGCAGCATGCGAGGGTTCCAGGGTCTCCCAACACTCAGCTGCATTTGTCATCATCCAGTTTGCGGTTGTAGGGGCCCCAGTGGCCGTGAGCCCGGATGGCGGAAGATTTCCCGCCGACGAGGGCTTTGGTTTCGACAGAGGAATAAGCGGAAGCAGGGGCCAGTGAGCAAGGACTGTGCCCGGTGCCAGGGTGGCTGTGAGGAGGGTGGACAGAAGCGGTGGGCTTCAGGCCATGGTCCGAAGGCGGCCCGGAGAGGATTTGCAAACACACTGGATGGGCCGGGCTGAGGAAGGAAGGTGCATCAAGGATGCTCCTAGGTGTGGGCGCCTGGGTGGCTCAGTCGGTTTAGCAGCTGCCTTCGGCTCAGGTCACGATCCCAGGACCCTGGGATCGAGCCCTGCATCGGGCTCCCTGCTCGGCAGAGAGCCTGCTTCTCCCTCTCCCTCTGCCTGCCTGCCACTCCCCCGCTTGTGCTCTCTCTCTCTCTCTCTTTCTCTGTGTCAAATAAATAAATAAAATCTTAAAAAAAAAAAAAAAGGATGCGCCCAGGTGTCTGGACTGAGCAACGGACAATGGGGTTTCCCCTTCCTGAGTTGGAGAAGCCCATGGTGGAGGGTCTGTTTGTGGGGTTTTGGGTGCCTGTCACTGGTGGGCCGGGGCCAGCCCCGTTTTGGCTCTCTGGCATGCCCAGCTGGGAAGCTGGGATTGGCACTTGGGGAGATTGATGTAAGAAAGGAGATGCCATGATTCATGTGTGTTAAAAATGCCCACCGGCCAGCCGTGCTCTGAATGTCACTCCAGGAGAGCCATTTGCCTTCCCCTCAGAGGGGGACAGTTTATGCCCAGGGAGGTGCACAGGAGGGCAAGGGCATTCATTTTGCTGATGGGCTGGTGAACAAGGTGTGTGGGCTGCTGCCTGCAGGACTCTCATTTCTGAGGCCACTTAGGGGATTATCTTCAGAGAAAATTGTCCTGTGAATGATTTGTGGGCATGATGGGCTGGCTAATCCTGAGCTCCTTCCTGTTGGTTGGGAATGTCTCCGGGCTCGTTTCTCCTTAGCCGGCCAGTCAGCAAGTGCTTTCTCGGCTCTCTACTGCACTGGGGCCCTGCCCCAGGATGGGGGAGGAGGTGGGGGACGGAGACTGTAGCTGACAGGCAGCAATAAAGGGGACACATCCCCCCCCCCCAAAGAGCCTCTTCGTAGTTATAAACTTCAGCTCTTCAGAGTGCACAGGGTCAAATCTGGCTTCCGAGTTTATTAGCTGGCTGACCTTGAGCGAGTGACTTAAGCTCTCTGGCCCTCTGTTTCTCAATTCATAAAAAGGGGGAAATTATAGCCCCTACTATGTAGAGGTCTTGTGAGAATCAAATGAAATAATCCCTTTATTAGTGATTAGCCATTGTTTTTATTATCTAGGGAGAGAGATACATAAAGCAACCACCTATTATGCACCTACTCTGTGTCAGCCCTCTGTCCGCTGATTTGACCGCATTCATTATGTGAGGTTAACCTTCTAACAACCTGCCAGACCGGTGTGGCGACACTGTCACAGGGGAGCCGACTGAAATTCAGACCCTTGAATGAAGGTCCCATGGTTGGCAAAAGAGAGGATGGGATTTGAACCTGGGACTGACTAGCCTCCTTCTTGAACCCGCCAGGGTAGGGGGAGATGTGCTGCTTCTGAGCAAAGAGCTTCAGGCCCCGCCGGGGAAGGAGGCGGCCTGTCCAGCTGGGGCGAGGGCATCCGTGTCCCTCTGCAGGTGTTGCCTTCCTCGGCCGGGTCTGGGGTCTGGGGTGTCTGCACCTGCACTCTGGGGGGGGGGGAGCCTCCCCCGCCCATCTGTGCCCTTCTCCCGCTTCATCCCCCACCTCTGCGAGCAGAAGGAAGCGACCAACCTTCCTGTCTTCCATCTCTCTGGCCTCTTGTCTCCTTCTCTCCTTAGCGCATTAAGGGCTTCTTTTCCTGTGATCTTACTTTTTGGGGGGCGGAGAGAACTTCCTGTGTGTCTCTCAGTCCTCCCTCCGCTGTGGTCCCCTTCCTTGTCAAGCCTCCCCCGTGCAGGCACAGAAATAGTCCCAGCTGCGAGATGAAGGTTCCAGAGTTTAAAATTGCAACTCGGTACTATTTTTACTCCAGCCAGAAAGATTTTTTTTTTTTTTTTTGCACAGCCGTTGATTTTGTGGTGTTAGCAACGAGGGCATCACCCTCTGTCCCGGACAAGCAGGCAATAAGCGGAGGCATCAGGTATCGGGGCGCAGGTACCAGGCCTGCCCAGAAATGTCTGGTGTTGCCTCCCTGGAGCAGAACCGTCTGGCCTGGGGAAGCCCGAGCAAGTGGCTCATGTTCTCGGCAACTTTCTTGCTCGATGCCTGGTCATTACAGAAACAAAACCAAACCAAAAAGGGGTATTTTAGAAGTCATGCACACAGTACATACTTGAGAGGGGGGAGAAAAAGGTTCAAACTAGTTTTTGCACAAGTGATTTAAATGGGGTTGTAAACTGGCAGACCCTTGCCACGGTCATGTTTGGCTTGGCCCGTGCTTGGCAGGACATGAATCCATGCTACCATTTAAAAATTGGGACATTTTCCATAACATTACAATTTCTGGCTTCTCTTGAAAAATGGAAGGCTCTGGCAGCCCCGGGTCTGTGTTTACTGATGGCTGCTAGATGTTCTAGATTTGGGCAAGCACTTCTCAGATCGCCGCAAAGCCCCGGCAGCCTGCTTTACTCCTTGATGTCACTCATGACGTCACTGCCCAGCCCTGGTACCTCGAGGTTTGAACCCTTCAGATAACATAAAGCACTCGAGTCCCCCTTGTCAGACCCTGTTCCCCAATTCCTACTCCCCAGGGCCAAGGAAGCACCATTAATAGGTTGCCAGATAAACTACAGGATGCCCAGTTCAATTTGAATTTCAGATTGAGTGATCATTTAGTGTAAGTACATCCCCTAACTATTAGCAGTTTGGTCTGTATGGTTCCAGGCCTTTCTGGTAAACCACGTACGTCCTTCGTGTGTTGGTACAAGGATGGGTTTCTATTTCTGCCTCTTCCGCATCTTGTGTTAACTCTCCGTGGTGTTTGTTAGGGGGTGTTTCTCACGGTTTGTAAGAGCTTTGAGGCTATGGACTCAAGCCCAGTGGGAATCCTGGCCCCACCACTTGCTAGCTGTGTGACCTCGAGCAGGTTTACCTCACCCCTGAGCCTCAGTTTCCTCATCCGAACAATGGGATGATAAGGATAGCTTTGTCCTGTTTCCTGCTAGTTTTCATTCATCTCCTCGCTTGTGAAATCTGCACGGAGTGGATGGGCCATGGTGGCTTTAACCAGGCCTCTGTCCACAGGCGTCAAGATCGTGGACAGCTTATCACGATTTTAAATGAGGCTAGGAGAGGTTTTGAAAAGGTAAAGGAGGTCTGAAGGGAACTGGGCAGATAATCCTAAGATTTAGTTTGCTTTAAAAAAAAAACACACAAAAAAAAACCAGTGAAGGGCGTTTGTCTCCCTGGAAACCACTTGCTAATCTCCAGGATATTGTCTCTTTTCAGGCGAAGGAGGTGGAGGAGACCATTGAGGGGATGCTCCTCAGGCTGGAAGAGTTCTGCAGCCTGACTGACATGGTGAGTGTCCGCCTGGGAGGCGTGGATCTAGGCCCAGGCCAGACTCCAGGCCCTTCCTGGAGTTTTCTGGGGAAGCCATTTTGGTGGTGATTTAGCAACCAGAAGGAATGGGGCAGCGGCCAGCAGTGAGGGGGAAACCACGCGCACACTCTCTCTCACACTCTCTCTCACACTGTCTCTCACTCTCTCTCTCTTTCTCTTTCTCTCTTGCGCGCGCGCTCACGCGCGCGCTCTCTCAACACCAAGGCTGCCTGAGGCGGCCATCTTGATAACGCCCATCCCCCCCCCCATGGCTCTTATTCCACCGAGGAGCCCGGAGTGGGCCACCAGGTGGCACTCTCGGGCACCGATGCGGGGAGCCGTTCAGCGGGGATGCTAAGACTATATTTAACTTCCCTCGGCTCTGCGCGGTCCGCCAGGCAAACATGGAGACGGCCAGGAAATAGGCTTCAGGCCTGCAAGGCCTAGAGGAGCCTCTGGCCCGGGCTGTAGCCGGAGGCAGGGTTGGGCGTCAGATTCCTTGCCGAATCCTTTTGTTCTCTCAGCTTTTGCCTCCCACTCTGTTCTGTTGGATCAAATCCCTTTGGCTGGGTGAAGAAGATGGAAGATGGTGCCTTAGGCCCAAAAGATAAGGTCTCCACTCCAAATTCTGTAAAAAAAAATCTCTTCTAGATCCTTGTGTCCCCAGGACTGTAGCCAGCCAGGTGTGGGGCCCTGAGGAGCCATGATAGAATTTTCTGGAAGCTCCCAGCAGCCTGGGTTTAAGGCTTCTGCCCGAAGACCCAAAGGGTAGAGCTCCATATTGTGATCAGGCCCTGCCTCTCCCTGGAGCAGAGGAAGCCCGCTGGACCCGGTGGGGTAGATTTGTGCCCCTGTGAAGCACGTGTCTGGAGAAGTGTTTGTGAGAGCCCCAGGGTAAAACACAAACAGCAGACTGGACGTTTGTTGAACACCTACTTGGTGCCAGACACGGTGTGAAGTGTGATGTCCGTATCACCCCGTTTCTCCTTGAAGCAGCACAAAGCGATGGGCACCGTGTCATCCCCACTCATTCAACAGACCTACCTCGTGCCATGCGCTGGGGACACAACAGTGAACAAGACAGAAATGTCCCCAAGAGGACATGTATATGTTTTTCTCTTGAGAACCAATTTTCTAGTTTGGTTGTGGGTCCAGCTGGGAGCTGGGAAGGAGACAGACTTTGAACAGCCCGGATAGTCCTTTCTTCATCACCAGCCATTGGGCACCTTCCCTGACTGGGCGCCATGGTGAGCCTGAGGGTGCAAAGAGAGTCAGCTTTGTCTCCGTTCCCCCTGCTGCGGGAGCCCAATGTGTGTGACCAGGGCTGTCATCCAGTGTTGAAGCACCAGCCTGAAGGTGTATTCAACGTGCAAAGGGAGACTGCAAAGGTTTTGAAGAGGGAGAGAGGGTCTGGAAGGAACTGGGCCCATGATCCTAAGTCTTCATTTGCTTAAAAAAAAAAAAAAAAAAATGAAGAGCAGAGGCGTTAAATTCTGCCTGGGAAATTGGGAAGGCTTTGCAGAACAGGTGGTGATTAATTTGGGGCTTGAAGAAGGAACAGAAATAATTCAGCCGCTGGGGAGGATGAGCGTCCAGACAGAGGCACCAACCCATGGGTATGGTGTGCTGGGCACAGTGTGGACCCTGGGGGCCCACAGGCAGGGGGCGGATTTGGAAGATGGGTGGACTGGTAACCCAGGGACACTCTGTTCTCAAGTTCAGCCATCCTCCTCCTTGAAAGGAGACCCATTATCTGCCTGAGGGGAGAGCTTGGGGCAGGAGTCAGCCTAGATCGGGGAGAGGTGCCCGGCCACCCTGCCTTAGAAATTGCCAAGGCTTCCCGGGGTGGGGAGCCTGTGTGTGTGTCACCTGGAGTCCAAGGGGTCAGGCAGTGCTGACGAGGCCCTCCCCGAACCAGAAGCCTGGCGATGCATTTATACAAAGATTTTAAGACTGAGATCACGCACATGACCCATGGACCCAGTCCCGCCTGCAGATATGTTGGATGTTTTTGGAAGGAAAAGAAAAAGGAATTTGCTGCTGACATTTATAGAATGTCATGCAAAAAAATCAGGATTTCTGGCTTCTTTTGGAAGAGCAAAGATCTGGCTCCCCTGGGGTGCATGGGCCCACCTGGCCAGCATCGGCCAGAGTGGTGTCGTGGTCACCCCACTGTGGACAGCGCGTGAGCTCTCCAGCGGTCGCCGTCCACTGCTCCTGTGGGGGCTCCCCGACTCCAGGGCCACCTGCCAGGGACATCCGTCACGTGCGCGTGTGTTTTATGGCAGAGTGTGTTTCTCTGTACTTTGGGCCCTACTGAAAGCAGGCAAATGAACCGAGACCAAGAGGGTCCTGTGTTTCAAGAAAGGGAACAGAGTGGGTTTCCCATGGGGGAGAAGACCATTTCATGAGTGTGTATGTAAATGAGAATGTGTCTGGTACGATGCTTTTGTGGCCCCTGCAACAGTGCTCAGTGCTGACGCCGTTTAGATTCTGGAAGTCCTCCTGCCCCAACAGCTGAGGCTCAGTTTACCTGGTGTGTCTGTGCACGTGGCACAGAGAGAGGCGTCCAGCTCTCAGCCTTGGCTTGGAACCTCCTTTTCTCGCTAGATCCAAGCTACGGATGAATGGGGACCTCTGGGGAGCAGGTGATGTCACACCATGGACACTGTCCCCTGGGTCCCTGCGTTGGCCTTTGGAAACACTGATCAAGTTAGAGGTCTGAGAGAGGCCAGGCTCCCTGGTACACAGTCCAGAGAGAAGCCGCTCCATTTCCGATCAAATCAGGCTGTGAGAAACGAGAGTCCGGCTTCCTGTCTGATGCATTAACTCCACGGCCAGCCTGTCCTTGATCGCTCTATGTGACTGGAATTCACGACCCTGCGCCTGCCTCCTGTTTGGACCTTAGATATAATGCTGGTAGCTGCCACTGTGAGCTCTGACTCTTCCTGCTGGGGGGCCTTGAGCACAGCACGTCCTCTCTCTGTACCTTTCTTTTCTCTTCTGTAAAATGGACCTAATGGTCCTGATTGTCTATGGCTGCATCAAACTACCCCAGAACGTAGAGGTGTGTGTTATGTGGGCCAGGGCAGGGCCCAGAGGGGACGGTTCATCTGAGCCGCGTGCCCCCCGCTGGGGCAGGGATGTCCAGGGTGGCTCCTTCTCCCCCTTGTCTGACGTCTGGGCTGGGAGCGCTGGGCGGCCGGGGACTGGTTGGTGTAACTTCTCCCCCATGCGGCCTCTCCTCGGGGCTGGCTTGGCTTCTGTAGCGTGGCGTCTGGCCTCCCGAAGCAAGCATTCCAACAGAGGGGAAGTAGAAGCCGCCAGGTCTCTGGAGGGTTGGGTATGGAAACTGACAGTGTCGCTTCTGTCATATGTTACCGGTCACCACAGTCTGCACACCCAGATCCAAGGGGAGAGGACACAGACCCCATGTGTCCATGGAAGGAATTTGTGGCCCTCTTTAATCTACTGCAAATGGTGTCCTTCTCCTAAGAGTTAGGGTGCAGACTTGATGAGGCGAGGAAGTGCTCGTTACGTCCTCTAGACTGAGCCCGATGAAAAAGACCGACAGTAGCAAGTGTGGGCAAGCGTGGAGCAACAGAAACACTTGTTCACGTGCTGGCGGAAATGCCAAATGGCACAGCTGCCTTTGGAAACAGTGTGGCAGGTTCTTACAGAGTCACACATGCACTGACCCTACACCCCAGCAATTGCAAAGCGAGGTAGTTACCCAAGAGAGATGAAAATGAGAGTCCACAAAGACCCGTACACAAATGTTCCGGAGCAGCTTCATTCACGATGCCCCAAACCAGAAGCAACCGGAATGCAAAAGAATAAAGTGCCCCGAACATCACGAGTGCCGTCAGACACAGATTGCACAGTGGTGGAAGCCGGATCGTGCTTCGCTCTGGGAGGGCGGTTGTGACCGGAGCCTTCTGGGCTGATGGGATGTTCTACGTGGTGGCTGGGGTGGTGTTGACGCAGATGTGGACACACGTACACATTCATCCAGCTGCCCACTTAAGGCCCGAGCCCTTCACCGTCTGTCATTTCCTACATTCAAATAAAAATGATTGCTTAGCAGGGTGCCGGCTCTGTAGGAGGTGACCCATGCATGGTGGCTCGTCATTATGAAAGCACCAGAAGGTCGTGACACCAGTAAGGATTTGTACGGCCTCCAGCTCAGTGCCCTCTGGAGTTTGGGCACCTTGTCCGAGCCCTCAGAACCCCACCCCTGGCAGGGAGCAGACTCTTACTTCGCTCACATGGATGGAGAAAATTCTTTGTTGGCCTTGGTCCAGCACTTGCATTTGGCATTGGTGTGTGTGCTTGGGTCAAGTGCATTTGGCTCTCCTTCCTGGAGGCCCTGAATCATCCGGGACAGCCGTCTTTGCTCAGTGATAACCCCCACATCCGCTACCCAGACTTCTGGGCTCTGGAGGCCAGCTCCGGGGAGGTGGGTGACCAGGCTGGGGAAGGGTCTGCCAGGTCCTCAGGCCAATAAACCTGGCTGGGCATTCGTCCTGGCAGAGGCTCAGCCAGCACTGATTCTTCACTGACCTCTCTTTGCCCAGATGCGTGTGACGTGATGGTGTGAAGTGGGTGTGAGGAAAGAAATGTGTTGCTTTCCTTTGACTTCCCTGTAAGAAGAGAAGTGCCCAGGGCTGCCACGGATGCCATGCTGGGGAGACTCTAGGGAGTAGTAGGGACTATGGTTAACCAACGGGGGCAGCGGTACCCAGCTCCAGCCGATTGCTGTCACAGGGGACACGGACTCAGGGCGGCCAGGTCCTCTGCTTTTTCACAAGAAGCTAGAAATCTGGGCTTCTCAGGGAAATATCCTTCGTTTCAGATCGTGGCACCTGGTGTGGGTGTGCTTTGGTTTTTATTCAGACGTGACGCAGGCTGACTCTGCAAGGCCTGGCAGAACACGCGTGCAGACCTCTGGTGTCACCGGTGACCTCAGACCAACCTGGATAGGAACCTTCCATCTGCCACTTGGTAGCCTTGTGACCTTGGGCCGGCTCCATTTCGTTTTCCTGTCCTTGCGCATTGTCCTCAGCCACGAGAGGTTGAAGATAAAATGGTTTCTGATTCACAGGGCCCGTTCTCAGCGCGGGGCGAAGGTTCGTGGGGTGCTGGCCTTGTGCCCCGCCCACCCTTATTTTCTGCCTTCCAGTTCCCAGCTCATGGGGAACCACCAAAAGGTTTGGGGGCCTTCTCAGACCCCCAGGATTACTCTCTACCTCCCCCCCCCCACGCACGTGCAGCCTGCCATCCAGGCAACTATAGCTAGCTCCCCATGGCCCGCAACTCCAGTAAGTGGAGAGGAGTCTTCAGAGAGGGGCCTTCTTGCCCGGCCCCAGATGCTCTCTTCCTTGGCGTCCTTCGGAGCTAGAGGAAGGGAAGGGCGTGCTCCATGACTCTCGTCTCTGCGGCCTTCCCTTCTCTCCGGTGTGTGGGTCACTAGGACCAGGGCCTCCTGATTTTCTTTGTTCTGACCCTATTCGTTTTTTTATTTTTTTACTTTTTTTTACTTTTTTTACATCATTAGTTTTTTGTTTGTTTTTGTTTGTTTAAAGATTTTATTTATTTACTTATTTATTTTTAATAATTTTTTATTGTTAACCTATTCGTTTTTTTTTTTTTTTTAGAAATTAGCAGAGAGAAAAGATTTGCGTTTGATCCACTGTGTTCCGACCCTGCTGTGAGTTATCTGCTCTTCGTTGAGTCACGGAACCTTGGTGATTTCTCCAGTTTAGCCTTGGTGGGGGGAGGGGATGGGTATGTCTCTAGAGGCTTGGCCTTGGGGGAAGAAAGGGAAAATATCGAGGGCTTTTTCCTGAGGGGGGGGTCGCCGCAAAAATGCAGGTGCCTACCGGAGCCAGGCAGGATCTGGACCTGAGTGAAGGGGGCGGGGGGGGGGGCAGTGAGGCATTAGGGAAGGGTGGTGACTGTGTCACCAGGGGGCTCATGCCCCACCTGGAGGCTGCAGCCCCTGCTCAGCCCAGCCTACCGCGCCAGGGAGGCTTAGGCCCAGTGTTGCCCGAGGGGCTGACTTTTAAGACACCTTGTAAAGCCCTACTTAATCACTTGAGTATTTTAAAGCCGTGTTTATATGTGTTGTTTTGCAATAGTTTTAGATTTACAGGAAGAGGGCAAGGACGGTACAGAGGGTTCCCCCACGCCCCTCAGCCGGCGTCCCCCCGGGGCGAGCGTCTGCCGTGGCCACAGTACCTTCGCCGGAACTGAGAAGCCAGCCCGGTGTGTTGCTCACTAAGCTCCACACTTGATTCTCCTTTCGCGGGCTCCCTACTAATGTCCTCTTTCTGGGCCAAGGTCCCACGGTGCATTCGGTTGTCCCGTCCACTTGGTCTTCTCCTCTGTGACGTTTTAGTCTTTCCTGGCTTTTCGTGACCTTGGCAGTTTTGCGGAGCTCTGGTCAGGTATTTTGTAGGGGGTCCCGCCGCTTGGGTTTGTCTGATGGTTTTCTGGTGGTGGGACGGGGGGTGGCGGTTTCTGGAGAGAATCCACAGAGGTGGCATCATGTCAGGGGCACTTGGCTCCCATGGTCCCCTTCCTGTAGACTGTGTCCTGTCATCTCTTCCCGAGGGACTCTCATGGATTGCTCTTGTCCTTCGAGTTACGATCCCGTATCGCCTTACGCATTCTGTTGTCCAGATTATTCCTGCTACGGCCATTTGGCTCTTTCCGGCTGGCCTCTGTGTAAACACTCCCTTACAGAGCGCTTGGCTGGCCCCATCGCTGGAGCAGGCAACTCTCAGTCTCAGGGTCGTGAGTTCGAGCCCCACGCTGGGCATAGAGATTACCTAAGGGAAAAAAAATGTTTAAAAACAAACAACCAACAAACACTCCCTTACGTTCTGGACCTAGAAGATTCTCCAGGGGCTTGTTTTCCCTGCCCCACCTCTAGAATCAGCCATTCTCCTAAGAACCTTGCTTGAATCTTAAAGTTGGAAATTAAGTCACATTAAAAAACTCAAGACACTTTGCGAACCACACGAGGTGCACGTGCGGGCCCCATCCAGTGAGAGGTGGTCTTGTTTAACCCCGAAAGCATTCTTTCAAGAGAAGTACTGTATGGTCCCCATCTTATAGACGAGGAAACCGAGGCACGGGGAGGTCAGGGCAGAGACGGAGGCCAGGCAGCACGATGCCAGATGCCACCCTCTCAGGACCTGTCTGTGCCCTTGTGGGGCCAGGGCGTGAGACAAGAGTGTACCCAGGACAGTGACTTGGAGCCAGGTGCCCAGAGAGATGGCAGCACCGTGACCAGGGAGGGGGACCAGGAGGAAAGAGTTTGGTTTTGGACACTCAGGGAATGGGGTCGCTTCTGAGACCCAGGGCACACCCTGAAGGACAATGGGAGCAGAATTCCAGGAGAACCACCAGAAGCCTCATGTATTAGGCAGAAAAAGGAGGAAAAACAGATAGTTTTGCAGGCATTTTTGAAATTAAAATTTTGTGCTGAGTTGTCACTGCGTTAGTTATCTATTGTTGGTTAACACACTGTCCCAAAACTTTCGGTCCTCACTACTTGGCAGCGCCTGTGGGTCAGGCGTCCGTGCGGCCGCGCTGGGTGGTCCCTGTGGTCCCCCCGGCAAGGTGTTGCTTCAGCTGGGGCAGGACCGCATCCAGCGAAGCCAGCCGTTGTGTGCCTCAGTTCCTCTGTCCCTAGCGGGCCTCTCTGCCATGGCCATGGGCTGGTGATGGAGAGGCCCAGTGAGAAAGAAGATGGGGGGGGGAGAGGGAGCGTGCATGAGCAGGGGGCGGAGAGAGAGAGAGAAGGCCAGCAAGCTGGGGGGACAGTCCTCTGGAACCCTGTCTCCAGACTGACTGCTCTCCTTTTGGCTGAGTTGTCTCTGTTAGAAGCGAATCGCCAGGGCCGGTTCAAGTCCAGGGGAGGGGATCCCACAGCAGGCATGAATACAGTGGGTGTGAATACAGCAGGTGTGAATACAGCAGGTGTGAATACCAGGCATAGAGATTACCTAAGGGAAAAAAAAAATGTTTAAAAACAAACAACCAACAAACACTCCCTTACTCCCTCCAAAGCATTCTTTCAAGAGAAGTACTGTATGGTCCCCATCTTATAGACGAGGAAACCGAGGCGCGGGGAGGTCAGGGCAGAGACGGAGGCCAGGCAGCATGATGCCAGATGCCACCCTCTCAGGACCTGTCTGTGCCCTTGTGGGGCCAGGGCGTGACACAAGAGTGTACCCAGGACAGTGACTTGGAGCCAGGTGCCCAGGGAGAGTGGACCACCACCAGGAGGCAGTGGTCACTGGGGACCATGTCAGGAGCTGTGCCAAACACTTCTGCCAGACATTCCTCACCTGCATGCCAAGGAAGCAAGAAGCAAAGGCAGGCTCAGAGGAGTGCGGTGACTTGCCCAAGGTCACACAGCTCACAGTGGGTAGACCCGAACTCAGACACCAGGCTGAGCCCTGCGCCCAGCTCCTGGTGTTCCCACTGGTGTTCTGTGACTGTCCCCACACCCCCACTCCAGCATGGCTTTGGAGCTTAGCTGAAAACACAGATTCCCAGCCGACCCCAGACATAGAGGGGCCTGGGAATCAGCATTGGAAAGGTCTCCCTCGGTGGGTCCCGATGCTCCCTAGCATCTGAGAGCAACATTCGCCGCCTCTCTGCACCGTAAGGAGATGCTAACGTGGAGATGGAATCTCTGTCTCCCACACACCGAGGGCTTAGGCTTGGTCCTTTGGCTCTTAAAGAAAATCGAGGCATAGACGTCCGATTTCAGTGCCCAAGGGAAGGATGTGGCTTCATAAAGGTCATAGCCACTTTTGGAGCCCTTCCAAGCAGAAGCAGTGGAAACTTAAAAGAGATGCTGTGTGGGGGGGATGCTTAGCCCCGTGTCGACAGAGAAGGGCGCGCTCGGATACAGGAAAGCTGTGGTTTTCATTCACATTATTAATGAATGTTAGTAATTATTAACGACTTATTAGTATCATTAATTTCAGGGCAGTGAAAACTTACCTCAGCTTGGGTTTAGAGAGGAGGTTTTGATTTCTTTCCATTTGCTCCAGTTGAGCGGTTTGGAAAATGGGGCTCTTTCGTTTGGGACTGGTGTTGTCAGGTGTTTGTGGGGGAAACAATCGGCGGTTCAGTAAGTAACACCTGAGTAGGTCTGGGGCCCGAGAGGCGGTGGGCTATCCCTGTGCAGGATGCCGCTCGGCCTCTTGGCTCTCTGCGAGGTCTCTGCAGACCCTGGGCAACCCAAGAGGCCAGCCGAAGCCTGGGGTACCAGGGCAGAGAGCCTGATGAGCTGTTTTGTTTCTTGCAGATCAGGAGCGACACTTCACAGATCTTGGAGGAAAGCATCCCGCTCCTTCAGGCCAAAGTGACAGAAATGCGTGGCATCTATGCCAAAGTGGACCAGCTAGAGGTGTGTCCGGGATCGTGAGCTTTCTTTGCGAGATCCGTGGGCTTGTTCTGGGTCTTTCATCCTCTCTTCTGAAATGCCAGTCTGGTCTCAAGCACATCAGGCGTTAGACCCAGTGCAGGGGGTTGGTGGCCAAAGAGGGGCTGCGCTTACATGGTATTTTATTTTATTATTTTTTTAAGATTCTATTTATTTATTTGGCAGAGAGATAGAGAGCACAAGTAGGCAGAGAGGCAGGCAGAGGGAGAGGGAGAAGCAGGCTCCCCGCTGAGCAGGGAGCCCGATGCGGGGGCTCGATCCCAGGACCCTGGTATTATGACCTGAGCCGAAGGCAGCCGCTTAACCGACCGAGCCACCCAGGCGCCCCTTACGTGGTATTTTTAAAAATATGACAAACACGAATTTATATAAAGTACCCCACTTAAAAATTAGGGTACTTTTTTTTTTTTATAAGAATCTGACTTTTAAGCTGCTTTTGGAAATTCAGAAGCTCTAACAGCACTTAGCCCACATTTCTTTAAATACTTTAAATACTTTAATCCCAAGGTTTATTTCTCGAGGTATAAATACATGAAGTATACACATCGTAAGTGTATGGCTCAGTGAATTTTTACACACATCAACTCCCATATGAGGATGACCCAAATTGAGAAGTAGAACATTTCCAAGCCCTGGGCTGTGTTTTTGTAGAGCCAATGGCAGCTGCCCCGCAGATGGGGCCCATGTCCTGCAGCTTACCACAATCCCCACCATGCCCTGTTGCCTCATTGTTGACTTACTTCACCCACATCTTACTTGTGGGGGCCCCAGGCTAAGCCCAGGGTATCTCATTTTTCTCCTTGTTGCACTACAATGTCGGCACCTCACTGTCCCATCTCCCACAGGAGGAGCATAAACTCAAGGAGGGAAGCCACTTTCCCGGGGTCCCACCACTCATGCCTCGAAGCTGGGACTTCGGCTGGCATCCGCTGGAGCCCAAGCTCTTCATCGTTTCTGGGGCCCTCAGCCTGGGGTCCTGGCTCCTTACACAGTGAAGAGCCCGGGAGGCTGGGAGGAGCTTGCCATTTAATCGCGGTTGCCTGGACAGAGGGGATGTGAGCCCCTCCGAGCCGTGGAGGAAAGGAGCGTGGCAGTCCACACTGGAGTAGGCAGAGAGTTAACATTCTTGTCAGGAGAGAATGAGGCAGGAATATAATTAAAACTTTGCCCTTGGAATAGCTGATTCATTTGAATTTTATTCCACACGTTTGACAGAGGAAAGAAAATGTGAGGATTTGAAGCCCCGGTTCTCGCCTCGTTGGGTTGGCCCAGCCCTTCCCGTGGCAGTCAGTCTGCTAATGCTGAGGGCCTACTGTGTGCCGCTGCGGGGCTCTCGCAGTGAGAGAGACCGGGGCTGTCCGTGGCCGTGTTCCAGCCGGAGAGACCCGGCCACAAAGCATTCCTATAACCGTAACAAATAGGCACAGACTTAGGGGCTTAACACGACACGGATCTGTATCTTACAACCCTCCTGAGGTTGGAAGTCCAAGATGTGTCTTACAGGCTAACATTGAGCTGTCAGCAGGGCTGGTTCCTTCGGGAGGCTCTGGGGAGCCTCTGGGTCCGGGCCTTGTCCACTTTCCAGAGGCTGCCTGCATTCCTCGGCTCATGGCTGCCACCCCACGCGTAGCTTCTTCCGGACTCTCTTTTACTCTGCCCCTCCTGCTTCCCTCTGACAAGGACCCTGTGATGACATGGGGCCCACCTGGATAATCCAGCATCACCTCCCCATTTCAGGATCTTTAATCCCATCCGCAAAGTCCCTCTGGCCCTAGAAGGTAATACGTTCATAGGTTCTGGGAGTGGGGACATGGACCTCTGTGGGGGCACATTTAGGTGCTCGGTGAGGACCACTACTCTTCTGGTCGTTGCTGCCACAGGCCGAGAGGTGAGTCTGGCCGGGATGGCTGCTCGCCGCTCTGCCCAGCTGGCTGTGGACCCCGGGCCCTTCCAGGGAGCTCAGGACCACCCTCAGGTCAGTGCCACCTGCCAGGAGGGGCTTGGGGACCACAGGGTGACCACTCGGGCAGGCACTTGGGCCTTTCTCAGTTTTAGTATTAAAAACGAATCCATACAGGGCAGCTGCTATGAGCCAGGGACTCGAAGTGCTTTCCTGATAAGAAGGCGCTCCACCCGCCACAGCCCCGGGAGGAAGGTCCCGCTTTGGGTCCCCTTTGGCAGAGGAAGCAGGGAGGCACAGAGAGGTGAGGTGACTTGCCCACGGCCACACAGCTGGGTGGTGGTAGAGCTGGGGTGGCGGACGTCTGCTCCTGACCGCTCCTCAGTGGCCAGTGTTGGCTCTCCTGCCTGGACAGCGCCCTGGTCTGAAGCGGGGGGCCTTTTGCCAGAAGTGTTCACACCCGTCAGTACTTACCAGTATGTTTGGGAACAAGGGGGCTCTCCTCTCTCCTCCCTGTCTTCCTTCCCTCCCTCCTGGGTAATAAAAGTCGCACAGTTTCATCGTAGAAAAGACGAGGTAGGTAGGAGTCCCCCCTACTCCCAAGGTGCGGCCACCAGCGCGACAGAGGAGGTGGCCCTCCCGCTGTCCCCCCAGCAGACTGGTGCTAGCGCGGGGAGGGCGGAGACCGTGGGACCCTCTGCTGCATTTCACAAGCAGATGTGCCTCTGCTGGGGGGCAGCTCCCTGGCCCCGTGGCCTCTTGTCTCCCGTCCCCCCAAATCTCGTGTGGCTCATTGGACCTTTCAGCTCTGCCCCTGCCAGAATCCTGGGGCGGCAGCGGTGCAACCGCATCTTTTTGCTCGGGCTGCACTCGTTCGCGTGCTCGCGTCCGCGCCCTCCATCCAGCGGAGCCCCTGCGGGCCGGCCGGGCTCTGCTGTTGGCTTCGTGACCACCACGGACTCCGCACCTCATCTTTTAGGACCTACATTCTGGAGGCAGACGGATTGTGAATAAGCAGACAGGAGGTTCGGAGGCTGAGGAGGGCTAAAGAAGACAGGGAAACCGGGGGTCGCCACAGTGCCGGGGGCTGTGGTCGACGAGGCAGTGAGGGAAGGCCTGTCTGTGGAGGGCCTGAGAGATGGGCAGCGTGCACCCCGTCAAGGACAGAGCAGGACCCGGCCTGGAGAGAGCAGGGGGAAGGGCCCTGTGGTGAGTGGGGCCTGCGTTTTCAGGGAACCCAAGGGAGGCCGGTGTGGGAGGATGAGAGGGCAGGGCTGGGGATGGTGGGCTCCTTGTAGGGCCTCGGCGGGGGTGGGGGTGGCCATGAGCTTCCTTCTAGTGAAGGGAGGCTCCCTCGTAGGGCGCAGCCCTGAGATGTCCTCCTTCCTCTTCCTGGTGAGAGAAGCTCTCTTCCAGTCCACTGTGGGAACAAGGCAGGTCCACAGAGGTGAGGCTTTTGTGACATGGCTCTGGCGTCGCCACCTTCAGTGGCCTTAGCCATGTACGCATGCAACATACAAACACGTTCACACACGTGACCATGCGCACACACTTAAATACATGCGCACGCAGACACACACATGAACACACGCATGAACACGTACATGCATGAACACAGGCACTCACATGTGCTCACTGTAGGAGAAGGCATGAAGAGATACCACAAAAAGGAGGCAGATGGGTGGGCTGAATTTTTCTGGGCCTACACAGTGTTATTTTTTTTTAATTGTGAATGTATTGCTAACATTGATGAAAACCGGAGACTTTTCATAACATCTACAGGTTGGTTGGTTTTTTTTTTCCAAATGATACCTGACATTTATCGATGTCGATATGTGCTAAGCACTTAACTGCTTAGCGAGGCTGGTATTATTTGTATTCAGTATAGTAGTATCATCATTATCATCATCTAATGGGTAAGAAAATTGAGGCTTGTGGAAATTAAGTAAGTTGCCAGAAAGCACACAACTAGTAAGTGACGGAACCTGGATTCTAATCCACAGAGTCTGAGACCCCAGAGTATTCTCTCCCTCTCTCTCTCTCTCTCTCTCTCTCTCTCTCTCTCTCTCTCTCTGCACCTGGGAATTTTGTATCAGAGGCCTGGAGCGGAGTGGCCCCCGTAGGCTTGGACCCAGCTTTCTGGGCCATCCCGGCCTCCACTCAGCCCTCCTTCACCTGCTGGTCACCTGCCTGCCCCTTAGCAGCCTCTGAGTTTGAGACTCTCCGCTATCCCCGTCAACCATGAAAGTGAGCATTTTGGCAATTTCTAAAGAGCTCATTTTTAATAAAGAAGGCTCTGCGGTCTGATGGATATGCACCTGACTCCTCTCACGGCCACTTGCTGGCTGAATGACTTTGGTCAGGCGACTCGACCCCTCTGAGCCTGTGTCCCTCCTCTGTAAAATAGAGGCTAAAACTAGGGTCCCCATGGGGAGAAGGTGAGAGGACACGGGAGACATCTGGCCAGGCCCCCTGGGGAGCCATTACTGTTACGGTCAGGGTGTCTGAGGATGTCCCTGCTGAGCAGGCCCCGTGTGACCTCCCTGGGAGCACACACCGAGGCCAACCCCTCTCCGCAGGCTGGAGCAGCGCAGCCAGGACTGTGCTCCAGTCCAGGGCAGATGTGGCATCCCCGGCTCTCCCTTCTCTCCGCCAGGCCTTCGTCAAGATGGTTGGGCACCACGTCTCCTTCCTGGAGGCCCACGTGCTTCAGGCCGAGCGGGACCACGGGGCCTTCCCGCAGGCTCTGCGGAGGTGGCTGGGCTCCGCGGGGCTTCCCTCCTTCAGGAATGTGAGTATCTCCCCAGCGCCTGCCTCCTCCCAGACCCCAGAGTGGGGAGAGGGGCTCAGGAAGTGAGAGTTCAAAGGGCATGTCTCACTTCCACAGACAGGAAATGGCGTCTGGCTGGCCGGCTGAGGGACTGCTGGCCCAGGGGTGCTGGAGTGTCTCCGTCCCTCCCTTGGGCGCCTCTTCTTGCCCTGAGCTTTGAGCTTCAGTGCTGTGACCGCCTGCTTATTCATCCACCATTTATTGAGTGCCTGCTGCATGCTGAGCACTATGGTCCTTCCGGGGTTACCGCAGTGAGCAGGGACAGCCGCTGCCCTCCTGTCCTGTCCCTATACCACCTAAGGACGTGCTCAGGGCGACATTCAGAACTCAGGGTGGGTCCTCCTTCTGAAGGCACACGTCAGCCTCCAGCCGACCGGAGGGGCTGGGGAGGGTGCAGGGCCAGCCTGCACGTGGCCCTTTTTAACTTGCAAAGGCCTCTTCCCTCCACATCGCTGCTTCCCTGGGATCCTCCCTACAACCCCAAAGAAACCATCATTGTATCCGTTTTGCTGATGGGAAGACTGAGGCCAGACTGATTCTGCAGTGGAGACCTTCAATGTTTAAGGCACATCTGTCTTTGCTGCTTGTTATCTGCTGGTCCCCTAGCCCAGGGGACACTGGGCAATGTCGAGATATTTTGGTTGTGCGCTGGATGTGAGGGGGGCTGTTGGCATCTAGTGGGTAGAAACCAGGGGTGATGGGGCCCCTCGGTGGCTCAAGTCAGTTAAGCATCTGCCTTCAGCTCAGGCCATGATCTCAGGGTCCCGGGATCCAGTCCTGCGTCTGGCTCCCTGCTCAGCAGGGAGTCTGCTTCTCCCTATATGCACACTCTCACTCTCTCTCAAATCAATCAATCAATCAATCAGTCTTTTTAAAAAAAGAAAGCAGGGGTGCTGTTACACACTCTGCAATGTACAGGACAGCCCCCCACGACAGAGGATTCTTTAGCTCTGCACACGAGTCGTTCCGAGGCTGAGAGGCCCCGCCCAAGGCTGCGTTCGGTCATTTAACAGTGGTTCCTGTCAGGTCTGTTGCCAAGCGCTCCGTCTGCTGGTTTCTGTGGTACCTTGTTCTCACACCAATCTCTGGAGGAAGGATCTTTATCATCGCCCCCACTTTACAGATGGGGAGACTGAGGCTCTGGGAGGTAAAGGGACTTGTGGGAGGCCACACAGCCTGGTGTGATAAGGCAGGGTTGGACCCTTCACAGCTTAGCCGGCTGCCCTGTCCTGCCCCTCAGCAGGGTCTCTCATTGTTCTTGGGGTCTGCCTGGGGTCCCCCCTCTGCTCCTCCAACCCTCTGCCTGCCCGCGCATCTCCACTTGGTTGACTGTGTTCCAGGCGCTGCACCAGGCACTTGGTGTGTGTGGACTCATTTACCTTTCCCAGCAGTCATGTGTGCTGGGCATCAGCATGATTCCTATTTGGTAGGAGACGCAATGGAAGTTTGGAAGGTTTCGGTGGTTGTGGTCTTGCAGCCCACGGACAGCATTTAGCTGGTGAACTCGTTCTATTTGGTCAGGCAATGTTATTTCAACGGTGTGACTTGGGATGCCTGACTGGGCTTCCCTGTCCAGTCCCTGCCAGGACCCCGTTGCTCCGTCTTGTCTTACACCTGCCCGAGGCATGTGCTACTCACTTACCTGCCACCTGGTGAGTCCCTTGCCCAAGGCCAGTAACAGCTAGACAGTGGCCTTACTCATCTCATGGTCTCGAAACTTCTATTGATCCTTCAGAACCGAAGTTAATGCCGCCTCCTCTGAGAAGCCCTCGGGGATTGCCCCATCTCCAGACAAATGCAATCTCTCTGCCTTCCAACAATGATGAAGTCAGGAGCTGCTTCTCTGTCCTCCTCTCCCTTGAGCTATGGTGACCGTTCCTTGGTAAACAGGAAACCCTCCCCCCTCCCCCCACCACCAGTCACACAGTGCTGATGGTTTAGAAGCACATCGGGAGGAAAATCAGAGGACCTTGGCTGCCCATGGCCTCCAGCAAGTCTCCTAACACGGGGGCCTGTTGGGCCCTTGGTCTTTGCACTTTCCAATCTTTTTCTGCGATCTGCAGTTGCCCCCATGTGGTTGGCACTAGTGTCCCCATTTAGAGGCAGAGACTACTAAAGCTGAGAGACAGAGAGATGTATCTGAGCTCAGTGCTGGGTTTGGAACTCAGACCTGCAGGCCTCTGAAACTGGGGTTCCCCTGCCCACTCCTGGAGCGGGATCCCACATGGGTGTGGCTGGGCATGCTGGGACCTGCACTCTCTCATTTCTACCAGACTGCGGGAGGTAGGGCCCCCCCCTAGGCCCACCTGTGGTGACTTGTTCCAGGAAGTGCATTCCAGCCAGGGGTGGTGAGTCATCCAGCAACCCAGCATGTTAAACTTGGCCCCAGGAGGGCTTTGTCTGGGGCAGGTGGTGCCCGTCAGTGTGTGCACGCGCGTGTGTGCAGACCCAAAGATGTCCAGGGCTGTACCTGCACTGAGGGTGTGAGCTGGAGGAGCCCTTCTAGAATAATGATCGTCACGGCTTGTGGTGGGGCCCTGACTCTGCAGGCACCAGACATCCCCACCCTGTGAGGTAGGTCCAGTCATTGTCCTGATTTTACAGAGGAGGAAACTGAGGCACCACAGAGTCGAATTGCTTGTCTACCCAAAAAATCGTGAAGCCGGGATTCAGATCTGTGAGTGAGGCCTGGGTTCAGGGCCGGTAACCTGCACCACTTGGCCCTGCGCCCTCGCTGTGCCCAGTTCTGCCCCTGGGACCACTATCTGGGAGGTGGGGGCTCTCCTAGAGTGCAGGGGTAGATTCCCCCAAAGCCAGATTCCACACTGGCTCCAGCCAGTTCCTCTCGGTGAGTCCACAATAGGCCTTCCTCCCCTCCAACCGTGCGAAGCCCCCACCCCCAGCCCCAGATTCCATCTCCTGCCCTTACCCACCCTCTTCGGACTCCCTCCGAGGGTCCCCGAGGTCCCCATGGAGTGGAGGGTGGGGCAGGGGTTTCGGGGCTCCCTTGGCCCCGTGGGAATGCCGGCAAGGGGTCTTGTCCCTGTAGGGGGAGCTGTAGTGCTCCCCTGAGAGCCCACCACCCATCCCTGTGCCCCCGTGACCCTTCCACAGTCAGGGGAGGGCTGGGGACCCCCTTGTGGGGCCCAGGGGGGAGGGCCCTCAGCTTTCACCCCTGGAGCTGGGCAGGGGCCTTTTGGGGTATGTTTTTCCCCCCCTCCTGCTAGCCCATGAGCTGAAGCAGGAGTTCCTGGGGAGGGCGGGGGGTGGGGCACGGAGAGAAAACTGGTCCTTGTTTTTATTAACTTGGCCGGCCCCCCTTCCCTCCTTCCTGCCCTCCTCCTCCTCCCTCCTCCCTCACTTTGCAGAGGTAGTGGGAGGTCCAGGGAGGGTGCAGGGCAGCTGGGCCGGGGTCTCCCCGCACCCCAGGAACAGGGCCAGGAAGTAGTCCGTCCACCCCTGCGCCCAGCACCAGGGGCCCGGACCGGCGCCTGCCCATGTGGCGGTGCCGGTTGTGGCCTGAGCTGACCTGACAGGGCCTGGGGGTGCCAGCCCGAGGATATACGACCTCCTCACGAGCTCCCCTGAAACCCAGGCCTTTTCCTCTGATCTGAGCTGCCAGAGAAGCAGGCAGTCAGTCGGTCCACAGGCTGAGATGAGGGCTGGCCTGGTACCCCCGGCCCTCCGTGCCCAGGTACAAGAATGTACGTGGTCCGTGCCATGAGTTTAATGCTGATGCACGTGTATTTATGGGACAGTGGTCTCTCTCTTCATGCTGTACCATGTAAAAGTTTCCCGTTATACTTTTATATTGTTTTTTACGGTGTTCCAAGATTTTTAACTTGAGGCTTTAAGCATTAGACTTCTCTCTCACTGTAGCTGGGCCCCGTCTCCGGCATGTTTTAGCTGTGTGTCCGTGGGCAGGTCCCTTAGCCTCTGTGGGCCTCAGGCCGCTCAGCTGTTGGTTCACGGGCAGCAGCACGACCAGGGAAGCTCAGCTTGACGGGAAACGGGTTTGGGGTTTGATGCAAAGTGACGAGGAATAGTGGTGGGGAGAGAAAGACTCCAGAACTCTCCGAAGGACGGTTCTGATGATGAGCTTCGGCAGATCCGAAAAGCCAGCTTTGCCTGGAAATGAACGGAGTGACCCAGGACAGACTGTCCATTCGTTCAGTGGTCCGCAGGTATGGTGGCGATGGTGACACAGAGCCAGCCCTGCGGCGGCACGCACCGTTCGCAGCTGGTCAACGCCCCAGACGGTGGGGGGAGGGCTGCCGCTTTTATCCCCTTTGCACAGGCGAGCAAACTAAGGCACAGAGAGGTTAAGTAACTTACCCAGGGCTACACAGCTGGG
Organism: Zalophus californianus; assembly: GCF_009762305.2. Classification (NCBI taxonomy): domain Eukaryota; kingdom Metazoa; phylum Chordata; class Mammalia; order Carnivora; family Otariidae; genus Zalophus; species Zalophus californianus. The sequence continues at coordinate 129,468,614 of NC_045602.1, forward strand.
CATCAGGATATGAACCTGCTTTCTCAACTCTGTCCTCCGTTGCCTTGGGAGAGAGCTGTGATCTCTTCCCCCAGGAAGCTTGTGTCTAGTGGAAGAATACAGGCAGTGACCAAATCCTAAGAAAATTCAGTACATAGTCATTTCAAAAGGGGACCCTGGCTTGCTCTGAGGGAGCCAAAGATGGCCTCTGAGGAAGGGCCCGGTTAGCTGGGGCCTGGATGATGAGGAAGTCAGTGTGAAGTTAGGAGAAAGGGTGCACAGAGGCCCTGAGGGGGGATGGGGGACGGCACGCGCGGCGGAGCAATGCAGGATGCGCAGTGTGGCTTGGCCTAGTGAACAAAAGGGGAGAGTTGGGAGGACATGGGGTCACGGCCAGGTTAGGCAGGGTCTCGGGCCACACACAGGTGTTTAACACAATTTTGAGGGCAATGGGGAGCCATGGAAGGGTTCATAGCAGGGGAGTGACGTGGTAAGTCCGTTTCGCTTGGAGAACCGCCAGGCTCCTTCTCTTGCCTGAGCTTTGGCTGGCATCCAGGGTCGGCTGCGCCGTGTTGAGACCTGAACAGTGTCGTGTGAGAACCGAGTGGGGTGAGTGGTACCCTCCAAGCTCCCGGGTGCAGTTGGTAGGAGTGAGAGTCCTCAGCCTACAAATGTCCCATGCGGTGTGCCCTGAGCTCACTGGAATCCTCACCTCCCTGGGCCTTGTGGGGTTCCAGAGACCCCACCTGAGCAGGTGGCTGTCGGCCCGGGTCAACACAGAGGACCCCTCACACCTGGAGATCTTTCTAGGCGTGTGTGGAACTGGCAGTGTGAGCGGGAGCCACGGGGCCTTGGGCCTCGGAAGGGCATGGTAGACCATGTCAGATGTCCCCTTGGCCCAGGCCCCGTCACAGCCCCGTGGCCAACCCCCCTCCGCCCCCCCCATGTCCTGCTGACCAGGCCTTCCTGCCTGCACCCATGCCCGGAGGCCAGAGCAGCTTCTCTAATTTGTTTGGTTTGTTTTCCCTCGAGCCAAAACTTCTTGTTCAGGAGGTGTCATTTTGATTAATTTTCTGGTGGATAAGAGTGTGATGCTTTCCAAGGAAATCTCTTTGGCTAACGGCAAAACCACTCGGGGCCAAGTGGTGACACCCACACAGAGCCAGGCTGCCCGGGTGGACTGCAGCCCGGCTCGGCCCCCCGGCCTCCTCCTTGGCCGGCAAAGGCCCGTGGGCAGCCTGGCAGCGTGCAGGAGCGCGTCTGCCGCCGAGACACCGTGAGGACTAGCGGGACCTGTGGCGACTGCGGAGCCCACACCTCCTCAAAAGGGGGCAGATTGGGGCGCCTGGGTGGCTCAGTCGTTAAGTGTCTGCCTTCAGCTCAGGTCATGATCCCAGGGTCCTGGGATCAAGTCCCACATCGGGCTCCCTGCTCAGTGAGGAGCCTGCTTCTCCCTCTCCCTCTGCTGCTCCCCCTGCTTGTGCTCTCTCTCTCTCTCTCTCTCTCTGTCTCTCTCTCTCTCTCTCGCTCTCTGACAAATAAATAAAAATCTTAAAAAAAAAAAAGGTGGGGGGGGAACAGATTGTCCGGCGGCTCACCGGCATCCTCACTGGAAATGAGGTGGTGGCCAAGTATGACCCGATTTTCCTATTTTGGAGACAGAGCTGGACCTCGAGAGTCTTCTACGAACCTTCTGGTGTCCAAAAGTCAGCAGTGAATGTTTCTAAATGGTAAGCGCTGTGGGAAAAATCTGTGGCCCCTGTGGCTTGTGTCTCGCATACTCCCCAGCTCTGGATTTTAGGCTGATGGCCCGTACCTCCTCCGAGGTTTTTGGAGGCAGGGAAGAGTGAAGAGGCATCTTCTTTCTCCCTCTGCGCCGGCCGCAGTGGGGGCGCTTCAGCCCCTCGGTAGCAGCGTGACCACCGGCCTGTAGTTTTTGTGAGCATCTACTATGGCTCCAACGATTGCAGTTCTATCGAGCACATATACGAAGGGCTTTCTGTGCCCTGTCTCCGCTTCCCATAACAACCCCAGAGGGAGCTGTTGTTATCCCTGTTCACTGGGGAGGAACCTGAGGTTCAGAGGGGTCTATATACTTGCCCAGGGTCACCGGGCGTAAGTGGCAAAGCCAGGGTTTGACCCAGCTTTGACCTTGTTCGGTGTGTCTGTCCCCTCCCTCTGCACTCTTTCTAAGGCCCGGGACCACAGCCTCAGTGGTCGCAGTCGTACACGGGAGATCCTTAGGTCAAATCTGCCCTACCATCGTATGTTCTTTGCCCAGCTTGGGGGTGTGTGTGTGTGTGTGTGTTTAATCTGAATGAGTTGCCAGCATTTAAAAACCGTATTTCACATAAGCATCTGTACTCGTCTTCTCTTAAAAAAACAGAGGTCTGGGCTCCTGAGCAGCATCCCTGTCGCGCCACCATCTGGCCCAAGTCGCCCATGCTGGGTACCTGCCTCTGGGCCTTTGAGGTTCCCACCCAGGTGGAGCACGTAGTAGGTGTTCAGTAAATATTAATCAGTGGATGCTCTTCAGGCTTCCATGGCCCTTGATGGCCTCCCCCGATTTCTCAGGAGGCGGTCTCCAGGCCGTGCAGAGCTGGGATGAGTGTCCTGGCCTGCCCCTCTCCCCTGCATCCTGGGGCCGCCTCTTGGGTTTTCCTGGAGGTAATAGAGGCTGTGGGCGGAGCAGCCCTGCCCAGGCTAGCCTCTAGGAGTCAGCAGTGCCAGGCTCAGTGTCTCCTCCCCTCCAGCTCCCTTGCTCTGTGCACCCCCAGCTCCCTCCCCACCCAGCCCAGCAGAGGAAAGGAGGAAGGGAGGGAGGGAGGGAGGGAGGGAGGGAGCCTCTGGCTGGCTGGGGACGCCTCCCCCTCCGTCTGCCCAATCCCCCTGGAGGGGTGACTCCCGGAAGGAGGCATGGCTTGGCTGGGGCTTTATCTAGCGGTGGAGGCCGAGCCAGGCACCAGCACAAAGAAGGCAGAGGAGACTCCAAGGCTCCTTCTCCCCGGCCCTGAACTGGCCTCTTCTCCTCTGTCCCATCATCCCTTGCGGTGGAAATGCAACATGAGCAGATGGCAAATATTAACGCAACAATGGAGGGCTGAGTGGCGCTTGGTCCCCAGCCCCCCTACTCACTAGCCACTCCCCCCCCGCCCCACCAAACTGGCCCTCCGTGAGCTACATACTCACACGGTCATGGATCTATTTGACTCCAGATACTTGGTGGCATGTGTGCTGGGGAGGGACCGGGGCTCCTGGCAGGCTGGTTTGCGAACCAGATTCTTTTTTTTTTTTTTTTCTTTAAAGCATTGCATTCTTGTTGAGATTTTGAGGGTGACTGAGAAGAAAGTTCCTTTCAACAAGGATGGGTTTCTATTTCACGGGGGCTGCTCGTTGAAGCCCATGTGGGAGCATTCCAACTTCTCCCTGGGGGGTGGTGCGCGGTGCGCCCTCTCCAGCGCTGCAACCATCAGCTTTGGCGTCCACCATTGGCGTTGCTGTGCCCGCAGCATCCCTGGGGCTGGTGGACACCGTGCCCTTTGCACATGCTGGTCCCCTCCCTGCCTAGGATACCCTCCCTGCACCCTGCCTGGTGATGTTGATTCATTGCTCAAGGCCAAGTGGAATGTTACCACCTCTGGGAAGCTGCCCGTGTACCCCTGGGGCAGTATTCCTCTGGGCTCCCCATTTCCTGTCCATCCCCTGGTGTCCTAGCACCTCAGGTTGTCATCTGGATCTTCACCTGTTGTTCCCCCAGACTGAGTTTCTCAAGGGTGGGGACCGTCTTATCTTTGACTTAATGGTAAGCAGCCGGAGCGCTCCGGGCTCTTCTTTGGACCAGCGGGAGCCAGCCCTGTACCTGGGTTCGTCCTCATGCCCACCTGTTACACAAGTGCTGTTACCCTTTCCGCATACAGATGAGGAAACTGAGGCTCAGGAGAGTTAGAACATTTGGACTTCACCAGGGACTGGTTCCTTTGGTTCTAGAGCGCCATGTTCTTTATGCTCCAGGGGTCAAAACACTGGGGTCAGGTGGCCCTAAATGCGGCCCAGGGGCCGGGCAGGGACTGCGGACTGCAGAGGCAGGTGCCCTCAGCACCAGCCCGAAACTAAGGCTCTGAGTGGCCTGACGTTGGCCTTCTTTTAAAAAAAGAGAGGTTGGGAATGCAGGTTTTTATGTGAAATCGATTGATTTTGAAAAGAAATCTGAGGCTCAAAGAAATCTCGGGAGACCTGTTGGCTCCCAGGCCTCCTACGGAGCCTGGCCAGGTGTGGGGTCAATGCCTGTTTACTGAGGGAGTGGGAGTGTCCCCCTCAAGGTCACCCTTCATAGATTCTGCTCTCCCTGTTCCCATGTTATAATGCACTGCTCCCCCCCACAAGTGTATACCAAACTCCTGTGGTACCGGGAGCGGGGGTAGCTGAAAGCATGGTTCAGCCCAGGGTTCCACAACCTCGGCACTACTGACACTTGGGGCCAGATCGTTCTCTGCTGCGGGGCTGTCCTGCACATCGTATGATGTTAGCAGCGTTCCTGGTCTCTCTGCCCAACAGATGCCTCCATTTATGACCATCATAAAAGTCCAGAAATTGCAAAAGTCCCTGGAGGCAAAATTGCCCTGGGTTAGGAATCGCTGACCGAGATGAATGACGGTTCTCAGAACCGGACGGTGGTATGTGGGGCTCATCATCGTCCCCTCTTTGCTTTCTTGTGTTTCCGGTAAATATGGAAAATTTCCAAAATAAGGAGTTTATTTTTTTAAAGATTATTTATTTATTTGAGATAGAGCAAGAGAGGGCACAAGAGCATGAGCTGGGGGGAGGGGCAGAGGCAGAGGGAGAAGCTGACTCCCCGCTGAGCAGGGAGCCTAATTCCCAGGACCCTGGGATCATGACCAGAGCTGAAGGCAGACGCTTAACCAACTGAGCCACCCTGGCGCCCCCCAAAATAGGAGTTTAAAAACATGAAAGCACGGGTTCTAGAGCCCAACAGCCCTGGGTTTGTGCCTTGGCAGAGTTGCTCACCAGCCCTGTGGCCTTGGAACAGGGTCTCACCTTTCCCCTCTATGAAATGGGAGAGCAGTGCTCAAACCTCATGGAATCGGGTTGAGGGTTTCAGCATGCAGGATTCCCTCTTTACTTGGCAAACTCCTGTCGGGCACGTGCTCAGACGTGAGCACTGTTTGGGTGCTGAGGCTCATAAATCACTAGGTGGGGGAGCCAGGTGAGGACGTCCTGCATGGCAGGCGCTGTGCTGGGTGCCCCGGACTGAACTCGGGCCTCAGTTCCTGCTTGCTGTAGTGAGATGGGCAGCCATCACTGGCCCATTTTGTAGAAGGTCAACCGAGGCAGGGAGAGGTAGAGCTGCTTGCCTGCAATCAGCCAGAGGAGGGAAGAGAAGCAGCCCAGATGCCCCCAGCTGCCTGGCTCCAGAGCATCTGCAGGGTTGCACACTGCCTCTGGGGACCGGGATTCGTGTGTGCAGCACTCAGCACGGGGCCGGCACCCCACACCTGCTCTGAGTGTAGGCTGCTAGGATCCGTTTTGTAAAAACTTCCTTTTGAGCGACTGGGGGTTCCACCTGCACCCCCAAGAGCTGGTGCAGAGCTGCCGCCCATCCCACCAGTGGGAGTTGAATGGGGCAGCCCCCTCTTCCCCGAGCCACTGTCGCCCCTGGGCCGGACTCCCCCCTGCTCATGCCAGGACTGCGGCTCACCGCCTGGCCGAGGACTTGTCCCAGGTGAGGCTGGGTCATTGGGGGACAGGCACCAGGGGCATCTGGGGTCCGCCTCTGAGTCCCCACCGCTGTCAACACATTGGGAGCCAAGCTGGCCACCACGTGGGGAGGTCAGCCCCTGTCAGGCTTTGTGTCCATCTGGATCCCCATCTCTGAAGCGTTCATCTGCCCGTCTAATGCCTCTCTCCATGTGTCTCTGGGCTTCTGTCTCCTTGTGTCTCCTTGTGTCACACACACCACACAAAGCCTCACCGTGCCCCCCGGCCCCCCTCCCTCTCCCTCCCCTCAGGGGTCTCACCAGGACCCCTCCCTCCTCAGATAGAGGGGTGGAGTGGAGGGGCCCCCAGGTCTGAATCTGGTCCTACGTGCACTGGCTGGGCTGCGCCGTGCACACCCACCGCCCCTCTCAGAGCTCTGGTATCCTTGGGGACGTGGGAGCCACTAGTAATACCAGCTGTGAACTGAGCACCAAAGGGTGACGGAATGATGAAACCAGGTTCCCGCCTAGGCTCAGGTCTCCCCAGGAAGTAACGCTCCCGGACAGGTGCTATTAGCAGCTAAATCTGAAGAGGGTTGCATGCCTCCGACGCATGACAGAGAAGGAGAGAGAGGTCAGGGCAGTGGCTGCCAAGGGAGAGGGAGGACTGGCTTGGCATCACGGAGGGTGGCCAGCTGCCATCGGCCGTCCTGGTTCCGAGGGATGTGACGCGTGCAGGTGAGCCCTTCGTCAGCGCAGGTACTTGCGTGATGCCTGAAGCTGGGGTTGGGGCTTCTGGAGGAAGTGCGATCCCTGTGATGCCTGAGGAGCCTGGGAAGCTCTTGAACTTGGCTCTGTTCATGGTCAGCTTTCTTCTGGGAAAATAAACCACGTCTCATTAAGCAGTAAATTCGTCCAGGTGCCTGTTCTGGCTGATACCATCACACCTGGTCTTGTTGCCAGACCTAAAGTCGAGGCCAAATTTCCCGTTACTTGGAGAGTCCTAATAATTAACCTGGGAACCTCAGTCAGAAGGGGGTAATGCTGCCTTTTAAATGTAGTGAGGAGCCGGAGCAGGGAGGGGCTGTTTCCGGGCCTGGATGTTGCTGAGCACTGGTGGGGAGGTGCCCACTGGGGCCTGGGTTGGGGGTCTCAGCACTGTGGCCCCGGCACCCCCTCTTCCCCTCCTGTGACTGGCAGCTCTTAGCTGGCTTGGACCTGGCTCCAGAGGCCTCAGGCGATACCCCGAGGAGTGTGGTGGGAGGCAGGGGAAGGGTGGGCAGGAGTGGCTCAGATGGCATCAGTCATTGGTTTGAGAGCAATGGGAATCCACAGGCCAGGGGCTGCGCCTGGGGCTGGCTGCCAGTGTGTTTGTGCCTAGTGCGGCCTCCTGTAACTCGTCACTGATCAGCAGGTGTTTATTGAGTATCTACTGCGAGCTGGCTGCCTTGATTGATAGATGAGCCGTGCCTTTTAGTGGCTGGGGGATGTCCCCACACTTACAAGTTTTGAGGCCCCTTGTTATTAAAAATGAAAGCAGTACCAGCACGGGCTCCCACAACTGTGGTTTAGTTTAAATGTTCATGTTTTGAAACTGAATGCATTTAACACTAAAAATGCAATGTTATAAAATTGTACGCTCGGGCTCTTTCTGAGCTACTGATGGTATTTAAAAAGAATATGAATTCAGGGGGCCATAATAGTAATGAAATAGTCGGCAACATCGGGCACTTAGTGCTTCCTAAGCACTTTGCAGTTCTATGGGCATAACACCCTGCAAAGTAGAAACTACTATTAGCCCTGTTACCAGGTGAGGAAACAGAGGCACAGAGAGGGTAAGTAACTTGGCCAAGATCGCACAGCTAGGCAGGGGGACCACTGCTGTCCGAGGGATGTGGGAGTGGGAAGTTTCCTGTGCTGGATGAAGGGACCAGCTCTCAGCACTGGCGGCTCCATGTGGGGCTTTGGAGAGCGTGTCAGAGCAAATCCAAGGCCCTCTGTGACCCCCGGCCCCCCACGACTCCCGCCTTCACGCACATCCTCATTCCCCGAGCAGTGAGCCTCTTTGGAGGAAATAGGCACATTAGATAGGAAGCCCCTTAGACTTGGCCCCTAGATCCTCAGGAGGCCCCAGAAAGTGAGCTCAGCCTCCACCCAAACCCTGTGTCTGGTTTTCTTGAAAGACTGTTGGGGTGTGTGGGGTTGGGGGTGTGGGCACGTGGCTGGCCTGCAGGGTATTCTCTGTGCCCTGGGCTTTTGCTCCTGGAGCTGGCCCCGCCCACCCCACCCCCCTGTGCTGAGGCACACAGTGGCCTCTTCCCCCCCCCGCCCCCCCCCCCCCGTTCAGATCCTCAGAACCCAAGGAGGACAGAAACTATTCCTGACCTCCCGCAGCTTGACAGTCTGGTGCCCCAGGGGACAGAGAAAAGCAAAGAAGAAGCATGCAGGGAGTTGGGTGAGGGCAGGAGGTGGTCAGGGAAGGCCTCCCTGAGAAGGGGATGCACTGAAAGAGGTGGGGAAGGGGGTGTGCAGGTGTCTTGGGCAGCTGCGGGAGCAGTGAGACCTGAGCAGGCAGCCCTCGGGAGCGGGAGGGGAAGGTGGAGGGAGCGGAGGGAAGCAGACCTGGGCCCAGGGCTGGGACTCAGCTCTACAGGATTCAAGATGGCCTGCGTCTGGCCTGTAGGTCCACGTGGAAGCTAGGAGCTCTGAGCCGCTGGGATGGTCCAGGGAGAGTTGCTGATGGCCTGGACCAGGGTGGAGCAGTGTGGGGCTGTGGACGCAGGGTCCATTCTGTGTGTGTGGGGGGCGGGGGGGAGCACGGTGTTTAATTGAAATTCCTTACGGAGAAAATTGTAGATTCACACACAGTTAAGAAATAATACAGAGAAATCCCTTGTACAGTTGGCCCATTTTCCCCCAGTGGTAACATTTTGCAAAACTGTAGTACAGTATCCTGGCCAGGTATTAACATTGAAACAGTTGGTTCTCTACGGTTGTATGGGTTCTGTAAGAGCTAAACATCTCCAACATTCCAGGGATCTCTGGCTATCCTTTCATGACCACCTTCACCCCTGCTCCATCCCCGGCAGCCACTAATCTGCCCTCCGTTTCTCAAATTTTGCTATTTCAAAAATGTTCTATAAATGGAATCCTACACTGGGTAACCTTTCAGGATTGGCTTTTCTCACTCAGCATCATTCCCTGGAGATTCATCCAAGTTGCCATGTGACTCAAGAGTCGGTGTGGTTGTGTTTGCAGGTGGAGCCCCAGTTGGAGATGCGAGTATGGGGTTCAGGTGTGGAGGTGTCCAGCATGGAGCCAGTGGCTTTGGCCCCGAGGCTGAATGAGGCCACCCAGGGAGGCAGAGGGGCACCAGGTCGATGACTGAGTGCAAGTTGATTCAGCATTGAAGTGCACCAGGCACAGGAATATGGCCAGCCCTGGACAGACAGACAGACAGACAGACGAGGTCCCGGCAGGTGGGGTGGGGCTGCCCCCGGGCTGGGTGTCTGGGGTGGGTGTGAGAGGGGGAGCGCGTTCAGGATCTTTCCATCCCCCTACCCTTCTCTCTTTGCTGGGCCCCACTGGCTGGGCTCCGAGATGCAGGGTTCAGACCAGGGTTTTCAGGAGTCCTGAGCCACATGGGAAAAGAGCAAAGTGCCTCTAAGATGAGATGGAGTCCCTTCCACAAAGACTAACCTGTCTTCTGAGACGGCCTCTGTCCTTTGGGAATATTATTTCTTTGACAAAGGGGTGGGGCCGGCAGGTGGGGGCTGGTGGGGGCAGGTGGGGCTGGTGGGGGCAGGTGGGGGCTGGTGGGGGCTGGTGGGGGCTGGTGGGGGCAGGTGGGGGCTGGTGGGGGCTGGTGGGGGCAGGTGGGGGCTGGTGGGGGCTGGCGGTTGGCCAGTGTTTTCTCATGGCCTCTGGCTCAGTGACCTGGCTGGGGTCTGGAGAGGTCCTGAATGCCCTCCTGTCCCCACCTCCTCCCCTCCGGGTCCTTGTCCCCAACCTGCCCCAGTCACCCCTTTCCTGGCCCCCATCCTTCCCTCTCCTCTTCTGTCTGCCTGCTGTCATCCCTCTCTCTCCATTTCTCCCACTTCCCCTCCTGCCTTCCGTCTATTTCTGCTTTTTTTCAGTCTCCCCTATCTTGTTTCCGCAACTTCTCCCTCTTTCTCGGGTGTGTCTCTGTCCCCCCTCCGGCTCTCCCTCTTTGTCTGTGTCTCCTTCCCTGTCTCCAGTTACCTCCTGCTCTGCCCATCTCGAGCCCACTTTCTTTTTCTCATTCTCAGATATTATTTTCCAGACCTTGAAAATCATCCCTTGTCACTCTCAGGGGGCCCAGTGGATAAAATGTCTTGATCAGACCGGGACAGCATGGGGGGCAAGCTCCTGGAAAAGGGCTTCCCAAGGCGAGTCCCAGGGCTTCGGGGATGGCATCAATGTGGTGGCCGCAGCCCAGGCCGCCTGCTCGGAGGAGGCAGGCCCGGCCGAGGTTTGTAAGCCCAGACTGGAGCTCTGAGGGCAGCTGGGTCTGAAGAAAGGGTGGATTGAGAGGAGGCTCCCAAGGCTGCCTGGACGCCCGGGACAGGCGACAGTCTGTCGTGACTCTGAGGCAGGCTCCGTCAGCTCTCGGGAGATGGCTGCTCAGCCCGGGGGCAAGAGTCTTTCTCCACGCTGGGCAGGGACATGGGGCCGGCATGGAGGCGGCTTCTCAACAGCTGCTGGTTCTGGTGGATGCCTCTGTTCTTGCCCTAATGGCTTGTTTATTTGATGGAGAACCACTACCCACGTTAGGGACCCTGACAGAATGGTTGATCGAGTCTGTGTTTGCTTTCTGCTTCCCAGAGCTAATTGGTGCTATTTTCAACATTCTTTTGTGGAGCCAACCACCTTTGAGGCCGGCCAACAAAACCTCCAAGGATTCTATTGATAACCAGCATCAGAGCGAGAACTGTACGGCTCGCACATGACAGTAGCCGGCTGGGGACCTTGGCCAACTGTTGATAGAGGCCACAGACACTCGTCTGGAGGTGGACCACCGCTGCCTGGACTCTGGGCATAAGCGTGCCTCCTGTCGGGCCGCGGAGAATCTGACAAGGCGGTTGCTGAACTGAGCAGACCCCTGGGAGGGGGTGGCTGGTTTGATGCTCTGGGCTGGGAAAGAAACTCCCTTTCCTTGCTCTGTGCCGAGAGTGGGTCAGTCCTGGCTCCACCCACATCCATCCACCGATGGCCTCCCTCTAATTCACCACTGCTCCGGTGACTACCCTTTGCCCTGTGATGTTTCCTCGGCCAAGGGTGCTGGCCCCACGCTCCCCATGGAGCCACCTGTGAGCGACCCTTCTGAGGCGTGAACACCTACCCTGGGAGCCCAGAGACCCGAGGACAGGCTGCAGAATTCGCAGGTCCCCTTTGTTAGAGCTTATTAAGAATTCCCAGGTAGTGACAGCAGAGCACTGAGGGAGAGCAGAGCCCGGGTGACTGCCCGGGGAGGGGGGCACACCCATGCGGCCGGCCCTGTCTGTCACCTGCAAGTGTCACACCCTGACTGAGGTCCTGAGCCTGCTGAGTCTCAGTCCCCATATCTGTGTAGTGGGATTTACAGTCAGAACCTCTGCACGGGGTCGTCGTGAGCCGTGATTTTAAGTAACGTAAGGTTTAGCGGCTGTTATTGTCACGACGTGGGTGTTACTATTCAATAGCTCTTATATGTGTCGTTGGCCCAGGGCTTTGCAGATGCTGCTGTGGGCGCACTTTATTTATTTATTTTTCAATGACGTTTCTCTTTTGGATGATTATAGATTTGCAGAAAGCTCATAAAGGCAATACAGAGTTCTGGTCGGCCCCTTAATCACTTTCCTTCACTGTCATCTTCCACCACGAAGGCACCGTCCTCAACACCAACACACCGTCCTATTCACTCAACTTCTGGCCTGGCTTGGATTTCACCAGAATTTTCGTAGACAACCGTTTTCCGCCCCAGGCTCCCCTCCAGGCCAGCACATTGCTTTGAGTCTGTTTTATTTTTAAGGATCTGGTGTCTCCAGTAGTGGGGCACGGACCTGGCAGGGCAGGGATGCCAGCCTCGAGACACCTGGGGACTCCAGAACGGGGCCCCTTCAGGTGTCCCCATCTGGAGATGATGCTTGTCACCACTGTCCTCGGGCTTCTGAGCCCTGACTTGGCAAGAGGCCGGCCCTTCCTGCTCTGCCTCAGGTGTTGAGCACATTCAAGTTCATTCACTTCTCGCCTGAGTCTCGCCTCCCTGGGGCTGTGGCCCTGAAGACTGACACAGGTCTCATCCCCGTGGAGCTCAGCCTGGTGGGGAGACTGAGGAAAGAGGTAGACAGGATATGCTCCTTCGTGGTGCAGTGGGGGAGGAAGGGTGACCGGTGAAATGGGGGGGTCCCCTTAGGAGGGTCGGAAGGAAGACACCAGCATGAGAAGACCCTAGGGGCAAAGCCTTGAGGGGGACGAGCAGGTGCAAGGGTCTGAGTCAAGACGGACCCTGGGGAAGTCCAGGAACAGATTTCCAGGCTGGAGGGTTATGAGTGCTGGGAGGTGACAGACTGAGTTTAGAGTCAGGCTGGACCATAGGGTTCTGGGGTCACAAACCCCTGCTCTATGGGCCAGGCAGGTGGCTGAGGTGAGAGCACGGGTCCCCTCCGAAAGGGGCTGGCAGAGCTCAGCACCAGCTTGTCATCACCACTCTGTGCACCAGAGCTCCGGATTTTTTAAACAAGAAGCTGGAGATCTATCTTTTCAAGCGAAGTGGCATTTCATTCAAAAACAGGAGGATGCAAACGACCGAACAGAAGCAACAATACTAGTAAAGACACTCAGCCCAGTGGAGGCCACGCGGGACACAGCTGCGGTCTGGGTCTGGCCGGACGAGTACCCGTCAGTGACCTCAGTGGCAGGGCCTGTAGGCGACGGTGAAGGGTCGCATTATCTTCTAAGTGTTGTATTGGCCAGAGGATCAGATTTGTTTCTTAGGACAATCCCTTGGGCTGCCATGTGGAGAACGGGTTAAGGGCAAGAGCCTCAGCTGGGGGCGATGGGACGACAGCGGTGACGGGGAGAGGGATCTGGGAAGAGTTAGCAGAAGGGATTGAGGACGGGGGGGCTGCGGGCGTCCAGTTTGGGCGGTGGGTGGGCCTCACTTTGAGTCACATAACTATTGAAAGCCTCAGTTTGCCCATCCGTAGAAGGGCTTTGTGATACCTGTGCAGATTTGGGTTTCTGGAACATAGCGGGTGCTCAATTAAAAATACACACGTAGGGGCGCCTGGGTGGCTCAGTCAGTTAAGCATCTGCCTTCGGCTCGGGTCGTGATCCCAGGGTCCCGGGATCGAGCCCCGCATCGGGCTCCCTGCTCGGCGGGAAGCCCGCTTCTCCTTCTGCCTCTCCCCCTGCTTGTGCTCACTCTCTTGCTCGCTCACTCTTTCAAATAAATAAAATAAAAAAAAAAAAAACAGAATATTTTAAAATACACATGGAAGAACATGGCAGTCAGACAATTCCACGAGTGGCCATGGCATGAGGAGCAAAGCCCAGGGCCCTCGGAGTTCAGACAGGAGGACTCCAGTGCAAAGCATCAGCTGGAGGGGGAGCCAGGGCTCCGGGAAGAGGGGCCCTGAGGGAGGAGGGGCCCGGCTTGCAACAGCAGAGTCGGGGTCAAGGGTGGAGAGATCAGACTATGGGTCTGGAGCGGGGCCCCCGGGTCTAGTTCTGGAGGAGGCCATGATAGGACTCCTCCCACCTGGCCGTCCTGTCTTCCCTCCCAGACCGTGCGCGAGTTTGGACTTTAGTAGCCATATCTTGGCAGGACTTCCCGGGGCTCCTCCTCTGCTAGTTTCCATGTTAACGCTTTTCCTCCAGCTAAAAGCAGAATCCTTGGGGATCCACGAACCTTCTAGAGCTGCTGCCTGGGGTCAGCATCCACCCGTAGCGAGGCTGCACCAGCTTGTCCCTGATGCTAGGATCCTTCTGGGCAGGGGCCGTGCACTGTGGGAGCCCCCAGCCCCGTCCCTCTGTCACCAGAGCCTCAGCAGCCTGCCCCAGCTGCTCCGGTCCCTGGGCTGGCGGAGGTTGGGGCTGGTGGCCCAGCTGGGTGGGAGCGTTCGGAGAGGAAGGGGGACAGCTTTCGTGCAGGCACGGCGAGCCTGGCCAGTCCGGCCCTTCAGGCAGGATTGGACATGCAGGGGCTGCTTACAGAGAGATGGGAGGAGCTCTGCTCACAGCTGTCAGAGCATTCTGGAAGACTTGGGGCCCTGGAGCAGACACACAACGTTGCAGGCAGAATAGCCAGGCGTGGCCTGAGGTGCAGAAAGCCCTGGGCCGGGACGGAGCAGGGAGGCTGGGACCGAGGGGAAGGTCCCGTGGGCCGGTGGTGGCAGGGGACAGGGTCCAAAGCTCATGAGAGCCCACTTTGATTCCTAGCTCGGCCTTTTCCCAGCTGGGTGACCCTGGGCATGTGACCTACCCTCTCCTCTCCCAGCCTGCCTTGTCCTCCACGGTCTCAGTGCCTGCCTCCCGGGCTCTTGTGCGCAGGGGAGCCAGGGGGTAAGGGAGGCAGCCGCTGGGCTTGGCGGGAGCCCCAGGCTGGCGGTTCCCAGCCCATGGGGCCCAGGGCCAGGGACGGGAAGCAACGCCTTCTCCATCCAGCTCCTCGGGAGCCCCGTGTCTGAGCGATGTGACGTGAGCCTGGGTCCACTGCCGGCTCCGATGCCCACGGGGCCCGGCAGGTCCTGCGGACGAGTGAGTCAGGCCGGGCGGGGATGGCGGCAAGCGGGCAGCACATGCCCTGTGTAGAGGGGCCAGCTCCCTGCACCCCACAGGAACGCGGGGCCCAGCGTGGCCAGATCGCTCCTTTCAGGAGAAATAGGAACTCCGTATTTATTTGAAACACCCCAGTTCTTCCATGTTGGCAGCTAACTCGTGTTTAAATTTGCATGAGCCAAACCAGTCATGTCTGCGGGCCAGATGCTAACCAAAGGCTACCAGTTTGCCATCTCTGAGTCGGCTGGAAGGTGGGGCGGGGGGTGGGGGGGAGCTCCTGATGTCCCTAAGGTTGGAAAGCCAGCAATGAAGGGACATCCCGAACCCCGCACTGAGAGCGCACCCCCAGTCCCGCTCAGCCCCGGGGCTTCCTGGGTCCTGGCTGGAGGCCGGGGCTGGGGCTGGGTGGACCTGGTTTCCAATCCAGCTCTGCTATTTCCCAACCGGCTGATCTTGGGCAAGTACCTCTCTGACCCTCAGTTTCCTCTTCTGCAAAATTGGATTAAGGATACCTGCCTCTCTCAGCGGCTGTGAGAGCAGATGGGCTGTGAACCTTCAGGGCCCATCCAGACCTGGGTGCTCAGAAAGTGCTCAGTACTCGGTCACTGTGGTTGTGGAGAGGCTGGGGGCTCGGTCTGTGCAGATAGAGCTGTTTCTTCTGTCTGCTGCTTTTCTCCCCCCACCCCCGCACCCCAAGCTATGCTTTTTAAATTTTAGAATTAGAGGCAGGTTGCTGTGATAATACAGAGGGATCCCGTGGACCGCTCACCCAGTTTCCCTCACTGTTATGACCCTATTTACTGTGGTGCGTTGTCCCAGCTGGGGGACCATCCTCGATGGATTGCTAGTAACAAAACCCCACAGTTTGTTCGGATTCTGCTAGTTTTTCCCTAATGTCCTTCTCTGTTCCAGGATTGCATCCAAGATACCAACCACGTTGTTTAGTTCATGCCTCTTTAGCCGCCTCTGGTCTAGGATGGCTTCTCAGACTTTCCTGGATTTTGGTGATCTTGACAGCTTTGAGGAATATTGGTTAGGTATTTTGTACAATACCCCTCTATTAGGGCCGATCTGATGTTTTCCTCGTGGTTAGACCGGGCCATGGGCTTGGGGAGGAAGACCGCAGAGGTGAAGTGCCTTCGTCACATCCAGGGCAAAGGCTGTCAACAAGATGTAGCGCTGATGGTGTTGACCTTGACCACCTGACTCAGGTAGTGTTCGCCAGGTTCCTCCTGAGCAGTTCCTTTTCCTTTTCATATTCTGCTCTTTGGAGGCCACTTGCCAAGTGCAGCCCTATCAAGGGGAGGGGCAGCTAAGTTCCGGTGAGGCTCAAGAGGCAGAGAAAACCCAACCTTGGAGAGGGCTGGGAGGCTCACACACACTGCATTGAGCCTAGGGCACAGTAGGTATAGTGATTGAAGTTGGGAAGAGCCTCTCCCAAGCCCCAGAGAGCTGGGAGTGCTTGGTGACCTAGCGGAGGAGTGTGGGCCTCTGGGCACCCGAGCTCCCCCGCACAAGGTCAGCCTGGGGCCTCAGTCCGCCAGGGGTTGACCAGGATCTGGGGCTGACCCTGTGGGCCTCAGAAGCCAGCCCAGGAGTGGGGCTGCTGCGTGGCCTGCTGGGTGAGGTAGGACGGGCTGGAGCTGGAGTGATGGCCCAAGGGCAGCCAACCAAATAGCACTCGGGCCGGGACAGTCAGCATAGTGGGCCTGGCCCGGAATCCTCCAGCCCGGGTCTGGTGACCTATCACCCAGCGCCCATTATATGGGAGATACAGGGAAGGAATTTTGTCCTGATCTCTTTAGGAAGACAGATTTCATTCAGGGGCAAACCATGGCCGGGGGTCCAAATCTGGCCTACCACTGTTCTGTGAAGTTTTCCTGGCACACGGCCGAGCTGCTGGTTTGCATATTTATCTGTGGCTGCTGTGGGCCTTCAAGGGCAGAGTTGAGTTGTTGCGACAGAGACCTGTGGCTTGTAAAGCCTAACGTGTTTACTGTCTGGCTCTTCACAGAGCAAGTTTGCAGACCCTGGCCTGAGCTGAGAGCGGACCAGGGTTCAGGATGTGCGCTTAGGGCTTCCCAAGAGGGAGACACGAGGCGGGCCAGGACTTCCAAGGAGGGGGTGGGGATTTCTGGAAACAAGTGGGCAGGTGGCACAGGGCAAAGCCAAGACCCTGAGGTGGGTGAGCTTCGCCTTAGGAGACAGTGATCCGCCCCGGACGCAGTCCTGTGGCGGCCTCATGGGGGCTTGTGCGAAAGCTTCCTGGTGGCGCAGATGACCAGGGAGGCCAACCGTGAGGGGTCTCCTGGCAGCAGCAGGCCGTCGAAATGGCGAAGTGGCTGGGAGGGATCTGGAGCCCCACGAGAGCAATCCCTGCTCCCCAGCTCGGCCACCTGGAGCCCACGAGATGCTGTGGGCCCGGAGCTGCCAGATCGTCTGATTTTCCAAGGGAAGCTGGCAGTCTGGTGTTCATGAGAAATCTCCTGATTTTTTGCATGTTTGCAATTAATTCCATTTTTTAGACATTATGAAGCAGACGGAGCACATCCGTCTGGTGTGTGGGCTACAGGTTTGAGAACTCGGGTGTCCAGGGTGGGAGTGAGGATGCGCGGATGTGGGTAGACAGGGAAGAGCAGACCAGGCCCAGCGCAGTAAGCCGGCAGGCGAGCTCTGGACTGGGGGCAGAGGGGGAGAGGGGACAGTGAAGGGAGACTCTGAGAGAGGGCGCGTGGCCGAGTCCAGGACCTGCAGGGTCAGATTGCCGCGTCTTCCAACCAGTCCCACCCAGGCTGGTGGAACATTCCTGCCTGCAGGCTGGGGGCTGGGAGCCTGCAGTTGGACACTCCTCCTTGCTTACCTGGCAGCCCGCCCCCCCCCCCCACCCCCAGGGGAATCTGTAGAAGGAGGGATGGGAGGTAGAGATCTCTGAAGTCCCCTCAGAGATTCCCAAGGGTTTGGGTTTGCTGTTCTGTCCCCAAAGACTTGGGCCTGTCTGGGGATGGGCAAAGGCTGGGCTTCGAGCTGGACAGGCCTGGTGGACTCCAGCGTCCTGGTCGCCTGGCTTCTGCCCCTTCAAAGACACAAGGAAGACCCCAGTTTTGTAGGTTGCCTGGAGAATCCAGGGGAAAACGGGTGTGGGGGACTGGGTTTCCATGGTGTCCTGACGTGCCTGTGACTGGGGCCTGGCCTCCAGGATGTGCTCTGTTCTTCCCAGCAACAGCTGGGGCATCTGGCTGTTCTTCAGCCTCGCACACCAGCCCTTACCTGCTGATTCAAGGCTCTGGTTTGCAAGTACTCAGTGGCTGCACTGTGGGTTTATTGTTTTAGGACACCTGGTCGCAAGTGACAGCAACCCAGGTCAACTTGGCTGAAGCAAACAAGAGAAGTCCAGGGCTCATGGACAGGAGCTGGCCCAGGGTAACTCCCGACCTCAGGCAGTAATGGTTTCGGCCGCTCAAATGATATCCTCAGGACTTTGTCTCACTCCCTCTCCCAGCTCTGCGTCCCTGTGTCGGCTTCAGTCCCAGGCAGGGCCTGCACTGTGGTGGCAGAGGTGGTCATGGCCCATCCTCCCCCATGCCCCCGGGTCACAGCTCTGGTGGGTCAGGCCTCCCACCCCCGCAGACCCCACCTGAGCCATAGGGGGTGGGGAGGGCGGCCAGGTCCGGCACAGGCACAAGTGATCTTTCAAGATCAGGATGCCGATACCAGAGAGCGGTGGTGGCTAGACAGACAGGCCCGTGTCCACCTCACACCTGCCCACTCTCTAAGAGCAGCATGTGTACCCTTGAGGCCATATTTGGAGCCCCCTGGCTCATCATAGGTCACCCTTTCCTGGCTGACTTCAGGCTCAGTTCTCCAACGAGCTGTGAGTCACCATCCCACATCCCCCCCCCCCGTGCTCTAAGATGTTGGTGGGGGTTTGGTCCAGGGCCACTAGGAGGCTCTTAGGATGACTTCTT
This sequence comes from Zalophus californianus, assembly GCF_009762305.2. Taxonomy (NCBI): domain Eukaryota; kingdom Metazoa; phylum Chordata; class Mammalia; order Carnivora; family Otariidae; genus Zalophus; species Zalophus californianus. Next base: position 129,487,053 of record NC_045602.1, read on the forward strand.
GGTTCTAATTATATTGATTTTCTCCCTTTTTTTGGAAGTCTCTTTCCTTGAAGGAGGAACCAGAAGCCCCGTCCCTGGGAGGGGTGTCTTACCCATTCAGAGGCACCGCCTTTTGAATGGTGGAACTATTTCAAAAAGAAAAGGGGGTCCGGATGACACCACTCTGGCCCTTCATGGGCCCTTCCCTTGTCTGGGACCTGAGGGTCAGAAGGGACCTGTCATTTCAGAATCACAAAATGTTCTTTGACCCCCATGTGTCAGGACCAGGGAACTGGTCTTCAGGCTGTCGTTATTTGCTTGAAAGTTACATTTTCTAGATTACTACAATGACCAAGTTTCAGGAGAAATGGGGTGAAGAGATCCTAAGCCTACGGGCTACCCACAGATTGCATCCCTTAGGCTATGGGATGTGTCTTGTGGCTCATTTTTCAGTTGTGCTCTGGTCATGGAGCTACTGGAGGCCTTGCATCCCATCCATGGTGGCAGAGAGCAGCCCAGGAAGGTGCTAGAAGAAGGGGGCAGGTGGTAGGCCTGGGCCCCAAGTACCCCCAGGTAGGCTGAGCCAAGAATGGCTGACCCAGGGTTGACAGATGGAATGTTCTGTCGCCCTTTCAGGAGGCTGGCCCTTCTCCAGGATGAATGGCTCATCCTGGTTTTCCAGCTGTGGGATGGTGACACAGGGAGGTACGTAGTCCTCAGACACCTGAGCACATTCTGTCTTACTTGAAATACTTTGATGGTTTCCTTCTGTGGGGCAAAGTTCAGGGCTTTGGGGCTCAGACATGAGAATCTGTGCACTCCCACCCTAAACCTGGCTGCTTCCCTTTAGGGGATCCTGGCCACAGCCTCCTCCCTGCTCCCCTCTTTCCCCTCAATTCTGCTCTTTCTAAAACACCTAATGCCACACACACACCCCCGATTAGTGACTTCAGTGGCTCTCTGGTCCGTTGGGATGAAGCTCTTAAGCATGGCCTCTGAGAGCCCATGTGATCTGGCCCTGGTTTACAGCCTCATCTCTGTCCACACAGTGACCTGGCCCCAGTCCAGACTGAGCCGCTGGAGTCCCCAGGTGCCCCTCCCTCCCCCGCCACAGCACTGTGACATGCCATTCCCTCAGTCTGGAAGCCCGCCCTGCCTGCTCTAGCCCTGGGAAACCTCCCCCTGACCCGCCCCCCCGGGGGAGTTGGGCCTCCTCCAGTTTCCACAGGTCCTTGCACCTCCCCACCATTGGCCCTCACATAGCAGTTCTGTTGGTTCCTTTGTCTCTCCCGCCAGCGAGCCCGGGTTGTCTGGGGCTGCCGTCCTGTGCGCAGACGGGCCCTGGCTGGCGCTGGCTCTCAGGGCCTGGTGGTGGAGTGGGCGGAGGCTTGGAGGACGTGGGGCGTGGGTCAGGCACCCCCGCTGAGCCTTGGTTTCTCCACCTCCACCATGGGGATGGTGGTCAGGGCGTCGCTGGGGGAAACAAGTATTTGGGGAGGCCAAGTATGCACGCAGCGTGGTGCGGGGCACACAGAGGTGCTGGGCTTTGGGGGAGCCGTTGCTGGCCACGGGCCAGAGCCCCCACCCCACCCCTGCCCTGGCATCTGCACCTGCACCTGCAGGCCCCTCAGAGTGGGTCTCAGCCGGAGGGGGCCAGGAGGTGGGACAGTCAAGGGAGAGGAGTCAAAGGAGTGGGGGGGGAAGAGAAGGGTGGCGAGAGGGACGCCGAGTGGAGACCTGCCGAAGGACCTCGTCCCTCTGCACCCCTGAGCCCCACATACCTGCCCATCTCCCGGCAGGGCCTAGTCCTTCCTCCCAGAGGGCCATAGTCATTGGGGTCAGCCGTGGCTCTGCAGGAGAACCATGTGAGGATTTCGAAATACCCCGGTGCCGGGCCACACCCCTGATCAGTGTCCTCAGACGCACGGTGGGGCTCCGAGGCGTTTCCTAGCTCTCCCGGGGCGGGGGAGGACGGGCACCGTGCAGCCACGTTTGAGAAGCCCTGCTTGCCATGGTCCTCTGTGAAACTGGTTTCTTCCCCAGAAGGGGTCTCAGCAACCGGAGCTTGGGGAGGGATGCTTGATGGCAAATCTCTTCTTCCCAGCCTTCTCAACAAAGATCCGCACCAGGTAGAAGCGAGCACTTCTTAAAAATGGTTTTTGATTTTTTTGGAAAAAGTAACACATTCAGATGGCACCGACTCGATGCGGCACCGATGGGGACCCGGTGAAAGAGCGCTCAGCCGGCCCCCCAGTTGCCCGGCAGCAGGCCCTGTGCCCCGGCTCCGGGGCGCCCCGCGGAGCTCACGCGCACGCACGCACGCACGCACACGCGGGCGTGAGGGACACCCTGCCTTCTCGGTCCCTCTCTATTAGACCTGTGCGTCCCCACGCCGACAGCGCTCCGCCCTGGACGGGGACCGGCGCTGGTGGCCCGACGCCCTCGCGTGGGGGGGGAGGGGGTGGCCTTGGCCCTGCCGGGCAGTGCCACCAGAGGACCGTGGCCTCGTTGTCACAGGGGCACCACTCCCCGCGGGCTGAAGTCATTCCTACGACTGGAAATCCTGGGTCACAGAGCGAGGGAATTCCAGAGGCTCACGGGGCACCTCGCTTTCTGTCGTTGCAGAACCCGCCGGCGCCCCTGCCCTTCGAGCTGCCCGCGCTGTACCGGACGGAGGACTACTTCCCCGCGGCCGCCGGCCAGGCCGCTCTGCGCACCCCCGGCCCCCGGCGCCGGCGCGTGTGAGCCTCCGCAGCCGCGGGGTCGGCCTGTCCTGCTGCTGTCCCTTTCCGCTTTGAATCCCCTCCCTCGCTGCACGGGAAGCCACGCGGTTCGGAGACGCGTGTGGGGCCCACGCCGGGCGGGGCCCGAGCGCCCACCTGGACCAGGAGCTTCCCGCCGGGGCTGGGCCTGCCCGGGGTTCTGGGCCGCGGGCGGGCGGGTCCGAGCAGCCTCCGTGGTTCCAGGCCCCGGGACTCGGAGCCCCCCCACCCTCAGCCCACCCCGCCCTCCCGGTCTCTCTGTGAAGGGCTCTGCGTGGGAATCATGCGGGGCCCGCTCGGTGCCTCCAGGCGCACGGCTCCCGGTTCACCTGCGGTGGTTGACTTGTCTGCGAACCCCAGTGCCCGCCCGCCTGTGAATCATCTCAATAAAGGTGTCAAGAGGTCACGTGTGGTCTGGGTGCAAATGCGTTCTCGGAGGGAGCTCCTGCCACCGAGGCAAGCCTGACCCTCCGAATCTGCTCATCGGGAAGCCCCTCACCGGGACTTTAGATTCCCAGCAAGAATGGAGAGATCATTAGGATTTCCAGGGTCCTTCAAAGGTGGGTTGGCCTTCATTTCATTCCATGCCAATGAGTTTCCTGCTCTTGTCCTGGAATTCCAGATTTCTCAACTTGGTGATGAATAATTCTGGGTTTTGTGAGTTTTTTTTGTGTTTTTTTTTTTTTTTTTGGAGTTCCTCACAGAGCCAAGAAAACACACACACACGCACACGCACAACTGAACTGCAGACCTGCGCTGGAATTCCAAGGAAATCTAACATAATGAATCGAGAGAGAGCAGTAGAAAAACAAGGAATAAAGCTGGATCTTGACAACTTTAGGACACACTTTTAGAATTAAAGATACAGGCCAGAGGCTCCTGGGTCGCTCACTTGGTTGAGCATCCAACTCTCGGTTTCCGTTCAGGTCGTGATCTCATAGGTCATGGGATTGAGCCTGCTTGGAATTCTCTCTCTCCCTCCGCCCCTCCCTCTGCTCTCACATTCTCTCTCTTTCTCTAAAATCAATAAGTAAATCTTAAAAAAAAAGATATAGGTGGACGCCTTGTTTCAAGAGAAGCCAGCATTTTCCTGTGGAGATTATTTTTTTTAGTAAAAAACTTGTACTAGACTTGTATTTTATTTTTTTGATCTTTTTAAAAAGATTACTTATTTTTTTTAAGAGTTTATTTATTTGAGAGAGAGAGAATGAGAGATAGCACGAGAGGGAAGAGGGTCAGAGGGAGAAGCAGACTCCCCGCTGAGCAGGGAGCCCGAGGCGGGACTCGATCCCGGGACTCCAGGATCATGACCTGAGCCGAAGGCAGTCGCTTAACCAACTGAGCCACCCAGGCGCCCAAAAAGATTACTTATTTATCTGAGAGAGAGAAAGAGAGAGAGAGAAAGCATGAGCAGGGGGAGCGGGAGAGGGAGAAGCAGGCTTCCCGTGGAGCAGGGAGCCCGATGTGGGGCTCGATCCCAGGACCGTGGGATCACGACCTGAGCGAAGGCAGACGCTTAACGACTGAGCCACCCAGGCGCCCCTTGTATACATTATTTTAAATGATCGAGGTATAATTTACATACAGAAAGGTCCACCTAGGTGGAAGGTCCAGTGACTTCTCACAAACCCCGGCCCGGGCTCCCAGCACGCTGACATCTGTCCGCGCAGATGCCGTCGTGGGCGTCTGTACTTCATGTAGCGCGGGGCCCACGTGGTGCCGTCTGTGTGTCGGCTTCCCTGGCTGACACGGCGCCTGTCGCTACATGTAAGCGGCAGATTGTTCATCCTCGTGGTCGTGCCGTATTGATTGAAGGAAGCTCAGATACTCCCTGGGCCCCATTGTGTCCGCTCAGGGAGAGGGAAAGTTCATTTTTCAGACAAGCGGTGAGGAGACCAGTTTCCCAAAGGCCGAGTACATGTGGCTCGCTGGCGACGCCCAGGCCTCTTTCCCTTTCGGGGCCCGAAGCAGGGGCCAGGGGGAGGTGAAAGGGAACGTCATGTGATCAAGCCACAGCATCATGACTGTCCTAAAATAGAGACCCACAGGACTGTGGCTAAGAGCTCCTAGGCTCTGAGGTCAGCCTGCCTGGGTGGTGCCAACATCTCCGGCCCACCTCAGCCCTGTGGCCCTGGGCTAGTTGCTTACCCTCTCTGAGGCCAGCTTCCTTCTCAGTGAGAATGCAGTGAACGAGGGCACCTGCCCACTGGGGGGCTGTTTGTGTGGATGATAGGAGGGGACCCGTGTGAACGCTGACCTCAGGGCCGGCAACGGGCACTGCAGTGGGTGGCGTTACTATGGTGATTGGCCTGGCCGGAAACGGGCCAACTTTTGTGCTGTTTCTCAGTTGATGGGTGGCATCCAGGAGCGTCAACAGCGAGTGACTTAGGGACTGCCCTTAAATTTCGGAGTAAGAACAGATGGAAGCATGCACTGGCCCTCGCTGTGTTTCTCTGTCCTTGGATCCTTTCAGGGACACCTGCTTTCCCCCAGGTCAGCGAGGAGGGAAGAGATTGCATGAGAATATCCGTGGGAAAGCTGACTCGTGGCCATTCCAAGTTTGCTGGGAGTCCTGAGGCCAAACAGTGAACTTTGAGGGACATTTGGGGACACCTGGGGGGGAGGGAAAGCCAGGACACAGACCCTGCCAGCGATTCTGACCTCGGTCCTTTGCTGGTGTTCTGGAGGCACTGCCCTTGTGCTAGGTGAGCTGACGGCCTGTCGGGTAAAGGAGAGCCTTGACTGCTGACTCGAGCAGGCCCCATAGCCCTGGCCAGGGTCACTTTGCTGCCCAGGAAAAGGTTCTTTTGTGGGACGCCGGTACAAAGGGCATTGCAGATTTTCAGGAGAGCTAGGCTCTTCTTCAGGCAACCACCTCCCTGCTTTCCCAGTGGATGTGAACTTCATGTCTGTCAAAGCAAGAGGTTTCAAGAAGGTGGCCCACGCGTTGGCAGAAATGTGTGGTTTACCCTGAACTGTTTAAAAATGTTTTCATGTTGAGACAACTGGGTAACCATCTGGAAAAAATAAAGCGAGTTCCATACCTCACTCTGTACACCAGGAACATTTCCAAAATTCCAAATGGATTAAGGACGAGTTAGATGTATAAAATGAATTCATATAAGAAGGCAGAAACATTGGAGAATCATTCAACATCCAGAAGCCTTAAAGATACATTTGATTATATATAAAAAAGTTAAATCCTCCGAATGGCAAAAACAAACCGAAAACTCAACCAAAAAAAAAAAAAAAAATCCAAACAAAACAAGAAATCCTAGGCAAATTCGAAAGACAAATGACCAAAAAGACAAGTGATAAACTGGGGAAGATCTATGTGCAGCCCATTTTACAAAGGGATAATCTCCCTAATATATAAACAGCTCCTACAATAAATAAGAGACAAAGTAGAAAAATGGGCAAAGGATATGAACAGGCATCTCACAGAAAAGAAAATGTAAAAGGCATTTTAAACACATGAAAAGATAATCTCTACCAGTAAGTATGAAAGAATCTCGAAATTCCTCTCTTTTCACTATGTGAGGCTGACAAACATGAAATGTTTTTGATGACACTGTCAGTGAAGTTCTGAAACAAATGTTCTCATGCATTGCTAGTGGGGTACCATGCTTGTGGAGGCCCGTGGGCAGTACCTATCCGAATTAGAAATGTTTATGCCTTTGGACCTAGTAATTCTACCTCTAGGGATCTCGCCTCCCAATAGACACAGGAGGGAAATGATAAATGCAAACGGTGATTCTCCACATGTTGAAATAACCCAAGACTGGAAGGCACCTAAATGTCCATCAGTGATGGGATTGGTTCAGTTCTAGTATGTCCACACACACACACACAAAGGTGGATGGAATCCTATGAAGTTGTAAAAATGGATTAGGAGTTCCTTATGAGCTGGTATGGAAATGTCACTAGCATATGAAAAAGCCAAGGTGCGAAGAAATGCACACAATATCCTACCATCTGTGTGAGAAAGGAATTAACACTCCATGGAAGGATACACAAAAATTCGAGCACGGTGAATCCCTGTCTTGGGTGAGAAGTCGACTGTTCATGTTTCAGGTTTTTTTTTTTTATACTTTTTGGTATTTTGGTGTTTACCTCTTCAAAAAAAGTAACCAAAACCAGTTGCCAGCCATTAAAAATGAGGGCAGTCCACAGAAAGAACTGGATTTCCAGCTTCTCTTCAAAAACTGGAACATCAGGTACTACTACTGGGCTCACATTGTGGCCGGGAACGATGAGCTAAAGCCGAGTTGCTTTAGAGGGCCGTGCTCTTCCAGGTTTCTCTTGTACCCCAGCTGTTTTGCTAATTTATTTATCTGCCTGGCCCCTGTGGGCATTTGGCATTTGAGAGCCTTAGAACCAGAGGCCCTTAGACCATGGAGAATTTATTCCAAGGATATGGGGTATGTGAAGAAATGCAGCTGGGGGTAAGCGACGGCTGCCTGGCCATTATGTGTAGTTAGCAACTGGCCTGCCCGCAAGCATCTCTGTGCCCCGATTCCAAATTCCCTGGGGACAAGGGGGTTCGGTCTTACTACAGAAGTGTGTGCTTCCCATGGCCCTCCTTTTGGAAGTGACTGATTCCAAGTCAGATGAAGACCTAAGAAAACTAGCGACCAGTATCCCTCGCGAATACAGATGCGAAAGTTCTCAGCAAAATACTAGCAGACTGAATCCAGCAACGTAGAAAATGGATTATACTCCATGACCAAGTGGGATCTCTCCTAGGAATGCAAGGTCGGTTTAACATCTGAAAATCAATCAGTGTAACACACTGTATTAATAAAGGTCAAAAACCACACAATCATTTCCACAGATGCAAAGCATCTGCCAAAATCAAACATCTATTTGTGATAAAAGCTCTCCTTCTTGGGGCATAAAGGGGAGTTCTCAAAGAGCAGGGTTAGAGGCTGAGTAGATACCCCCAAAGGTGTTTACTGATAGGATTACCAACTCTCTGGAGATGATTTGTTGACCCAGGAAGCTGGAGGCAGCAGGGCATTTTCCTCCCCATCTTAAAGCAAAATCCCACTTAATTTTTTTTTTTTCTCCTTCTGCAGAGAGCTTTATTGTTTCCAATTGGTTCACAGCTTGAATGAGGGCTGAAAAAATTGCTTAAAGAGCTGCCTGGTGGGGGCACCTGGCTGACTCATTTGGTAAAGCATGCCACTCTTGATCTTGGGGTCGTGAGTTCAAGCCCCATGTTGGGTGTAGAAGTTACTTAGAAAGCTGCCTAGTGGAGGTAGAGAGAGGCTCAGGCAGAAGCTCTGATACCAGGGGGTGGCAGAGGGGCGCTCAAAGGCGGCTGGGCTCTGGGAGGCTCCTAGATGTGCTTGGCCCGCTTCGTCTTTTGCTCAAGAGCACAGCCGTCTTTGGCTTTGGAAGAACTCAAAGCAATTCTGACTCGGGGCGCTTTTACAGAATTTCCTCTGTGAGGCCTGTGGGCCTGCTGTGGCCTCAAAAGCATCCAAGTTCTTCTCAGGGATGGTCAGCTGGGCGCGGTGGAGGCTGCGTCTGCCTCCTGACTGGGCCTGGGGCCAGGGCGCTTGCAGGCTGCACGTGGGGCCGGTGTGGTGGCGGCCCCAGGGCGCCCCCGGGGAGCCACGCCTGAGCGCGGCAGGTGGGCCCCCCCCACCGGAAGGACTTGCTCCTGGGGTTCCCGGGGGCTGCTCCCCGCTCAGTGGAGCGCGGCCTTCAGTCCCCACCACTGTTCTGGAGAGCCAGGCCCCAGGCAGGGGAGAGGGAACAGACCCGGACGCGCGCTGGAGGACAAGGTTTGTGTGTTTCTTCCTTGGGGTGGGGCGCAGACAGAGCGCCACCCGGGGGGCCCATGGTCTCCTCATTGTCCCCACCATGAACCCAGGGGATGCTTGGGTATTCGCTTGCTCGTGTGAAATCGGTTTCTAAGGGGCACCGGCTGGCTCAGTCAGTGGAGTGTCTGGCTGTTGATCTCAGGGTCATGAGTTCGAGCCCCACGTTGGGTGTGGCCATTACTTAAAAAAGGGGGGGGCACCTGGGTGGCTCAGTCGTTAAGCGTCTGCCTTGGGCTCGGGTCATGATCCCAGGGTCCTGGGATCGAGCCCCGCATCGGGCTCCCTGCTCGGCGGGAAGCCTGCTTCTCCCTCTCCCACCCCCCCTGCTTGTGTTCCCTCTCTCGCTGTCTCTCTCTCTGTCAAATAAATAAATAAAATCTTAAAAAAAAGGGGGGGGGGCGTCTGGTTGGCTGAATCTGTGGAGCATGTGATTCTTGATCTCAGGGTTGTGAGTTTGAGCCCCACACTGGCTGTAGAGATAAAGAAAAAAAATTGGTTTCTACACACAGGCCGCCTCTCTGAGTGTGGGGTGGGGCTTCTTAGGCTGTCCAACCAGTGTTTGTTGAATGGGGAGAACAGATGGTCTTACATAGGAAGCCCCAGGCAGCAAGGGTGTTACTCAGGGGAGGGCTCGGGTTGAAGGCCACGCTCTCATGTGTGTCTTTAAAACAGGGCTTCTGGGTCTTGGAGGCACAGAGGAATCAGCCGGGCGGCCGATCAACTGCATCAGAAGCCCTGGGGGTGGGGGAGGGGCCTCGGTAGAACTCCCCAGGGCATTTCAGTCTGCAGGCGCCCAGCCTTGGAGCTTTGGGAGACTGGCAGTCAGGAGATTTTCAGCGATTGGCTACCTGCCTTGCAGCAACCACACCTTCTTCTGTTTTACATTCTGCACGAGCTTGCTTTCCTTTGAAGGGTGCAGGGACCTCAACGTCCACCTCCCACCTTCCTGAGTGTGGTGTGGGATTGGGTTTGAGTTGGTTTCTGGTTTGTGTTGAACTGATTTCACCCCAGCTCCAGAGATGGGTGCGGACTGATCTAAGCCGATCAGGGTCATCCGAGCTCCCAGGGATTCACTGAGATAGCTCTGACCTAAGCCCTCCAGCCACAGAGACTAGCTCTGGAATGATCCAGTCGGCTCCAAGGTCAGGACTCTTGCTCACTAGAGCGGGAAGGTGAATGCGAAGCACCCTGTGGACACCAGGGTGCCGGCCTAGGATGAGGGTGGGCAGGTGGACAGAGGACCTGAGTCCTTGCCTACACCACTGAGCATAGTTGTTACCTGTGTGTCCCCTTTATCCAGCACAGTCTGACTTGGAGTTCCTGTTCCCTGCCAGTGACAGTCCCATTCGTAAAAAAAGGTGTCTGAAGCTGGGTAAGGAGAGTTAGGTCATCGCTGATGGGGAAGACTTCCCTGGGAGGCCCTCTGAGCCAGAGCTGCTTCTGGGCTCTTTGGTGCCACTAGGCATGCTTTAGGAAACATAAGTCACACCAAGACTTGAGGCTCCCCCGATTCTTTCAGTCTTGCCTGGGCCAAGGAAGAAGTCTCATTTTGGTGTTGGTGTGCCCTGAATCCCTCCGATTTTCCTTTTTTTTTTTTTAAAGAGTTATTTATTTATTTGAAAGAGAGAGAGAATGAGAGAGAGAGAGCACATGAGAGGGGGGAGGGTCAGAGGGAGAAGCCGACTCCCCGCTGAGCAGGGAGCCTGATGCGGGACTCGATCCCGGGACTCCAGGATCATGACCTGAGCTGAAGGCAGTCGCTTAACCAACTGAGCCACCCAGGCGCCCCCGATTTTCCTTTTTAACAAGCAGAGCCAGACTCAGGCTCACAGCCCTCAGCAAGCAGTAGCAGGTGGCAAAGTTTTAGTCTAATGTTTGGTCTTGAATTTATTTTTAAGGACCTCTTCGTTAATGGCAAATTCTGCTGCCTGTCCTTTCTTGTAGAGACAAAGTTTTCCTTTTTCAAAAGGGCAGTTGAGACCTACTAAGTACATGAAGCAGTTGTTAGGCAGATGACCAAGACGGCAGTGTGAGTGAGGAGTGTGGGAGACGCTGTGCCAGGGAAACATGACATGTTGGTTTAGAGACCAGGCTCGTGTGTCTGCGTTCACAGCAGGGAAAACCTTTCTTACAGGGCTCGTCTTTAGCCAGGATCAAGGCTGCATGATGCAGTTGGAATGCCAGTGGCTGGGGACTCATATGTCCTGGGTCCGAGTCAGCCTCTCTCTCCTCTGCCAGCTGGGATCTTGGGACAAATTAGCTTCTCAAACCTGGAGCTGATATTCCCTTCACAGGATTTTTTTTTTTTTTGGTTGGGGTGGGTGGGTATTTGGGCACTAGGGCAGGGCTTTTTTTTTTTTTTTAAAGATTTTATTTATTTATTCATGAGAGACAGAGACAGAGAGAGACAGAGAGAGACAGAGAGACAGAGAGGCAGAGGGAGAGGCAGAGGGAGAGGCAGAGGGAGAAGCAGGCTCCCAAGGAGCAGAGAGCCCGATGCGGGACCCGATCCCAGGACTCTGGGATCATGACCTGAGCTGAAGGCAGACGCTTAACCATCTGAGCCACCCAGGCGCCCTAAGGGCAGGGCTGTTTTGAGGACTCAAATTATCTTTGAATTGAGTACCCTACTAGTCCCAGGAACACTTCAGGGATGTCTGGAAAGTACCTGAGTACTTGCAGTGTGTGCCAAGCTCCTAGGAAAGGTGTAGTCATGCCCCTAGCCTGAAGGAGGAGGGGGTCCTTGGAGGACAGGGCTGTTTGAGACTCACTTGGTTCCCTCTTCCCGGGGAACCCCGTTTAGCTAGCCTTGGCGGCAGAGGCAGCCACCAGAAGTCGTGCAGGGCCTTGACCATTAATCTCTAGGCTCTCAGTCTGGCGACTTCACGTAGTCCGTACAATGTAGTGTCATGTTCTGTTCTAGTCCAAGTCACAGCCAGCACAGTGCCTGCAACTACACTGGGAAAGCCCTTTTATTTCTAGCCTCTTATCAGTTTCCAAAAGGTGAACAATTGGCTTATTAGGAGATCCATTTTGCCTCAGTAATAAAACCTTAACAGAGGTCCAGCAAGATTCATGCAAAAGCCAGCTGAGGTTTAAATGGCCTTGATGGTGTGCTGGGCAGGTGGTGGCACTTGGCCTCCATCACAGGTACAAGGACATCGTATTCTGAAAAACACACAGCTGCAACAACTCGTTTAGATAGTGAAGATTCTGAGGGCACCTGAGTGGCTCAGTTGTTAAGCGTCTGCCTTCGGCTCTGGTCATGATCCTTGGGTCCTGGGATCGAGCCCTGCATCGGGCTCCCTGCTCTGTGGAAAGTCTGCTTCTCCCTCTCCCGCTCCCTTTGCTTTCGTTCCCTCTCTGGCTGTCTCTCTGTCAAATACGACTATGGACCTTCCAGACCTTCCTTTCTCTGTCCTTCTCTTGCACTTTGAAGTCACGATTGTGGAGGATTTCCAGGATATGCAACTTTCACCTTATATGCTTTTTTTTTGAACACAACTCCCACCTAATTCGCAATTCCACTTAGATTTAAGTTCTAGTGAACGTTAAAGTTGTTTTTAAGTGGAGTACGTTGATGGGAAGTAGCAGGATGCAAAGAATTCCAGAACGGTGACCCTCCTTTGGTGCACGTTTGGAGATCAGTTTTCAAGCTGACCTTCTAATAGTAGTCGATAGAAAATGCCGTATTTCCTAACTGGATGTACCATCAAGAAATTTATCTGTCTTTCTAGACCACCTCGTGGTGGCCAACTGATAACTGGTTATGTTGCAATGCCATTTCAGAATGGCACAACCAACCTCTTCTATTTCCAGTTTTCTGGGGGTTCAACACTTCGGTGAGACATGCTTGCGGTTGCTGCTGATCCAGTGAGCCACAGGGTAGGTTAGAAGTAAGGGTCACAACGGGTAGAAAAGACCATTGCATAAGGAAGGGGCAGAAGGCTGACCTGATGCTCTGTGAAATCCATGTATTTAATATATTCTAATTTCATTAGGAAAGACTGTATTTTCCATTTTGCAAACAAAGTGATTCTCAAGCTTTAGTAGCACAGAATCCCTGAGAGAGGATTTTGAGGCTGGCAGTCTGGGGTCGAGGTAGGGAAACCACCCCCGTATATAGCAGTACTCACTTGACAAAAGCAAGTTTAATGGCTTCCAGTGGTGGTGTTTCAGTTGGGGCGCCCCCCCAATCACTGATAGCTTGTTTTTACATCTGGCACTTACTTTGTTCTCTTCTGAAAAGTATCTTTACAAATGGGCAGGCATTTGGATTGGATACACAACCACAGGGCCATCAAAGGGGTAAATCCTTTTCTGCTTAGATCTTGAGAGGGACAAAGAGCTGTTTGATGGAGACCAACGATGGGAGAAGAAAGTGCCTCGATGTGCTGAAAAGGGAGAGAAATCATGCTGCTCATCAGTCTGACTCTGGAAGTCAGGGCCACAAGAAAATCGGAAGGACATAAAAGTCTGGGAAGAAAATTTACAGAATTGTTCGGTCTACAGTTATAGACGTTATCTAATAAGAGGGTGGCACGTTGCCACAGCTTTTATTTCCAGATTATTCCAAAAGCAAACAGTAGCAACGACATTCTTTTAAAATGGCTTTTATTGAGACACTTATAGGGCTTCTGCAACATCGCTAGTTGGGATCTTCTTTATTTCCAATTCTTAGGTGGCTAAATTCTTCTCCGAATGCCTACAATGCCCATTCCCACCACCTTGCCGAGGAAGCACACAGTCTCTGCTCAAATGTTCAATCCGGAATGTATGTCCCCCTCCGCTATTCTATACAAGTCTCCTCAGGCCTCCCAAGCCCAGACTCCGCCCTTTCCCACCTAACCTAGTGATTGATTAGGCAGACTAATTTCAAACCAAGGGTGAGAGGGCATCAGTTCAGCTATTACTATCCTTAAGTAAGAGAAAGCTTTCTCAATGCCAGTTCTCCTGATTTGATAATCCATGGCATCTTAATTTGGGGACATCCTGTCCTAAATATTATTAGCTGGTGTCTGTAGAATTTATAATCTCCTTGTAGAATAGACTTAAAATATAACTCCATGCCAGCCCCGAATGTCCTAAAGGTCCTGCCTGGTCTATTCTTGCACTTTCTCCTGTAGTTTCTGAGAAGGATGTTAACATTTTAGGAGATTGGTCAACCTTCTTTGGTCTTGTTAATGCTTTTGTCATGGCTATCTTTGGGAAGGAGTCTTAGAAATTACGGATGCCAGCCACTGGAAGACCTCTTTAGACCAACGTCCCCGAGAGGTGCTTGCTGGGCTTCTGCCCTCTGCACGGATTGGAGCTTTCCATCATTGTAGTAATTACTGAAACGGTGGCCTAATACTGCCTCCTCATGCTCTTGCATTTAGTCCAAGCTGCTCTTGGGAATCTATGAAGTAAATATACTAGCTCCTTCCATCTTAACAGCCCTTCAAGTGTGTGATCTCCAAAGCCTTTTTAATAGCAGGATGGTCAAGAGAATTACAACAAAAGCAGATAGTTGCCTGTTTAGTACAATTGTTCCCATTATAAGGTGAAAACTAACATTTACTTCCTTTTAGAAGAAAGGCGGCCAGGGTATTAATATTCTGCTTGCAAATTAATGCCAATTTGTTTACATCCTTTTATCATTGAGACATTTACATATATAAGCAGGCTCTGCTCCTTAACAAAAGGGGAACTGAAAAACTCATGAATGTTTATTTTTGCAGTTAAAAAGGAAAAAGACAAAACCAAACCAAAAGAATTTGTTAACAGGTGCCTTGAGAGAAAGCATTCTTAATGCCAATGGCACATCTTGGTCTTCCGTAAGTTTCCTCAGTGGCTGTGGCTTCCGCCTCTGATGAAAGTGAAGCCATGGCATCAGCTGGTACAAGACATAATGGACACATAGGACTGTAATGTGTAATAAAGCAAATATTTACATTAAGCACAATACAGCAATTTATTTAGATGCTTAAAATGAATACAAAGGGAAATAAAGATCACAAAATTATACATACTACAACAGTGTGTCATATATTAGATGGTATAAATGAATACACCAGGGTGGTGTTTAACTAAAGATAAAACTAAATATCCAAAATGCAGCACTCATTGGTTTGCTGCTTCAACACAACACACTTTCATACAGATCTAAAAGGTGTCAAAATTAGTAGCTGCAAAGTCAATTCTTGCATGTGATTTTTTAGCTTAAAAGATTTCAGAAAACAGATCTGAAATACCAGTTTTTGTTTCTGTCAGCTGTAATGTCAAGGATATTCAGAACAAGAAAAATTCTATAATACAAGAGAGTCCAGATATATATCTTATGTGGCTGGCCTCTGTTGCAAGATTGTACAAGGTTATGTGCAAAAACTAAGTCTGTCCAAAAGTCCATACTAGCGCAGTTTCAAGCTTTTGCTAGGTAAACTAGATAGAGCGTTTATTACACAGCAAGGGCAACACTAAAAAAAAAGAAACAAATCTAGGATGGGTACACAATAACAATATCATAGGCATCACTTGAATAGGTCTAAAAGACTGTACAAATATACATTTCAACTATTCAGAATGAATACATGAAAAAAAATTGATTTTCCCCAAAGTCTACTATACACATTGGACTGGTAGCTTGAATGTTGGCCCTACACTACCGTGTGAATCAGGGTAACGCTTCCCAAGAACATCCAACCAAACATTTTACAGAGGGAAAGAAATGCTGAGAAGGCAGATAAAATAAACCTCTGCTTTTCCTCATGTGCATTCGTGAGCCACCAGCTTATTGGTTTTTCACATTTATTTACTGTGTCTGTCACAGCAAGTTCTGAAGCAAGATCAGCCAATCGTGTGTCATAGACTTAGAAATAACCACCAGGATTAGCAGTGGCCACGTATCCCTACAGCCCGACGGCCCAGCACTCCAAAGGCAGTACCAGTTAGAATACAGCTTTGCAGTCCTGCCGAAAGGAGAGCACAGCTCCAGGCTGCAGCGTGTCCCCGATGCCTGAGAACCTGGTACTTAGGCCTGCTGGCTGCTCAGTTTCACTCCAGTCAGGCTGCCGTGCATCGGCTCAGCAACCCCATCAGTCATGTTGTCAAATTGCTCCCCATCCTCACTGTCAATTGTGCTATTCTGCCACTCAATCTGTGGGTTAGATAAGCGCTCATCATTTTCAGATGCGTTCTTCCACTGTGACTGGTCCTTGGACCAAAATCCTTCAACTTTTCCATAGGAACTATTCTTCCATTTCAACTGCTCTCTGTCACCTTGCATGGTAGCCTTTTTTTTGGCAGCTGGCTTACTGCTTCTTGCGTCTTCACTCTGGGAAGACTCATCAGACCAGGTTCCTGCTTTCATTTCACATGTGTTGTCCTCAAAGTCTGACACTTGTTGGGAACCAGGGCCACTCTCAGATGGAGAAGCACCATCTTTCCACTCAACAACGTCATCCTGGTCAACCTCACTGTCAGAAGCATCATGCATCAGTTTGGTTGGTTCCCCAGTCAAATGAATAGTTTCATATTTTGAACCAGCCTCCTCTTTTTGGTCTAGCTTCTCCTCAGATTCTAAAGCATCCTCAGAAATGACCTTCGGTATGTGTTCCTCGGGGTTATCGTTGGAGATTTTAGGCTCAACTTCAAACACAGGGTCAAAAGGGCTACCACTTCCATTGGATTCTTCCTCCAAATTTTCAAAACTGTCTGAGGAGCTGTCTTCTTCCTTCCCAAGGCTGAGCTTTTTGTCAGCAGTTTTACTAGCATTGACTCTGGAATCCTTCTCGTCATGATTCTCAAACAGCCACTCAGCATCAAAATCCATCTCGTGCTTCACTTTGTTCAGTTCTTTCATGTTGAAGCCCAGTAACACACCGGGCTTGTACTTTTCACAGTCTCGGACACACTTCTTCCTCTTGTTACTAAAATGGGAAGCAATGTCACTCTTCCACAACCACAAACTGGCGGCCAGCTTCTCAATTTCTCTCCTGGTGGGATAGGGCTGTTTGTTAAAATACTTCGTTAGGAAGCTTTTCCTGGCTTCATAGGAATCATCTTCATGACCCTTGGGGTCTAAAGCTAAAACAACAGGCTCCTCGGGCTTCTCTTCAAAGAAGCTGGGCGAATCGCTATCATCGTCTAACTTTCGCTTTTTCAGCAAGGGAAATTCCACTTGCTCGTAAGTGCGCTTGACAGGTGCCAGGCCCGGTGACTGATTAAGCCGAGAGGGTGCATTTGTCTTATCCTGGCCATTCTGGGTCTTTCCAACACCCCTGCAGTGAACGAGATGCAGAGTGATAGTCGAGGCGGTCATGTTGCTGGTGTACACACCAAGGCAATGGATGCATTTGTAGGTGAGCTTTTTTTCCACGGGATGAACCGTCTGAATAACTTGGTGCCTCTCTCGTAGGTGATGTGCAAGTGCATCAGATATGGGTCCTTTTAGGATTGAAAAGCAAAGAGGGCAAAGGGTTTTCCCAACATCTTTTTTATAGGGCACTGCAGCTTGAGGTGAACTTTTAACAGGGATATCTGCCTTTTCCTGAACTTTTGGCTGTGGCTTTGGAGGGACTGGAGGGTTATTTTGGGCATGGTAAGCAACAGATTCAGCTGGGGCATCCCTCAGGTTGTATGTGGTTACCAGGAGATGGATATTAGTGTGACTACCCTGCTGCAATGTCAAATCAAAACTCAAAGTGGAATCTGTTTTAGGTCCCATCTCTTCATCAATGTGAACCATCCGCATGTGTGCCGCCATCTTTTCCACATCATTGAAAGTTGAACGGCAATATGGACAAGACAGACCATGAATTAACATATGGTTGAGCAGGGTATCTGTGGGCAAATAGCGATTACAGTAGAGGCATTTGCTAGTAAAATTGTGTATTTTCATAATGTAGTTGGCTACTGCTGGGACTTTCTCAGCTTTATGTTCTTTTTCGAAGTGCACACTATACACATTTTCAGGAAAAAGCTCATTACAGATTGTACATATTTTCCACTTTTGAGTTGAGGAAGTATTGGCTGGGGGAGGGCCCGTGGCAGCTGCAGTAGGTTTGGAACTGGACTGACCTAATACTCTGGATGCCTGTGACTGGGAGAGGGAGGGAGACTTTAACTGGCCTGATGAGAGAGAAGAGGCATTAGCAGACTGCAGGGAGTATCTTGCTGGTGCCTGGGACCTCTGCTCTGACCCCAGCCCGTAAGATCTTCCATTTCCACTTGGAAGTAACTGCTTCACAGACTGAGACTGTTGAGGGATGGAAACTGGTGCGTTGCCACCTAGACCCAGTCTCATTGACTGACCAACGCCATAGCCCTGGCCTACAGATTTGACTCCATAGTTATTTTGCTGTAGGTGAACATTGGACATCATGTTGACTCCTGTAGAATTTAAGTTAGGCTTTGGTATTGAGAGTCGATTTACCATCTGCTGTGATGGCAAAGACCGGACATTTCCAGAAGCAAGGGAACCAATTCTTGACTGGAGTCCCATGCCCTTCTTCTCTTGAGGTTTGGGAGCAATTAGCATCAAGGGTTTGGATCGGGGAACCACCACATTTGTGTGCCCAATCATGGCAGTGACCTGATAGCCTATGCGTTCATGGTCTTCGATGACGTGTTGTACCAAAGCTTCGTAGGACTTTGGCATGAAAAGGCATCTCTTGCAGTGAATACTACTCTCTTCCCGGGCATTTGAACCTAAAGGGACTGCACCGTTGAGTGACTTCTCACCTGCCTTTGCTATGTAAGGCGCTGCCACGTGCTGAAAATGTTCCCTGTAAATGTGCTTCCTAACGATTTCATAAAGAGGATCTCGGTAAGTGCACTTCTTACAGTAATAAACAGCTTGTTCTACACTGTCAGCCTGCTTAGGTTTAAGGCCATCATTTTTGCTTTTATCTTTGAAAGTGCTGAGGCTGCTACTTGGTGCGCTGGCGTTTGGAGCATGAAATATTTTAATGTGTGTTTCCAAAGTCTTTTTGTCTGCATTGAAGGTACAGTAGGGGCAATTAAGGAGAATCCTATTTTCAAAGTCTTCACTATGGACATTCCGGAAATGACTTTTGTAGGCAGAGAAGAATTTTGAAGAAAATGGACAAGCACTGCAGCAAAAAGGTTTCGTCCGGTAGTCCTAAATAAAAGACAAAAACTGGAATTAGAATGCCACTTCAGAAAGGTAGTAACAGGTTCTAGATTTTCTCCTCCAGATGTTCTCTATTTTTAATAGAGATATAATGCTATTTTTAGAACTGAAACTCTGTAATGCACTGATATAATTTTCTTCCTTTTGCTAAACTAATTTGTAAAATATAAACCCAAATGAGAAAGCTGTTCTAAACCAAATTTTTATTTGGGTCCCAGAGTATTAAAAAAAACCCCTCAATTCTAAGTTTCCCCTCAATACTTAAAAAAGATCAGTCACATTTGCTGACTGGTTTTAGAGAAGACAAAGACAAATGGCTTCAAAGATAAATATTTTACAGTTGGAAACGACAAGAATAAACACTGTGAAACCACTCGCTCCATGAGAATCAGTAAAGTTGCGAAAGGTTGTTCAGATTTACTGTTCAGAAAACTCAGGAGCCAGAGTGCTGTAGTGCAATTAGGCAGTAAGATATAAAGATACACCTTCTGTTCCTCCCATCATGGAAAATCTTCAAAAATCTCAACACTGTTTCCCTCTGATCGAAGTATACAGTGTAGTATTTTGATTTCATTACTAATCAAAAAGCTACTGATTTGAAGAGTTGGCTTTCTTCTATAAGCCATGGTCTCGTTTCTCAAGCAAGAGCAGCTTCAAAAGAAAGTGATAGCTGCTTTGATTCAAATTAAGAAGTTAAATAAAAATTTCTTTCCTATAGACTATGAGGAATGCATGATGTTAAAAATCCAGTAAAGTATTGCAGGATATACTGGTATCAAAGAGCAACTTCCAGAATTATGCTCATTAGCACTTGCGCAGTTAGTTTGTCCTTTGAAGACCGGTGAAACCACAAGCTGGGCAAGAGATTATCTTTCCTCCCTAGAAACCTACTTTGTTTCATATACTGGTTTGACACAAAATAAAATACTCTGCTTCTCCTTAAAGCTCAACCCCCTATTTAAATGTGTTAGAATGTGAAGCTTTGGGATTCGTAAAAACAAATTAAGTGATATGTCCCACTGGAAAGCTTTTACATTCAAAGGCTTCTGGTGCATACCTTTTTTCCCTGGGGTATGGATAAGAAAAAACGAGGTAACTATACTCTCAAATTTCTGAGGCAGAGTTTAAAAGTACTGCCAACGTTTAAAATCCCTGCCCAAATATATTCCGATAAACAGATCAATAATTACAGAACTACAATCACTACTGAAATAGGTAATAGTAAAGTCTGCAGTGACAATCACTTCTCCCTGTGAGACAGGAACCACCACCTACCTATACCATCTTCTTGGTCACATTTTTTCACCTGCTGACACTTGCTGGCATCACTGGTACCTTGGACTAACCTAATAGTGTTTTTAATACCACTTTGTAAAAATTTAAGTTATACCTTTCTGTCACTACCGTCCTACAAAGCCACCCATCCCCTTCCCCATGTGCTCGCTTAGCAACCCCAGAGGTTGGATGATACCAACACAGAAAAAAACACCCTCTCCAGAAATAACAGGAATTGTGACAGACACAAAAAAATGATGGATGGCCTAGATGAACAGAATGCTGGAGGTTACATTTCAGAAACAGAAGAGCCAAAGTACTGCTGATACACTGTTGCTATAACAGCAGACCTTAGAACATTTAAGTAACAAAATTTCCTATTCTTACACTTGAAGTTTCAGTCCAACAACAAAAAAGACAAATTCTTCCTAGTTTTCCCTGCCACTTAGGAAAACAAATAATCAATTTTGACATTTTCCATACAAGGTTGCTGCCCACAAAACAATGCTTCACTATGGAAGGCCTAGAGCTGAATGGGGAGTATACCAAGGATGTTGCCATTTGGGGAAGTCCCCTGTGCTACTTACCTGATTTTTTGTAAGTGAAGGGTCCCATAGTCCTACATCCTCCCATGTAGTGTTTTTCAAATAAAAGTCATTAGGTTCAAACTGTTTAAAATCCTAGAAAACAGTGAAAGAAGTTTACAAAAACACAGTGATACCAACTCTAGCCCAACCTTACTTAGAAATCCCATCTCTTAGCTAGAGCTAAGACACACAGAAAAACCAACCCCACCAAGAACTAAACTAGGAATGATAAGGCTCTTAGGAAATACAAAAAGGCATATGGAAGTTACATTCAACATTTTCTAACAACCCCTCATGGTCAGCAAGGTTTCCAAGGAAACTACTGGAAATTCTAATTAAGTAAAAAATTCAGCCACATATTAATACCAAAGCTCCCTTCATTAGAGTATTGTAACTCATCAGTTGTAGTATTAGAATGCAGTAAAAGCTAGCAATGTTTGCTTACAGCACCATGGATGTGATATTCTGTTTCTGAGGGAAAAAAGGGGTGGAAATGGACTGGGAAGAAAACTCAGGATTTCTCAATCCACGAAAGGAAGAAAGAAAGCTATTTGAAGAAAAGCAAGCAGTATTACGTTAAATTTATACTCTTATGTAAAAATTTAATGGCCCATTTTCCCCCCAGGCCAGGAAGATAAAAAGTCTTAGGAGAAAATTCCCCTTGGCTGCTAAAGATTCACAGTTCAGTGTGGCAAAATCAAATACATATAAATTCCAGAGTATGTAATGGGTATAATAATGGGAGGAACACATCAAATGCAGGATAGAAAAGGTACCTTAACATTTGCATTATTTATCCTTGTGCAGATTACTCCACTGAGTGCAAAGTGGAAGTAGATGGACTGTTTCATCGGGCAGATCTACCTGAATCTGAGGGGCTGGAGAGGCAGTGAACTTCCACTACTGGGGATAACATAACTAGAGAAGCCCACTTTTGAGAAGCTTCAGTCTTCATGATATACCCCTCAAGTTATTCATGGGAATCAGGAAAAGAAAACCTGTTGCATGAAGGAAACTGTTTTTTAACCTTCAATTCCATCCAAACATTTACCGAATTCCTATTACGTACCCAGCACTGTGCTAGGTGCTGGTTATACATGGATGGACAAGGTGGTTATGGTCCCTTGCCAGCTGGAACTTAAAGGCTAGTGGGGAAAACAGCTTTAAATATTTCAATCAGAGGCTTTGACCAACTAAACCGCAAGACCTGGAGCAATGAGATCTGGAAAAGGAGGAGACCAGTACACTGGCTATCCCACAGGGCTGTTATAAAGCTCACAGACACAAGGTTAGAAAAACAGTTTTCAAAAGTCCAAACTGTTATACAAGGGGAAGATAATAGTGTATGATGGGTCAGAAGGGCCAACAAATGCTCAAATCCTAAGGAAAGAGACAACAAGCACCCAAACCATCATGCCTCAACAATCAGAAGGTCAACCAGAACACTCAGGCATATCAGAATGAGAACAGGCTCTGGAGTCCCGCAGACAGACCCTGCCATATGCTTAGCTGTGAGGTGGCCCTAGATCTTTACTGGTTCTTCACTGTAAACTGGAGATAAGAATTCCTACATCTCCCCCAGGGGTTGTTCTAAGAATCTGAATTTAGAGACAATTTTAAAGCACCTGAAGTGTCTGACATGATACATCCTCACCAGTAGAACTGCTTTTGCTTCATGATGCAAAGATGAAAAAGCCCATTTTAGGGAGAAGGGAACAAGTTAAGTCAACTGAGAAAGCTCTGGTGAAGCTAATGCTGCAGTTACAATTCAGAATCACAACTAAGAATTAACCAATCCCGGCTGCTGACACAAAGTAATGGATCAGAAGCTGAGTCATGTTAAAATTAAAAAATGGCATGCTACTTACTTCTATGTGTTCTTTACAGTATTCCAACCCAATGTCACTAAGTATTTTTTTCACAGTTTTCCGGGCTTTTCTTAAACTGCCAAGATTGTTGACAGGAAGTTGGAACATAGTTTCTATTGGAAAAAAAAATTTAAGTCAAGTCAAAACACGTACAACTTGTAATATTTCCTAGTTCCACTGATGGTAGGACCACAAACCCTGGCCCGCTGACCAAGAAGGTGAGTGGATACCCTTATCTAGTATGTTCCGATTACTTAAAGCAGGCAGGCAAAGTAAGTGCTCTCTGATCTTTTCTATTTTTAACAGGACATTTTATGTTATAGATCAACTATGAGTTTAATCTGGCACAATTCTAATTAGAGTTTTAAGTTCATCACCAAACTGGTTTTTTTAAAGTTGAGAATTAGAATTAGGTTAATAATACCAACCGATTATCTTAAAATCGAGTGTGAGTGCTTTTCTCCTTGTGTTGTTGAACCTCTGAAAACAGAAAAATGTTCACCATTTCAGCATCATTATCACAAAATTTTGAGTGCCAGGGAAAAGTTTTTGTTTTCTGGGAACTGTCCTGCACATTGCTGTGATGATCTTAAAGAAATATCCTTCAGTGTTTCCAAATACTATCCAAACTAAAGACACTACTGATTGTGTACCTCGTCCCCCCAAGCCAGCACCACACCTGGACAAAGGCACTCAGCATCAGGGCAGATGATAACTGTGTTACAGACTTTAGGGGCTCCTCTTGAAAAATGAAAAGCTTATATGTATGTGTGAAGGAACTGAAAAATTATTTAAATGACCTAATACATTAAAGCACAAATTTAGATCCACTTCCCCAAGTTCCTTAAAAAACAAAAGTTAAAATAAAATTAGTATTTGTATGGCTTCCACGTGACCATAAATGTATCCTATAAAATACGGTAAGAATTTATCAATGTAATAATCCAAATAAATTTTGTAGAATATAAAATAGTTCCAAAAACCAAAACCAGAGGCAAAAACCCAAAAGCCAAAGCAATAGGAATTAAAGTTTAATACACGCAAATCTGGTGTTCTAATAAAGGCTGTTACTCTATAATACCACTACCATTTGTAGGTACAACCATAATCAACTAATCTAAACGTAATATAGCATCATGTTACCTCCTTTATTATTCTAATCCAAAAATCAATATTTACTATGAAAAACGGAAAAGTGAAGCCTACCAAAACAAACAACTCCTACAAATCCTGAATTTGGATATGTCATCAGAACTTAGAAGTTTCAAAATATTCTACAAGAAGTACGAAGTATAACTGAGGCCAAAAAAGGAATGCATTTCACTAAAAAAAAACGGATCAGCCTTCCCATCCTCAGCAGCTAAGAAGCACGACTATGTGTCCTCTACACACTCTGCCATCCAACAATCTGCATATTACTTAACAGCGGACTCAGAAGTCACTCTGGTTACTAATTAATGTGCATTCAAAGCCAAATCCATTATTCCTTGTGGAAATTATATTGCTAAACTGTTTAAACCATCTTCCTGAAAGTTTTAAATCAGTTGCTTAATAAACCTGTTCCCCCAACCAGGTCAGTGAGAGAACTACCTGACAGCAATGTTTCAGAAATACTGAAAATGTTACAGGCTAATTGTTAAAAGAGACCAGGCATCAAAACAGATGCCCACAAATGCCCCAGCCTGAGAAGAGACAGCTTGTTTCTCTATTCATTTCATAAACTCTCTGTGGGCCCAAATTCAACAGTTCTTTTGGAACTTCCCACGTCAGTCCTGCTTCACTTCAGAGGAGAGATGAGCCCAGAAGACAGCCGTTACTGCTTTTCCCTGCCTCCTGCTTATACGCAGCTCAACATCTCAGCAAAAACAAATACACAATGATTTGGAAATGTTGCCACCACCGACGTCACCAGTCTATACAGAAAACACCCAGGGAGTTAAACTGCAGCTGAGGATAAAGGAAAACTCATTCTCCTATGGACGATACATCGGGCATTCCAAGTGCTCACTACCCAGAGCTAACCAAGTTGTTTTAAGACCTCCAACTGAAGCACCTCACTGCATGGTAGGTACCCAATTTATACATCTATAGTTCTGAAAATGTGAGTATGCTCATAAAGGAGCTTAGTTACAAGAAACTTGTAATTTATAAAATGTGGGTATTTCAGCCATGGAGTAAATCTCAAGTTTACTTAGGCTGAATTAAATAGGCATATAAATAGTGAACACTGCTTACCAGAACATGTTGTACAAAAATGTGTGTGTGGTTTTTTTTTTTATGATTAGCAACTAGGAGGAACCTAAATTAAAGTTTACACTGAAAGATGTAGAATACTGAGTTAAGATTAGTGGCACTGTTAATGGATCTGGGGGAATTCTATCTGCCCTCTTCCCCAGATGGAGGTACCCTCTATGTATTTGCTTAGGGAGGTCACTTAAGATTTCGTCCATCTGGAGCTAGAATAACACATTCATTCATATGTGTTAGCATCATCAAAAGCATTTACAAAGACCCTTGTTTAAGTTAAACATTCTTTATAAACAGGCATACAATGTAAAAACATAAGCAAAGAAGGATCCCTCCTCCTTCTCCTATCCTCCAGCCATGGAGCTCCCCTTCTGGAAGGGGCCACTGTTATGTCAAGCTTTTCTGCAACAAACCAAAGATTCCTTCAAAGAACATTAACAAACTCTGTGAATGTTAGGATTATTATGGGTGACAAGATAAAGAACTCAAGGACTCTACGTTGTTCTCCCCAGCCTCTTGCTTGCTGTTAAGAAAGAACTTCAAGGGGTAGCTGGGTGGCTCAGTCAGTTAAGCATCTGCCTTCTGCTCAGTATCCCAGGGTCCTAGGATCAAGGCCCACATCGGGCTCCCTCAGGGAGCCTGCTTCTTTCTCCCTCTCCTGTTCCCCTCCGCCTCCTTGTGTTCTCTCTCTGTCAAATAAAAGCTTTTCTTTCTTTTTTAAAGGAAACAACTTCAAATAAACAGCTGGCTTCAGGGTTCATCAATGTTATCTCTTTGACTCATACTTAAAAACTTTTACAAGATTTACTCCTAGCCTCCTCTGCACCACTCAAAAGTCCTGTTTAGAAACCTGGACAAGGGGTCCATACCATAAAAGTGACTGAGGGGCATGAATAGAGTAAACAGGAAATCAACTGTCTGAGATTAAGGGCTGATTCCTCACTTTTGAATAGAAAGAGAGCTAAAAACAAAATATTAACAATAATCACTTTTTTCTTTTAACAATAATCACTCTTAGGAAGCAAGATGCCTTACAATAATGTCAAAAACTGTCTATAGAGATGGGCTTTCTCTCCAGATTTGTCCCCAGGTAGCTAGTCCTTTCTCTTGAGCCTCCTTGCCTGTCAGAATGGCCATTTTCACCAGGTCAGCACCATTATCCCAACACCAGGGAGAGCTCCTTCAGTCAAACCATAAACCTTTCAGCTCTTAACAAAAAAGGGGAAAATATCCAATTTAATAGAATGGAACCACTGTTCACCTGTTTATCAGTCATTTTTGAAGTACCTACACTTTGTCAATGTGCTCGGAAAAGAGAGATGAACAGGACACAGTTCTTCCCTTCAACAGTCCATCATGTCTAAGGGACAGGACCTAGAGCACGTAGCAGGCACCTGCGCACTGGAGTAAAGACGACGGCTGTTTTTGCCTGCCACACTGCTTCTTGGAGCCACCCCTGGTGTAAATGATGTGCTGATAGTTGGCCCTACCTCCATTAGAGCAGAGTGTATATGACTCAGGTCCATCCATCAGAGTATTCTACCTCTACAGACAGTGACTGGAAGAACTAGGTGTGTGCCCCAAACAAGGCTGATAGTGATGCTGAAAAGGACTCAGGACCTGCTGCTACATGGAGAAAGCAGAGGGAGGGGAAAGACTCCTATTCAATAACACTTAAAGTCCTCAATCCAGCTGTGCCTGACAGCCCCTTCCAAAGACTTTCCTAAACAAGAGCCAAGTACATGACCACTTTTGCTTAAACTTTGGTTCATGTTCCTTGCTACCAAAAGTCTTAGTAGACCCACTGGGCAGTGGGACACAGAAGAGGAAGCAAACATGAGAAAAGATGCAGAACTTTAAGCTAAGTAATTACACTTGTGAATCAGGTCTTGTAAGAAGAATAACAGTTTGTTAGGAAGACACAGTTCTTCTGAAAGATGCTTTGGCCCCTGGTTTCATTAATCAAAAACAAAAACACTGTATGAACAGTCACCCCCCACCTTTTATTAGAGACAGAGGGAGGGAGACAGGCAGATCGGTGTAGGCAGACGGGCAGAGGAAGAGAGAGAATCCCAAGCAGGCTCATGCACAGTGCAGAGACCGACGTGGAGCTTGATCCCACAACCCCAAGATCATGACCCGAGCCTAAATCAAGAGTTGGATGCCTAACAGACTAAACCACCCAGATGCCCCTCCCCTAAATCTTTTAGAATATTAGAAAGGGGGAGCCTGGGTGGCTCAGTCGGTTAAGTGTCGGGCTCTGCACTTGGCGTGGAGAGTGCTCAAGATTCTCAACCTCGCCCTCTGCCCCTTCCCCACTCAAAAATAAAAAGAACCATTAAAAGATCTGGGGGAAAGACCTATTAATAATAGAGTTAACATTTGCAAGTATTTTATTAACTGAAAATAAGTAGCATTTGGGTAAGCATATGCCATCTGATGAACTAGACTTAAAAATATCAATTTTTGAGAATGATTTAAATTCACTGCTGAATGATTCAGCCACATTCCTTCCTACTGATCTTTGCGAATTATACCCACACCTACTGACTGGGTCCAAAACATTAAAATTTTACTAATAATCGTGGCCAAACTGCTACTCACGTGCTTTCTTAGAAAGCAAGAGTCAGATGGCAGAAATGAAAATCTGAGATCTGTAGCCCTAGGCTAGAGATGAATTGAAAACATATACAGAAGACTGATCAAACACAGGTTTCTCTTTCCCCCCCAAATTCCAAAACCAAAAATACTCCTTTACTCCACATACCAAGAGAAATGAGGCAGAATGAGCCTGTCTTATGAGGAAATATCTATAGGCTGAACCTGTAACAGGTAGAGGATAACAGCACCTCAATGACGGTGAACTTCACTTAAGCAAAGAAGTCATTATCTGAGAAACATAATTATAATCATTTAGGAAACAATAGCTCTGCCAAAAGGCTTGGATCAAGTCAGGTGTTGTACTGAGGCTCTTCTGGGTCAGGAAGACAGAGGGGAACCCGACAGCAGATAGTTCTAGTGCAACCGGCTCAAGTCAAGGTTTGCAGGACCTGATGTACCAAGAGTCAGTGAAGTTTGTCTATGTATATGATAAGGTCCCTTGCAAAGGGATCAAGGATGACATCATTTAGTCTCTGTCTTTAGGGGTAGAAAAAAAAGCAGAAAAACATAACTGTGCCCACAGAAAGTTAAATCAAAAAAGCAGAAACACCCATAAAACCTAACCTTAAACCTTTGACCAGGCACAGTTAATCAAACAAGCCAGGAGGAAAAAAAAGCCTCCAGATCAAACTTTTCCAGATTATATTTTAAGCTACTGCAAGTATGGATGTAACATGGCATCTTCCAGGATAAAATTCTTCATGTTTTTATGTGCATTCTTGGGTTTCCCAAGTTCTTAAATAAGAACATACGGTACTAATTTAACATGCCAGCAAGTACAGAAGTAAATATGACAGCATGCCCTAATTTCCATCACCTGCAAGTATAACTGCAACTTTCTCGTATCTGGGAACCGAAATCTGAACATATACCAGAGTGACAACTAATGCATCAGTTATATCAGTGAATACAAATTTACAATTTTCGTAAGAAAAGTTTCTAACACTGCATTGACAGCTAGACAGGAATGGTTACTTCTTCCCGGTAACACCAAAACATAAGCTGCTTAGTCTAAACCAGTGGTTTTCAACACTCCCCTACCCCCCTTTTTTAAAGCGGAAACCCTTGTTTCTAAACAAATCTTAGCTGAATTATAAAAACGATAAAAAGTGGAAGGGCTCAGGGGTTGAAATGGAAAGAGGAAGAAGGAAAAGTTCTCAGTTCCTACGTATCTCCTTGAAATAGTTACTTGTCTAAACTAAGCTTCTAATGCAAATTTATGCCAAGGTGACAGTCCTCTGAAATGTAGAATCGGGACCTAGTGGACAATCAACCAAAGCAGGAAGTTTGATGGCTATAGCAGAATTCCAAAAGTTTACTGAAAATCTCCCGTAAGTAAAATTACAGTCTGATCAGAGTACGGTTGTCAGAAGCCCACAGTAAGCCTAAGGATTAGAATACAGTTTATACTTTGGTGTTGTCTTTTAAACATTTTCTACATTAAGCTGTAAAGAAAAACACACATCTGAGAAAATCTTTTACTGGGGGTGGGGGGAGGGATCAAAGGCTGGAAATAATGCCATTACCAGTGAGGAAAAAGAGCAGTTGTATTTTCTATGTTAATAAAAATTAGGAGGACATTCAAGCTACTACAATATAGACAGTTTCATTTTTGGTAACATCATAAATACAAATTAACACGTAAGAAGAAATTCAGATCCTTGATATTAAATCAAGAAAACAAAGTATTCTAATGTCATGCAGATGCAAGCAGTTCTATAAAGATCTTATAAACCTGCACTGGGGTGTAAGGGTCAGATATATTTGAAGTTTCTTTAAACCACTAACTAAAAAGTACTGTTTTGTTAAGAGCCACAGACATTTTAATAAGATTCTCCTAAATCTTCATGCTACCCATGATGGTGCTCTTTCTTTAAAAACAGATTTTGTGACGTCTCTGTGGAAACATTTAGGACCCATTAAAATAAAAACTAGGCAGAAAGAAAACATTTCCTTATTTATGTGCTCACTTTCCCTCCTGCCACCTGCTCAGCAACATATTTAATACCTGTCAATATCACTGAATAAAACTGTGGTCACTGTAAAACAGTTTCTTTTTATAATCAGTAAGTGCTTATCTTTCCTGACTACTCTGGGATCAGTTTTTTAAGGGTGTTACTAAGTCCTACATTTAAACTAAACCAGTTGTAAAGAGGTTTATATGTTTGTATTTGAAAAATAAACCCATAAAGCCTTTCTAGAACCCTCCAATGAATGAGCAAGTTGAGAGCCCAGCGCCTACATTTGATCTGGAAGCAACCATCCCCATCAATCTTTAAAAAACAACAACAGCAACAACCACCACCACAGTCCTAAACAGAAGCAGCTAATCTTTCAATTTCCTATAAGCTTGGGTAAAAGACCTTGCAGATGCCACAGGCTCTTCATAGAAAGGCAGCTCTAATTGTCTCCTCTCTTTCTCAATCCCAAATACCACGGAACAAGCAACTGACAATCCAGAGGCAGAATGCTCTTCTGGATTAGCAGATAAAACTGTGCAGCGTGACAGTGGTAAGGAAAGAAAGTTCAGACTTTCTCTTAAGTAATGGAAAACGTGCAGTAGTGTTGAGGCAAAAAGGGGGGGCTTATTTGGAAAGCCCAGGAGGATTAGGAAAACTACTTTGCAAATGAAGACACACATGTACCAAAAGGCAAATGTGAATAATGAACACCAATTGCTTTGCTTAGGTTAATCGTATTAGAACACTGTTAATAAAGATAAGAAGCCAGCAGAAAATGTAACCAACTTCTGTTTTCTTCTATACTTCTACTAACTGCACTGACTTTTACTATTCTCTAGTAATAAAAAAATCCCAATAGAGTTAATTGTGTCAAATACAAAACTGCCTCCAGAAAAAAGACACTTGATTTTCTTCAAGTTTTCCCCAAATCAATGATTAAATTCCATAAGTTTTTATACTATTTTTTTTTTTTCTGTAAGTAGACTTGTTATTTATGAAAGGCAAAATGAGTACATTTACTTAAATATAGCATCCGGTACAGCAATGCTTGGTCATAGGAATACTTTTGGCCACAGTCTATAAACAATGTGTGAATCCCTTCCACAAGCAGCCCTGCTCATAATCTAAGACTCTCTCTCTGCTTGATCACCTCAAGTGAGCGGAGCACAAACCCCTCCAGGCAGCTTGTTGCACACTGGACAGCTCTGTTCACAAGCCCACAGTTCTCAGTTCAGCTACAGAAATCGAATTCCCTAGCCACAGAACAGCCTTTCACATTAAGACCCTTCCTCCTTCCCTCCCAAGTCTTCCCCCTTCTCCAAGTTAAGCACGCTCAGTTCTTTCTACCATTACTTCTGTTATCACAGGAGCCAATCTCCAGTGGATGGGCTCCAGTCTGTCAATCTCTCTGGTGCCTGAATAAACTTATTCCAGATGTGACACAATCACAAGGTCAAGTGGGACAATACTTCTCTAGCTCTAGATATTTTCTTAAAAATTTTATTATTTTTATTATTTTTAGAGAGAAAGAGAACGTGGGGAGTGGGGGAAGGGAGAGAGAGAATCCCAAGCAGGTGCCGTGCTGGGTGGAGGGCCCAATGCGGGGCTTGATCCCACGACCCTGAGGTCATGACCTGAGCCAAAATCAAGAGTTGGGTGCTTAACTGACTGGGCCACCCAGACGTCCCTAAAATTTTATTATTTTTTTAAAAGTAATCTCTATGCCCAATGTGGGGCTTGAACTCATGACCCAGAGATCAAGAGTCACATGTTCCACCTACTGAGCCAGCCAGATGCGCCCTGGATATTATTTTTAAATTAATGTTCCTGAAAGGTGCACTGTTTTGGTGGCAGCCACTTTACACATATGACAACAACCAACCAAGATCTTTTTTTTTAAAAAATAAATATGTGTTGCGTTTTTCAGTATTAGGTGGTTCAGTTGGTGGGAACAAAAATTTTCTGTACTGAATCCATGTCTGGTTAAAAGGGAAGTTAACTATCAAGTCTTTAAGTATCTTCTCAATTAAAGGGGCATGAACATTTTGATTCCAAAATGTAGCACTGTGAATCACTGAGAGAACCAAAGGACTGCCTCATCTAAACTCTTCTCATTTTACAGATTAGCAACTGAAGTGAAGCAACTGGCCTAAGGGTGATCAGCTTTTCTGTGACAGACCTGGGCCTCAAGGTCATCTCCAGATCTAGTATGCAGCGCTCCTCCCATTACCGTTGTAGATAAAGCTCTGATCTCAGACATTAAAGGTAAACAAGAGCAAGTTAAATACTAAATACATACATCTGAAAGTGCCACAACTTCATACTCAAGGTTGAAATGACCTTAAACAAGTTCAACCAAACTAGCTGAAGAGATGAAACAGAGTAAGAATACCTACACATCTCAGGTCAGACGGTCCCATCAGATCCAGAGCTCTGAGACCACTTGCCTGAAGTGCTCTTAACCATCACCATGGATGCCAACAGTCAATAGATAGTCGCAATGGAAAGATATCCAAATTGTAATAATACCTTGCAATATGAAAACTACAACCTTGGTATCCCTAAGTAAAACAACAACTTTTCAAAAACAGATGTATCCTATGTCTCTCTTTTATCACCTTCCCATTATCAATACTCAAAACATGCTATTCCAAAAACTGCTTGGGAAAACAGAGGCTTTGGTGATCCTTCTTTTTCTGGAGAGTAGGGTTAGGCAGGAGGCTAGTCTGCTTTCAGCTACCTTTTAGGGTCCTTTTTGCAAATAAAGTTCCATTTGTTTTTATTACAAAAGCAATTGGGAAATAAAAACATACATCTACACAAAAACCTGCACACGAGGGTGCCTGGGTGGCTCACAGTCAGTCAGGCATCTGATTCTTGATTTCAGCTCAGGCTGTGATCTCACGGGTGGTGAGATCGAACCCCTTGTTGGGCTCCGCCCTCAGCTTGGGAGTTGGCTTGAGATTCTCTGCCTCTGCCCTTCCCCATGGCCCCACTCTCTCGCAAATAAATAAAATCCTAAAAAAACCAAAACACCAAAAAACCCTGTACACGAATGGTCTCACAGTAGTCATTAATACCCAAGAAGGAGAAACAACCCAAACTCCATGAACTATTGAATGATAAATAAAATAAAATGTGATATATTTATACAGTGAAATATGATTCAGCCATAAAAAAATGAAGTACTGATATATGCTCCAACATGGATGAACCCTGAAAAATAATACTCAGTGAAAGAAGTCAGTCACAAAAGACCACTTATTGTATGATGCCATTTACATAAAAGGTGCAGAACATGCAAATCTACAGACAGAAAGAGTAAAGCCGCCAAAGGCTAGAGAAGTTGGGGACAGTAGAGGGCAACTAACTGCTCATGGGAACCGCGTTTTTTTGTGGGATGATGAAAATACTCTAAAATTGACTGTGGTGATAGCTGCACCACTCTGGGAATATACTAAAGAACATTAAATTCTACACTTTAAAGGGGTGAATTTTATGGTGTATGAATTACATCTCAGTAAAGTTGTTGCAACTGGGCCTAACAGAATATAGGTAAGGCAAGAACACAAATAATTATATGTAAAGAGTTAACACTGGGTATATTTATCCTTCCAGATTTTTATGCACATGTAATTTTTCTTTTAAAAGGAAATGAATCTTAGGTATCTCAGCATTTAAGTCATGCAGCAAGAAAACCAATGATGCCTGAAGTTTTTAATTTTTAAGAACTGCGCTTTCCTTCCAACAGGTAGATGCTAGCCACAAACGGCTATTCATCACGTAAAATGTGACTAGTCTGAACTGAGTGGAGATATGCTTTTAAATTAGTTTATTTTTATTGTGGTAAAATACACATAACATAAAATTTACATCTTAAGAATTTTTAAGTGTATAGTTCAGTGGTATTTAGTCATACTATCATGCTACCATCACCACCACCCATCTCCAGAAGTCTTTTCATGTTGCAAAACTGAAACTCTGTACATTAAACAATAACTCCCTTCCCCTCTGCACTGGACAACCACAATTCTACTGTCTCCATGATTCTGACTACTCTAAGTACTTCATGTAAGTGGAATCACAAAGTACTTGTCTTTTTGTGACTGACTTATTTTACTTAGCATCATGTCCTCAAGGTTTATCCATGTTGGAGCCTGTGTCAGAATTCCCTTTCTTTTAAAGGCTGAATCATATTCTATACTATCTTTGCACCATATTTTGCTTATCTGTTATTCTAAGGCTGAATAATATTCCACGCTATATGTATACACATTTTGCAGGTGATGGGACACTTGGATTGCTTCCACCTTTTAGCTATTGTGAATATTGCTGTGAACATGGGTGTACAAATATCTCTTCACATGGTAATTCTATGTTTCCATAGTGGTACTACTGTTTACATTCCCACCAGCGCACAATGCTTCCTATTTCTCCACATCCTCACCAACACCTGTTAATGTTTTTTATAATAGCCATCTTAATGTGTATGAGGTAGTATTTCATTTTAGGTGTGATTTGCATTTCCCTAATGATTAGTGATACTGAGCATCTTTTCATTTGCTTATTGGCTACTTGTGTCTTCTTTGGAGAGAGGTCTATTCAAGTCCTTTGCCCATTTGAGATATGCTTTCACATGTAAAATATACTTGGGATTTCCAAGGCTTAGTATTAAAAAATGCAAAATGTCTCATAAATACCTTTTCAAAAATATTGGCATGTTAAAATAATACTTTGGATGTACCAGGTTAAAAATATATTAAAATTAATTTCATCTTTAAATTAAATGTTAACATTAAATGAAATCAAATGTTAAAATGTGGCTAGTGGAAACACAGATGAACCTTGAAGACATATGCTAAGTGAAATAAGCTGGCCACAAAAGAACAAATACTGTGCTTCTACTCACATGAGATACTGAAAGCGAAATTCACACAGAAAGAAGGTGGTTGCCAAGGGCTGGTGGAAAGAAGAACGGGGCCTTGGTGTTAAATGGGTATAAGATTAAGTTTTGTAAGATGAAAAAAGTTCTGGAGATGAACAGTGGTAATGGTTGCATGACAATGTGAGTGTACTTAATAACAAAGAACTTTACACTTAGAAGTCATTAAAATGGTAAATTTTATCACAATTAAAAAAATTTTTTTCCCAATGTGGCTACTGGAAAATTTAAGGCAATAGTACTGAATATGGAACCAAATAAGGTTTGCTCGTAATTTTATCAGCAGGATAGTGTGGGTTCAAAATTAGAGGCATTTATCATTGATGACTCTCTGCCAAAACTATGAATATTAAGCATCTGTTAAGTTATTTTTTGAACAGGACAGATCCTCTAAGAGCAAGTCCTGGATGTAACATAGGAACGTTGAAGGACTTTATAAATAATTTCCAGACCATTCTGGACAATATTAAATGAATGACTCTATGGTAACATTATTAATGCTCCCCCCCCCCCCCCCGCAAAATCTTAGAATTCATTTTCCTAGCAAATCTGCTCTACTCCAAGAGGCCAGGAACAGAGGAACATATCACTTCTGTCACTGTCAAAGGCTCCAATTCCCTCTGCCTTAACTAACAGATTTAATCCAGCTGGGGTTACTTTAA
This sequence comes from Zalophus californianus, assembly GCF_009762305.2. Lineage (NCBI taxonomy): Eukaryota > Metazoa > Chordata > Mammalia > Carnivora > Otariidae > Zalophus > Zalophus californianus. The sequence continues at coordinate 129,521,960 of NC_045602.1, forward strand.
TAAGTTCAACTATTTTTTAGTTTTGCAGAAGTGAAATGATTCTAGAGCATGTATCAGTAAAGATTTTCAAAGAATTTCCATGTATTAAATTTTTAAATAACCTTAAGTTTCTTTCAAACAGTTATAAGGACAGAACTGCAAAAGGGGAGAGGTTCTAGGAAAAACAAATTAAGGTAACACAATGATGACAACTTAATCTTGGCAAGTTTTGTTTTCTTTCATGTGGTGTGGCTCATTAATATCAAATCAAGAATCTAATGGGAAATAAGCAGCCCCATTCACCATATTATCAATCTCCAAAATTATAATTACACTGTGACTTAAAATTTGTTTTATTTTAAATGCTGATCACAGGTGACTTCAGATTTAGGAAAGTATGACCTGAAATTATAATTGATACAGTATGGTAAAGAGGTATTTATGTCTGTAAATTACAACCACTATGAATCATTTTTCAGCAGAGATTGATCTTCCTGATCTCAAAGGATGGAATTACGAACCCTTAAAATATGCAGGAAGACAAGGGTACCATCTCATGATCAAAAGCAAAGAAGGTCTATTAAGAAGATGCTCCTTGTTGTTTTTTCCCCCCTTGCTAGGTGTCTAGCATCTACAGCAGTGGCTGACACATAGCAAGCACTCAATAAATGTAGACTAAGGAAAAGCCCCTACCTAGAAAGGACTTACAGAGATGACAACCCATAAATATCTACAGGAAAAGAAGCGAAGTGTCAGATGTGTCACGAACTAAAAGCTCTGAGGTTTCCTAAGAGGGAGAATTCATTCTCAGCAGGGGAGCTCAGGAGAAGGTGGAAGCAGATGCTAAGCTGGGGCCACTAGGTAAGTTGAGAATCTGCATTCACTGCAAACAAAACAACAAAAAAACTTGCTGGCACAGTTCTAGAGGTGGGACAGCAAGGAGTTCTACGGACGACACATAGAGTCCAGAACGGCTGCTATGCCAAGCTTCTGAGTAATAATGAATGACAGGGTTGGGCAGGTAGGTTGGGGACAGGAGAGAAGCCTTGAGGGTGCAGCTAGAGTCCGCTACCGCGTCTGGAAGGCACTGAGGAGGTGCTGCAGACACTGAAGGAGAGAAAGGATACAATTCTAACAGCACTTTAAGAGAATTAATCTGGCCCGTTTGGCAAGTCCCATTACAAAAAGCCTAGAGAAGTCCATGCGGAGTGGAGTACCAGACCTAGGCAACTGTCAGAATCACCACAGCCGAGTTTACACCCACCTCAGACCCACACAATCTCAAAGGTCTGCAAGATCACCGGAGCAGAGCCTTAGGTACAAGACAGTAAGATACTGAAGTGATGGCAAAAGGAAGATGAAGTTCAAGGGTGAAGCCTACAGTCTACATCCACGTTTGTGTTTCCCAGTAAAGCTATATTGTCTTCATGAATAAAAATTCAGCTGACCTATCAGCTACATGTAAAATTTTTACCTCACAACTTCAAATTTCTGTTAACAAGTAGGGTGACACAACACAGTAAAAGCTTTCCTCTGCTCAAAAGACAGATGGTACGATGTAGTGATTAAGAAGACAGTTCCGGAGCCGGGCAGACCTGTGTCCTTACTTAATCCTTACTCTGCCACTTACTAGCTTTGTGAACCCAAAAATGTACTCAACCTCTGGAGGTCTCTTTCCTTATAGTATATGCAGAAGGACACGATTCCATTGTTCAACTCCAATGCCAGAAAGATTAAATGAGATGCTGCCAGTTAACACTTAAAGCAGTTATCATTATCTTAAACCAGATCAGATACTAGAATAGTCACTTTGAAAATTATGAGCTCACACTATGGTATAATCTTTTAAAAAATATGGACTACTAATCCTGATAATCAGATGTGGTTGCCATATATCTGTTCCTAGACACATCATAATGTGCATTCACACACTTAATAGTGTTTTCACATACTAGTTTACATTTGTGAGTTAGCATATTCTTAACTTTATAAGCTCTGTGGCACTTAAAACGCTTATGCAATAGAATATCTGCAAGTACCCACAATAAACCTAGGTGACTTAAAGTCACATAGACACATCAAGGTATGATCTAGATTTTGCATATTCTATTTAAAAAAAATATGTGGGTCACTTCTAAGATTTTCAGACTAAAAGACTAGTGCCTACAACCAGAAACTATTATGTTGCTGTTTATCCCATTACTTGGGAGTATTCAGATTTTAGATGAGAATCCTAGCTGTGACCGCCAGAATTTACAGAACACTAATGGAGCCAATGGCTTTCAGGGTGTTTTAAGAATGTGCTGAGACTATGATAGAATATATGCATGGAGGGGAAGATGACGCTGGAGGGACAAGATGAAAGCTGAGCAACTGAAGGTGTGCTCCCTAACCCTTTATCAATTTTACATACTGAAGTTCACAACGAATTTTACTTGAAAGAAAGAAAGATGCCTCACAGCTTACCAAAAGAAAAAAAAAAAAAGGTTTGAGACTATCTCTAACACCTTAATCTAGCTTTAGAGAGAATGAGACGGGGAGCATTTCCTAATTTGCTCTGTTTGAAGTAGGCATTCCAGCAAGGCAGCGACACACCATGGGGAATGACCGCAACACCTTGCCATCTATGTAAGAACTCCATAGCGGAGCACGGCTGTTGTCAATACAGGTGGACAACCTGGCTAAAGAGAAATGTGAAAAAGGGAAATCAATTCACAACTGGGGGCCTAAGAAGACATCCAGATGTGTCCACTTATAATCATTCCAGTAGCATGTCACTGGTCTGGTCATCTAAATGGCATAGGACACAAAGTAGGTTATTTTTAATTCCTTAATGAGAAAATTTCCATGTTCTATCAAAACTACTCCGAAATAATTTTCCCAGAGTAAGGGAAAGGTACTTTTCTCCTCATTCATGAATAACAGAATAGTTTACTTGAATCCCCTCAAGTTTTTCTGAGTGATCTCCTAGGAGCCAAGCCCTACAGGCAAAGCTTTCTTTGTAGCAGAAGCATTATTCGTGTAGCAGGCTTTGCCACTTGGTGGGCTCAACTCTTAAACTTTCTGCAGAGAAGTTTTTCTTGGTGTTGTTTTTAAGCCTACCTGATTGTGGACCAGGACTTTGAGCCGACTGCACAGGACACTCCCCACCCCTTTCACAAGAGCAAGAATTCTAACTGTTGACTTACGTTTACAACCCCCAATTTAAACTTTTAATGAATTCTTCCATATTTCTGCTAGATGGAAGTTTCTTCAGATACACCAGATTTCAAAAGAAACCACTCATTCAGGTTCTCATTTGTTGCCAGTTCCCACCAGAAAAAGCTGCATGTTTCAATGGAAGCACAGCCTTCCACAAACTCCTAAACAGAGCCCAGAGGGTTCAGAAAAAGGAAAGGCAGAAGGGCAAAAGCCAGCAATTATCTGTCTAAGCAAAAATAACTGTTCAGAGGAAAGAAAGAACAAGACTGCCCTAAACCAAAACACTGGGAAAAGCGACAGGACCCTAAACAAACTTTCTTTTTAGATCCTTGTAGAGGCAACTTCAAACCAGACATGTGCTGCTTCAACTAACCACCCCTAGCACAATTTTGCCGGTACTCTCTTGCTGGGGGTGTGGCCAGCCTCTGACTGTCAAGCCCATTTAGGATCCTTGGGTATTCACGACACACAAGCACGAAACAGCACTACCCAGTTATGAAGCATTCATGTGACCCTTCATGAGCCAAAGAGCACAAGGGAAACCTACAAAAGCCTGTGTTCAAGCACAGGCCTGGCATGAACACATTCTGAGGCTCACTTCATCACTGCATGTCACAGTGCCTTGATTTCCCCACTTGTGAAACAAGGACAATCCTGAGAAAATTGAGAATGGTTTAAAAAATGCTTGGCAAATAAAATGGGCATGCCGTTAATATTACCCTAAAGGCCAGCAAAGAGGCCTTTACACTTACAGCTCACCCTTCTTAAAGGCATCAACCAAGTCACAGAAGTGACACATAAACAGAAACAACCCACAGCTGAGTGACTCAATTACAAATCTACACCCTTACTGGAGAGGGAGTCAGGATGTGTAGGGATTTATTTTTAATTCTAAGGGATGGTCAAACAATGTACAAGTCTCCTACAGATTGTGTGCATGTTTTTGAGTTAAACCTTAAATCTTAAACTGCAGTACGTGTTCAGGGCAGTCTTCCTTAGTAAACTTTATCAAAAGCGTTTATGCTCTCCTCTTAATTTCCACACCTTTAATTCTGGAACTCGGCTGCAATTCTGGAGATTTCATTATTTCTCAAGCTGTGGTCTTAGAACTCAGCTAGGGATCAATAAAAGCAAGGAAGCTTGAGAGTCCATTTCAAAGAACTACAGGCAGAGGACGATTGAATGCATACGTGGAGATGAGAGAACTCAGAACGGAAATAGTGAAAAGAACTTTGCATTTTACACTGATTAGAAAATGTGTGCCCTCAATCAAAACAGTTCCTGTATATAGTTGGCTCACATTTTATCTGTGACTTCCTAATATAGACAAACACATCACATTATAATCAAGTTGATATATATATACCAATCTGAGAAGCCTGATAATATGTAAGGAGAGCCTTCCTCCAGTGAAAGAGAATATGGATTCTCATTTAAGATGACTCCTTAACTGCCAGATATCAAAGGTAGGTCACAACCAAAACACAGGTCTAGGTCTAAGGAGAACTAAGACACAGAAAATACTGAGGGAGCACAATCATCCTTCCTCTCACTTTGTAATTAACAGGATCAGGCACACAAACAATATAAAAAACATGAAGTCAGGAGGGAACCGTGGCCACTCATGCTGGGGTAAACAAGAATGGCTTCTTCTATAAAGTATCTCAGTGATTAAGGCAGAAATGAGTAAACAAGAAACAGCTTCTACATTCAAAGTATCAATTCACTTAGTGGGGGGCTTTGGTTCTCACTAGTTTCAAATGCCAAGTTTCCAAACTAACAACATAAAATGTGTAACTGACAGTGATGCACATCAGCAAAATATGGCATTTGTTCTAGATTTAACGCCACAAGCTCTTACAAAACTAGGGGAAGTTTGCATGATGCTAAGAACATGTCAAGCTCTGTGACTCTATAATTAAATTATTTACTCAGGGGAGCAACATTTTACTTAATGTTCATGCTTTTTAGGCAAATAAATCAAAGTTAAACTCCCATGGAAAATATATTTTATCTTCTGGAAGACATAACAGACTTTAAAGGGAAAGCCCTTTTGGAAGTTCAGGATGAACACGTAGATTATTACACAATAGTACTCGGCATCTTGGTGTAAACTACAAATTAACTTCTAATCTTATAAAAATTTCCATTTTTTGGCTACTTTCACATCATTTTGCAAGTCATCTCACTAACATTTTAACAGGTTATTTTAAAAAACTACAATGTCTAATTCCGACATTTTTTTCCGTAGCTAAATGTATTATTTCCCAACCACATCTCTGATGCTCGGACTTTGTATTTAATGACAGTTATTTCCAACTCTAAAAAAGTGAGTTGTATTTTGTGTGTATCTATGTACACACCAATTGATGGAATCAACCTGCCAAGGTCTATTACAACTTATGTAATTTTGTTATTTATATATAGTTCCCAAAAGACAAAAATACTACTGAAATTCTGAGATTTTTCTTTTCTCTCTCTCTACCCAAGTATTGATCCCTACTTGCACCTTTGTAACTGATCAGCTCTATCTTCCTCATTAAAGTAATTCCCACAATTAAACATGTAGCCAGCATGTGTACATCACCTTAAGTGTATCAACCGACAGATTGCTGAACACTTAAATTTTCAAAATACTAGAAATTACATTTAGTTACAAGGAAAGCAACAATTTTTAACACATGGTGTACCTTATTTAATTATGCTTTTAGTAATCAAATCGAACAAAAAACAGAAGTCATTTTTACTTGGTAAAAGCCTATTTAAGCTGATTATCTAGTAGCAACTACATGTTAATGAAAAGTCCTATTCTGATCAGAGAATCTTTAGTTTTTAAAAGCTTAGCAACTCTCGAGATTGGGTCATCAAAATAACAATAATTGAGAACTTACTTGACACTTAATCTGTTCAACATGGTGACGTTTTATTTTTAACATAAATAGTATTAGAACTTTTCCTGCACTCTGGTTTAAGGAAAAAAAAGAGAAATTTAAGCAAAACAAATTCACAGTGGGTATGTTTACAACCAATGACTTCCAGGACAGGCGGGGCCAGAGGTCTTTAGAGATTCAAAGCCCAATCTCCTATATTTTCTATAGAGACAATAAGAACCCAAATCAAAGATTTAGTTAGTTCAACGTATAGCAGCCTCTGATAAGGTAATTTTAGGAAATTTTCAACAATGGCCAGATAAAGAAGGAATTTCTACTTAAAATTCAATTAAACAGAATACCCATCCCCACCCTCTAGTTAGTTGAGGCTTTTTACCGAACTTTTAACGAACCCTCACAGTTTACCTAAATTCCAGCTCTCAAGCCCAATCGTTTCACTTTTTATTTATTTTGATGCCAAAACCAGGAAACCTTGAAACTGCAGAATACATGCTTTCTAAGAGCTCATAGCAAGTTTTCCTGTAGGGGGAAAATGGCTATTACCACTAAGGATTATCAGTTAACACTGTATCTTATGTATAATTTGCCAAATCAAACAAAAGCACCTTCACAAGCCTCACCTCAAACATACCCTCAAATAAGTTGTTTTCAAATTACTCCTCTAAAAACTCAATATAACTATGTATCAAAGACCAAGTACAGGTCAAAATTATATCTATTTAACATATACTAAGCAGTATTTAAAAATTATAAATATTACCATTTAGATTTAAAATCTGATTCTGTGGTTACTAAAAAATTGCAAAACCAATATAGTTAAGTCTCCACTGGAATACCTGAACCAAGCTGCTTCCTTTTCAGTCACCAAAATGTTACTTGGTAGCATATGTTCCATGAAAATTCTCCCTTAGGCACCAACTGATTAACTATGTATCAAAGAATACACCCATAAATTTACCTTGATGTATCTATATAAAATACTTGCAACAAAGTCTTAAAAGTACCCTGAATATCAACAACCACTGTCAATCATTGGTAGCAAGTACATGGAAAGGCCTGTTCTGATCAGAGAATCTGTTAAGGTTTATAGAAGCTTAGCAACTCTTGAGATTGGGTCATCAAGATAACAATAACTGAGAACTTCACATACTTTATACACAAGAGTGCAGAATGCAAATGATTAAAACAATATTAGCAACTTAAAAATTTTCTCTTAAACAAGCCATAAGTCATTTCTCTGTTCAGAACCCACGACTGCAACCAGCTCTTGAGGAATGTGGCTAGGCTGAAATTTTGGAAGTGCTGGCTTTGGTGGTGACCAAGGAGGAAGAAATCTCTGGCTTCCCTGTTGCTGCAGTTCCCACCCTCCAAAATGAATATACCCACCGGTGTGAATTGACAATGTGGTCCAAAGAGCAAGGCAGGAACGGAGTCCAGATCCTCAAAATGGTAGTACAGGGCATAACCACTAGGCCACCTATCAGTTCAGTACAAAAAGTACAACCCTGTGCATCATGGTGCAAAAGCTGGGGCCTAGGTTTCGCATTGTGCATCTCACACCTATGGAAATAACAAGAGGAGTAAAATCTATAGAAATCAACACACCCTAAGAAGGTGGGTGCTCACAGAAGACCGGTGTCAACACTTTTGCAAAGGTGGTTGGCTACTGAGGTAATGAATGGCAATTACAAGTCCAAAGTTGGAAGGCAACAAAATTTTACAATCAACTCTGTTGAGTTTGACAATGAAGAACTCAACATGGGTTTGATGTTTACCAACAAGGCTTTGCAAATCATGACACCCATCTACATGCTTATGAAAATTACTACCCCACTAAAATCTAACATCCTTCAAGAATGATTTTTACCTCTCAAAAGAATTGGAAAGATTTGGGCCATGAAGAAAGGAGGTAATCGGCAATACCCCCAAACCCATTACTCTCAGGTTTTAAACTTTCCCTTTTACCATCTGACCTTGGAAAAAGACATGGTGACACATTCAAAGCTTAAGGTGGAAGAATTCCAGATTCCAGAGAATAGGAAATCTGTGTACCAATGATGTGCCAAGAACAAATGTGGATTGTCTGAGGGTCAACAGTTTTGAAAAAGTAAAAAGAAGGAACTTCTAAAATGCAGGGTGGATTCTTTTAAAAGAAATAAAATCACCGCTCTTGACTCACTTAATCCTTCGCCATGTTGCTGTCAGCTCACCAACTAAGAGTGCGAGAGTGTGTGTCTTGCTGGGTCCATTTTCCCATGGTCTGTAGAAGGCGCTGTGAAGCACATCCTGTTCTAGCTCTGGGGCCCTTCCCCCCTCTGCAGCCTTACCCAGTGCAGGGAATGCGCCCCCTACTGACTCCAACACTCATCGCCTTTAGCCGACTTGGCTGCGGTGCATTTTGGGTGGGGGCTGGTATTTTCTTGATGGCCATAAACCAGAAGCAACAATGCAGATTTATAAAGAAACTGTATCAAGCTACCCAGGAGTTGGTTCTCCCCCGCCCCCCATCTTGAAGGTTCAAGACACTGGCACGAGAAGCATCAGGGACAGGAATTGGGTGTGTGGGGATGGACAGCATTAAAATGGCAAACACAGGAAACAGTTTGGTTCTTTTTCCCTCCTATGCCTTTGTCTGAGAAATGGGGTTATAGCAAGAACTGCCCAGAGGAACTGGTGAATGCAAGAACATCAAGAAGACTTAGTGTGGCTAAAAAAGATATTAGACCTTAGCGCCTGATCTTGGGCAGAAGAGGAAGAGAAGCAATCGCGCCTTTTCCAGCAGACAGGCATCCAGGTTGGGGGGGAGGGGAGGGCAGGCAGGCAGCCCAGAGGAAAGAGAGGTGAATAAAAGGGTGCTCAAAAACTCCTCCCCATTCATTGCATTTAAAAAAAAATCTTTTCGCAGCTTTCTGGATTGCCATTTTTTACCACCTTATTGCAAAGTTGGGGTTCAGAATGTTCGAAAGAGGTCGTGCTGACCAGGCAGCTGCGACTGAGAAAAGGGGGTGGTGGTGGACTCCGTGGTTAGGAGGGGAGCTGGCATGTTGGGGAAGAAGGGTTGCACGGCGGAGGCAAAGACTTTCCACTCTGTGCCATGCATGCTCCCCGCCCCCCAATCTGTCCCCCCCTCCCCCAGCTAAGGATGGGTAGACCTGGCAGAAGGCTCGTTCCAGGCACTGGGGGTGTGCGTGGGGGGCTCGTTTGGGGGGGGGGGGCGGGAGGAAGGGATTAGTTCCAGGGATGGGAGCAGCTCGGTTCTTGCTGGGGGCGGGGTGGAGGGAGATGCCATCAGCGGGACAAGCTCTGGGGGCCAGGCCGGCTGCTGGCCTCGGCGGGCTCACGGGGCGGGGAAGGGGGGGGGTCGGGCTGCAGGAGGAGGCGCCTGGACCCCGGAGCAGAACCCGGGTAGCGGTCCGCGCCGGGGCGGGCGCTCCGTCAGCACCGGAGTATGCAAAGGAGCATGTGTGTGGCTGGAGGGCTGGCAGTCGGAACAACAATGCGCCCGCGGGGCCGGCGCGGCGGGAGCGGGGCCGGGCCGCGGGGTCGGCGCGCGGCGGCCGCCGGGGCTTACCTTGACTCGGCCTCGAGGCGCGCGCGGGGCCGGCGTGCTCGGGGGCCGGGCGGCGGCGGCGGCGGCGGCGGCGGGCGGATGGCGGCGGCACGGCGGTGGCGGCGGCGAGGGCGCGCCCGGGGCCTCGTCGCGCTCTGGCTCGGCGGGCTCCGGCTCGCGCCGCGGCCGCGGCTGCTGCCGGGGGGCGCGGCGGGCGCAGCAGAGCGGCGGGCGGCGGCGGCGGCGCGAGCGGCTCCCTCCAGTCCCCGCGCGGGCGGCGGCGGCAGCGTCGTCGAGCGGTGCAGACAAAGGAGGGGCGGAGGGAGGAGACGGAGGGTGTGGGAGAGGCGGCTTCACCGGCGCGGGCAGGCGGGCGGCGGCGGCCGCACTCCTCTCGCTCCTCAGCAGCGGGGACCGAGAGAGGGAGCTGTGTCTGAGGAGACGCCAAAATCCCCCTTAGCGCTGCCCGAGGGAGGGGGAGGGGGCACAAGATGGCGGCGACCGGGGGGGGGGGCGGGAGTTCAGCTCATGGATCCCGGCAGGCGGCGGAGGGGAGACCGGGCCGGCGGAGGCGGCGGCGGCAACGGGCGGGGGAGGGGGCTGATCCCGCGTCTCCCCTCAGCAGACAATACAAGCGCCTCGGAGCGAGTCCCCGAACCTGCCCTAGCCAAAATGGCGGCCGAGAAAGAGCGGAAGTGACGTAAATACCTCATTAGCATAAGAGGACTCATTGTCCAGCTAAGTAGGGGGGCAGTGGGGGACAGTACCCCTTACCCCCATGTCCCCCAAGGACACCTCTCTCACTCCCACCTGTGATTTGCACCTAACTTTTTTGGAGGGAGGGTAGCACCAGCACCCCCACCTAAGGGAAATTATATAATCCCCACTGAGGGGGAGCTCTCGCGAGAACCAAGAGGATTTGCCATTGACCCACTAGGAGGCGCCGCGGATAATGGCCGCAGTGCGCTTCCAGGGCCCGTGTGCACGGCGGGCGCCTTCCTCTGGCCGCAGCGCCGGCGGCGGAGGCACCAGCAGCGGGCCGCAGCACGCCCTGCACTCAGTCAGGTGGCCGTGCTGGGGATCCCTGCGCGGGCCCAGCTGGGCCTGGACTACATCTGGCGGGAGGGGGCGTGCGGGCAGCCCGGCGGCTCCACGTGCTGGGAGGCCTGCGCTCTCACGCGCCGGGCAGCACCGGGAAGGGCAAGGACACCTGGCCCGTCGTGCGTGATGCCTCCTGCCTTATATGAGGTGCGAGGGCCTCGTGCTTCGCACACCGACTGGAGATGAGCCACAAGCCCATGGAGCCCTGGTTCTTTCCCGGTGGGGTGGGTTACTTAGTGGACAGGGGCTGACATTCTTCCAAGTCGGTGATGGGCTCTTCTCTTTGGCCTGAAGAAAACAAATGCGAACCCTAGCGTTTGGGGGCCACCGGACTGGTGAAGCCTAAAGATGAGCAATGATGTTGCTGATGGGCCTCCACAAGATGCTCAAAAACTACACTTCAACTGTGGTCCCAGGGACACTTCTAGTGTTACCACAATCTGGATAGCACAAGATAGCACATGGACAGTCTGTGCAAATTTAGGTCAATCCCAACCAACACATTATCTCAACATTTGAACCCACCTTTTGGAGTGCATCTGAGAGTATGTCATAGGCTAAACATACTGAAGAGTAATGAACACCATCATGAAGGACCAACCAAGCCTGTTAAGGTGTGCTCTGTAAATGCACTGATCTTTGGCTGTTTCTCTAAATTTCAAGTTAAAATAGTTTCAAACCATACTTAACATCCCAAAAGATTCTGACTTAATTGAAAATAGTACTAGTTGTGGTTACATATAGCTCAGTGAAGACTTCAGTTAGCAGGTTTAAACAAGCCACTTCATCCAACACAGAATTTCATTAATTTCTGAAATTATGACAAAATATATCTTTAAAAGCCAAATCAGTATTTCAAGGGGAAACGAGAACTGGAAAAGTAAAAAAAAAAAAGGGGGGGGGAGGGAGTGGCACCAAAGCATCTGATTTAGAGAAACAAAGATGAAGAATCTAATTACATGTTACAGAAGACAGGCAAGCTACTATAAAATAAGCAAAATAATTTTATAACAAGTTTAGTTTTCCTTAAATATACTTAGATTTCATACAGTGATAATACAAATAAATACAAAGGGAAGACATCTGGATTTCATATTTGGCCTAATTTACAAAGTAAAAGGAGATGCTAGGTTCACACGTAAATGTTTTAAGATTTTAGTGCTTAAATCATCGGATTTACTACAAAAATGCATCTAAATAGTCCAGATTCTTTTCTAAATAACTTCTACATGATGAAAGTCTTCACTGCTCAAATACTTTCTTTACTATCAATTCCAGTAGTGACAGGGTTGTGACTATGGGATTAAGAACCAAAAAGATTAAAAAGGCAAAAGATCACTATCTACTCTAGTGAGGTCTGAAGAAGGCAATACTTAGTGAGTTCTCTGAGGGAGTTACTTAATCTCTGCTCCACATACTTGACAATAAAAACTTTGGGTTTAGATGAAGAAGGAGGGAATCTAAACACTCAACAACAACAAGAGTACTGTATTTCTATTACATTAAGTAATTCTATATTAGATAGTGATGAATTTTCTAGTTATTATTAATGATGAAAGAAGTCATTTCCCCCAAGAAGGTGGGTCCATGGTGTGCTGGCTGGCTACACAGCTCTGTGTAAAAGGGAAACAGAATAGTAGAGGCCTTTACTGGAACGTGTCCTATGGATTCAACTATGGGAGTAGGTGATGTTCAAAATGACACCAAAGGTTTTATAGTCTGGTATTTATTTCTGGTAGGATCTGTCAGAAATGCAATGGAAAAATCAGATTTTAAATTTCTTTAGCAGCCAAATTAAGCCAGGAAAATATAATTAGGAATACTGTTCAATAAATATGCTTATTAAATAACTTAGAGATGTCTCTTCCTTTTACTTGCAAAGGACAGTCAACTTGATCTTAAGCTTATTTGCTCAAAGTAACGCCTTCCCCCAAATTCAAAAGATACCATGTGTTTCATAAGCTATGCTACAGTTAGAAATTTATCTTTTTTTTGAAACACTTAGGTTAGAGAAGGTAGGTAAACAATATTTGTGCTGGCTTTAATGTGCATTTTAACCAGCAGAACACTTACAGCTTAGTAGTAAGATGTTTACAAATTACTATAGCAGCTAAATCCTGAAGTCATCAAAATATTGATGCCTTAATGTCATCAGTATTTTTTCTTACTGATAGCAGTTATTGCTCAGGATAGAAAAAAAAGTAGCTATGCAATCAATGGATGTCAAGTTTCCAATTCAGTATGTATTTTTAAATAGACTTGCTTTGACAGATGAAATGCTTCATCAATTCAAGAGCTACAAACAGCCCAACTTTAAATTCGTGATCTAAACATACTGTTTTATCTAGTTTAAGAAATTTGAGATACATTTTTAAAGAAGGGGCAGAGGTGTCTACTTCTTCATTCATACGGAAACAGGCATATATATTTCATGAATATAATTAACATTATTCTTACTTCTGACATCTATTACAAAGAGCTATGAATCCAGTTCTTTATATACTTCAAAATCTTTCCCACGTTAAGAAATTCTGCACTCATATACTCTAATGAAAGCAGCAATATTTTCTGAAAGAAAAAAAAACAAAAACAAAACCCAAATACATTTATTTACAAGTCTTAATACAGCAAAATCAAATGGAAATTGAGAACACTGCTCATTTTTCTAATTTAATTTGACATATAAAATGGAGTTTCCTCAGAAAAAAGATTTGTATGAAATTTACCTTACCTTATGATTTATGCTCTAAGAGTACATTTTATAAAAATCAGCAACCGGGCTTCTTTTATGTTTAAATGAAATCAACATAAGTATAATGAACAACTTTCTTTTATGTAGTAGCAAAGAGAGTCAATAATCCTTTCAAGAAAGAGACTATTTCATTTCCTCCCAACTTGGATTCACCATAAACACGATCCACAAATGATATTGGAACCTGGTTAAAAAAATATACGTTGTCAGTCTTCAAAAATATTAGAAAGGAAGCATAGCAAGCATACAATACAGTACAAACAAGATTTGTATTATGATAGTCCTTCAAGTAAGTTCAGAAGTTAGGTGATTCTTATAGCAACTGTACCTCCAAATCTCTAAAATTAAACATTTCACTACCCAAATACAGGTCATATGAACCAAATCTACAACCATTTGAAAAGCAATGACCCTGAATTAAGCTGTTGACCAAAGTTTCAACCTCTTATTTCAAGAAAAAAAATTATACTCCAAAGTAAAATGTCCTTTCACTGAATTTTTTCAGTAGTCCATTAAATTTATCTGTTACTCTGTTTTAGTGTTAAGTTAAAAATCTTGACACTTCCACAGCAGACGTGGCATTCTAGTTATTTTCTTGCTATAAGAACATTAGTGTTAGAGAAAGCCTTTCCTAAGAGCTCAACAGCTAGCTGTAAATATTACTGACCACTTCCGCCCCCATAACTCCTGTCTTCTTCATTTACTCATACAAAATGGCAAATGGATTCATCACTAGAGTGGCTCTTGGTTATGGCAAGAGGAAAGGGAGCAAACACACTCATCCCACAGTGCTGAGTGGTCAGAAGAAAGGGCAAGATGCAGAAGGTACCAGTACCTTTTAATTCTTTAAAAGGGAATACTGCTGGGCGCCTGGGTGGCTCAGTTGGTTAAGTGACTGCCTTTGGCTCAGGTCATGATCCTGGAGTCCCAGGAATGAGTCCCACATTGGGCTCCCTGCTCGGTGGGGTGTCTGCTTCTCCCTGACCCTCCCCCCTCTCATTCTAATAAATAAATAAAAATCTTTTAAAAAAAGGGAATACTGCCTTCTATTAATGTTTTAAATCCTGGTAGGTCAAATGCAGTTAATTTGAAAGTGAATTTTCACCCTTTAGTGTATGGACATTCTAACTAGAAACCTCCCACATTTATTTAGTAGTTGTGCAAGTTAAACTTTTTATCATAAAAAGTCTAAACCTACTGTTTCTTTATGGGGAATACAACATTCTATTTACCATCAGTTTGCCTACCTCGCCAATAGTATAATTCAGCTGTCGTGCCCGAACAATCATCTCCATCTGGAACACATAGCCTTTAGAAACACATTTTTCTATTAATTTCTGTAGAACTTCTTTTCGGTATAACCTGTGAGAAATTAAAATATATATGAACACCTAGGTAAATACACTTGCCTGTATGTATCCTGACCTTTTGAAAGTTCACTGGTATTTATAAAACCTAAAATTTTCACTACACATTTGCATGCAGAAAAACTGTCACAGCTTATGATTATGATACATCTGTCCTGAACTGGATCCAGGTCATGAAATATTTGGTGAATAATTTAGAATAATTTTGAAAATGAATTCTTAGTATCTTTCAGGGAATTAGTTTCCTACTATACTACCAGAAATTGTAATAGGGTAAAGTGAATCATTTGAAGTAGAACCACCCACTGTTTTAAGTTTTTAAATTTTCTTAAAATTTATTTTTAAAGTTGAACGAAGAGAAACCGTTCCAAATGCTGCAACAATAGAGTTGATAGATGATGAATAATCAACAATATACAGTAGATGACAAGAGCAAACCCAGTAATTAACAGGTGCTTCCTCATAAATGTCTGAGCAGTTTCTATTTCCCAAGATGTACTAAGTAAATTTCCTGAGATAAACGAAGTCCCTTTAGGAGACTTAACAGGGAGCTCCTGAAGAAAGCGACTTCCCAGCTCCTCTCTCTTACTTTATAAATCTGATGTGCTCCGTGTTTGGCCTGCACATCTGCCCATTACAGGTGTCTAACTGTGACCTCAATTGGTGATAGCTTGTAGCCTACCAGGACTGCCTCAATCCTGCAATGCCTAGGTTCCTGTCTTAACCTTGTGTGTCAATCTAACAAAAGACCAAAGAATTAACATTATTTAATGGAAAAAAGCAAATACCAACTAATGTAAATTATCAACTAATGCATGAAGTTTGGACCTTAAAGTAGATGAACAGGCATCTTATAGTTTCAGAGATTAAAAAAAATGTGGCAGTCTTTAGTCATTTGGCATGGTTATACAAAACAGTTCATCTTCTACGGCCAAGTCTAAAATTAAAAATAACCCACACCCCCAAAACAAACAAAAATTACCCTTCCCCCAACCTGAAGGAGGCTTTGTTCCAATTAAACAAGAATTTTTTTTTTAATTAAAAACATGGAGATCAAGGCAACTGAAAACAACCTAAACATTAACTATTTTAAGCTCTTCTGTGGACAGTGCTATAAATATTCATATGAATTGCAGAAAATTGCTGGAAGAGGTGCTGTTCTTTGGAGCCTATTACCAGTGATAGCAATGTTCTGAATAAGAAGTGAGCAGCCACCTTGGCCCCCTGAGGCCCCCCCTAGGGGCTGAGCACCAATGTGAATGTTAACAAGCAAACTAACCTAAGCCCTACCTTTGATGCTCTTTAGAAAGTACATTTTTCCTTAAGAAGATGCTCAAGCCTCATTAGCAACTTCTAAAGAACTTCAGTCTATCTTTGTGTGTTCCGGAACAAAAAAGGGGTAGAACTAAAAAGCATTTCTTAAAAATAAGCCATTGTATACCAAGAAATTTAGGCAAGAAGTTGTAAATAATAGAAAATATAAAATTACAGTTTTTACTGTACCTGAAACTTCCTGTTAAATCAGATGCTCCTGGTCTGAGCAAAATCTGAGTTATAAAATTGGCCCCGCGGCTGTTTAAATAAAACAATTAGATTTTCTTTATATAATACATTTTCTAAACAAGAGAAACACATCCCAGATCAGAGTGCTCAAACTGTTACACTAATTTCATAAATGCAACACTATTTCACAAAAATGTCAATTTTACAGAAATTTTAGTCAGTAAAAGATCTAATATTCTCATTTTTGAGGAAATGGGGTCTTTTATTCTTCGAATGTGACATTTAGAGGGGACCTATAAAACAATCATTCTTCTAAGCTTTAGGTAAGAAAGGCTAACGGATTTTTAATTCAACTTGCGTATTTGCCACCAGTCCTCATTTAGAATTATGAACATCTCTCAGACAGCAAAAGGGATCAGGGATTTGGAGTTTCCTTTTCAGGTTCTAATAATCACAAGGGATCACAGGTTCCAATTAGGCAACAGGTCAGTCTGCATAAAAATGGCACTTTTTAAAAAAAGAATGTATGCAAGCGGGCAAGGGTTTTGGTTTTTGGCAATCTCTGGAAATTGAACAAAAGGTTCATTCCAAAACTGTTTCAATCTACTTGGGCCGCTATAACGAAACACCACAGACTATGTGGCTTAAACAACAGATACTTATTTCTCCCAGTTCTGAAGGCTGGGAAGTCCAAGATCAAGGTACAGCAGACTTAGTTCCTGGTGAGAACCCTCTTCCTGGCTTACAGAGGGCTGCCTTCCTGCTGTGTGCTCTCACAGGGGAGGAGGGCAACAGAAGCCAAGCTCTCTGGGTCTCTTCTGGAAAGGGCACTAATCCCACCGTAAGTGCCCCATGGTCACTAAATTTAATTACCTCCCAAAGGCCCCACCTCCAAATACCAACACTTTGAGGGTAAGGTATTTTAACACATCAATTTTAGCAGAGACATCCAGTCCGTAACAATGACAGGGTATGTGCTTCAAACACAACTAAGTATCAATTTCAAGCTATTACTAATAGCTACGATTAAACATTTCAAAAAGATCTGAAGTGCCCATGGAAAAAGTGACTTTTGTATTGCAGCTATTTTAGTGGGCTCCGATTCAGAAAAAAAAGTTTTCTGGGGCAGACTGGAAAGAACAGTTTCTCTCCTAAACCAAGGTAACTACCAAGGCCCTCCCTAAGAAAGATTATTTTTATATGATTAAACATGGTTAGGGATATAGCTGAGATAATAGCTAACAAAAACATTTTCCCTTTCAAATTGCTTCCAATAACAAAGTAATTCTAGGACACAGTTTACCTCTCAAAATGGGTTTAATCAAAAGGAAAGTGAGCATGTATGTATATACGTGTATGTATACGTATATTATTTGTACCTCTAATCAAGTGAATATATTTCTAAATTGGGTTTTTTTTTTTTAAAGATTTTATTTTATTTATTTGAGAGAGAGAGAGACCGCGTGCGTGTGTGCGCACAAGAGGGGGTAGAGTCAGAGGGAGAAGCAGGCTTCCCGCTGAGCAGGGAGCCTGATGCAGGACTCGATCCTGGGACTCCAGGATCATGACCTGAGACAAAGGCAGTCGCCTAACCAAACTGAGCCACCCAGGCGCCCTAAATTGGGGTTTTTAAATTAAAATGCAGCAAGAGGCAGATGGGCTTGGACTGAAATTCTAGTTCATACAAATGAGTCCGTGGGCAAGTGATTACGTAATCTTTCTCAGGAGTATATATATACTCTGAATCAGTGCAGACATTAACAACTAATGACACACACAACTCAATACAACTTAATGATCCAACTAAAAGTTGTAAAAGGTCTCTGATTGGGACTCCCTAATTTTAAAATAAGAGCTGTGATGACCAAATTCAGAGGGCCTGAGAGATCACTCACTTGTTCTCAACACTGGCTGCACAATAGAATCATTTGGAGAACCTGTGAAAAATACTGGTTTTTGCCCCACCCGTGGAGATCCATTCGCATGGTCTACAGTGTGTGCGCGCGCACACACAAAGAAAGGGAAAATGATAGGGAACAGTAATGTATGGTTTTCTCTTTACATGATTCCAATATTCAGCAGAATTAAAAACCACTGTTTTATCCAACCCCTTCATTTCACTGAAGATTGAGGCTCTTACAGGTCTTAAATGACTTGCCCAAGGTTCCACAGTTAAGAGACAGAACTGTGATTAACTTAACAGAATCTTCAACAGGAATGAAAAGGGTAATAAAAAACACTAATATTATTAAGAATATATATAAAGGTATGCTATCATATATTAAGTAGTAAGCTACATAGATCCCTTAAAGATCTCATCTTCTCAACCACCAGAAAAAGGTGATATAGATTAAATATGGTCAGAAATTCTTTGTGGGTCTTCCCATCAAGAAGTGGATTCTCCTTCCCCATCCCTAGATTATGGGCTTGCTGTGTGTGTACGTACTTCCCATCAAGAAATGGATTCTCCTTCCCCATCCCTAGATTATGGACTTGGTGGGTGTGTGTGTGTGTGTGTGTGTGTGTGTGTGTGTGTGGACTTGGTGTGTGTGTGTGTGTGTGTGTACACACACTACTCAGTCCCAATACAGAATAAATTTTGCTGAATTAGACCACTTCTTCAAAGGTTTATGCTGATTTTTCCTTAGTGAAAAATATCCAAAATACTTTGATCATAGGAAAAATTGTACACAAGGACCTATCTGTGAGTACATATTGGAAGTTAACAATCTAATCCCAGAAATCCCAAGGCAGCATGATAATGTAATCTAAATACCCATCATAAACATATTCCTAGTTATAATAAAAACTAGATAAATTGCAGCACATGTATATACCTGATTATTTTTCTTTTCAAATCCCAGCCATATACACCTCCATTTCCTTTGTAGCGAGTTCCAGAGACAATGTCAAAATTACCCTCCTTCTGTTTCCTGCAGAAAAAAATAAATTAGCTGTCAATTAGAAAAAGCTATTGAGCTTTCAATAGTTATTTTCATGAGCTACACAAAAAGAACTTTTCAGATTTGCATAGGAAAAACAATGCCAAGAAAACAAATGAACGATACCACTCAGAAATCTTTCAACGTTAAGATTTGCAAACCTGGTATTTTTCCTTTATTAATTTCTAAAGCTAAAAAATAGTAGTATTTGCTGATTGCACCATGTGAAACCGTCCTAAAATGTAATTCCCCTCCATTCTGTTCTTGGCCCTACTAATAAGTAAACAGTGCTAAAACAGCCTGGTAACCCTCCAGACCTTTCTCTTTGCAGAAAAATAAAGACACACATAACCCCAGGGATTCTGGTTGCTTTAACAAAATTGGAACCCAAAAAAATATATTCTGCAACTTGCCTTTTGTCAGTTAACAATATACATAATGGAATCATGACACCCCTGGAGGTCAACAGAGAATTTCCCCTTCTAAATATCCCATGGAACACTGGACCTGTATACTTGCATGGATGTTTTCATGGTGGGTCTCCCCACCCCCAACAACACAACCACAATGAATAGTGTGGCAACGTTCTCATAAACTTACACCCTGGTGCTTAGACAACCCAGAGTGGAACATAAGAGAACTGCTAAAACAAAGCTTACAAGTATTTTGAACAGGTATCACCAGAAATTACTTTCCAAAAAGGTTGTAGCAACTCACACTTCCTCCAGCTAGATTTGTGTGTGTCCACTTCCCGCCATCTTATTGGTGCTAGATGTGTTGCTCTTTAAGTTTGTAATTACGACAAACTAATGGGTAATAAAATACTGCCACAGTTATTTCACTTCGTGTTTCCCTGACAACACCCCCCAGGGTGTCCTCCTTCGGGCTTATGAGCCATTGGTCTTTCTTCTACATATGGCCCGTTTGTATCTTTCACCCATTTTCTATTCCCCTGGTTCCATTTCCTTCTCAGGTCAAAGGGCTCTTGGGAATTAGATATACAAGCAGAGAAGGTATCGCTGAGGTGACTTTGTTGCAGAGATCAAAGGATGAGAAGTAGCTGGCTATTAAGGAGCAGGAAAAGAGCACTTTAAGCAAAGAACACAGCGCTCCGTGTGACACAGAAATAGAAGGAGCACGCCTGCAGCAGAGGGAATGGAGGGAAGAGGCACAAGATGAGCTCAGAAAGGGAGGCAGGGGCCAGATCAAATAGCGGTTTGAGGGGCAAGGAAAAGAGTTTCTTCCCATCTGTTAACAAGAACTCGCTGAAGTGATTGAAACAGGAGAGTAACATTACTTAATTTTGTTTTAGTATACTGAGCTTACATTAACAGTTTCCAAATTCTTATCCTGAGAGGTTTCGTGTTGTCTTGGATTTTCTAAAAATACAACTACATTGCCTGCAAATAAATACCATTTTGTATTCTTACTCAATATCCATACTAAATTCTTGTTCTTACATCACTTAAAACGTCCACATATAACGACAGCTGGTATTCCTACCTTGATGCGTTTATTAATGATTCAACATTTCACCATTTAGTAAGATTTTTGTGTTAGGACTGGGTTGTCTTTATCAAGTTTAAGTGGTTTCCTTTTATTTCCACTTCCAAGTTTTATTAGAAGTGGCTAGTACAGTTTATCAAATACCTTTTAGCATCTATACACTTAATCATGCTGCTTTCTTTGCTAATGTGATAAATTATGTGGATGAATTCCTGATGATGAATCATTCTGGCATTCTTGGAATAAACCCTATTTGTTTCATGGTGTTTTACCCTTATGATGCAGAGCTTAATTCCATTTAACAGGGAAGTCACCTTCCATCTTTTCCTGTAGTCTGGGAGAATTTAGATAATAAAGGAGTAATTATCTTTGATTAGTCCCTAAAATGTATCATTTAGCCACAGATCTACAGTCACGAGCCTCAGATCTGTTATTTTGGTTTCATTTCTGACAGCAAACTTAAAATAGCATGTGCATTTTTAATTAAAATAAGTCTAAAATTAACATAGGATAAATGATTTGAATAATTCTTTCAAATATTAAAAATACCTACCTAATGAATTCAGGAATAAATTTTGGCTGAAATTTAGAAAAAATAAACATTAAGTCAGTAAAACAGGCTTAGACTATCATGAATAGCTAACAAAGAATGATACCACTCACATGGTGTGAGAGATCAGCATCCATAATAATTATGTAGTTTCCTGTGGCATGTTTCATTCCGTGAATATATGCAGTTCCTAACAATGAAAATATATCCATTAAAGAAAGCCATCAGAAATGCTTAAATATACACATGAACAAGGAAGAAATTAAGCATCTGAAAAGCATACATCAGTCCCGGAAAGGTGATACTAACCTATAATTAAATTCTATTTATTCTCAATCAAAAACATCTCTCCATTCCATTCTTTCTTCTGCAACTTCACCTTAGTCCCAGGCACCACCCTCTGATGCTCACCTCTCTACCTAAAAGTGTTTCCCTGCTTCTGTTCTTCCCATCACTCCCAGCCCATTTCCACAATGCTGAGTGCAGTCAACACTGTAAGCCTAGTACACTAGATGGGTCTGGTATTTGGGGTTAAAGGCACAGCCGGCAATTACTTAGACACTTTCATACCTAAAAGTTCCCTAGTTCCAAACCCCATAGTCTTATTAGCAAGGCTGAACTCTTCTAACTTCTTTTGCTAAAAAGTGAGGATCACAGCTTTTTGGATTTCCACTGACTGGTCAGGAATTCCTGGTTGCTTTCATGGCAGTTTCCAGATTATTTCAATCCCAAAGAACTTCT
This sequence comes from Zalophus californianus, assembly GCF_009762305.2. Taxonomy (NCBI): domain Eukaryota; kingdom Metazoa; phylum Chordata; class Mammalia; order Carnivora; family Otariidae; genus Zalophus; species Zalophus californianus. The sequence goes on from NC_045602.1 coordinate 129,544,043, forward strand.
GGGTTCAGATATTCAGAACACTTGATGATGCCCGAGAACTGATGATCTTCAAGACAGCAAATACTCAATTTTTAAGAACCGTGTTTCCTCCATGCTGGCTCAATTTTTCAGTAAAATTATAGCACTTCTCAACATAAGCAACTGTAACCAGCATCAGAAATAAAGGCACTGAGATACTCATCTCAGAATGACTTCCCTCCATTCCCTCTGCTGCAGGCGTAGTTCATCTGAGATTTTCTATAACCCCCTATGTTTAAAAGCTAGAAAAGTTTTCTTTTTTAAAAATAAATAACTTTTTACATTTTGCCATTACTTATAAAGAAATGTTCAAAGAGTTACAGCTAACGCAGCGTGCTGGTTTTCCAAAACACTTGCCCTTAGATCCCTTCTCTGGCCCTGCCTCTGTTCTACATTGCATGGAACTATAGTTCCCAGGTGCTCTCCTCAACTGGTTGTCAGATGGCTTTGGGAGGCAGGAGGGACAGTTTCCAGGAGAGAGAAAAGGAAAAGTATATGTGTCCCCCTTCTTACTCTGCCTCCCAGCACTGACTGGGTATCCTTGACAGCTCTAGCTCCTGCCAGGTATCCCCCACTCCATCATTCTAGCCCCTTCTAAATAGCCTGGGTTCCTGGGCTCCAAAAACACCATCTCCTCCTATTGTTGCTCCATTCTAGGGGTGGTAGCAACCTCTAGCTACTACTAATTTGAGTAGCCTCACTGTTCCATTCCATTTGGCTTCTCAGCATTTCTTCATCCGTGTAACCAGATTCTTTGTATTAAATTCCCTATATTGAAAGACTGACAGTGGTTTCTGTTTTCCCAGGTGGACCTTGACTGATACAGGCAACTCAGGTTAAACCATATACATGTCATTAAAATCATTAAAAACCATCACAGGTGGTCACTGTATTTTGGCCTTGTTCCAAATTAGGAAAATACACACAGGGTAATCTTACCAGTGCAAGAAGTAAGTATGAGGGGTGAGAGTTTCTACTTACCTAGGCCTAACTTTTTCTCCCGTGGTCTTAGAAGCTGCAAGAATAAAAAAAGCATTTTAACACAAATACAAAAATAATCCCATTAATAAAAAATTTCTTATAGCTGTCTACTCCTTTTAACAGAAATACAGCTGCATTTATTAGAACTTACAGCAGAGTATGTTTAACATTTATTGCCAAAGTAAAAAAGTGTTTAGTAACAAATCAAATGGTTTAACAGGTTGGAAAAACAACATTCTTTTACCCCAACCCTGCAGGTCAAATTTTAAACATTTTTTTTCTGGTGCTATCCACCAGAAAACAGCACGTAAACAATGTTACCTCTCTTACTTGATTTACCATTTTGAACAATATCTGTTGATTCCTTCTCCTAAGAAAATCAAGGATTTAACTCACTCATCTTATACTTTGAGTATTTGATAGCCACGTCTGTTTTCTCAATCTCTTTTGTGATTTTATTATTTATTTATGTTCTTGATTCCCCCCTTTATTTTTTTTAGTTACAAAAATAATACAGGCTACGGTTACAAGTCAGACAATATATGGTCATTCATTAGTTAAGGCATTCAGGTTGGTTCCAGGTATTTGCCATTACAAATATTGCTACAATAAAGATACTTGTACATATATCCTTTTGTAGGGGTCCTGTCATTTCTGTAAGCAGCATCCCAAAAGTGGAATCACTGGCTGAAAGGGTATGCACACTTTTTTCTCTAGATTCCTTGGTTGATTTTAAATGCTGACATCACTCCATCAACGTATCCTGACTTTATGCTTGGAAGACCTCATTACATTCTCTACTGGCCCAATGACATGACTTTAGGGTTATATGCCTAACAAGAAAATTAAATTTTTTCTTTTCTTACTTTTTGTCAATCACTTAGTTTTTCTACTTTTTTTTTTTTTTTTTTTTGCTTCGTATATAAACCTTGACTTCTTGTTTAGCTTTTTTCTTTTGTCTGGAAATTTTTGAAAAAGTAGAATGCCAGGATTTGGACTCTAAGTTTCTGAGGTACGGGGCTCAAACAGACTCACTACCGAGCCCATTTTATCCCCTTCTGCATTTGCCAGTGTATAGGCAGGCCACCTCAGACTGCAAATCTCTAAACAAAGTATTTTCAGTTCAATTTTTAAACTTCATGCAAACTGCTATAGGTCTTGGGGAGGAACAAAGATAAAATACATTCCTGCTCAATGAGCTCTTATATACAAAAGAACTAGACAATCATGTATAGTAACTATAATTCACTGAACAAAATCAAACAAGATGTATCAGGTTTTATTTTTGTGACTGATGATTACTGGCAAAATACTGACCTCGTATCTGGCCTGAAAAAACAAATCCTTTAAAGTTCACCTTAGATTTTCTATAAACCTGTTTCAGTTGGAAAAATATTTTTTTCTCAAGTTTTTATAAAGTATAAATCATGCTGCATATAATAGAGTACTATGGAACAGTTAAAAGAAAGATAATTTAGGGATAAAAGATCTTTCAGCTACAGTTAAAAATCAACAGAATGATACAGAAAGATTGCATTTATGTTTAAAAACAAAAAACACCATATTGCCTAGTTCTAACAAACGTAGACACATACACATACATGCACAAAGGTCTCAGGCAACCCACACCAAGCTGCTGACTGGGGTGTCCCCTGGAGAAGAGATTAGGAGGTGGACCACGAAATGCTCATCAAAGGCAACTTCAGTTTTATCAGCAACTTTTTCATTTTCTAACAAGAATGTAGTTTTTAATTTCTTATGCAATAAAAAGTACCCATTGTTGCACTGTTTTACTTTCAAATCCTTAGTTCCACCCCCTCCCGTTTTTGAGGCCTCACGTCAGTAAGGATGGCAGAAAGCAGTGAAGGGCACGACAGAGCTCGTCTCACAGCCAACAGGAGAGCCGGCGGGAACTCACACAAAGTGTGCGCAAACACACTCTGAAGAACACTTACCACACTGTTTATGAGCTACTTCCTGTAATGCTATAATCTGTTTTGACAAAAAACTTATTTTATAAAAAATTTTTGTCACAGAAAATCTTGATGACATTTTAGGAAGCCTAGGATCCATAATATTTAAGTGGACCTGTTTTTATCATACTCTCAAATCCAACAAGTTGAAAGAAGAATGAAGATAAAAATAAGTCTTCAGCTAAGAAAGGCTAATTGTACGGGAAAATCGTAACGGTGAATATAATTTTTTTCTCATTATTCTGAATTTTATTGGGTTGATGGGAAAAATGGAACTTTTTGAGGGCCACGTTGTTTTAGAATTTGAAAAGGTCAATTTAGTAGACATAGCCTAAGATCGATCAATCAATTACACCTCAAGGCTGAATGGAGTCCATGACAGAAGTGTTCAAAATATTGTCAGGTTGATGTCCCCAGATTAAATAACACCTAAGTCAGAGTATTCTATATAATAACAAATGTCAGTGCCTTGGCTCACAACCTCTAAAAGAAAAACTGGGGAACTGGTGGCTAAAAAAATGAACCCGACATCATCAGAAGTCACTGCTAGCAGGTTGAAAATCTGTCAATTTTTAATCTCCTCCTGTATATCAGGAGATATTCAGAGGATTGGAGGTGTAATCCTTGAGTTGCCCATGTGTGATACGGAAAGAATAACTAGCAGAGAAAAGATTTACCATGTGTATAAGAGTAACACGTTTCCCTTAAACTCTTCCTATTGACCACTATCTCCTTCAACTGAATAGGAATTATTTCATTATCAGGATTAATCAAGAATATGTGTACCCGGTGACAGTTTTTTTTTATAATGCTTAATTACCTTTTCTTAAAATGCAAGTATCAATAAAGGTTCTCCAAGAGACTTCTTTCATTTATGTCTATAACGATGGTTCTCTTTTGGGAGAAGAGGACAATTTTGCCCCTAAGGAGTGATTTGATGATACCCACAGACATTTTTGGTTGCCACCCTGGGGAGAGGGGCTGCAAATGGCATCTAGTGGGTAAGAGTCCAGGGATGATGCTAAATGTGCTCTAACATACAGGATGCAGCCGCCGCCCGGGCAACACCCCCCCACCCCCACAAAGAATTATTAGGTCCCAAATGTCAACAGTGCCAAGACTGAGAAACTCTAGTCTATACATATTATAAAATACCCAATGCCTAGAATGTGTTTTCTAATTAAATCTGGACTTAACTGCATGCTTTTGGCCCAAGAATTATCTAAAGTTGAGCTCACGAGTATATTCAAACATTTGCAAATACAAACCATTATAAAAATAAACCAGTGATCAAAAACAAAAATTATAAAGTCATTATAAAATGAATTCTACATCTAAGTTTCTCCAGTAGAAAAACAACACACTTCAAAGTACGTGGGAAAATTTAAGACTTGGAAAGTCAATCTACTCCCATTAAGACTGCTTTACAGGTAAGGAGATGCTAAGTACTCTGAAAAATAAAAAGATGCCAAATTTCCATGGAAACAATCACCCTCCCCCGCTACAAGGTTTTATAGTTGCAAAAAAGGGAGGCAGAAAGATCAAGACACACATTATTAATTGCAATCTACTTCTGTAATATTCCTTGTCAATTCAGTATGCTTTAATTTCGCCCTTCAAGAGAACTTATCTGCAGAGAAAGTTGTAAAAACAGTTTATGTAAAAGCTGTTTTGCTGTACAATAACCTTTTTTTTTTTTTAAGATTTTAATTTATTTACTTGACAGAGAGCACAAGCAGGGGAAGCAGCAGGCAGAGGGAGAGGGAGAAGCAGGCTTCCTACTGAGCAAGGAGCCCGATGTGGGGCTCAAGCCCAAGACCCTGGGATCATGACCTGAGCTGAAGGCAGACGCTTAACCAACTGAGCCACCCAGGTGCCCCTTGCTGTACAAGTACTACTGATCCAACATATCAAAGTCATGTATAACTTCAAGCACAATGAAAATGCACCTGAATCCCAAGTGTATAAGATGCTTTCTATCATTTCAGTTTCCAGAAAATAGACTGAATTTAAGCATTGTCATTTCTCATCTTTTCCCTAAACAAACACAAGTGATATGATAGAAAAATGTTCACATGACTTACAATTTTGTCTGACCCATAGATCTTCTCCAACTGTTCAGCAACATCCCTTGTTCCATCTGGGCTTCCATCATCTATGATTATAATTTCATAATTGATTCCACTAAAATAAAAAACAAAATGAAAGTTTGTATTGTTTGGAGACTGTATTCTCAAAATAAAAAAATAATTTTAAAATTACTAATTCCTCCTCAGTATAAGTGGGAATTTATTGTCATATTAATCACTAAGGAAAACTTCAATTACCAAATGAAATAAATGTCATTTAGTACTTCATCTCCAAACTCAGCGTGTTGCTGAAAAATGCTGTAATGAAGTCCGGAGATGTTAAAAAATTCTCACACAGAAAACATACTCGAATTTAAAAAATCATAGCAACTGTGTATTATATATGATACGAATATCATAAAATTTTATTTACCTTGCTGTACAATTTGGAATTCTATTTGGAAATAGAATTATAGGACCTTAATATCAATCTTGGTTATAAAAAATACTTCAAAAGTACATTTAAAAGATCTCTCAAGTTGACTGAATTGCTGAGTGAATATTCTTTTAAATTCCAAATAGATTGAAATAACACAAGGAACAAATTAGATTTCATTTCATCCTTTAAAAAACCTCTTTAAAATGGTGACATACTCTCTTAACACCATTTCAAATAGTTGTACCCATTACCTCACACTATTACATACAAAAAGCAGAGAAATACATAAGATTTCAACGTGCTTCAAAATGAACATCTCTCTATTGGTTCTCCATTAACTTTATGTTACAGTTTCTATTCTAAGAACAAGCGAACACAATACTTGGTTGTATATGTTATCACTATGTTTTCCCCCAACTCGTTTTAGATTTTTTTTTTAATAATTTTATTGGAAACTTAAGAAGCAGAAAGTAAAGGAAAGCACAGCAAAACTCCCACAACACTGTTTCCTCTTTGTCCATACTAAAAACAAATATAAGGAAATCAACCAGAAAACACATTGCACTGTTAAAGGCTTAAAAAAGTCAGGCCCGGCAAATTAGGAAGAAAGCTAAACTTAGCCTGTTAAGAGGAAATACCAGGACTTCAGCTCCCTGAGATGCTTTATGGGCAACTACTTTACAAGCCAAAATATGTAAGATGTTGATTCTGGTTGATATGCTGAAAGAGATATACTTCATAAACAAATGAAGTCATTTATTAGCAAATTATACTTTCTCTCACTTCAACGTGCCCAGAACACCTGAGGGTAAGGTAGTCTAATGGAATCCAGTTAAGCTGCCTTTAATTTGACCACATCTGAAAAGAAAATCGTTTCCTTCTTTAAACTTCACTCGGGTTAAAGCAAAAAATATTTGAGACTCAGAGGACAAACTGAACAAGATTTACTATATGACAATTTCTCTCATGTGGAAAGTGCTTATAGAAACCAAAAGAAGATAACTAAAGAGGAAAAAGATATGAATTAAAAAAAAAAAAACTGTGAGGAGCCATGCACATTATAATAGTTATGTCATTCAAAGAATTATAGTCAAAACAGCCATGTTTTTCACCAATTAGCATTTCCAAAAATATAAGTTTACTAACAGCCCGGTTGGCTGGTTGGTGGGGAAACAAGCACTCTCTGAATAATGCCCATCTTAAGGCGGTACAATCTTTTTTTTTTTGCGAGCAATTTGGTAATAACTGTCAATTTTAAGCACATCTGTTGACCCGGCAATTCCATCCTGAAGACTTTACCCCCAGTACACTAGTAAAAGTATGAATGTGTTTGTTGCAACATTCTTCTAAAGGAGCATTCACTACGGGTCCAACACTTTTCTAAATGGTGGAAAATATGGGGTGAACAAAGTCTGTTTTCATTTATAAAGCAAAAGTCAAAAAAGAAAAACAAAGAAAGCTCTAGAAATAATCTGTGTTCACTGGGATGACCCAGTTAGTTAAATTATAAGTCATATGGAATATTATCGAATTAAAAAATAATAATTTTCTAAGTTGGTGTATGTTGATCTGGAAAGATCTTCAGGGATCTATACATGATCCCATTGGTATAACCCTAAAACAAGTAACTTCGTACTGATACCAGGATATTCCGAAATTTTAAAAATATCGTATAACACTTTCAACCTCTAAAAGCCCTAGTTTCTAACAACCACATCAAACGTCCACTAGTGACCAACGAAGTTGCCCAGCCCAGCAGCAGCTCCCTAACCCACAGAGTCAAACCTCATGCTTACATAAGCACTCAGCACGGGGGCGGGAGTGAGCGTGCTCATTTAGACTCCCGGCTCCTGCCGCATCCTGACCATCCAGAAGTAGGAGTGAGGTCAAGCTTTGAACCTCGCTCCAAGTGAAATGGTGCCCAACCCTACTTTAAAAAAAAAGGGGGGGTAGCTGGGGGGGGAGGGGGGAAAGAGGTGGTGGGAAGTGTACAATAAGGGAATGTCTTACAAAACCCAAGGGCAGGAATGAACCCGAGACACGGGCAGAACCCCAGAAGTATCCGCCTCTGCTTTCTCCAAGGGTGGACTTCTTCCCAAGGATTCCCTCAAGAGCCGAAGGGAGGCCGCGCAGGGCCGCCTCGCGCAGCCAACTGCCGACACCCAGGCCGGCGAAGCCAGCTCATCTCATTCCTCAGGGAGGGCGGCCGGGCACGCTACCTCTCGGAGAAGCTTTTCACCAGCAGCCATACGATGAGAGGTAGGTTCTCGCGCTCGTTGTAGGTGGGCAAAAGCACTGAATACTTGTCCTGTCGCGGGGCGCGCCCCTCCGGCTCACGCCGAGACCTACGAGGACTACCGCTCGCTCCCTCGGAGGCCATGGCGGAACTGCGCGAGACGCCGGAAACGGAATGACGTCACGCGGCGCGCGGGAAGGGGACGGGTCGGACCGTACCAAATTCAGGAAGAGGGGGTACAGGCTATGTGGTTAGGTTCTAGTTAACCTAAGGCTCTCTTCGTGGTTCCATTGGAAATATCCAGGCACTGTGAATCTTTAAAGTTGAATCTGAGGGTTTCTCCAGGAAGTACATGTTTACTTATCACTTTTTCCTATGCTCCGTAAAAATTTCTTAGTTTATTCCAGTCGCTAGGAGACGCTAAGCCGGAAAAGGAAATGCCTTTCAAGACAACTTCCGAGAGAGGCGCCATGGCTTCTAGGGAGGAGGTGCTCGCCTTGCAGGCGGAAGTTTCCCGGCGTGAGGAAGAGCTAAGTTCTCTGAAGCAGAGGCTGGCGGCGGCTCTTTTGGCGGAGCAGGAGCCAGGGAGGTTGGTTCCGGTGTCGCCCCTGCCGCCGAAGGCCGCCCTGTCTCGAGATGAGATTTTGCGTTATAGCCGGCAGCTAGTGCTGCCTGAGCTGGGCGTGCACGGACAGCTGCGCTTGGCCACCGCGTCCGTGCTAGTCGTGGGCTGCGGTGGGCTCGGCTGCCCACTGGCGCAGTACCTGGCAGCGGCCGGCGTCGGCCGCCTTGGCCTTGTGGACTATGACGTCGTAGAAGTGAGCAATTTGGCCCGCCAGGTGCTACATGGCGAGGCGCTGGCCGGCCAAGCCAAGGTCTTCTCGGCCGCCGCCGCGCTGCGCCGCCTCAATTCTGCGGTGGAGTGCGTGCCCTATGCTCAGGCGCTTACCCCAGCCACGGCGCTAGACTTAATCCGCCGCTATGACGTGGTGGCTGACTGCTCTGACAACGTGCCCACTCGCTACCTAGTTAATGACGCATGCGTGCTAGCCGGCCGGCCTCTCGTGTCAGCCAGCGCCCTGCGCTTTGAGGGACAAATCACAGTGTACCACTATGACGGCGGGCCTTGCTATCGCTGCATATTCCCCCAACCACCTCCGGCGGAGACAGTGACCAACTGCGCGGATGGCGGCGTGCTCGGTGTCGTAACTGGGGTCCTGGGCTGCTTGCAGGCGCTGGAAGTGTTGAAGATCGCCGCAGGTCTGGGTCCGTCTTACAGTCGCAGCCTGTTGATCTTTGATGCCCTCAGAGGACAATTTCGCTGTATTCAGCTTCGGAGCCGCAGGCCTGACTGTGCAGCTTGCGGCGAGCGGCCCACTGTGACTGACCTGCAGGACTACGAAGCCTTCTGTGGCTCCTCAGCCATTGAGAAGTGCCGTTCGCTGCAGTTGCTGAGCCCAGAGGAGCGAGTTTCGGTCACCGACTATAAGCGACTTCTGGATTCAGGCTCACCCCACCTGTTGCTGGACGTCAGGCCTCAAGTGGAGGTGGACATCTGTCGTTTGCCCCATGCCCTACACATCCCTTTGCAACATTTGGAACGGAGGAATGCGGAGAGCCTGGAACTCCTAGGGGAAGCAATCCGGGAAGGGAAGCAGGGCACACAGGAAGGGGTAACTTTCCCAGTTTATGTGATTTGCAAACTTGGCAATGACTCCCAGAAAGCCGTGAAGATCCTGCAGTCCTTGGCAGCAGTCCAGGAGTTAGAATCTTTAACAGTTCAGGATGTTGTGGGGGGCCTCATGGCCTGGGCTGCCAGAATCGATGGAACATTTCCGCAGTACTGAGGTGGATGGGAGAGTCTGACCGGAGGCAGATGTGGATTGCCATGTTACCCAAAAGATACATTTATTTGCATTTTTTCCCCCAGGAATGCATGGAGAGACTGGGTTTGTCCAATAACGGAATACATGGACTCCTTTTTATTAAGGGCTTTTTTGTTGTAATGTCTTGGATGCTGTTGTTATTAATGGGTTTTAATACTGTTTTTGAGAACTATCTAGTGTTTTCAGCGCTTGAAAGATGTCTTGAACATGTGAGTTATAATGTTAAGTGACAGGATTTTGTGTTTTGACAGGTCATTTCTCTGTTCTGCTTTTTTTCCCGCCTCCCCCAATCAAAAAGTACTTTAAATCGTGTATTTTTATGCTTGGAAAGGTGTAGTAAACTTAGTCTTCCTGAATTGATCATAGATGATATACTTAAGGTCAATTTATTGTTTAAGACATTGTTTGGGTCTTCTTTCTATTTCAAATGGTAGAATATATTCTACAGAAATGTTTAAAATGTAAATGACTTTAAGTATTTGAATTAGTATCAGAGTGAGATATTTAGTAAGATAAAGGAAACCTCCTTTGTAGTCTGTCAGTTTCTCTTATAAATTGCTGATTTAAGAAAAAAATTTCTTACAGTATTGTACACACTGTATACTGTGGTTTGGCTTGCTTTGGAATCCTCAAGCCTAAGTCCCAACCTTCTGCTCTCCCCTGCCCTTTATTCCTAATCCAATCTGTTATTTTTTTTTTTTCTTGCTTTACTGGCCAAGTACACCAAATACAATATTGAATTAAAGTGGAATAGTGAGCATTCTTACGTCCTTCACGATCTCAGGTGAAAAACTTTTGACCAATATTACTTGTTAATTGCTTTACTGTAGCTACTGCCCTTTATCAGATTAAAGAAATTTCCTTCCTTTTATAGTTTGCTAAGTTTTTGTTGAATTCATCAAGTGCTTTTTCTGCGTTACATGCTGCCTTTTTCTCTTTGGTTGATGCAGTGGATCACATTGATTCTATTTGGTGGCGAAACACAACACACATACACACACACACAATTTCCCCTCTCAGTAACTTCCAGGTGTAAAATACGGTATTGTCAACCACGTGCACATGGTGTGTAACAGATCACAGAACCTTCCATCCTGCATGGTTGAACCTTGACACCCACCAAACCACTCCCCAATTCTTCCCTTCAATTTGCCTTTTTTATTTTATTTCATGTATTTTATTCCCATATTTTACAGTAGTACAAAATGTAGGTGTTTTTATGTTTACTTATTAACATTTTCATGAAATGGCAGGTCTGTGTAACTTCTATACAGAATTAAAAGCAAAGATTTGGTCGGTATCCATGGCGATTTAAGAATACTTGCTGTGTCAAAAGGGCCTCCACTCTCAGAGCTGATTGTGGGATGCGGGTCTGTAATCCTCAGAAATCACAGATGTAAATGTGAAATCTTTATTTCTGGCTGCAGTTTTTTTAAGTTTAACATCTTGTGGACCAGACAAAACCCTTGCAGGTCAGATTACTCAGTTTGCAACCTCTGATATAGACTCTTACTTTATCATAAAAGGATGGTATTATTTAACAATCAAATGCAAAATTAGGATAGTCCTTACCTTTTAACTGTGAAACATTGTAACCCATGTTTTGAGTGGGTATGCCTCAACCTTTTTTGTAAAGGTGGAGCAGGTTTCTTGGACTGTTTTTCCCAAGGAGTTGTGGAAATAAATGACCGAGACCAGGAGAGGAGAGTAAAGATGGCTGGCTTGTGTTCCAGCTTCTTACTACCAGGGCAAAAGCCACTTCTGATACATACGAAGAAACAAAGGGGACTGACATGGGAACTATTTCCTATTCTAAAGGCTGGCGTCCTAAAGTTAAGCAGTTTCGGTAGTTCCTGCAAACTTGGTTCTCAATAGGACAGGCAACGGAAGACGACTCTGGCTGCTTAAGAGGGAAAGGGGCTTATTAAAGTAAGACAGTGCTTCTGAGAATTTTGTGGACAGCCTTAAAGCTGTAATTCCAGGAGTGATGCCCCAAACCACGCACAGAAGTGACCTGAGAACACTTTGTATGCTGTGCTGCCCCATCTAGCACTAGAGGAAACTGCTAGCATAGTCTCACTGCTCTCCCGGAAAGCTCAGAACTTTAGCCACTGCTCGGGGGACAGAAAGCAGAATCGCTTTACGTCGATTGCTCTTCTGATTCAGTCTTCTGAGGTGTGTCTGGTAGGAGAGCCTAGTCACATGCCTCCGTCCTACCTGCAAGAGCGTCTGGGAATTTGGGTCCTGACATCTGCAATCGGGAGACAGAGCCCAATCTGGCATTTTCTCAAATTAGTGAAAGATTTTTTTTTTCAAAAGTTGGAATATCAGTATGACTGGTATCTGTTACAGGATCCAAATTTTTCTATTCTTTGAAATTTTGTTTTCTCTGGGGATTGTGGCCAGTTTTTTTTTACATTCAGATGGGATTTTTAACTGGATATATATATATATTTTTTTCCTTTTCATTTAACAGACATCAAGTGTACCAGTTACTATTCTAAACTCTGGGATAAAGATGAACAAGAAAAAAAAAAAGATGACCAAGAGATTTCCTATTTTGGAATTTACATGTAAATGGAGACAAATTAACAAATTAGTGTTAAGTGTCATAAAAGAAATGAAACTGATGTATTGGGGTGGGGATGTATTTTGGGTAGATTAATTAGAGGAAAGCTCTTTGCAGAAGGGTTAACATGAAACCCAGAATCTAAATGGTGATAAGGAGCCAGTTAGACTTGGGAGAACCTCCCTAACTGGGAGAAAAACAAGTGGAAAGGCCCTGAGGCAAATAAACTTATAATGTTTGAGAAACGGAAGAGGCATGTGGGTTATGAACAGTTGAGGAAGGTAGAACAAGGTGAGGTTTATGGAGATTGGGAACACATCAAGTAGGTTGTAGACCAGAAGTTTGGTTTTCATTCCAAGTGAAAATAACAGCTAACATTTATTGGACGCTTACTATGTGATTTGGAACTTGAACCCAGATGGTCTGGCTAGAGAGTCCATGCTCTAAGCAATATACTATACTGATTCTTGGTGAGAACTTTGTACTTGTTTTATATGTTTTCACTTTTGAAAAACTTTGTACATGTTTTATATGTTTTCACCTATGCTGTAAGCATCAGGATGAGAAGAGCTTGGATTTCAGATATAGAAATGTACTCCGATGCACTTGGCTTGCAGACTTCTCTCTAGGGAAGGAAACCCAGAGTGAAATCCCTAGGAGCCCTCTGACGCCGATGTGTTACCTAGGTAATGTCCAGTTAATAATGAGCCACTTTGGTCAAGGAAATTGAGAAATAAGTTCTCAACGTGAGCCACAGCTGGTAAATAGAAGGGTTGCCAAGGAGGGGGGTCAAAAAAGGGCAGGAAATCTCCCGAGACCGTTACCATCGGAGAGGAGGGATTATTTGTTTTCAAGGTTGTTTATTTTTAATTAGCTGCTCCCTCCTACAGCAGCAGAGGGGCCCCTCAGAGCCTGAGGTCAGGTATGTAGCCCAGTTTGCTCTACCCAGGAGAAAATTTCTTTGCTTTTATATGTTGTATCTTAGGATTCCATATGTAACAGGAGGTAGCCCTGTCCAGGTAAGAATAAAATCTCATCATTTAAAATCATGCATCTGTCTTCAGATTCAGGATAATTCTGGAGTCAGTTTGGAATATTAGGAAAACGGTGCAGGGGTGGTCAAGTATTTTGCAAACAAAATGGTAAAAAGGGTTAATTCATGCCTTCGATGAGCTATAATCTCTGAAGCACTCAGGATGTGAGAGAAAGGCTAATTAAGCCAGCCCAGAAATGGGGTTATCTGATAGATAGGTTATCGTTTACTATGAAGTCCTGTGTAGTGATACTGATTCTGGCTTTTAATCTTCAGCCCAATTACTCAGAATGTAAAAAAACAACAATAACAATGAATCATGAATTGTTCAGGTGTTTCATTCCTTACTTTTAATGCCATTTGTTGGACAGGGTGCTAAAGGTAAGGAAAGAGAAAAGTGTTAGGTCTTAAAATTTGCCTTTTTAACTAAGGTGCCAGAGTAGGGTGACATTGATGGAAGGTGTTTTGGGCATATTTTTAAATTAACAGTGCTTTCTTTCCCTGATGCTTCCCAGATGAGGGAGACCAGAAACGAAGTAGAATTTAGCAGCCCAAAGTTCAGATTTACAACAGTGGACTCTTAAATGCAATAAAACTCCCAAGCAAGGTTTGCTTTATGTCCGGAAGTCGTATTTTACAACTTGGACTTAAGCATCCCCTGGGGGCAAACTCTGGCTTGTCTACCCAACAGCCTCCCCACTCCCACTTTCCTCCTCGCTGGCAGGGCTGAAAATATCCCTTCTTAGCCTCCCCTGCAGTTTTGAAGAAGCTACCCTTCTATTTTTTTTCTTTTTAAGATTTTATTTATTTGTTTGTTTATTTATTTATTTGAGAGAGAGAATGAGAGAGGGAGAGAGCACATGAGGTGGGGAGGGGCAGAGGGAGAGGCGGACTCCCTGATCCGGGACTTGGTCCGAGGAATCCAGGATCAAGACCTGAGCCCGAACGAAGGCAGTCGCTTAACCAACTGAGCCACCCAGGCGCCCAGAACCTGCCCTTCTAAACAATTTCTTCCATCAAATACAGTTCAAATCTGTTCACTTCTCACTTACCTTCACGGCTGCCACCCTAGTCAAGTCATCTCTCCATCAAATGTATAGCCTTTAGAAACACACACACACCATCAGTTGCACGGCTGAGTGCCCAGAGTGCTATATAGATCTTAGGTCCTAAGATAATAAAAGAGGTACCTTTGTAAAGCAGGGATGACAGCCTCAAATTTATGTTAATATAAGTGTCCTTGGACTTTAAGATCACAAGTTTCATTCGACATAATGAACAATAGTTAAATATCTATTTTGCACAGAGCTTAAAGGGATTTGTAAGCTCAATACCTACAGGGGCTAGCCAAATAAAGACCTGAGTGAGGGTGGCCCGCAAGGGAAGGTGGTGGACCAAGGACACACAGCACATCTGAAGTACCGGTACGGCTTTAGCCAACGTTGCCATGCAGGAATGTGCGTGGGATATTCCCAAATCTTTCTGTATTGAGGAAAAATCTGGACATTTGTAGATCTGAAACCTGATTCTTGGAGTTTTCTGTGAAATCTTCTGATTTTAAAATGTTGAAGGGGCGCCTGGGTGGCACAGTCGGTTAAGCATCCTACTCTTGGTTTGGGCTTGGGTCATGATCTCAGGGTTGTGAGACGGAGCCCTGCCTCGGGCTCTGTGCTTAGCATGGAGTCCGCTGGAGATTCTCTTTCCCTCTCCCTGACCCTCCCACTCGTACTCTCTCTCTCACAAATAAATAGATCTTAAAAAAAAAATGTTAAAGATGAATTTTAAAATTCCAAAACTGTTTTACCAGTTGAAACAGATGTAGGCTGGATAAAGCCTTTATTATTATTATTTAAGATTTTACTTCTTTGTCAGAGAAAGAGCGAGCACAAGAAGGGGGAGCGGCAGGCAGAGGGAGAAGCAGGCTCCCTGCCGAGCAAGGAGCCCAATGTGGGACTTGATCCCAGGACCCTGGGATCATGACCTGAGCGAAAGGCAGACGCTTAACTGACTGAGCCACCCAGGTGTCCGTGAATAAAGCCTTTCGGTGTAAATAGAAACACAAAACAAAATGAAACAAAACATGACTTGGGTCTTATTTAATTTGGTGGAGACAGAGTTGAGGGTTGGGGGTAGCCTAAAGCAGTTTAACAATTGAACACTTGTATTTTGTGCTTTTCATTTATATTGTATTTATAAGCTGATCATCCTAGGTGGCTAAAGTTTTGAAGGAAAGATTATTTTTTTTTCTTCATTTTCATGCCATGTAAATTTAGTATCACATAAAGTGGTTTGAGATTGATATTTTTCAAAGACTGAAAAATTGGAACTGGGGTCTTTCTTGCACTGCCAATCTATGCTCTGCTTTTCCTAGTATTTTGGTGAATTGGTGTTTGAGCGTAATTTCTTAGAGAAAGGTACCTGTAAAATAGATAATGACAGTGAAGATGGACACTTGTAATGGGAAGGGGAGTTTACACATGATATATTTGGAGATTTGCACCTGTAGTGTTTAGGCTGTATTAGATTCATAAATTAACCTCAAATAACAGCAGGAAAAAAGAGTGATTAAATGGGTTAAGTTTTGGGCGCCTGGGTGGCTCAGTTGGTTAAGCAACTGCCTTCGGCTCAGGTCATGATCCTGGAGTCCCGGGATCGAGTCCCGCATCGGGGTCCCTGCTCAGCTGGGAGTCTGCTTCTCCCTCTGACCCTCTTCCCTCTCGTGCTCTCTGGCTCTCATTCTCTCTCTCTCAAATAAATAAATAAAATCTTAAAAAAATGGGTTAAGTTTTCTCAAGAAAAATAAACTATTGAAAGATAGTTGATTCATAATGATTATCTGAAAAAGAGATTTTATTATCCTTTTGAACATTTACTTCTAATTTTACTTATTTATTTATTTATTTTTAAAGATTTTATTTATTTATTTGACAGAGAGAGACACAGCGAGAGAGGGAACACAAGTGGGGGGAGTGGGAGAGGGAGAAGCAGGCTTCCCACTGAACAGGGAGCCTGATGCGGGGCTCCATCCCAGGACCCTGTGATCATGACCTGAGCCGAAAGCAGACACCTAACGACTGAGCCACCCAGGCGCCCCTTACTCCTAATTTTAAAGAGCAAAATATACCTTCAAAACATCAATATAACATGAGTGATACGATCATACACTCAGTTTTTAAAAAGGCTTAATTAAAAAAAAATACTTGATGCTCATGGTAAAATTTGAACAGCTCAAAAGTATGTACACTAAATGCAATGTGGGATCCTGGATGGAATCCTGTAACAGAAAAATGATATTAATGGAAAAACGGGAAATCCAAGTAAAGTCTGTGGTTTAGTTTAGTTAATTTCTTCGATTTGACAAATGCACCCTGGGTTACAGGGTATTAACGTTAGGAGAAGCTGGGTAGAAGGGAACTCTCTTTACTATTTTTACCACTCTAAAATTATTAGAAAATAAAAATTTAACAACAAAACAAAAAATAGTACTACATTTAACCCTTGAACAACGCAGGAGTTAGGGACACCAATCCCCGTGCAGTTAAAAAAACTCTCCAAAAACTTTACTAATGGCCTACTGTTAACTGGAAGCCTTACCAATACTTAGTTGATCAACACATATTTTGTATGTTATATGCATTATATACTATATTCTTCTAGCAAAGTAAGCTAGAGAATAGAAAATGTTAAGAAAATCATAAGAGAAAATACATTTGCAGTACTGTAGTGTATCTTAATTGAAGAAAGTCTGCGTGTAAGTGGACCCACACAGTTCAAACCCATGTTGCTCAATGGTCAGCTGTGTGCACAGAAAGTGTGTCTTCCTTTCCACTCCTAACTACTCTCAGTTCCTTCCCCAGAGACCATCTTTGTAACCAGTCTTGGTGTGTTCCTATACACACCGTTTTGTGCATATACCTTTTTTTTTTTTAAAGATTTTATTTATTTATTTGAGAGAGCGAGAATGAGAGAGAGAGAGAGAGAGAGCACATGAGAGGGGGGAGGGTCAGAGGGAGAAGCAGACTCCCTGCTGAGCAGGGAGCCCGATGCGGGACTCGATCCCGGGACTCCAGGATCATGACCCGAGCCGAAGGCAGTCGCTTAACCAACTGAGCCACCCAGGCGCCCAGTGCATATACCTTTTAAATATGAATGGTATTTACACTGTTTCTATACTTTTTTAAAAAATTTTATTTATTTATTTATTTATTTGAGAGAGAGAGACAGAGATAGTGAGAGAGAGCACGAGCAGGGAGCAGAGGGAGAAGCAGGCTCCCCGCTGAGCAGGGAGCCCAACATGGGGCTGGATCCCAGGATCTTGAGATCATGATCTGAGCTGAAGGCAGACGCTTAACTGACTGAGCCACTCAGGCGTCCCTGTATACTTTGGTTTTTTGTTTGTTTTTCTTTAGAGAGAGAGAGAGAGAGCACACCCAGGGAGGGACGAGGCAGAGGCAGAGGGAGAGAGAGAATCTCAAGCAGGCTCCATGCCCAGCACAGAGCGCAATGTGGGGCTTGGTCTCAAGACCCTGAGATCATGACCTGAGCCAAAATCAAGAATCAGACACTCAACCAACTGAGCCACCCAGGCACCCCTGTACTTTGTTTTATAAAAAAGTATTATATATTGGCCACTTTGCTCTCCATTCACATAGACCAGCCTCATGCTTTTTATCCAATATTTAGAACACCATCATATACATGCCTTATAATTTCTTTAACCAGTTCCCCCACTGGAGGACATTCAGGATTTTTACGGTCCTTTTGCTATTAGTAATAGTACTTCCAAGCATATCTTGATATTTACATCTTTGTACAAATACATTTAACAAATAGTCAAGTGCTTACCACGTGCCCGGTATGGTTCTAGGAACAGCTGTGAGAATATATGTGTAGGATAAATTCCTTGCCATGGTATTGTATCACACAGTATACCCAGTTCTGAATTTGAGTAGGCAGTGCCAAATTCCCTTCCCAAGGGGCTATATTAATGTATTCCAACATGCCTAAGAAAGGCTGCTTCCCAACACCCTTGCCAACTTAGTCTTTTCAGACTTTTAGATCTTTGCCAATCTGATGGTTAAAAAAAAAATCTAATTGTATTATTTTACATGGTTTACTATAAGTTTGAGTAGTTTTTCATTTGCTTAAAAGTGTTTTTGAATAAAAATTTTATTTATTCTTAGCTCACTTTTCTACTGAGTTGTGTGATCTCTTCTTATTGATATATATAGTTAAGAAAGACCACTTGGGGGAAAAATCTGTATTCCTTAGCAAAATGGTTTTGAATGAATTCATTTTTGCAGATTTATATTGAAAGTCTACTATGTACCAGGCACTGGCCACGTTCTGGGTACAAGATAGGGGGTGGGGCTTGCCTTCCAGGTGTTCGTAGCTCGTTTTACAACTTTACACATGTAATTTACGGAGCCTTTCCCACCTACATTGTTTCATCCAGTCCTTCAACAGGGATTCAGTCCTTTATCTGAGATACAGAGAACTATCTCTTGTTCAGAGGTTCCTCTTACGTGTTCTTACCAGTAATAGATTTCCTTGAAATAACTTAGTTGGTGGGGAGCCTTATTCTCAAAGTGGAACCTTTCCATCACTAATGAGGTCAGCCTCTCTTGTCCCTGTACAGCATTTTAGAAAAGATTGTACTGTAGCCTGGGTGAATTTTTCAACTCTTCCCAAGTGTTTTATGTGTTCTGATTGTCATCAGAAAATCTTTTTCTTGGAGCCACGGTGGGTCATTGTAAGCAATGAATGCCACTGTAATGAGGCTTGTGTCCGGTTGGTCCATTGTTGATGGCTTCCTGATGATGTTGGTGCCATCTTGGGTCTTAATTTAAGAGGAGATAGTTGCGGTCAGGACACTTGGGACACTTAGACCATTAGCTGATGCACCTTCTTTATTTCCAGTGCATGGGTTGCATATACTACTTTAAGATTCCCTGGGTACGTCTTTATGATATAATTTCACACTTGAGTTTCTTGATTTGAAAACAAACATATCGTGGGAACTGGTTCTCATTGGTTGGATTTCTGAAAGCTGGATATACCAGGATAATGGCTTAGCACTTACCACTTTTCCAAGTCCTTGTGTCTCATTCCTCCATTGCCCTCCTAGATCTAGGATCTCCTCCCACAGCAATGGCTTCCCCCCGATTCTTGTCTCAGGACCCCTCCTCTCACTCAACTCTCTTTTGGGACCTGACACTCAGCAGGTGTCCAGAAAACCTTTAAACCAATGCCTCTGGCAGCTGAAGTATATAGAGAAAGACTGGCATGGAACCTTAGGATTTCATTTCTTCTTGTTTTGGTTTTGACTTACTTTTTAAAAGGAGGACTAGAGAGTATATTTGCCTTGGTTCACACCGGATTTTACCTGAATGGACTGCATTACATTTTATGCACTCTACAAATACTCTGGTTTCTTCTACATGCCAGATACTGGAACTTCTTCTCCTCTGGAACTTTATTCCTGGGGCCTCTAGGAAGCACACAGAAGGGACTTCTGCTGGGGCTCCCCCCCATACCTGGGCTGGGACCCCCAGCCACAAGGTTGCATGGGGAGGCAGAAGCTGTCCCATCACTGGCTTCTTCAGTAATGCAGTGGTCAGACAGAAACAAATGCCCTCTCATGCCCATTGCTGCTCCAGGCTGGCAGATTTGCTTGGCTGGATGCTGGGGACATCGGATGGTCAGCAGGAGACTGACCAATGACCGTCACCCAGCAAATCAAATCTACTGCAAATATCTCACAAAAGATGCAGGATCTCATAAGGCTAATAAAGGTGATGTTGGAAAACTGCTTGAAACTCCCAAAGGTACTACATGAGGATTTGGCAGACAACAGCAAAGATGAAATCCACATGGATGATGCTCCAAGTGGCACTTCTTTAGGAGAATGATGTGATAACAATTAAGAGAGTCCTTTAGAACATCAACGAACCTTCATGTAATATCCAGGAGTGTCCAGAAATTATATTTCTGAAACAACCCTCCTTCTGTTTGGGCTATGAAAGTGAAGCGGATAATTTGTTGGACCATGGGATGGTTTTTGTTGAAAACTTACCAAAAAAAAAAAAAATCTATTCCTGATTTGTTCTAGCCTTTGTTCTAAGAATGAGGTCTGCAATAACCTAACTTTTATTAAATAAAATTAGTTTAAGAATTTTTTATTTTGGAGGAATTATAGATGCACAGGATGTGGCGGAACATGTACAGGGTGTCCACATTCCCTTCCCCAGTTTCCAACTTGCATAAATAACTATTCAACAAATAACTATTCATCAAAACTTGGGAAATGACATTATTACAATCCAGGGCTCATTCAGATTCACCAGCTACCTGCGTTCATTTGTGTGTAGCTCTGCCATTTTATCAGGTGTAGATTCTTAGCAGTGAAGATACAAGGCTATTCAATTACCACCAGGATCCCTCCAGCTACCCCTTTATAGCCACACCCACCTTCCCCCAGTGCCAACCCCAGCAACCACCAATAATTCTGTGATTTCAAGACTGTTATATACGCGGAAATATACAGTATGTAACCTTTAGCAATTGGCTCTTTTTCAGTCCGAATAATTTCCCTGAGGTCGCTAGCGGGTTGAATAGTTTTTCCACAAAAGATAGGTCTAAGTCCTAACCCTTGGAACCTGTGGATGTGACCTTATATGGAAATGGAGTCTTGGCAGATAGCATTAATTTGAGGATCGTAGGATGAAATTATGCTGGATATATGTTGGGCCCTAAGTCCTATGACTGGTGTCCTCATAAGAGAAAAGGGAGATGTGAGACGCAGAGACACGTGGAGGGGAAGGCCACGGGGAGGCAGAGGTAGAGATTGGCATGATGCAACCACAGGATGCTAAGAGTCACTGGCGGCCACCAGAAGCTGGGACACAGGACTGGAACAGGTTCTCCCTCAGAGCCTCGGGTAGGAACCAACCCTGCCGACACCTTGTATTGCATTTCTGGCCTCCAGAGCTGTGAGGATAAAGTTCCTCTTTTTAAAGCCACTAAATTCATGATAATTGGTTACAGTCACTTTAGGAAACTGACGGAAACTCCATCCAAGTTGTTGCGAGGATCCCTTTCATTGCCGAGTGGGGTCTGTGGTGAGGATGGTACAGCCACTCGATTAATCGTTCATCTGGTTATTTCCAGTCTGGGGCGATTATGAAGAAAGCTGCTACGAGCATAAATAGATTTATCTTTTTAAAATAAATTTTGCTTTCATTTTTTCAAGATAAAGCCCCAGTCAAATTTCTTCCCCTCCACTATTTACTCTGAAATGTGGGTCTCCCTTTTAAGTAGACTTACTATCAACAGCCCTTTTCTGGTGCTACCCATACTTGCCTAGCGAGGGCCTGCTGTCTTTAGCTCATCTGGCTCTAAGAATTGCAACCTGGTGGACCCAGATTTTTGGATGGGGGCACAAGCTAAACTGGCCAGAATTAATGCAAAGCGAAAGCCTGCTTTGAATGGGCAGAGTTTAGAAATTCAGCGTTAGGACTCTCGCCTTGGCCCTGTCTTCTTACATCTGGGGGTTGCTGCTCAGTCCAGCTGACATGGCATATGGAGGGCCACGTGAAAGACCTACAGACCACACAGGGTACACTTGCTGCTCGACACGCATGAGGAGTTTGGAAGAATGTCCCGGCAGCCTTGGGAAGGCGGGCTATTCAATAGAGCAACTTAAGCAGGTTGGCTGAGGTTATATTTCCCTTCTGTTCCTCAGCCAGGAGAGGCTGCAGGGCCTCCATTCAGTTTCTGCCTTGCTCCTTGTCTTCTTCAAATATATATATATATATTTTTAGCACTTTCTCTGTGCCAGCACTGGGATCCAGCAGTAAATAAGGTAGACACACTCTTCACTCCCAAAGCTCATGTTGTAGTGGGAGAGAAACACTAAAACAAACAACCCCCCCCAAATTAAAAAAACAAACAGGCACACTACCAGAACCAGCTATATAATTTACAGGGCCCTTTATTCAAACACTGCCGAGAATCTCATAATGGAGACGGCAGAGCAGGAGACCGTATGTGGGACTCCGAGACTGCACCTGCAGCAGGGCTTGAGCATAATTACCGTGTGCAGGCTATGTGGTGATGTCACAGCTGGGGACGGGCAGGGGAGGGGGTTATTGGCAGGTTGGGGTTACTGCTAAACATACTGTCATGCACAGGACAGACTCACAACAAAGATTTATCTGACCCCAAATTTCAGTTGCGTCAAGGTTGAGAAATCCTGCTTCAGTTAATGACAGTTTTAATATGTGCCAGAAAAACCCCCCAAAACTCAGAGGGTTTTATTGCCAACATACAGCCGGGGTACCTACCTTAGTCTGGGGAAGGCTTCTTGGAGGAAAGACCCTTTAAACTGAGACACAAAGAATGGGTATGAATTAGCCAAGCTCGAGAGGAGAGGGGATGGCAGCGATTGAGATTTTTTTGGGGGGGGGGCGGTGTCAATTCTTAACATCCTTTTCATCCCTACGGAGGTTCAAAACCAAGTGAGAAAGAGACACGGGGCAAAGGTAGACAAAGGTGACACTTTTACAACTCGAAAAGCTACTCAGGGACTGTACTTTGGTATGACCACACTTGCTAATCTGCTGTTCTGACCATGCACTTATTGTACCAGCTGGGAGCCTCCCCCCGAGGGACAGAGCTGCTCGGCGGTCACCAGAGTATACCCCCCACCAGTCTCAAAAAGAGAAGACAGGAAGGGGCTAAGGCATATATGACCAGTAGTCCCCCGCTGCCGGCCCCTGGCCACTCACCAGCTGGCGCGAGAGGGTAAGTGAAGGTCAAGGGAAGTACAATAACCTGGAGACCTCTGAAAAGCCCTGTTGCCAGGGCAGCATTCAAGCCCAATGAAGCCAGAATTTAAGGGGTCAGGCACCTTTTTTTTAAAGCTCCCCCACCCAGGGTTGTCAGAAAAACCACACGATGCCCTTAACTTTCAGATAAGTAACACATACATTTTTTTAAAGTTTTTTAAAATTTATTTAAATTTATTTATTTGACAGAGAGAGAAAGAGCACATAAACAGGGGGAGCAGCAGAGGGAGAAGGACAAGCAGGCTCCCAACGTGGGGCTCGATCCCAGGATCCTGGGATCATGACCTGAGCTGAAGGCAGACACTTAACCGACCGAGCCACTCACGTGCCCCAACACATACATTTTTTTTAGTTCAAGTATATCCCAAAGATCCCATGCGACAGACTTAGACTATCAATGCATGTGTTGTTCATCTGAAATGCAAAGTTAACTAGGCATCTCGTATTTTTATTTGCTAAATCTGGCAACCCTGTGATGCCAGATGATTTCCACCTGCAGTCAAGTTTAAGCCCCACTGAACCAAGGAAGCAGGAAGCGTGGGAAATTGTTGTCCTACATTTTCCTGCCTTTGGTTCTCTTGACCCATTAAGCATAACTATCAAGCCTGTGGACAACCAGGGTTGGGCTGTCCCCATGGGGGGGATAGCAGTCTCTCTGATCAGTCCTGCCTTCTTGAACCCCAATATCAGCTAGTGCTCCTTGAAGATCCTCCTGGCTCGGCAGTGGGCTGGGAAAAGCATTGTCTTTAAAACCACACAAAGCTTACTCAGTACTCCTCACCAAAAATGAATTCCCTATTTATTTTTCTATCTCAAATTATGTCCAGCCTTGTTATCCAGTGTGGCTCATTGAGGGTTCAGTAATGAGGTTATATATACTCCCAGCGTAAAAGCTAATAGTATGTTCCCCCACATTTGAAGATGAAGTCTTTTTTATATTCCCTGGAATGAATGAACGTCCAAAGATTCCTTGTAACTGGAAGTGCAAATAAATTGAAGTCCAAAGGAATTAAAGGCTGAGCTCCAATCCACTTGCCTTCTAAGTTGTAAGACCAAAGCAGTTAGGCTCCATATTCATTTTCCCTACTTTCTCACTCAGCTCAGTCTCAGCCGCGAGGGGTCTCATTGCTATGGCAGGTAGAACTGGGTGTCCTTCAGGAGCTGCGGTCTGGGCTGTTTCCTCCTGAACAGGTGTAGTTCCCAAAGGATCTCACAGGTTGAATTAGTCTCCCGGGGGCCCTTGCTTCAGGGTCCAAAAGAGGGAAAGTGAAACCAGCACATGGCAGCACCAGCCCCATGCCCACAGCATTTTCTGAGGAAACCTATTCCCACTTTGAGCAGCTCTTCAAGCAGAATGATCGTGCCACAACTCACCACCTGGCGTCACCCAGGCCCTCATTATTATTAATAATGGCAAGAACAGAAAACACCAGCTTCTTTAGGATGCAATGCAGCCAGGCTGAATTTCCACACGCCCACAGCTAGTAAATGTAAATCCAGTTGGAAAGAGAATCAGAAAGCTTGTTCTGTAAAGGACAAGAAAGTGAATATTTTGGGCTTTGCAAGGCATATGGTCTCCTTTGCAACTACTCAGCTTGGCCATTGCAGCATGAAAGCAGCAACAGACAGTATTCAGCCAAAGGGTATGAGTGTGTTGCAATAAAACTTTATTTATAAAACCAGGATGGGCTGTAATCCACCAGTCCTTTAACTGGGAGGAATCTCCCACCAAAAAGTTACTCTTGGCACTAGCCATTTACCATATCTGGGGGCCAAATCCATTAACTCATGTGACTCCTTCCTCTGAGAGTAGCCATTAAATGTTTCTTTTTTGCCAAGTTTTAAGACATGAGGATCTTATTTGAGGTCTTTTCCTTCCTACTTAGGATCATCATTTACAGCAAATAATGATCCAGCTATTGGACCTGTGCAGGTCTAAGTGCCGTATACTTCTTTACTTAATGATTTTCATGAGAACTCATTAAGTAGATTCTGTTATTCTTCCAGTTTTGCTGGGCAGGAAACTACAGTACAGAGCAGTTAGATAACTGGGTCCGAGTCTACACAACTGGGAGGTAGCAGTAAAGAGGACCATGCAGTCCGACTGGCCTAAAGCCTCTTTATGTTTGTTTCCCCTTTGAACCTTGTGTTTCCAGAGCCCTTATGGGAAGCAGGCTTGGGCTCTTGGTGAGAACCTATGTCAAGGTCTGGCTTTTCATCCGCAGGAGGATATTCTGGCCCCCCCTTTTTTCTGCGGGAGTGGGCTACACTCTGCTAACAGGGGTTTTTAATTTTGGGGCGGTGCCCTGGTGCCTTTGGCAGTTTACGGATGCCCATGAATCCCTTCCTAGAATATCCAGTTGGCTTCCTTCGTTAAGCCTCTGTGTGGTTTCCAGTGAAACACAGTTAAATTTTTATAGAAACAAATTTGCGAGATGGAATATTTGTGCTTCTTGTATTTTTGTGTTATTGATGCACTGAATAACAATCTGATGGCAAGGTCAACCACCCTAACTCTGAGCAGAAGCAGTATTTTGAAATACCTGTGACAACTCTAATGCATTATAAAAATATCCATGATTTCTACTGGTCACCAAGTCATAGGTACTGTTAATCTGCTGGTCCGGAAGTGTAGCATGTTGGTTAAAGGTTGGTGAGAATAAAGTTTTTTTTTCTGATCCAAGTTCAGAGACACCCTAGGTGCTTCTAGAAGTCTGTGGACCTCGTTTAAGAACACCTGCACTCAGTTTGCATTTCTCCTGCTGGTCTCATCCTATAGGAAAGACTCATTTAGAGTTTTAATGGTTTAATTCAGGGGTTGGCAAACATTTTTGGTAAAGTACCAGACAGTAAGTATTTTTGGCTTTGCAGGCCATCCAGCCTTTGTCCCAACTACGCCCCTCCACAGCTGTAACATGAAAGCAGCCAGAAACAGGATGTAAATGAATGAGTGTAGCTGGGTTTAAATAAAACTTTATCAGTGGACCCTGGAATTTGAACTTCATATAATTTTTATGTGACATGATATATTATTTTCCTTTTGATTTTTATTTCCAACCATTAAAAAAAAATGTAAAAACCATTCTTAGTGGCAGGCCAGACAAGAACTGGATTTGGCTCGTGGGTCGAGGTTGGCCAACCCCTTGTTTAACTTGTATCTCAAGGCTGGTCCATTTCCCTTTCTGCCACAAGGAAGGCAAGCACTGTCTGCTAGACCTGTGGGTTGGCTTTCTTTTCTTTCCCTCTGCTTTCTGGCCCTGCCATTTTTTTTTCTTCCATATTCTTCTGCTGGGGTCTCTTCGTTCTTTGTGGGATTTCTCAGAGTGAGACTTAAGAAGTTAATTCTAGGTCTGCCAAGAGCATCCACAGTTAAACGAGTCTTAGCCCCTTTTCCTCCTTGACTTGGGCTGTCTTCCCTGGGAGACATTCTCCTTTCAGACCAACTTCTGAACTAGCCTGGGCTTGGTCTTATGCTTCCTTTTTAATTTGTCTCATCTTTGCTGAAGTCATCTTTTTTTTTTAAGATTTACTTATTTATTTGGAGGGGGAGGGGCAGAGGGACAGGGAGAGAGAGAACCTCCAGCAGACTCCCCACTGAGCAAGGAACCCAATGCAGGGCTCAATCCCACAACCCTGAGATCACGACCTGAGCCGAAATCAAGAGTCGGACACCCAACTGACTGAGCCGTCCAGGTGACTGAATAACATTTTCAAGCCTGTCTTTTCTTCGGACACAGGCAAGTCCTATGTCCAATAATAATTTTGATTTGTTTTACTATGATGTTTTCCTCTTGAATCTGAACCACTTGTTCTAGCTGTTCCTACCTTCAACGGGTGATTCCCTTATCATTCTTAATTTGGAGTTTCTCTCTGCAGCTTTAAAGGTTTCCAATATCTTAACTCCATATCTGATGGCTGCTCCAGGCTGTCCAGATCTGGCCTTTCTACCCCTGGTCGGCTTCTTTGATTCCTAGTAGCAATGAGGGCTTTTCCTCTCTTCAAATACCACTGTAGGATACGGTAGACCTGATTGTAGTCCCTTTCCCTTTAAGATTTTGGCCTTTCATGGGGCGCCTGGGTGGCTCAGTCAGTTAAGCATCTGACTCTTGATTTCGGCTCAGGTCATGATCTCAGGGTCATGCGACTGAGCCTTGTGTTGGGCTCCACACTTAGCATGGAGCCTGCTTAGGATTCTCTCTCTCCTTCTCCTTCTGCACCCTCCCCCCAACTCATTCTCTCTCTAAAAAAAAAAAAAGGAAAAAATTGGCCTTTCATTTCCCATTTCCTTCTTCATTTTGGTCTGGCTGTCTTCTTAGATGTTGACATTTATCTCTAGGGAAATACCTTATTTCATCCTTAGCTTAATGAGCTATACCCCCTTCTTTTATTGGCTTTTTTTTTTTTTTGATGAAACCCTTCAATCACAAAAGGGGACAGAATAGTAAAATGAAACCCCATGTACCCCTCACCCAGAATCAGTCAGCTCTCGAACGACCCTTTTAGGTGTGACCCCACCCACTTTCTCTTGCTTTTCGTAGCTTGAAGGAAACCCCAAACATGGTTACTTCTATTGGTTTTCTGTTGCTGTGTAACAAATCGCCACAGACTTGGCAGCTTCAAACAACACACACTTATGATCTCCTAGTTTCCACGAGTCGGGAGTCTGGGTCTGGGTGAGCTCACTGTTCTGGTCAGAATCTCACCAGGCTGAAGTCAAGACCCTGGTCAGGTTGCAATTCTCATCTGGGGCTTGAAGTGCTCTTTGAAGGTCAGCGGTTCTTGGCAAAATTCATTTCCTTGAAGCTCTGGGACTGAGATCCCTGCTTTCTTTCTGCTGGGCATTGCCAGCCATGTGGCTCCCACAGACAGTTCACGACATGGCTATTGGCTTTATTCCAGGTCAGCAGGAGCACCTTTCTCTAACTTACTCTGTCTCTGACCTCCAGAGTGCTCTCTGATTAGGTCAGGCCCAGCCAAGGTAACCTCCCTTTTGGTGATGACTTCAACTGGTTAAGAACCATGCTTACAATGGCAACAATCTCTTTTGCCTATAAGGTGATATACGGTGGGAGTGGTAATCCTCATATCACAGATCTCACCCATACTCAAGGGCTTGAGAGATTGGGGATCATCTTCGAATTCTGCCTACCACATCATTTTATCCATATTTTTAAAAACAAGGACTTAAAAAAAGGAATGACCACAATACCATCATTGTATCTTAAAAATAATTCTAATTATGGTTGGATATTAATATCATTGGATATCCAATAAGTATTCGAATTTCCAATTGTCTCATAAATATTAGCACTAAAAAAAGTTGAATGAAGATTTAAATAATGTTCACATATTCCAATTGGTTGATATATGTCTTTCATATCTTTTAACCTATAGACTTCTTGCTCTATCTTTTCTTTCCCCCGGGTGGTGTGTCCTGTAGAGTTTCCCACAGTCTGGATTTGGCTGATTGCAGCCCCATGGTATAGTTTAAAATGTTCCTCTATCCTCTGTGTTCCCTGTAAATTGGTTGTTAGAGCTAGTGGCTGAATCAGATTTAGGACTAATTTTGGGGGCAAATCATCTTCCTAGATAGCCACCAACAGGAGGCCGGGAATGTCTGGGTGCCTCTCTGTCTGTGATGTTAGCTGCCCTTCGTGGCCCAGGAGGATATGTTCGTCGGGAGTTGCAAAATGATGAGTGACCTGTATAGGTTTTCATTTTTCCACTATTTCTGCTCTGATGGTAGGAACGAAACTCAGAGGTTTCAAACCATCTCCATTCCTCCTCAATTCCCTGATCAGATTTGACTTTGGGAAGCAGAGTCCCTCAAAAATAGTAATAAAATTTGAGGCTGCCAATGAAGCAGAACCAACATGGGCCTGGCAGCTATGATTTAAAGCCGGACTCTCTGTAATGTGGTTGAGAATTCTAGCCTGCAGACAGGGCTGCAAGCCACAACCATCGTCATCAAAACTCTGCCTCTTGAGGTGAAGCTTTACTGGAACCAAAAGATAATCACTTACAATCTCATCACAACCTGGACCCAGACCTGACCAGTACCAACAATCAATCACGTATCCTCCACAGTCAAATTTCAAGGAATATCCTAGCCAGTGGTGGATTCACCATGAAGCTAATAAAGCTTAAGTTTTGGACCCTTCTTCAAGGACCTGGATGGGATCCTACTAATTTCTCATTTAGAATTCTGTAATCCTTCTCTTCATGAGGATCCCTAAATTATAGGAGCATTAGGCTTCTCACCCCTGGATCCACCCTGTTTCTACTTCTCAACTCACTCCCTCTAGTGCCTCAATTCCAGCCATGCCTTGACCCTGGGGCCTCACAAATCCATGATCCTACAGCCTTCTTACTGCACCCTGACCCATCATTTCACTTCCCTCCAACCCATTTTAGATTCCATTGCCCATCACCATGATCACTTTCTAGCATACTCCACACCCTTGCCCCTCCTGCTGTGTTATATGCACCTTTGGCAAAGTCCAAGAGCTAACTCAATCCAGACTCTGGTCTATTCCTGCCCATGGGCAGCTCAGCATGGCAGGAGAAAACACCACCGTGCTGACTGGCGTTGTTGTTCAGCCAAGTGGGGTCTGGCCGCCCACTGGGGAGAATCCGCTTGAGAACTGAGTGGAAGAGCAAAGCAGACAAGAGAGATCATCTTCTCGACCACTTTCCCAATTGCTCTAACTGAGGACTGACTCTTGCTGGGCATTTAACTAGGGCAAGCAGGGATGGGATGTCCTGACTGGCCAGGTCTGGTCACCTATGCTCCCCTGGAACTGGGCTGGGGTAGGTAAGCTCCATCTAATTCCACGGACTGCAAGTGGGGGAGAGGTGGCTCCTGCTAATGCAGGTTTTATTATTATCCAGGAGTGGGGAGGCCAGCAGATCAGGAGATGACTGCTGTTGATAAGATGGTTTTATATCCACAGCACCCAAATGGAGGGGGCATGCTAGGGGGAGCCTCATGGGGAAGCACTGGGGTTGGGCAGGGTGAGGGGGCTCCAGGCCAGAGGTGTTTGCTGTCTCTAGGAATTGGTGAACTTTGGGAGAGGCAGCCCCTCCACCGCCAGCAAGGCCCCATTAGAGGAAGGCATAAAAAATACATAATGAAAAGACATAACCAATAGAGTTCTCCAAATAAAAATCCAGGTTCTGTGGGCAGATGCTGGGCAGGCAGAAACAAAAGAGACACGCTACAGAAGCACAGTTCCAGCCACTTCTGGCCCCAAATTAGAGCCCCGCTTTCCTTGTCAGTTTCTATCCTCGCGCTCCCAGGAGGGCTGCCTTTCCCTGCTGTTGGGGCTCGCTGCCCCCACGGGCCTCCTGGGGAGCCCTCCTTGGGTCTGACAAAGTGGGGCAGGTCTTCTCCAGGCTCCTCCGCCCCAGGTCACAGGGCCCGCCGGGGGCACCTGCCACTGCTCTCCATACGGGACCATGGCTGGGAAAGGCTGACGGTTGACAGTGGCTGCCGTTCTCACCTCCCCTGGCACCAGACCCTCTTGCTTTATTGAAAACCGCCCAGAAACTGGGCCTGCTGTCGCCGGGAGCAAGGGGTGATCTGAGCAATTTAAGATGTTTGTCTTCAGGCGTTAACGGGCATGTTAGTTCCCTGAGAGACGCACGCTGGGGCTGCTGCCACTTGGACGGTTTCTGCTGAGAAAGGACTGTCAGGTTTCAAGACACGTTGTGTGTTCAGGGGCCCTGCCCGCTTTGTTCTGCCTCCTTCCTTACTGAGATCCCTCCCCAGGGAGCTGGGCGTTCATCAGAAGCTGCAGATCAGAAAGTGCGTCCTTTGTGATGTTGTGGTTGTCACGTCTGGATGGGGAGCTGATCAGTCAGGGCCCTGAGCCTGGGAGAGAGGGCTTGGGTGCCACGCTCCTCCAGCAGGAGGCTTTTGTGCTCAGCCTTCCTCCTTCTCTAGGCTTTAGCAGCCCATTTTGTTCCTCAGCGGATGCCAGCAGGAGTGTCTGCACACCCACTTTGCACTGTTTTCTCTGCCGCTTGCTGGACTGATGTTTGTTTTTTTGTGAGGGATTGGTTTGGGATCATCTTGAGCTTTCTGGACCCAAAGAAGCTTGGTTTGCTACACAGATCTCCCAGACCTGCCCCTCCTACAGCAGCCCCAGTTTTGAAAGTGACAGCACCATCCTTCTGGGCGCTGAGGCCATAAACCTGGGAATCAGCCTTGCCCCCTGTCTTTCACTTTTTCCCACATCCCATCTGTCGTCGGACCCTGTTGGCTCTCCCTTCAAAGTACTGCCAGAACCTGCCCATTTCTCCCTGCCTCCACTGGCCGGGGCACTACCACCTCTAGCCTCCCTGCTATCCCCGCCATCCTGTCGCCCACCTCAGTCACAGCAGCCAGAGGGCATCTGTTAGCACCTAGGTGCTGTCCTGTCACACCTGTGCTCTAAAGCAGGCCCAAGGAGACCCTGGCTCCCATCTCACTCAGAGCAAAACCCAAATTGCCCAGAGGACTGCCATCTGCTCTCCTCATGTCTCCTGCTCACTCAGCTCCCGTCACACCGCCTCACTGCTGTGCCTCAACACACCAGATGTGTGCCTCAGGGCCTTTGCACAGGCAATTCCTGCTTTGCCCACATGTCGCTTTTCAGGGAGGTCGTCCCTAATTAGCTAATTTAAATAATTTAAAATTAAAGATGAGGTTTCAAATTGTACCTCCTCTTGGCCTTTCCTGCTTTGTTTTTCTCCATGGCGTGTCACTCTCTGTGGTACCATATGCTTCCCTTTTTTATTTGTTTACCATCTGTCTCTAGAGCATCAGCTCTGCCAAGGTGGGGACTTGTGTCTGTTTTGTTCCCTACTGTATCCCAGTGCCTAGAACACAGTAGGTGCTCAATAAATATTTGTCAAATGATTGATCCGATCACCCTGGCAACCACCTTATGGTCTGAATAAGGGTTTAGAAGAGTTGATGACCCTTTAAAAAAAAATCTGCTTGATCTGTCTGAGTTTTGAGGATGCAGAAGGGTTCCCCTTCTGTCCACAGCTCCCAGAGGCAGTTCACTAGCCAATCTGGTGGCTGAGGGAATGAGTAATCTATTACTCTTGCCTGTGAGTGAAAAGTTCCATTGATGATGTGTCTACACATTCTTTGAAAATGTCAGTGGGGATGAGTCACGGGCTGAAGGATTGTACCATGGAGCTGGCCAGTGAGCTGGCTCGATGACTAAATCTCCCCCATGTGATGCCACCAGCCTCACAGTCCCACTCCCCACCAAAAGGGAAAAGTAATTCCACTGGAGATGCCTGACCCAACTCTGGTGTGGCCATGCCAGACCCGGGCGGCCTGGCTTAAGTCAAAGGCATGACCTTCAAGGACACTTCTAACTATCTGGCAAGTCCTCCGCTTCTCCGGCTTTCTTTGTGTGTAAGGTGGGCATAATGTTAATTCATGAAACCAGTATGTATTGAACACGAAGTAGGAGCTGGAGAGGGTGAGTGAGCCAGCCAGGTAGGCACCTGTTTCTTCAAAGCTCACAGCTGGTGAGACAAATAGGTGACAAACAGGGAAGGAAAGCAAGACCATAATTGCCCTATTGAGAATGTCATGAAGTGACTAGAACAGGACAGTGGCATAGAGAGCTGGGGGCGAGCTGGGGTGGGGGCCAGTGTTAGTGGGGCCTTCAGGAGGGGATGGCACCAGGTAGACCCCTGTAGGCAGGGACCGAGCAGTGCAAAAATCTGGGTGGAGGAATCAGTAAGGGCACCAGCTCTGAGGTGGGAAGAAGCTCCCTACATTGGCGGGCAGAGGCCAGCATGCTGCTGTAAGGAGAGAAGAGAAGAGAGGGCAGGGTAAGGTCAGGGTCAGAGGATGTAGGGACTGGGGAGCCTGTGAGAACGTTGTGTCCTGTGAACCTACCAAGGAAATGTCACAATATATCAAGGGCGCGAGGACAGGAAAGATGAGTCCTTCCTTCTGAAGTGTCTTTGCTGGAGGGGTCCAGATCCCAGCTGGAGTGGGGAGGACCCTCTGGCGGGCTTTCCCCTGGGCTTCCTCAAGCCTGCAGACATTCCCTGGAGAACACCACTGTCCAGGGCTGTGCCAGACTGGGAAACCAAAGAGGGATCCTGAGTAGATGCAGGGCGGCCGGCTGAGTCTGGGTCAGCTTCCACCCTGGGCCACACTGAGCCCTTAATGACCATTGAACAACAGCGGCATGGGGGGGGGCGGTTCGCGATAAGCTACTTCAACACTGCGGGGCCACGTTTCTTGGGGTTGGCCATCCAGAGCATCACCTCTTCCGTCTTGCTGATTTTCTGCTCTGAACCAGAGGCTCAGCCAGATAGCTGCCGTTTCAGCACCAGGAGGGGGCGCTAGATCACTTTAAAAAGTGTCATGATTTTTTTTTTTCCAAGTAACTTTTTTTTTTTTTTTTTTGACAGAGAGAAACAGCGAGAGAGGGAACACAAGCAGGGGGGGGCGGGGGAAGGAGAAGCAGGCTTCCCGCCGAGCAGGGAGCCCGATGCGGGGCTCGATTCCAGGACCTTGGGATCATGACCTGAGCCGAAGGCAGACGCTTAACGACTGAGCCACCCAGGCGCCCCTCAAGTAACATTCTTTAAATCAACTTTTAAAAAATTAAAAATACACTTTAGTCTCATTTTTATTTTATTTATTTAAAAAAAATATTTCATTTATTCATTTGTCAGAGAGATTGAGAGAGAGCAAGAGCACAAGCAGGGGGAGTGGCAGGCAGAGGGAGAAGCAGGCTCCCCACTGAGCAGGGAGCAGGAGGTGGGACTCGATCCTAGGACCCCGGGATCATGACCTGAGCCGAAGGCAGACGCTTCACCGACTGAGCCACCAAGGCACCCGCCTTTTTTTTTTTTTTAAAGCTAAGTATGTAGTCACTTTATCATGTATCTATGTACTTATCGTTTCCCCAGCAAATGTACTGAGACTCTATTAAATGTTGTGGCTTCAAGGATTAAGCTTCAGATATATTTACACTTTCCAAATTGAACTCTTTAAAAAGAGATGCTTGCAGTGTTTAAAGAAAAAAAACAATACAAAAAGAGTAAAAAGTAAGTACCTATCCCCCCCAAATTCTGAGGTCCCCCTCCAGACTCTGGCCCTAGATCAGCCATGGTTATCAGCATCTTGTGTCTCCTTCCTGAGATGGCCTGTGTGTGTAAAAGTATGGACGAACAAGCCTCCTTCTTTTAACTCCACATGTGTGCATATCTACACACGATTCTACACCTTGTTTGCTTCACTTAGCAATGTACTTTTGAGATTGTTCCAGATCAACACATGTACCTAAACCGAATTCATTTTAACAGTTTAATTACTATTCCACTGTATGCATGTACCATAACTGCATTAACTAGTCTCTTAAAAAAATAAAACAACATTTTTATTTATTTGACAGAGAGAGAGAGCCCAAGCACGGGGAGGGGGTCAGGCAGAGGAAGAGGGAGAAGCAGACTCCCCGCTGAGCAGGGAGCCCGATTTGGGACTCGATCCCAGGACCCTGAGATCATGACCTGAACCAAAGGCAGAGGCTTAACCAACTGAGCCATCCAGATGCCTTTAACTTGTCTCTTTTGATGAAGGAGGCTTTATCCTTTCATAATCTCCTCTAGCAGTCCAGTGAAACCTATGGACATCTCAGAAAAAAAAAAAAGTGTTTTATGTGCATAAAGAAAAATACACAGGAGTACAAGAGAAGCTGATTATAGTGTATAGAAGTTCTCTCCATGGGCACTGTGGGAGTCTGGACCCGGAGGTAAGGACCCCTAACTGCTTCCCAGTTCCCAGCTGCAATGAACATCATGTACAAATACCTACTTATTTCTCTAGGACAACTCTCTAGATGTGGAGTGGCTGGGACACAGATCTCAATTTTCTACCATGAGAAAGCACTACTTTTACATTAAAAAGGGGTATTATAACAATAATATTAGTCCTAAAGGGTGGTAGTGAGGGCAAATTAGACTAAAATATAAGGATGCTTATGTTCTATTGGGGTCAACAGGTGACGGACAGGTAGAAAACAAATGATAAATAATTTTAGCTATGAAGGAAATCAATCCTGGTGACGTGATAAGAGGGACTGACTGGATGGGCAGGTGGTTGGTGGCTTCATACAAAAAGGAGGTCAGGGTAATCCCACAGAGTGGGTGGTCTCGGAGTTTGAGGACTGAAGAGAGAAGTAGCCGGGCATGTGAGGATCTGGGAAAAGATTGTATTCCTCTTGTGCTTACATTATGCAGGTTTTGGGATTGATGTCTAATCTGAGGTCGAAACCATAAAACTATTCTGAAGAGAGCCCACCGAGTGCCTCCGTGTGACAGAGAACACATGCTATAGACAGCCTGAATGATTTCTCCCTGTGGATATGGAAGGGTTCAGAAGAACATGGGGAATAAAGGGGGACCATAGAGAGAACTCCTTCCAGAAGCATAGATATTTTAGGGTTCTTACCTTCTTTATGGAGGTCTTTAAACCTGGATACTTACAAGCAAGGTCAGTGGGAAAAGCTCAGTCTTGACCTTGAGTCTTGACGACTGTAGTTCTTGGAAAGACCTGTAGGTGGAGCTGAATGATAAGGAACAGACAAAACCTTGCAGCGTCCAGACTGTTGCAGTTCGGGTTGAGCCAATCACTCAACGCGAAATATACAGCATGTGAATGGCAGCTTCTGCTACATTAATATTTCTGAGAACGTATGAGCTCCACAGGAGGGAAATTAAAGGACATTTATGTAGTACCTGTTATGGGTTGAGGCACGTCAAGGTTATTTGCATGCGAGCATCTCCCTCTTCCTTCCCACTACTATATAAACCAGGGATCGTGCGGGGAATGGAGACAAGTGGATAAGCCATGGGAGCTGAGAAGCACATGCCCTTTTGTAGTGTTTTCATTTCTCCATTTTGGGTAGGCATCATAAACACAGAGAAAGATTTTCCTATTATAAGAAACCTTACAGGCTTCAGAGAAGCAAGAGATACTCTGGCTGGAGGTCGGGCAGTGACTGGTTTGCCTGCTGTTGGTGGGAACTCTGAGCCAAAGGACAGCACATGTCCCTCTAGAGGGGATGGCTGTTACTCAGCTGCACCTGAGTGTCAGCTTGACTAGAATACAGGTCTGGTGCTTCCGGAGGTTCCAGTTTTGTGGAGAAGCCAGAAATCTACATTGTTATGTAAAAGCTCCAGGTTTTAAAATGTTAGCAACTTACAATACACTTTGCAGTCCCAATTCAAGGCTTCCACGGGCTAAAGGCAGTCTCCATGCTACAAGTTTTCCACCTCTGGAAAGAGTTGCTATTGGTCTCTTGACTGGGGGACGAAGGGAGCCCTAGTGAGTGTCACCGGGTGCCTGGGAGGAGACTTGATGTCTGTCACCTCACGTTCCTGTTTTTATCCACTCTACGAAGTGGTCATTCTGAGAAAGCCAAAGAGCTCAAGCCACGGCCTGGGGTTGCTCAGTTCATGAGAGACGAAGAAGAGTTGACTGTACTGCCTCCTTCAGAAATCACCCATTCAAAATTAGCCTGCCTCACTGCAGCACGATTCACAATCACTGGAGGGTGGTAATAGCCCAGATGTCCATCAGCTGGTGAGCAGATAAACAAAATGAGGTCTAGCCACACAATGGAATGTTACTCAGCCCTAAAAAGAAATGACGTTCTGACACGTGTAGCAACATGGATGTGCCTCAGAAACATGATGTCAAGTGAAAGAAGCCAGACGCAAAAGGCCACATATGGTGTGATTCCATTTCTATGAAATGTCCTGGGTTGGCAAATCCATAGAGACAGAAAAACGGAGTAGTGGTTGCCAGGGGCTGGGAGGAAAGAAAATGGGGGGCGGGATGATGCTTCATGGGGATGGGGTTTCTGTTTGGGGTGATGAAAATGTTCTGGAACTAGATGGCAGTAATGATGGCTGCTCAACATTGTGAATGTACTAAATGTCACCAATGGTAAATCTTACATGATGTGTATTTTACTACAATAAAAAAAAAAGAGAAGCCCCTGGAGGTGGGGGAAATCAGTCTGTGGATCCCCTTCCCCTTTTGGATTGAGATAGCCTTTGTGCCTCTCAAGGTTTACTGGGCCCGCCAGTCACCTGCAGTCACCTAAAATGCAGTTTCTGATGCAATTTGTCTCAGCGGGGCTCTGAGAATCTGCATTTCTACAGGCTCTCAGGCGAGGCTGATGCTACAGGTCCCGGGTTTGAGCACCGTGGGTACATTAAGAAGAAGCAAAATAGTCACAGAGTTCTTAAGGAACGCGGCCAAGCCCTACACCTCGTAAGTGGCCAAGCCAACACTTTAGACTCACTCAAGCCAACTAAACCTCAGGGGAGGTGGGGCAGCCACTAATTTATGCTAAGGGGTTAGCTAATAGTTAAGTGTTACTGTGTGTTGGGCCAAGGGTTCAGAGCTAGAATTCTGAGGGGTGCTTGAGCTTGCGTGGGAAAAAAAAAACCCATCTTTATTTCACTAACCTCTAACTGAAATTAGCATTTTCTTCCACCATGTACATAGCAACGAACCTACATAGTATCAGCAGGGCCCTTGGCCCATGATGGAGTTCAGGACACGTGAAGGAATTCAAGATATGCCACCTCCAAAGGCGCGGCTTTGACATATTGATTATTTTGGGCTGAAGGCACTGGAAAAACAGCCGGTGCAAAAAAGGGCACTCTGACCTCCCTCCCTGCTTCTTTTTGAAAGCAGAGGATAAACTCCCACGTGACAGATGTCTCCTCCCTGCACCAGGAGGAACGCAACATTCTTATCGCCAGAGACAGGGAGCCTTGGCTGAGAAAAATCTGCACAAATTTCGTTAAAATAACTCATCTTCCTTTAGCCTTCCCATATATTTTAGTCACTTTTCCATAATTGTTACTCTTTGTTCAACCTCGTGTAGCACTGAGGCCTTGCCACTTCTTTGGGTCTTCGCTTCTTTTTTTTTTTTCTGTCCTCTCTGCTTTTTTCTTTTTTTTTTTAAATTTTTTATTGTTATGTTAATCACCATATATTACATCATTTGTTTTGGTGTAGTGTTCCATGATTCATTGTTTGTTCATAACACCCAGTGCTCCATGCAGAACGTGCCCTCTTTAATACCCATCACCAGGCTAACCCATCCCCCTACCCCCTCCCCTCTAGAAACCTCAGTTTGTTTTTCAGAGTCCATCATCTCTCCTGGTTCGTCTCCCCCTCTGACTTACTCCCCTTCATTCTTCCTCTCCTGCTATCTTCTTCTTTTTCTTTTTTCTTAAAATATGTTGCGTTATTTGTTTCAGAAGTACAGATCTGTGATTCAACAGTCTTGCACAATTCACAGCGCTCACCGTAGCACATACCCTCCCCAATGTCTATCACCCAGCCACCCCATCCCTCCCACCCCCCACCACTCCAGCAACCCTCAGTTTGTTCCTGAGATTAAGAATTCCTCATATCAGTGAGGTCATATGATACATGTCTTTCTCTGATTGACTTATTTCACTCAGCATAACACCCTCCAGTTCCATCCACGTCATTGCAATTGGCAAGATCTCATTCCGTTGATGGCTGCATAATATTCCATTGTGTATATATACCACTTCTTCTTTATCCATTCATCTGTCGATGGACATCTTGGCTCTTTCCACAGTTTGGCTATTGTGGACATTGCTGCTATAAACATTGGGGTGCACGTACCCCTTCGGGTCCCTACATTTGTATCTTTGGGGTAAATACCCAGTAGTGCAATTGCTGGATCGAATGGTAGCTCTAATTTCAACTGTTTGAGGAACCTCCATACTGTTTTCCAGAGAGGTTGCACCAGCTTGCATTCCCACCAACAGTGGAGGGTTCCCCTTTCTCCACATCCCCGCCAACATCTGTCGTTCCCTGACTTGTTAATTTTAGCCATTCTGACGGGTGTGAGGTGGTATCTCATTGAGGTTTTGATTTGGATTTCCCTGATGCCGAGCGATGTTGAGCACTTTTTCATGTGCCTGTTGGCCATTTGGATGTCTTCTTTGGAAAAATGTCTGTTCATGTCTTCTGCCCATTTCTTGATTGGATTATTTGTTCTTTGGGTGTTGACTTGGATAAGTTCTTTATAGATTTTGGATACTAGCCCTTTATCTGATATGTCATTTGCAAATATTTTCTCCCATTCTGTCAGTTGTCTTTTGGTTTTGTGGACTGTTTCTTTTGCTGTGCAAAAGCTTTTTATCTTGATGAAATCCCAATAGTTCATTTTTGCCCTGGCTTCCTGTGCCTTTGGTGATGTTTCTAGGAAGAAGTTGCTGCGGCTGAGGTCGAAGAGGTTGCTACCTGTGTTCTCCTTTAGGATTTTGATGCACTCCTGTCTCACGTTTAGGTCTTTCAACCATTTGGAGTCTATTTTTGTGTGTGGTGTAAGGAAATGGTCCAGTTTCATTCTTCTGCATGTGGCTGTCCAATTTTCCCAACACCATTTGTTGAAGAGACTGTCTTTTTTCCATTGGACATTCTTTCCTGCTTTGTCAAAGATAAGTTGACCATAGAGTTGAGGGTCCATTTCTGGGCTCTCGATTCTGTTCCATTGAACTATGTGTCTGTTTTTGTGCCAGTACCATACTGTCTTGATGATGACAGCTTTGTAATAGAGCTGGAAGTCCAGAATTGTGATGCCGCCAGCTTTGCTTTTCTTTTTCAATATTCCTCTGGCTATTCTGGGTCTCTTCTGGTTCCATACAAATTTTAGGATTATTTGTTCCATTTCTTTGAAAAAAGTGGATGGTATTTTGATGGGGATTGCATTGAATGTGTAGATTGCTCTAGGTAGCATTGACATCTTCACAATGTTGGTTCTTCCAATCCATGAGCATGGAACGTTTTTCCATTTCTTTGTGTCTTCTTCAATTTCTTTTCTGAGTATTTTATAGTTTTCTGAGTACAGATCCTTTGCCTCTTTGGTTAAATTTATTCCTAGGTATCTTATGCTTTTGGGTGCAATTGTGAATGGGATCGACTCCTTGATTTGTCTCTCTTCTGTCTTGTTGTTGGTGTATAGGAATGCCACTGATTTCTGTGCATTGATTTTATACCCTGCTACTTGACTGAATTCCTGTATGAGTTCTAGCAGTTTTGGGGTGGAGTCTTTTGGGTTTTCCACATAAAGTATCATATCATCTGCAAAGAGTGAGAGTTTGACTTCCTCT
Source organism: Zalophus californianus (assembly GCF_009762305.2). Lineage (NCBI taxonomy): Eukaryota > Metazoa > Chordata > Mammalia > Carnivora > Otariidae > Zalophus > Zalophus californianus. Next base: position 129,584,291 of record NC_045602.1, read on the forward strand.
TTGCTGATTTGGATGCCTTTGATTTCTTTTTGTTGTCTGATTGCTGTGGCTAGGACTTCTAATACTATGTTGAATAGCAGTGGTGAGAGTGGACATCCCTGCCACGTTCCTGACCTTAGGGGAAAAGCCCTCAGCTTTTCCCCATTGAGAATGATATTTGCTGTAGGTTTTTCGTAGATGGCTTTTATGATATTGAGGTATGTACCCTCTATCCCTATACTCTGAAGAGTTTTGATCAAGAAAGGATGCTGTACTTTGTCAAATGCTTTTTCTGCATCTATTGAGAGGATCCTATGATTCTTGTTCTTTCTTTTGTTAATGTATTGTATCACGTTGATTGATTTGCAGATGTTGAACCAGCCTTGCAGCCCAGGGATGAATCCCACTTGGTCGTGGTGAATAATCCTTTTAATGTACTGTTGGATCCTATTGGCTAGTATTTTGGTGAGAATTTTTGCATCCATGTTCATCAAGGATATTGGTCTGTAATTCTCCTTTTTGATGGGATCTTTGTCGGGTTTTGGGATCAAGGTAATGGTGGCCTCATAAAATGAATTTGGAAGTTTTCCTTCCATTTCTATTTTTTGGAACAGTTTCAGGAGAATAGGTATTAATTCTTCTTTAAATGTCTGATAGAATTCCCCTGGGAAGCCATCTGGCCCTGGGCTTTTGTTTCTTGGGAGATTTTTGATGACTGCTTCAATTTCCTTAGTGGTTATAGGTCTGTTCAGGTTTTCTATTTCTTCCTGGTTCAGTTTTGGTAGTTGATACATCTCTAGGAATGCACCCATTTCTTCCAGGTTCTCTAATTTGCTGGCATAGAGTTGCTCATAATATGTTCTTATAATTGTTTGTATGTCTTTGGTGTTGGTTGTGATCTCTCCTCTTTCATTCATGATTTTGTGGATTTGGGTCATTTCTCTTTTCTTTTTGATCAGTCTGGCCAGGGGTTTATCCATCTTGTTAATTCTTTCAAAGAACCAGCTCCTAGTTTCGTTGATCTGTTCTACTGTTCTTTTGGTTTCTATTTCATTGATTTCTGCTCTGATCTTTATTATTTCTCTTCTCTTGCTGGGGTTAGGCTTTATTTGCTGTTCTTTCTCCAGCTCCTTTAGGTGTAGGGTTAGGTTGTGTATTTGAGACCTTTCTCGTTTCTTGAGAAAGGCTTGTATTGCTATATACTTTCCTCTCAGGACTGCCTTTGCTGTATCCCAAAGATTTTGGACAGTTGTGTTTTCATTTTCATTGGTTTCCATGAATTTTTTAAATTCTTCTTTAATTTCCTGGTTGACCCATTCATTCTTTAGTAGGATGCTCTTTAGCCTCCATGTATTTGAGTTCTTTCCGACTTTCCTCTTGTGATTGAGTTCTAGTTTCAAAGCATTGTGGTCTGAAAATATGCAGGGAATGATCCCAAACTTTTGGTCCCAGTTGAGACCTGATTTGTGACCTAGGATGTGATCAATTCTGGAGAATGTTCCATGGGCACTAGAGAAGAATGCGTATTCCGTTGCTTTGGGATGGAATGTTCTGAATATGTCTGTGAAGTCCTTTTGGTCCAGTGTGTCATTTAAAGTCTTTATTTCCTTGTTGATCTTTTGCTTAGAGGATCTGTCCATTTCAGTCAGGGGGGTGTTAAAGTCCCCCACTATTATTGTATTGTTGTCAATGTGTTTCTTTGCTTTTGTTATTAATTGCCTTATATAATTGGCTGCTCCCATGTTCGGGGCATAGATATTTACAATTGTTAGATCTTCTTGTTGGATAGACCCTTTAAGTAGGATATAGTGTCCTTCCTCATCTCTTATTACAGTCTTTGTTTTAAAATCTAGTTTGTCTGATATAAGGATTGCCACCCCAGCTTTCTTTTGGTGTCCATTAGCATGGTAAATGGTTTTCCACCCCCTCCCTTTCAATCTGGGGGTGTCTTTGGGTCTAAAATGAGTCTCTTGCAGACAGCATATTGATGGGTCTTGTTTTTTAATCCAAGCTGATAGCCTGTGTCTTTTGATTGGGGCATTGAGCCCATTTACATTCAGGGTAATTATTGAAAGGTATGAATTTCGTGCCATTGTATTGCCTGTAAGGTGACTGTTACTGTATGTTGTCTGTGTTCCTTTCTGATCTTTGCTGCTTTTAGGCTCTCTCTTTGCTTAGAGGACCCCTTTCAATATTTCTTGGAGGGCTGGTTTCGTGTTTGCAAATCCTTTAGTTTTTGTTTGTTCTGGAAGCTTTTTATCTCTCCTTCTATTTTCAATGACAGCCTAGCTGGATATAATATTCTTGGCTGCATATTTTTCTCGTTTAGTGCTCTGAAGATATCTTGCCAGTCCTTTCTGGCCTGCCAGGTCTCTGTGGATAGGTCTGTTGCCAATCTAATGTTTCTACCATTGTAGGTTACATATCTCTTCTCCCGAGCTGCTTTCAGGATTTTCTCTTTGTCTCTGAGACTCGTAAGTTTTACTATTAGATGTCGGGGTGTTGACCTATTATTATTGATTTTGAGAGGGGTTCTCTGTGCCTCCTGGATTTTGATGCCTGTTTCCTTCCTCACATTAGGGAAGTTCTCTGCTATTATTTGCTCCATTATACTTTCTGCCCCTCTCTCTCTTTCTTCTTCTTCTGGGATCCCAATTATTCTAATGTTGTTTCGTCTTATCCTATTGCTTCTCTCTCGAATTCTGCCCTCGTGATCCTGTAGTTGTTTCTCCCTCTTTTTCTCAGCCTCTTTATTTTCCATCATTTGGTCTTCTATATCACTGATTCTCTCTTCTGCCTCATTTATCCTAGCATTTAGTGCCCCCATTTTTGATTGCACCTCATCAATAGCCTTTTTGATTTCGACTTGGTTAGATTTTAGTTCTTTTATTTCTCCAGAAAGGGTTTCTCTAATAACTTCCACGCTTTTTTCAAGCCCAGCTAGTATCTTTAAAGTCATGATTCTGAACTCTAGGTCCGACATCGTACTAATGTCCATATTGAGTAGGTCCCTGGCTGACGGTACTACCTCTTGTTCTTTTTGCTGAGGTGATTTTTTTCGTCTTGTCATTTTGTCCAGAGGAGAATAGATGAATGAGAACAAAATGCTAACAGGTTTACAACGTCCCCAGCAAATATACTGTATACAAATCAGAAAAGACCTGAAACCAGGGGAAAAGAGAGGGAAAGAAAGAAAAAAGAAAGAGAAAAAAAAAAGATAAAAAAAGATAAAAACAAAAACAGAACAATACAAAAAAAGCAGAATGTGATCAAATATGATCAGGCTAGTGCATAGATCAGTGCCACACACTAGATTTTGGGCGTATTTTGGTCTGTTAGAAAAAAGTGCCTCCTAAAATTTTAAAGGAAGAAAGACATATATGTACAAAATAAGGGTTGATACAATGAAGGGATAGAAGATGACTGTAAAGATGAAAATTATAAAAGATTTTATAAAGGGACTTGATAAGAAGTTGTTTGAAAAAAGAAAAGATTTAAAAAAAAAAAGAAAAAAGGGAGAGAATGTGATCAGGCAGGAGACTAGAACAGAGCCATACACTAGTGATTTAGGGTATATTTTTATCTGTTAGAAGAAACTGTATCTCAAAATTTTAAAGAGAGAACAACTTATATATATATATATGCCAAAAATAAGGGTAACTACTATGAAGGGATAAAATATGACTCTAAAAATGAAAAATAAAAAATGTTTTTTTTTAAAGAGATTGATAAGATGTTGGTTGAAAAAGGGAAAAAGAAAAAAAAAACAGTTAACAAAATTAACTTTGATGAACTAATGAATCATGGTAAAAAAAAGCCATGAATCTATGTGCAGTATTCCCCTAGCGCTGGAATTCTCCCGTTCTCCTTGATCGGTAAACTTGGTCTTGGCTTGCTGGCTGTTCGTGCTGATCTTCTGAGGGAGGGGCCTGTTGCTGTGGTTTCCAAATGTCTTTGCCGGAGGCGGAATTGCCCCAACCTTGTCGGTCCGGGCTAAGCAGGTTGCTCGGGTTTGCTCTCAGGAGCTTTTGTTCCCTGCAAGCTCTCGGTACAGCTTTGGAGGACCAGGGCAAAAATGGTGGCCTCCCAATCTCCACCCGGAGGAGCTGAGAACTCGGGGCCCCGCTCCTCAGTGCGCCCCCAGAGAAAAGCAGTCCCTCCCGTGTCCCCGGTCTCCGGCCGCACTCCGTGCTCACCCGGCCTGTGACCGAGCGTTTCTATCTCTGGCACCCGACCCTGTGTGGAGTCTCCAAACCCAGCAGATCCCTGCGGTGCGCTCCCGCGCCGCTCCTCCCCGGGAAGGAAGGGGAGTCTCCCCGGATCTGCCGCCTGTTGGGTCCCTGCTGCAGGAGCAGTGGCCCGACTGGGTCGCGGATCACAGTTTATGGCCACCCCGAGCTGAGAGCCCGTGCCTCGGCTCCGTCTCTGCAGCCGGCTTCCCCGCTCCGATACCTGGGAGCTCTGGCGCACTCAGGCACCCCCGGTCTTTCTGTGACCCCGAGGGTCCTGAGACCACACTGTCCCGCGAGGGTTCCACCCCCCGCTTAGCCACTGCAGGGACGTCCCTCCGCGGAGCCAGCTTCTAAAAGGTCCGATTTTGTGCTCCGCGGCTCTAGCACTTGCCAGAAGCAGCCGACGGAGGCCCCTCCCCCGCCATCTATCCTCCCAAATATCGCCTCGGATTCACTTCTCCGCACGTCCTACCTTCCAGAAAGTGGTCGCTTCTCTGTTCAGAGAGTTGTTGCTACTCTCCTCTTTGATCTCCTGTTGAGTTCGTAGGTGTTCAGAATGGTTTGACCCCTATTCAGCTGAATGCCTGAGACCAGACGAAATCCAGGTCTCCTACTCCTCCGCCATCTTGCTCCGCCCCCTGGGTCTTCACTTCTTATGAGGGCTCTGGCGTCACATGAAACTTTCATTAAATCTTTTTAAAAAAAGGATTTATTTATTTATTATTGGAGAGAGAGAGAGAGAGAGAGAAAGAGAGAATGCGAGTGGGGGTGAGGGGCAGAGGGAGAGGGAGGATCTCAAGCAGACTCCCCACTGAGCGTGGAGCTCAACACAGGGCTCAATCTCACAAGCCTGAGATCATGACCTGACCTGAAACCAAGAGTCAGACACTCAACCGACTGAGCCACCCAGGCACCCCTTAAATAAATTTTTGTGCTTTCTTTCTTGTTAATCTATCTCTTGTTACCAACCCAGCTGAGAACCTAGAGGGGTAGAAGAAAAAAAGATTTTTCTCCCTCCTGCGCTGATCACAGATGAAATCCCAGATATTTTCATAATTCTTTGCACTTGCTGCAGGTGTCTTGAAATACTGTTTATGTTCCACATTACCTCCAGATTATGCTTAATTTGAAACACAGCTATATCTTGTTAATGGGTGAATAAAGAAGCTCATTTATTGAACCACCTATTTGTTTGAGAAAATATTTTGAAAACTGTATTTCAGTGTGATGGGTTTCTATTGCAATCCTATGCATTTTATTTTCTGAATTGAAAACCATTGTTCTGAGCAGGTGTCCTTGGCACAAAATGGTTAAGTGCCCGTGTTTTAAGTGCTGCGCTTTACATGCCCTGCCTTATTTAACTTTCAAAACAGCTTTTTATTTAGTTAGGTAGTGTGTTAGTTTTTTAAGTAGGCCCCATGCCCAACGTGGTGCTTGAACACATGACCCTGAGATTAAAAGCCAGATGCCCCCTAAACAGCTTGCATTTATTTATTGTTTATTTATTTATTTATTTTTTCAAAACAGCTTTTTGAAGCTGGTGCTGTTGTTAAGCACTTCCTTTTTGCAGAGGAAGAAACTGAAGATCAGAAAATTAACTTGGCCAAGAGCATTTCTGTAGACAGTTAGAGCCTGGATTTGAATGACTCGCAGCCTCTGCTCCCAACCATTATGCTCCATGCCTAGAAATGGTAACAGAAGTGTTGGTGCTAATGGCTGAGCCTACTTAGAAAGATTCTCTTTAAAGTTCCTGTGGCCTTTTAAGTTCAATGGAACACCGTCGGTTCTCCCATTATTTCCGCCAAAGATGGAGCCCAGGCAGGGGAGGAATTCTGCACAATCCCTGCCTTTTCCCGGCCACCCCTGGGCCACTGCATCTGATTGGTGGATCCTCTGTCACGTGCCTGTGCCCTGCTGCAAGGGAGGCTGGGAAAGTGAGTCTAATCGTAGGAGGCTGGCGTCACACCATGAAGGTGGGGGTTTCTCAAAATTGGAAGGAAGTTCAGAAGACAAAACAAAAACAAAAACAAAACAAAATCAAGTTTACTACAAACCCTAATATAAATCTGGCTGCTCAGTGGGTGCCAGCTTCTGGCAGCTCAGGCAGGAGGCTGTGGTTGGCGGATAATAGTAATTACAGCAATACTACTAAGCAATATTCTAAGCACTTTATGGGCAGTAACTTATTTTATCTCCACAACAACTCTGTGAGATAGTTACTATCATTAGGATACCCATTTTACAGATGAGGAAACTAAGTCTGAGAAAGGGGAAGTGGCTCCCTCTCAACCACTTTCAATGCCATTCATTTATCGCCTGTGCCTTGCCTGGGCTGCCATGATGACAGCCTTTGAGTGGTCACATACTCCACAACCCTTCCACCCTCCATCATCTGGTACTCCTCCCGATTTCCAGTGCAAGTTGTTGGTCCGGGCCCTGTAGTTTTACCTTTGAGTTTCCAACTCCTGCCCATTTCCCTGAGACCTTTGGGGTAGGAATGGGGGTCAGGGGTGCCTTGCAGATTTATTTTAGTGGTCCCTGACCAGAACCTCCAGTATCAATAATTTTTTAAGAAGCCCCCAGAAGATTCTCATGTGAGCATGGCTGAGAACCTCTGGATAGCTTCAGAAGGAATCTCAGCCCAGCTCAGTGTGATGAGTCCTGATTACACACCATCCACCTGCTGGATTGGCAGGCCCAAGGCCCATGCAGCAGTGAGGGAGGGGAGAGACAGGTTGCTCCCAGGGGGTTGGGGAGGGGAGGAGGAAGTGAGAAAGAAGGCAGGCTGGAAAAGCACTCCAGACTTTTTTAAAATATTATTTATTTATTTGAGAGAGAGAGAGAGAGCAAGAGAGAGCACAAGCCGGGGGAGAAGCGGAGGGAGAGGGAGAAGCAGGCTCCCCGCTGAGCAGGGAGCCTGATGTGGGGCTCGATCCCAGGACCCTGGGATCATGACCTGAGCCAAAGGCAGATGCTTAACTGACGGAGCCACCCAGGCGCCCAAGAGCATCCCAGATAAAGAGAACTCCGCGAAGTGGCAGCTAGAGGACCTGAAAGGTTTGGATATGAACTCTTACGCCATCGATGGCAGCTTGCCTGGGGCTGAGCCTCCTCTCCTCCGCACACCCATGGCCTGGTTGCAGACCCCTACGTGCCTGGAGCTTCCAAGAGGGGAAGGAGAAGTGGAGAAGGAAGACGATGGGCAGGGGAGCTGGAACCTGGCCATAGATGACTCAAGATGGCCCAAGGCCTCTTAGACTTTAGCTTGAGGGCTGAGATGTTTACTTTTTTTTTAAGCCGAGTTTTTTTTTTTTTTTTTTTTTTTTTTTTTAAGCATATGGGCCTCAGAAGCTGGTAAAGGTGGTTGGAGTAGCAGTGGGGGTGACCAACTGTTCCGGTTTGCACAGGATATGGAGTGTCAAACCAGGATAGCCCCAGGCAAACCGGGACAGTTGGTCACCCCAGCAGAAGCCGAGTGTCCCTGCACTTCATCCCTCCAGGTCCTGCCAGTGTGGGTGCAGACCAGTGTCTCTCGAACCTCACCATGTACATCAATCATCTGGACCCTTGCTGAAATGCAGATGGATTCCATATCTGGGGCGGGGCCTGGGAATCTGCATTTCTAACAGGCTTCCAGGGGCATGGGTGCCATTGGTCCTTGCACCGCTGTTTGAGTAGCAAGGGCCGAGAGCATACTTAGGCTCATTGCAAACCAGCTACTTTTGACCACAACTAGGGGAGAGAGGGGGGCTTTGCTCCTTCCAAAAGCACAATCGCGTTTCCACTGGATTGTCCAGGCCCCAGATTTGCTTTGCAGATCAGCTGCTGAATATATGTCGGTTTGAAATCCACGCACACCACTCACAGACAACAGCCATCACAGGCACGGCTGACTTGGTTTGCTTTCTAACTGTGTGCAGTGGGCTTGCCTCCGGCAGCCTTCTCTCTTTTCTCCGCCTTGTAGCTCACTTACTTTCCACCCCACAGTAGCCTGGGTCCATGTGCAAATGGAAACAATCCCAGGGAAGATGAGAACACCGCCTGTTGGAGAGAGATTGAAATAAAGCTTTTCCCCCCTCTCCCTCTCTTAAGCAAGCACAGGCAGGTTTATTGACATTATTGGAGGGGACAACAATGACATTTGAGTTCTAGGAATGTTGTTTTGAAGAGCAGGAGTCTCGGCCCCCCACCCCCCCATCGCCCCTGTTTCCTTTCACTACTGCTTACATAGGATGGCTCCAGGCCAGTTCAGCATGGTGGAACTGGGTGGGCTGTGACCTTGGCAAGTTTCTTATCCTACCTGTAATGTGGGGATAGCAGCTGGGTCTACTGAGCTGGGCATCCCCTGTTTGTTCCCCAGACCCATTCTCTGCCCCCGGGGGAAGAGAGACTGCCTCACTCGGGCATTCTGTCCTCTGGATGCTAAGGGAGGCACCAGCAGAAGATGGGTGTTGGGGAGATTTATTACCTGTTTCCTCCCTGCTCTGGCCTGAAGCTGTGTGTTGCTGTCTGACCACAGCTCCTGCCAGGCAGATGCCTCTATAGCTGCAGGCCTGAGGATGTGTTCCAATTGCCAGAGTTTTTTCCTTTCACACTTCAATACTACCTGTTCTGTGATACTTACAGGGTTCCGTAAGCGTCTCTCCTTTGCAGTGAGTGCAATGTTAAGCTCCATCCATAGAGGGCGCTAGAGGGACACAGCTGGCTCTGTTTGTTTTCATCCTTTGCCCACTTTCAGCCCAGGAGGTGGAGCATGTCCCCAGGCCTCGCCAATCAGAGCACCGACTCCTGGGGGCCTCCCTGATGGACTCAGGGGTGGGCACAGGGTCTAAGCTACTCCACAGTCTGAGCGAATCTCAGAACTTCTGGCAGGAGCTACCCAAGACGTGCCTTGCTCCTTCTCGCTGGATTTGAATTTGAGGAGATGAGAGGCAGGGCAGCTTCAGCCATGTTGTCACCGTGTGGGGAGAGTCTTGAGCTGCCAGGTGGAGCAGGAGAGTGAAGCCGACCAGGTGGAGACTGTAAGATGGAGAGAAACAGACTCCTCCTGACATTGAGCTGCACCTGAGCCTGGCAGGACCTTGGACTTTTCAGTTATGTGAAACTATGAATGTCCTTTCTCCACACTTCTTCCTCCACCAACACATTCCCCCACACTCCCCACTTGAGCCAGTTTGAGTTGGGTTTTCTGCTATTTAGAAATATAATAATCCTGCCTGATATAATATCCATTTAATTTTTACAAAATGGCTTTAGGAAAAAATTATGATTAACTATCTCCTCCTTGCCAAGCACTTGATTGCATTATGATATGGGATCCTTTCCCCATCCCCACACAGCCTTGGAGGAAGCTGTTATTATTATCCCCTTCCAGATGAAGAAAACAATGCTCTGGGGCGCCTGGGTGGCTCAGTTGGTTAAGCATCTGACTTCCATCCACTCAGGTCATGGTCTTGGGGTCCTGGAATCAAGCCCTGTGGTGCGCTCCACGCTCAGCAGGGAGTCTGCTTCTCCCTCTGTCCCTCCCCCTCTGCTTGTGCATGCACACACCCTCACTCTCTCTCTCAAATAAATAAATATAATCTTAAAAGAAAGAAAACAATGCTCAGAGAAGTAGGTAACTAGCTCAAGGCTACCCAGCTAGTCAGCGGCAGAAGCAGGATAAGCCCTTAATGCTACCTCCCAGCAGAGGGAAGCCAGTTGTCCACCTTCTCAAGCGGCCAGAGCCGCGCATCGCAACAGAGGGAGGACTCACTGGCCGCTGGGGAGGCAGGGGCGAAATCTGGATCGGTGAGTAATTGTACAACAATGCAGTCCCCCCACATTCATTACCTAACTGCTAATGAAAAGATCTCCAAATCGTGGTGCTGCCAAATCTGTTGGAACGAAGTGCGAACATGCATTTGTAATTAGCAGCCGCCGCCGTGCAGGCAAATGAGAAATGTGTGAAAGTCCCTTGAAATGTTATAAAAAAGCAGGCTAATGCATACCCTTGTTATATTGTGTATACTATTAATTTACCAGACTCTTTTCGTTGTTGCTAGTTGAGATCTTGGGAGTAATGAACAACAATAGGAATAGCTACTATTTATTGAACACTTGCCATGGGCTAGATTCTGTTCTTGGTGCTTTATATTCTTTGTTTCATTCAATCCTCTTGTCACTCCAGTAGGGTGGGTATTGTTATTCCTTTTTCACAGAGGACGAATGGGAGCTTTAGTAACTTACCCAGGGATACACAGCAAGGTTGTAGCTTGTCAGGGAATTGAACTTCTTAGCTCCAAAGCCCAAGATCTTTCTTTCTGTTCTGGGACTTGCAACACCTTTTGTTACTCCAAGTTGTCCCACTCATATATTAGTATGTGCCTATTTGGGGTGGTTTAATTAAGAAAATTGTGTGGATTGACTCTTCTGAAGGCAAGTGGGCCTCAGTGTGGCTAGAGTGCTAAATTCAGCTTTAAAGATTTATTTATTTTTATTTTAAAGAGAGAGAGAGAGGGAGCATGGGGGAAGGGGCAGAGGGAGAGGGAGAGAGAGAATCCTCAAGCAGACTCTCTGCTGAGCATGGAGCCCGATGAGGGGCTCGATCCCAGGACCCCGAGACCATGACCTGAGCCAAAATCAAGAGTCAGACGCTCAACTGACTGAGCCACCCAGGCGCCCCCCTAAGTTCAGCTTTAAGACACTCTCTTGTTAAGGCTGTCTTGATAGATGCTAAAGTTCACAGGACCCTTCCCGGACTTCTCATTCAGACTCAGGTATCTACTATGCACTGAAAATGACAGAAACCCAATCTATTGAATCATATTAAATAAAAGTGCAAGGGAAGAGATGGCTTCAGGTACTGCTGGTTCTAGAGACGTAACATTGACTAGAACCTCATTTCATTCTCTCCATCCCTTGGATCTCTTTCCTCTGTGTTGGCTCCATTCTCAGGCTCCCATCTCTATACCACTCAGGTTTATATTCAGTGAGCAAGAGAGATCTTTGTGGATAGGACCTGTAAGAATCCTAACATCCATTTAGAGCATGGAGTCCAGGAAGGTGACAGCTCTAAGGTATCCTCAAGGACCCAGATTCCCATCTTCCTGTTCTACCACCCTCAGCATTTGGCTTGTATCTCTATGGCCACCTCATGGTCCAAGAGGGCTGTTAGAGATCCGGCAATCACATGTATGTTCCAGGGACAGGAAGAACAGAAGTACCATCTCCTCCCTTTTAAGGAACCTTCTCAAAATCCCCCACAAGACTATCTTACTGGCCAGAACTTTTCCATTTGGCCACATCTAGCTGCAAGGGAGGCTAGGAAACATAATCTCTGTTCTTGGTGGCAGCGTGTCTGGATTAAACTGGTAGAATTTTATCCTGACATTAGGAAGGAAGGGGAGTGTGGCTGTTGGATGGGCCACCAGAGTTTCTGTCCCCGTGGCCACTGCCAGGTGCTGGTGGGGAGAGGAATTGCAGGGGTCCACTTATGTGCGCAGATAGTGTTGTGCTGGGGTCTTATAGTTCGTCCTCAGTGAAATGGATATTTTAGAAAGAGCTCTGGAATAGTGGCCATAAGTTCTTGATCGCTAATTCCAGCTCTGCCAGTAACTGGCTGTGTGATCACACACACATCATTTTGCTTCTCATGTCTTCAGACTGTAAAATGGGGATAATAATCACATCAGCTGGATATGTTTCTGGATGCAAGCTGAGAATGCCTGACGAGCAGTAGGGTGACCAAATTATCTGGGTTTCCTGGGAGCTTTCCTGGGTTCAGAACTGAACACAGCATCCCAGGAACCACCCCGGGCCTGGGCGAACCAGGATGGTTACCCAAGTAGCAGTAACTTAAATCATAAAGACCTTTATTGCTTGGAGGTAGGCGTTCCTGGGTGGGTCCAGCAGCTTAATCATGTCTGCGAGGTCCCCCACAGGTTCTTTGCGTTTCTCAGCCCCACCTCCTTCACAGGTTGGATTTCCTCCCTCTAGCTCACCACCCATTGTCTGGGCTCGGGCTCCCCAGAAGCAGAAGCGGGGGACTGAGATGAGGATTGAGGTCCCTGTGACCTTATCAGGCCTGCTCGCAAAAGAAGCCAGCAAGGGAGGAGGGCAGCAGGACTGGGTGGGAGAGAGGAGAAATGAGGATGTGGTTTCAGCTGGAGTTGGGTTTCGGATTGACAACACGGGTAGCTGGGATGCTCGCACCCCATCACAGGACACATTCCGCCTCTAGGCAAAGGGCTGAGGACTTGCGTGCTCGAGTCAGTGGGTCACTGGCTGGGTGAGCTGCCTCGGTGCGGTGGGGGGGGGTGACCTCACAGGCCTCTCTGCATGTTGAGAGAGAGGCCATTCCCTAGAGAGGGGGCTCCCTTGAGGCACAACAACACACAGAAGCTGGGGCCAGGCACCCAGAGAGTCTTCGATCCATGTCCCTGCTCAAGAGCATCCAGGACAACAATAGCCAAACCGTGGAAAGGGCCAAGATGTCCATCGACAGATGAATGGATAAAGAAGATGTGGTATATATACACAATGGAATATTATGCAGCCATAAAAAGGAATGAGATCTTGCCATTTGCAACGACGTGGATGGGACTGGAGGGTGTTATGCTGAGTGAAATAAGTCAAACAGAGAAAGACATGTATCATGTGACCTCACTGATATGAGGAATTCTTTTTTTTTTAAAGATTTTATTTTATTTATTTGAGAGAGAGAATGAGATAGAGAGAGAGAGACCATGAGAGGGGGGAGGGTCCGAGGGAGAAGCAGACTCACTGCTGAGCAGGGAGCCTGATGCGGGACTCGATCCCGGGACTCCAGGATCATGACCTGAGCCGAAGGCAGTCGCTTAACCAACTGAGCCACCCAGGCGCCCTGATATGAGGAATTCTTAATCTCAGGAAACAAACTGAGGGTTGCTGGAGTGGTGGGGGGTGGGAGGGAGGGGGTGGCTGGGTGATAGACACTGTGGAGGGTATGTGCTATGGTGAGCGCTGTGAATTGTGCAAGACTGTTGAATCACAGATCTGTACTTCTGAAACAAATAACGCAACATATGTTAAGAAAAAAGAAAAAGAAGAAGATAGCAGGAGAGGAAGAATGAAGGGGAGTAAGTCAGAGGGGGAGACGAACCATGAGAGACTCTGAAAAACAAACTGAGGGTTCTAGAGGGGAGGGGGGTGGGGAATGGGGTAGCCTGGTGATGGGTATTAAAGAGGGCACGTTCTGCGTGGAGCACTGGGTGTTATGCACAATGAATCATGGAACACTACATCCAAAACTAATGATGTAATGTATGGTGATTAACATAACAATAAAAATTATTAAAAAAAAAAAAGAGCATCCAGGACAGAAGGGAGGAAAGAGAAGAAAAGAACTTACTCTCATCAGATGGAAAACATCTGCAGCAACCTGTCAGACTTCTGGGGTCTCATTGGCCAGAACTGGTCATGTGACCACCCAGGCGGACTTCCTCTGGGATCTCATTGGTCAGGCTGGTCATGTGCCCACCCCCAACACTCATTGGCCAACGGTGATGGGATGACCATGGTTGGCATAAACCCTGGGTCGGAACAAAAGCTCAACCTCCTGATGCGGAAGTCGGGGGAATGGCTTTCACGTAGGTAGCCAGCAGGGTCTGCCCCCCAACACTGGGGGTGTGACGTCTGAGCACTGATCACAGACACAGGTGGTTGTCACTTCCCCTCTAGATCTTTCCGAGGTCCTGCAGGCAAATATGTTAGACCCCCCCCCTTAACGGAGAGGAGTACCCTCCTAACCGTCTCAGACCCTGTCTTGCAATTTCTGGGCAAAGGCGGGCTCTTGCTTTGTGTATGCGGAGGAGGTTGGAGGGCCCACTCCAAGTCCTTGCTTGTAGATCATCAGTCTCAGCCTTTGGGAGTGTGCTTTCAGCTGGGCCTCCAGATTTATTCTCCTTTGAAAGCAAAACATAGCCCAGCAGCCCCTGATGGGATAAGATTGAGTAGCAGAGGGTAAGGGAATAAAGGTACTGCTTCTTTTCTGCAGGCTCCCCTCTCTTCCCCACAAATGTCCCCAGATACCTTGACTGACTGTCACAGCTGAGTAATTTTTATGCCAATTGCAAAAGACCTCTGAGCTTCTAAGGTGAGGAGGCAGTTCCTATTTAATCAACTTTATGGGAAACAGTTTCTGTCCATTTAGCAGCAATTCTCTCCACCTATTTAATGCACTTGTCATTTAGAGAATGATTCTAATTACTTTTTCTTGGGTCCCATGTATATATAATAATAAGCCTCGGGCGCCTGAGTGGCTCAGTCAGTTAAGCATCTGCCTTTGGCTCAGGTCATGATCCCAGGGTCCTGGGATGGGTCCTGTGTTGGGCTCCGTGCTCAGCGGCGAGTCTGCTTCTCCCTCTCTCTCTGCGCCCCCCCCCCCCGCCTCACTTGTGCTCTCTCTCGCTCTCAAATAAATAAATAAAATATTGAAAAAATAAATAAACCTAATAACCAGTAACTGAGACCTAGGATCTAGTCCTATTACATTCCTCCCTACCCCTTATTTCTTAAAGCAAGGCCAGTTGATGGCTTTAAATTTACTTCAAGAAATTCATTTATTTGGGTTTTATAGGTCCTTTGAATAAGCGGCACATTCATTCCAGAAAAGGAAATGAAAAAAAATCTTTCAGGCTCTCTTCTATGGTTGCAAACAAAGTCCCACAGTATCTTTTCATACATTTAATTCAAAATTCAAGGATGTTGGTGGAGGACTAAATTCATACAGTAGACATTGTTTCTAAACAGAAACCACTGGGTGACCTGGGTGGGGGGGGGGGTCATGTGTTCTGCCTGCCATAATCGTGGTGTCAATACATAGGAATAGATTTTATTTTATTTTATTTTTTAAAGATTTTATTTATTTGACAGAGCACAAGCAGGGGGAGTGGGAGAGGGAGAAGCAGGCTCCCTGCTGAGCAAGGAGCCCGACGTGGGACTCGATCCCAGGACTCTGGGATCATGACCCGGGCCGAAGGTAGCCGCTTAACCGACTGAGCCACCCAGGCGTCCCCATAGGAAAAGATTTTAATGAGATTCATGTCACCATGTATATGAACAGATATGCCCAATATGTGTATATATTTTGTAGGACTCTGCATAGAAGTGAGGGATTTACAGATTCATTGATTCAGCAAATATTTATTGAGCACCTACTATGTATCAGCTGCTGTCCTAGACCAGGGATACTCCTGTGAAGGCTCCTGCTCTTATGTAGCTAAACATCTAGTGGAGAGAAAAAGACCATGAACAAATAAATATATAATGTGTTAGGTGATAGGGTTTTAGAGAAGGATGAAGCGGGGTAAGGGGGCTCGGTGCTTTAGAACATGGATTTTATTACACAGGTACGGTGAGGCCAAAAGATCAGGAGAAATTGCCGTTGAGAAGCTAGTTTGTTATACTCACAGTTCCCAAGAAGAGGGGGCACACCACAAAATGGGGAGGGGCACATGGGAAAGCACCGGAGCTGGTCAGAGACAGAGGTGGTGCTGGGGAGATCTGTGGCAAGAGTCTTTATTGTGATCCCCGAGGGAAGGAAGAGATGAAGCCAGGCAAGCAGGCTTAGGATTGGCTAGTTGAATGATTCCAGCGGGCTCTGGCGTGGAGAGACTGTCCCTGGCTGTCTGGAATCTGGCCCTGCGGTGATTAGAGCAGGTGGAGAGCGGGCAGGAGTGTGAGAGCCTGAAAAAAGGGGCAGTTGGGCGCAGGCTCTGGATTGGTTTGTATGTGAAAAGCGCATTTGTGGGTGCATTATCATCTCTAGGAACTGGTGAATCTTGGCGGGGGGGACAGTCCGTCTAATGTCTGCAAGTCCTCAGCTATCAAAGCATCAGCATACAGAAAATAAAAGACAAGGTTAATACACTGGGGGCGTTCTGGGAATGTGGTCTTTCCCAGGGCTGGGGGAAGAGGTCAGATAAGGTCTCTCTGTTTAAGTGATATCTGAGCAGAGAACTGAATGAAGAGAGGGATCGAGCAGATATATCCTAGGAAAGAGTCTTCCAGGTGGAGGGCATAGCAAGTGCAAAGGCCCGGAGGTGGGACTGTATTTGGTTTGTTCAGTGACTCGAGAAGAGGTTGGTATAGCTTACAGGAGAGACAAGGAAAGATCGTCAGGGAGGTAGGGCTGAGAGTGTGTGGGATGAGATGTCACCACATTGTGGGAGGTGAGGTGCCCTGAGCAGAGGACGAAGATTATCTGACTTGGGTTCTGCTGCTGTGCAGAGAGGGGGTGGGGAGGGGAGCTGGGAGAGCAGGGAGACCAGGGGGGAGGCTCTGGCAACAGCCCAGGTGGAAGAGGCTACGGGCTGCACCACTGGAGGACCCAAGGAGACAGATTCCTGCTAGCAGCTGACAAGCTTGGATGGGCAGAGGTTTGAGACAGAGTGCGAGAGACAGAACTTGTGTTAGAAGGAACACTTTATTTGTTTCTGAAGGAAAACATACGTGAAGCCATTTTAGCAAATGGAAATCTGAGTGAAAACCATGCTTTCTTTGACTGACGTCTTTCTCCACGCTCCGACAGCCCCCGTGCCTACATGCCTGTCATTCCATACGTCTGGAAATATCTTACTCATGTTGTCTTTTTCTCCATCAGATTATCAGCACCTCTGGGGAAGGGGCTGAGTCCAGTTCTGTTTTGGTTGTTTTGTCCGCAGCCGCTGTGATAAGGCCTGTTTCAGAGGAAGTTCTCTGGAAATGTTTGTTCAGAGTGTCTACTTTGCAGATCTGAGTTTTCTCCCTGGGAGGAAGGATTGCGCCCAGCAGGGACAAGTTGCCATGCCCACGTGCTCCCTTGACAACTAGAAAATGTCTCCATCTTCCTCATCTCTTGGCCTTTGCACGGGCTGTCCCCTCTGGTTGGATTGCTGTCCACCCCCCTCCAGGTCCCCTTTTAAAGGCCGCCTCCTCAGAGAGACCTTCCCTGACCCTCTTCCCCCCCCCCAGCCTATTTATTTAAGTAATCTCTGCACCCAACGTGGGACTCGAACTCACAACCCCGAGATCAAGAGTCGCATGTTCCTCCGACTGAGCCAGCCAGGCGGTCCCCTTCCCTGACCCTCTTAAGTGGCTGCTCTCCACCTCTCCCTGGTCCCAGTCACCCCTTGCCAGGTCACTCTGTGCTTACCAACATCAGAAGTTATTGTCTTCAGTTCACATGACCCACTGTGTGGGCTCTGGTTCTTTGGTGGGAGGTGGTCTTGGTGCCTGCCCTCAGCCCCCTCAGTGGGATGGGTGCTCATGCCCCAGCAGCTGTGGGTGCCTGTTGCCAAAGGCTTCCAGCTGCACTTCTCAGGCGATTGGCCCTTGGCCAACTGGAGTTGTCTTGCAGGATACGCCAAGGGGGTGCGGCAGGATCAGAACCAGGGAGGGGCAAGTGGGGCCGAGTCACCTAAGTGCAAAGGCAGATCCTGTCTGTACTTAAAATTCTGATATTTTGTTCATTGTGGATTTGGGGCATTAATTTTGATTTTTTTCTTTTTTAAAGATTTTATTTTTTTTTAAGTAATCTCTGCACCCAACGTGGGGCTCAAACCCACAACTCCGAGATCAAGAGTCACACGCTCCCCCGACTGAGCCAGCCAGGCGCCCCTAATTTTGATTTTTTTAAATACTGCATTCAAATATGATTTATCTTGATTACTGAGTCTTTTTTGACTTCCCTTTACATTCTGTGTTCAAGGCGAGAAGTCCTGAACCTGCTCAGGGGTGGGGCCTGAGAATCCGTATTGTTAAATCTGCCTTCCCAAACCCCCGCTGCAAGGCTTACAGGAGCTGTGAGCTAAATCGGAGATGCAGGATAACCACGTGACCTAAAAAAATAAATCTGGAAAGGCTTGCTTTGCTGTTTCTCCTGGAGCAGTGAATTTCGCACACTGCCTGCCCAGCTGTATGGGGTCAGTTGCCTGTACCAGGGTCAAAAGGGAAGCCCCATTAGGGCAGGGGCAAGGAATTTGCCCCCACACTTCAGTGAGAAGGGTTGTTTTTCAGTGTGATTTATAGCTGGGCTTTCTGCCTTAGATTCCACACTGCCAGAAAAAAAGCAGAAATCCATAATCATAAAGTTGGTCACTTTTGCCCTAGAAGCAGCTAGTTAGGAGTTCCAAGGCCTCCTAATTCTTAATTAGGGCCAAAGACCCTACGCCGCCCTCTGGGTGTGCAGGTCAGTGTCTAGAGCTCCTCAGTCCCTCAGGGGAGGTCTGGAGAGGTGCCTAAGTCTGGGTCTCTATCTTGGACACCCAGCGCCGATCAGAACCTGTGCGAGAGAGAAGATGCAGAAGTCTCAACCCTTCCGTGACCCCAGTTCCTCCTCTGTACAACCCTAGACTCTGTCCTCCGTGTGTGTGGGGGACACAGCTCCCCCACCAGTGCTGTCCCATTTGGGGCTCCATCCTTCACCCCAAATGGTATTTGCTTTCCACTCCATTGAGTTTTAAAGGGCTCCATTGTATACGGCTCTGTGTCACGTATCTGTCTGTTTAGCCTTTTCAATTGTTGCATGTCTCACAGCCACTTTGGAGGGGGGGAGAAAGGTCATTCCCTAAATCTAAGGTATTGTTACCATGATGGCAGTGCCCAATTGCTATGACACCCACCAGGCTGGGGAAGATAGAGCTAATTAGGCGGAAAACTTACTTTTCAGGCATGAGTCACGGGCAGCAGGTGTCCGGGAACCTTTAAACAAGGCCCTCGTGACTCAAATGGTATTTCCACTCTGCATCACTGCATGTACATCATGCTGAGGTCGCCATGCCTCCCCACCCAAGACAGGGAGAGGACGTGCTTGGAGGCCTTTCTACTTCCTGGCCGTCTTTCCCGTCTCCCTTCCCATTCATTCACTCCCCAGCCGTTTCGGGAGCACCTACTAGGTGCCAGGCCCTGGGCTAGGTGCTGGGAGCCAGCGGTGAGCTGCGTTGCCCAGTAGGGACTCACAGCGTGGGAGCAGCACCGAGCTCCTTGTGCAGGAGACAGACCGTAACCGAGTGGCAGGGAATACACGGGGCAACTTGGAAGGTCGACAGGTGGATGAAGAAGATCAAGCAGGATAGGAGGGCGTAAGGGGGAGGTGCTGGTGTGCATTCTTCCGAGAGGTGGTCAGGGGAGTGAGGGAAGGGGCAGCCATGGAGGGTTCTTTGGGAAGGGCATTCCAGATAGAGGGATCCGCAGGTGTGAAGGCCCGAGGTGGGAGGGGGCTGGGTGTGTCGGCAGAGCCAGAGGGCCCTGTGGCCGGGTGGAGCGAGCAAAGCAGACAGAAGCCGGGGATGAAGCTGGAGAGGACAGGGCCCGGGTCACTCAGGGCATTGGGGTTTTATTCTCAATATAATGGACGGCCCCGGGTGGACTCAGGCGAGGCGGGTCAGATTTGTGTCAGAGCGTGCTTCCTGCTGCCGGCCCAAGGGCGGGGTCACAGCCAAGGCGGCAGTGGGTATGGGATGAAGAAGGCAATGTCGCTGTACCCGCGAGGGTGAAGCCAGGCTGTGGCTATATCGTGGGGGTAAAGCCCCCTCCCTGTCCCAGCACTGGGGCTCTGATGCCCTCGGGCTGAGTAAATCTGTTGGCTGGCGGTGGGGGGAGGGGTCCCTCTCTAATGTGCATCAGGAGCAGATCCCAGCCGGGTGGGTGCTCTTGGAGGCCTCTGGAGGGCACAGGGAGGCCTTAGGGGGCCCCAGGCAGTGCCTCTCAGACTGCTCCGGGGCAACCATGACCCACCTTCTCAAAGCATTGATCCCATTCTACGTTTAGCTTTAGGGTCAGGGAAGTGATTTAAAGCATTTTTTTTTTTTTTTAAAGACTGTTAAAATGAATGTGGAGTAGAGAAGAAAATCCACCGTATTTTTAAAAAGATAAAACGAAGCGATTTCACCTTTGTAGTCGGCAATGCGGACAGGCCCCTTGGTGTCCACTTAACCATTGGGGTGTCTTGGGGGAAAACTTTGAGAAGCCTAGGGCACAAAAGAAGAGAACAGGGGTGGAAGAGAAGGAAAAAGGGAGGAAGAGAGGTCAGGAGGGGAGAGGAATAAAAGAAAAACAGAAAGGGAACACAGTATTTACTGACAATTTCCCCAAAGGTATCTGTTCTCTCCCTGTTCTCTAACCCCACTGGGCGCAACCAGGTCTGAACGACCCAAGGAAACAGGCCATTGTCCTCCCAGTACGCACACTGGCTGGCTTTGCTGGCAAGCACCTTCCCCTCTTCAGAGCCCCATGGAAGGCATTTTCTCTCTTTTTCATCGGTTTTCTTTAATTGCACATGATCCACACTAAACACAGACATGTTCCTGCTGTCATTTGTTTTTTTTTTCCCTCCCGGCAGACCCATAAAGCAAGTCTTTGCTGGGCATGTTATTTACATGGTGGAAAGAACAAAGCCATCTCCTTACTGGGGGAAACAGACATGGGGGCGGGGAGGGGGCTGTTGTGTGCTGGGTTCTTGACCAGCTTCTGCTTCTCTCGTGGAGGCGGAGGGGTAGGGACCCCTCTGTGGATGTTGCAGACGTCCTTCTCGGGGTGTGGTTCCAGTGGGTCCTGTGCCAGGACCGCACTCAGAGCAGCAGGCGCCTTTGAGGGCATCTTGTAGTGACGGCGATAGCTTCAAGCCGCAGAGGGCAGGCAGAGCTGGGGGTGTCCTGGCGGTGGCGACGGGGTATGTCCTCTGGGCTCAGTTGTTGTCTCTGGTGTCCGAGGACGCACTTCCAAACAAGAGGTCGCTATCGTGGGACATGGTGCTCAGCTGCGACTTGGTCTTGATGAGGAACTGGGCCCTCCGGAACATCACCCTCTCCTGCTCCTGCTTGAGCTCCAGGTAGGAGCGGGAGAAGGTGTGGAAGATGGAGGTCACCGGGAAGGCCATGAGGAGGATGCCGCTGAGGATGCTGCTGAGCGCCACCACCTGGCCCGGCGTGCTCCTGGGTACCATGTCGCCATAGCCCACAGTTGTCATGGTGATGACAGCCCACCAGTAGCAGGCGGGGATGCTGGTGAACTCGGGGCTGTCGGCCATCTCGTTCTCGATGACGTAGAGGAGGGGGGCAAACAGGGCGATGGCGACGCAGAGGAAGAGCAGTAAGAGCCCGAACTCGCGGGTGCAGCGGCGGGCCGTGAGCCCCAGCGTCTGCAGCCCCAGGGAGTGGCGGGCCAGCCGCATGACGTACAGGATGCGCAGCGCCCGCAGGACCCGCAGCACCAGCCCCACCTTGTCCAGGTAGCTGTTGCCCGCGCCCGACTTGCGGCGGCCCGCGGCGGCGCCGTCCACCAGCAGGGTGATGTAGTAAGGCAGGATGGCCACCAAGTCGATGAGCGTCAGCGGGCTCCGCAGGAAGGCGAACTTGCTGGGCGCCTGGATCAGCCGCAGGAGGAACTCGAGGGAGAACCAGCCCACGCACACCGACTCCACGATGAAGACGTTGTGGCACATCTGCGAGCACTGGCCCTGGGAGAGAGGGGGGAGGTCGGGGTTGGGGGGAGGTCAGCCGCGCCACTGGCCAGGCCGTGTGTTTGCCCGGGGCCCCGCCCTAGTGAGGCTCACGTCCCCGGGGGTGGGGGGCTGGCCACGCCCAGGGCTTGAGGCACCCGCAACCACCACTCTTCTCTCTCCCCAGCCGAGGCCTGCTGCCCCTGGATTCCAGACCCCAGAAGGCCTACCTCCTTGATGTCACTCCTAGGGTGTCCGATGGATGTTTCAAATTTATCATGTCCCAAACCGGGCTGCTGTTTTTTTTTTTTTTTAAATTCTTTTTATTGAGATATAACTGACATAAAATACTGTGTCAGTTTCAGGTGTACATGTTGATTTGATACATCTATATATTGCAATAAGATTACCACCGTAGCCTTAAGCTAACACCTTTATCATGTCACGTAATTATAATTTCTTTTTTGGGGTGGAAACAATTAAGATTTAGCCTCTTCAGTCTCTTGGTTTCTCCTGCACACCCGCCCACCAGTGCTTTCCCTTCTTAGCAACCCCACCTTTCCAGTTGCTCGGGATGGGAGACTCAGCCTCATTCTGACACCTCTCATAGTCCTCAGGAAATCCCATTGGTTCTTCCTTTAAAATGATTCCAGAATCAAACCACTTCTCCTATGTCTGCTGCCCTCACCTTGGTCCAGCCACCATCCTCTCTTGCCTGGACAGTTGCAGGCACCTCCTTCCTGGACTCCCTGGTCCCTACAGTTTATTCTGCGCACATAGCCAGAGGGATGCTGAGAACGTGGATCGGACCCTGTGCGTTCTCTGCTCAGCACCCTCCATGGCTCAGAGAGATAGCTCAAGTCCTCCGGGGGCACACATGGCCTGGCTACCACCTCTCCCACTTCCTAGCCCCCTGTCTGCCTTGTTCGTGTGCTCCAGCCTACCCCCCCCCCAGCGTCCCCCCACCCCCCAAGCCAGACCTTGACTTTCTGCTCTTCCCCTGGATACCCACATGGCTCTACCCTCCCTTCCTCCAGTTCTTTGCTTCAATATCACTTTCCCAGGGAGGCCATTCATGACCCCCTCGATTAAAAGTCCCCCCCTTTGTCTTCCATCCGGATTCTCCTTTTCCTGCTCTATTTATTCAGAGGGCTCATCATCTCTTAAAATGCTTTATAAGTTACTTATGTATCATGTTCAGTATCTGTTTCCACCCTCCACCTCCCCTGCCCCTTTGCCCCAGCAGATTATAGCCGCCCCCCCCCCCCCCCCCCCCGGCAACCATACCAGCTCGTGTGTTGTTCACTCTTAGGACCCCAGTGCCTGGAACAGCCTAGCACGCGACAAGTGACCAATTCACGTTTGTCACCAGGGTGGATGGAAGCGCATGGGACTGGCATTTAGATGGGGGTGCCAACTCAAGGCCAGGTGGGCAAAGGGAGCCCGAGGAAGCTGGGCCAGGTGGGGTGGAGGTCAGCCAGAAAGCACGGCTCTCCTGCTAAGTACCTCCCGATCGCTGCGCCAAGGGAATTCAGGCTGGAGTTTCGCGTGAAACCTCCTGGGTTTTAAATGTTGTGATAATTCAATACCAATAAACACTCTGTGGGCCACTCAAACTTATCTGTGTGCTGCATTTGGCATGCGGGCTGCCAGCTTGTCTCTCTGGTCTGCCATGGAACTGGACAGGAGACTGTCCCCAGTGGCTTTTGGACCTCAGTCTCAAAGGGGCCTGTGACAGAGTGGGAAGGCACACATATATTTAGCCTGGGGCATCTGTCATTCCTAGGCACAGCTGGATTCTGTGAGTCCTGCCCTAGCAGCTCTCTCTCTAGGAATAAGTTAGAGGCTGCAGAAATGAACTAGTACTCAGTGGGCCACGAGGTCTCAGCCCTCTGGTATGGGAAGCCTCCTTCTCCAGGAAGCCTTCCTGGAGTGGGCCCCCTCCAAGTATACCCAGCATAGTTGATGGGCCTCTCATAAGAGCCCCCTTGGGCTTATGGTCACAGAGTATCACTGTCCCTTCTCCACAGGACCTGAAGTCCTTGTAGCTGGAAAACTTGTTCTGGTCACCCTGCATGCCAGGTGATGCCTGAACATAGTAGGCACTCAAATATGTGCTCAAGCAGCAAGTGAAACAGTGAACCTCACTGGTCTCCAAAATGAAGTCAAAGAACAGCATTATCACTGAATCAAGAAAAAGTCCAAGTATTATTAAAAAAAATAAAAAAGCAAGTGTCAGAAGGTGAATAAAACTGTAGCTTTATTAGCATTTTCCTGATAAAGTCAAGACTGCATATGTTGGAGCCAAGAAAAAATTTCTACCACGTACAGGTACTTCCAGACAGGTCTCAAATGATAAGCATTTGCTCGCTCGCTCTTTGGCAGGTGCATGTAATCCTTATAGTTAGTACTGCCTGCACGCTCCAGCGCCAGGCATTATTCCAAACACTTCCTGTGGACTCACTCACAGAATCCTCACAACACTGTGAGCTGAGCCTCTGCACAGCAACCCTACTGAGGCACAGGGAGGGTAAGTAACTTGCCCACAGGTGCGCAGCCAGGGTGGACGTAATGGGATTCAAATTCAGGCCATTGGGTTCTAGCCCCACCCTCTTCATCACTCCCGCTTCTGCTTATCAAAAATTAATTTTACTGGTTGAGTGTTAGATTTTTAAAACTCACTTTAAAAATTAAATGTATAAAAAAGTGCCAGAAACCTGCCCCCCCAACCCCGTGTTATAAATGCAATAGCCATTGTTGCCTCCTCCATTATATA
This sequence comes from Zalophus californianus, assembly GCF_009762305.2. NCBI lineage: Eukaryota > Metazoa > Chordata > Mammalia > Carnivora > Otariidae > Zalophus > Zalophus californianus. The sequence goes on from NC_045602.1 coordinate 129,608,715, forward strand.
TGCGGAAAAACCCTCCCCTGGTGAGTAGTTCCAATGTTCCATCAGAGAGTTCATGTGAAGCGCTCAGCACATGCCGGGTACATGGCCAGTGCTCATTAAATGCTGGCCAGCATGATATTTATGTTGAGTTCATACAGCCATACCTATTTCTCCATCGCCTATACAATTTGTACTTGTTGGAATGTTTTGGTCTGTCTTAAACTTGCTTCTAGAACAACCCCCCCACCCCCCGCCGTGCCCTGCCTCCCCACCCCCATGTGGGGAAAGGGTCCCAACTTAAAAGGCCCAAAGGTCTCATATATTAGGAAACTGAACTGGGGAGCACACACTTTCCATAGACTCAGCTCCCACCCAGAGCTGCTGTGTGGACTGCAGGCCAGGGGGCCAGACCCTATACATTTTGAGAAGCTGAGAGTTTGAATTTTTAAATACAAGACACTTTACTTTTAAATGTTGGCAAGCAAGTACAATTTTTAGGGAGCACAGTGTGGGTCAATCACACACTTCCGAGGAGGTATATGAAGTCCCAGGTTGCCATGTGGGACTCGTACTTCTTTGTTCAAGAGCACAGAACTGCGACTCAGTCAGACCTGGGTCTGGGCAAGCTGCTCTGCCTCACTGTTCTCATCTGTCAGCTGGTAAGAGAATGCCTCCCGTACAGGGTTGCTGGAAGTTTCGCTGAGAACATGAGGTGTAGGCAGAACTACGGCCCAGCCCCTGGCTGCTAGTAACTGCCAGCCGAGAATCCAGGTCACACCTTGGTCAGGCCACGGAGTAAACACTTGACACACACTTCTCTTGCTTAACACAGAGACCCTCACTGTTTGAGCCCACGCATGAACACACACAGCTATCAATAAAAATTATATGCTGGACCCAGAAAATGGTTCTGGGATATCTTTAAACAAGGGAATTAGGAAGCTTGAGATAGGGCTCATGTGAAGTAAATGTTGATGATATATTATTATGTGTTTAGCCCAGGGGCAGGCTCATCATAAATCACATCATTCACGGACCCGCTCATCTGTTCCTTCCACGGAGTGGCGGAGTGGACCGGAGTTGTCCATGCTCCACACTGTTCTAGACCCTGGGGGCACCGCACAGAGCAGGCCAGGCACGGAGCTGGTGGTGGAACATGGAGGTGGACAACACACATGTTAAGCAGGATGTCAGAAGGGACTGGAGATGCTGCTCAGCCAGCGCAGTCAGGGAAGGCCTCCTGGTGGAGGTGACCGCGCCGGCGTGAAGGAGGTGGACTTCTGGAGAGAGGGGTCCTGTAGACTGCTTTGTCCCCTGAACTCAGAGGACCCTCCCCATCCCCGCATCGAGCCTCCCCTGCACACAGCTGTGGCTCTTACCTGCTCCTCCTCCTCCCGCAGGCTGGGCAGGGTGCTGATGGACAGGTTGATGGCCGTGACGGTGACGAAGAGCACTGAGAGGCAGGCGAACACCTTGCCCGGCAGCCCCGAGTGCGGCCTCTCCACCATGTCGCGCAGTCTCCGCATGCAGCGGCCCAGGCGGCCCTCGCCCTCGGCCGGGCCCTCGCTGCCGGGGTCCTCGCTGGACGGCGGCTCATCGTCGTCCCGCTCCACCACGTCGGCGAACTCCTCGATCTTCTGCAGGTAGCGGCGCTTGCAGCAGCCGTCCAGGCGGTCCTCGGCGATGCCCCAGTAGAGCAGCTCCTCCTGGAAGGACAGGGCGCACATCTCGCGCAACAGGCGCAGCTTGCCCGCCCGCAGGAAGGTCAGGATGGTGCCGAAGGCCCCCGGGTGGCGGTCGAAGAAGAACTCGTTGCAGGTCACGTCGTAGTCGTCACACACGTTGAGGATGTCGTCGAAGTTGGTGCAGGCCTTGAGCTGGCCCAGGCGCGTCAGCGGGAACTCCTCGAGCGTGGTCCAGGGCAGCGAGTACTTGATGCCGCCCACGTTGATGATGATCTGCCGCCGCCGGTCCTCGGGCTGGCCGGCCTGGCGGGGCGCGTCCTGGGGCCGGGGCCGGGGCCGCAGCCGCTGCGCCCGGCGGTAGAACACGCCCTTGAGGGACTGGCCCTGCGGGAAGAAGGCCGGGTGGAAGGAGGCGTCCGAAGCGCAGCTCAAGGCGCTGTAGTCGTAATCGGAGTTGTCTCCCGGTAGGAGGGTCATTTTGGGCTTTCACATCCCCCTCGCGCCTGGGTTGGAGAAGGGAGGAAAGACCCTCAGCGAGGCCCGAGTCTGGGCTGCCCGTGCCGCTTCTGCAGGTATTCGCTGTTGGGGACTGAACCGTGTGCCCCCTCCTCCACCCCTTCCCGGATTCACAGGGGGAAAGCCTGACCACTGTGGGCCAGTATTAGGAGGCAGGGCCTTGGTGGCGGGGGTGGGGGGGTGATTAGGTTTAGCTGAGGTCGTGAGGGGCGGGATCAGTGCCCTTATGGGAAGAGAAAGAGCCACCAGAGCTCCCTCTCTCTCCACCACGTGGGGACACAGTCAGAAGACAGCCACCTACAAGCCAGGAAGAGTCCTCCCCAGAAGCCAGCCACCTCGGCACCCTGAACTTGGACTTCCAAGCACTTGTGGATACAAGCACAGACTCTGGAGCCTCATGGCCCAGGGAAGGTTACTTAACCTTGATCTGCTTCAATTTCCTCATCTGTAGAATGGGTACAACCATTTCCCCTACGAGAAGAATCCATGAATTATGTGCGTAAGAGCATTTAATAACACAGTGCCTGGCACATAGCAGGTACTCAATCATTGTTGTCTATTATTACTATTTGTGTTTACCTTAAAGGGACAACTTGTATTGCTTCCGTAAGTGGAAAACCTAGATCACTGGCCATAAATAAGAGGCAATGTCCAAAGAAATGCATAATTATCACAACAGTGCCAGAGTTGCTCATATATCATCAAACATTTTGAGGGTATAGGGGTGGACTGCACAGGCATGACCACTCCTCTAGGAAGCCTTCCTTGGCTCTTCCAGCTAAATCGAGTCCTCCCACCCCTGTACCTGCATCACCATCCTTACTATAACTGTGTGCAAGCCTGGTTCCTTTATGAGACTGCTTGCTCTGTAGGACAAGAACTGGGCTCTACTCAGCTCTGAATCTCTGTGCCCAGCAGTGTAAGAGCTCAAAGAAGTAGCTGCTGAATGAGGCCAACATGAGGAAGACACTTCTGAAAACCTGAGGTCAAAATATCCGCTTATACAGGCTCCTTCCTTCCCAACTCTCAAAGCTAAGGGTGTGTGCTACTAGAATGACATTGCTTATTCATTCATAGCTCACGGGCTGAATTTGGTTCACAAATGTTCTCCTGGCTTGGAGAAGATTTTGAAAATTGAGGAAGTTTCTGTAGAAATTCATATTCTTGGTTTCTCTTGAAAAATCAGACTATTTGGCAACATTTGGCTTAAATTCCAGCTGAGAAATGACTGCCCCCCGTTGGCAGGGCATGCATGTGGCAATCTACCACAGTCCCCACCCTTCCCTGTTGTCTTCCTAATACCCACTTTCCTTCACTCATAGATGTTTCCTTCCTGGCCCCTGTAGGCATTTGAGTTTGAGACCCTCCCCCCCCCCCCGATTATAGCAACTGAGCTCTCCAGAATGAAGCTGATCCATAGAAAAAGTAAGACTAATACTCGGCTTTTTTAAAATCACCATCCTTCCCTCCAGCCTAGTCCCCCATGGAAGCAAGTAGTACCAGCAAAGTCTACCAATTCCATTTCCAATACCTGAGTGTCGATCTGTGCCGTGGACATGTGCTGGGAAAATGCACGTGCCCACACACGTGCACACACACCTGTAGGGACGAGAAAGTGTTCGACAGGAGCCAGGGGGGGTTCCACCTGAAAGAGGATCCTTCCTAACAGAAATTCTTGTACATAAAGCAAATCATCACTCCACTCATTTATCTTTGGGGAAAGATACAGTTTCACAGATTGGGTTCTGGAAAACTAGGTATACCTGCACTTGAAATGAAAATGATCTGATTTTAGAGTGTTGAGAATGTTTCTTAACTTCACCTAAAATTGGAACCCATCTCCTCGGGCGCAGCCTGCTAGAATCCCTTCGAGGAGCGAGAATAATCCCTTTCAGGCACTTCACATGAGTGGTACCGCTTTTCAGCTCTGCTGCTTTATCTTTGCCACCAAAGACAAGAGGAAAAGTGACATTCTGTTTGGCAAGAATGGTGACAGAAGAAAAGGAACCTTCCTCTGGTCCTGCAAGCCCCAAAGAGCCCTTGTGAAACCCCCTTGGCTGTAATCACCTCTTACAGACAGAATGTCTTCTTTCAAGCTCTCAGCTCTCCCTCTGGCATAAAGCTCCCCCAATTAGTGATCCCTCATTTCTTTCTCTCATGACCCCTGTCAGCTGTGAGTTAAAGCCTCAGCATCTCCTATGTGGAAAGTTACCCTGTCCCAGCATACTGTTTAGCATGGAGAAGGAAAAAACCCGCGTCAGGCAGCCTGCTTGCACACAGAAGGCCAGATGCTGGGATTTGCCAAATGAGGAATGGGCACACTTCTCCTTGGCCTTGGGTCTTGGGGGGATACCCAGTCTGATGGGTGGAGGGGGGATGGCTCTGCATGTTAGACTCTAGAGTCTTGAGCAAAGTTTATAAATCAAACAGGCCCCAAAGTCCTGCTTCCGGAAAACAATGCCACTTTTTACTCAGCCCGATACCCTCATGAGAAGTTTGGTCTTTTAACATTTCTCTGTAGTGTTAGGTCTGTCAGTCCTACAGCATGATTGATTTTAGTGATTTTTGTCTCTGAGGGTCTGTGGGTGCTTGGGAAGAGAAAGCCGTTTGAGAAAGGGGCTGTGATAGTGAGGATGACAAGGAGTCCTGAGATGTCATTCCACACTTACCACGTGTTGGGCCTGGGCCAGATCTACAGGCACAGCAGAGACCAAGGCAGACCCAGCCCTTGTCCTCAGGGAGCGGACATCCGAGTGGTGGAGGTGGTCTCTAAACAGATCATTTCAGGAAACAGCAAGAACATGATGGCAACAGGAGATGGAGGGGTCTGGGAGGGCTTCTCGGAGGAAACAGCCTCGGGGCTGAGGTTGGATGGGAAGGAGCCAGCCCTGTGAGGACCTGGAGGAGGGTGTCTAAGGCTGAGGGAATGGGAAGAGCTTGCTCCTTGACCTGGGGGTGGGCTTGCTGGTCAAGCCAGAGAAGGCCAAGGGGCGGGGTGCAGTGAGTGACGGGAAGGTGGGAGAAGTTGAGCGTGGGGAAGTCAGCAGACACCAGATGGAACCGAGCCTAGTGGGCCATGACAAGGGGCTGGGGTTTACTCTCCATGGTGGGGGGGTCCTCAGGAGTAGACTATGGGTGGGCTGGGGAAACCAGGCAGGAATTCTCTGTAGTCATTCTTGAAAGAGTCAACTAAGACTTGGGTCAGTGGAAGGGACTGGAGAATTGGCTGCATTCCGGATGGACTTTGGAGGAATTGGGGCTAAGACTTGTTGTGGTGAGGCGGGGGGGGGGGGGGGGGGGGGGGGCGGGGGGGGGGAGAGCATGGATTCCAGTGGTGCCATTCACTGAGGAGACACTAGGTGGAGTTTTGATGAGACTGGTGTAAGAGGCAGCACTTGCTGGTTGTGAGATGATGGACAGGAGGGCAGATGGGCAAATCAGGGAGAGAAAGCAGGCATGAGGGTGGTTCGCATGGATGGATGGATGGATGGATGGATGGAAAGACGGAGTTGGACCATATCAAAGCTGTCCTGATGACTGTGTGTGTGTGTGTGTGTGTGTGTGTGTGTGTGTGTGTGTGGGTGTGTGGTGGGAGTTTCAGCTGGTAGTTTTGACCTGGGTGAGCTACAGAGGGCAGGAGGGCCAGGCTAGCAGAGAAATGGCAGAGCCCGGAGGCCGAGGCGCTCCCTGTGCCCAGCACTCAGCACCCACTTCCCTGTTGAAGCTGCACTCCACACCAGGCCTGGTTAGTGCAGGTAGACACCACTGGGGGGGACATGTAGGCGGAGTGCCGCGCCTCCACCGAGGTGCCCTAATCCTAATCCCTGGAACCTGTGAATGGGTTCGATTACAGGTGAGGAGGAATTAAGGTTGCCAATCAGCTGCGTTTGAGACGGGAAGATGATCCTGGATTCTCTGGGACCCAAGCCATCACGAGGGTCCTTAAAAGATGGGAGAGAGACAGGAAAGTGTGTTGGATGCCATGCAGTGTGAGGAGGGTTTGGCCAGCTGCCGCAGGCTTTGAAGATGGAAGGGGCCCCAGGCTGACGACAGCTGGCAGCCTCTAGAAGCTGGAAAAAGCAAGACCGGACTCTCTCCTGGGCTCTCCAGAGAGAAATGCAGCTTGCTGACTCCTTTATCTTAGCCCTATAAGGCCCATTTGAGACTTCTGTCTCTCAAAATGTGAGGTAATGAGTTTGTGCTGTTTTCAGCCACTCAGAAGAGTAATACAGGGGATGTTGAGAAAAAGCAGGTCTTACTCCAGCTTGGGGGACAGCTTGCTGACTACTCCAAGCTGGGGAAGCAGAAGAGCCCATGCGCTCTGAAATCAGGAACACCTGGGTTCAAGGCCGCTCACTCTGACTTTGGGCAAGTCATGTCTTACTTCGGAGACTCACTACCCTCATCTGTAAAATGGAGATATGAATAGCTTCTACCTCCCTGTGTTACGGTGAAGACCAAGGCAGATGACCTGGGTGATGTGCTTGGCGTAATGCCTGACACACAGGGACCCTCAACAAATACCTGCTGCATCATTAGCTATGAGGGAGGTCTGGACTCTTTCTCTCAACCTGCCAAGGGTGACTCCTTTCCTGACCTGATCCAGTGGGATTTGAACGCAGCATTTGTCTGACCCCCAGAGCTCCCTGCTGGAGGAAGTACTGCCCGGTACAGCCTCAGGGACAGCCATCAGGGGTGCTGAGGGAAGTGAAGGATGTTGCTGTTGTATGAGCCAGGAATCCCAGTCCTGGGTGTGAGAACAGACCTGGGTTCGCAGGGGTTGTGGCACACAATAATATAGTATTTGTGCTCAGATCCTTGACTCAGGGTCTGCTTCTGGGGACTGAGATCCAAGAGAGGACCAAAGTACAAGAATGCCTGTCCCATGTTCCCCGTGGCCCCTGGCGTCCATCCTGGGTCCAGGGGGTGGGGGAGTGGGGTGAGATGGGCAAGTGAGTCGTGGTAGACACAGATGGTGGACTCCTATACATTGCACAGGAATTAGAAGCATTGAACTAGATGTAGGTTTAGCAACACATTTAGATCTTAAAAGCATGATGCCGAGTGGAAAAGAAACAGAAGTTTATAGCACTATGCTATTTATATAAATGAACACACACACACACATTACAAATTTGACAAAGACTCAAGCACTTGGAAGGATCTATATCAACCACGGGGAGGGTGCCTGGCAGGACAGGGGCAGGGGATAAGCAAGGGAGGGTGGCGTGTGGAACGAGGGAACAATGAATAAGACAGCCTGGCACAGGCCAGTGATGAATGGTGGCATGAAGTGAAGAGGGTGGTTAATACAACTCTGGGATTTAATCCAGGTAAAGAGAAATGAAGAGCACGAAACCAACCAAGCCACCAGGCTCTGAATTGCCCCGAGTGCTGAGTGGAGATACAGATTCGTAGGACCATCCCTAGACCTTTGCAGTCTGAATCCCTGAGGGGGGCCCAGGAATTGGCATTTTTGACAGGCTCCCTTATGGATGGATGCTCATGTATGCTCAAGTTCAAGAGAGACAGAGAGGGTGCCTTGAATACCTGGAGCCCACACCCCCTCAGGGGCTGGGGGCTGCAAGAGCTGCTCTGGATTTTGGTGGGGAGCCCTCTGACCAACTTCTCCACCTCTTTGGGGGTTCTGGAAAGCTCTGTGGGTCCCAGTCTTGGGAAACTTCACTGGAGAAGGAGAAACCCTTCTGTTCTGAGAGAAAAATCTTCTGTACTGGGGTCGCCTTGATCCAATTCCCGTTTGGGAGCCCAGAGATCTGCTGAAACTCCCCATGCAACTTCTTTTCCTTCCCCTTGGGAGAAAGATGATGTGCACAAGCTATGACGGAGGGTTGGGTATCATTTCCAAAGATAAACGGTCATCAAACCATAAGGAGTTCTGGGTGGCAGAGGCCGCTGTGTGGTCAGTATCTGCTCCGAATGGAGGTGCTAGGCCTGGGAGTGGAGGTAGGAAGGGAGGGCAGGATGGGGTAAAGGTCTGGATCGGGCTGGCCTGGCCACCACAGCTGCTCCTGCCAACGACCCTTTGGCCTGAGACAGCCATCGGCACCTGCCGACTCGCCGGGCCCTCTCTGAGCCTCTTTCTTCCCTGTAAAGTGGGAGAAGCGTGCCCATCTCACAGAGCTGTTGGGAGGACCCAGTGAATGGAGGGTTGCTGCAGGGATTAGCAGTGTCGCCCGATCGCTCACCGCCGTGGCCACATCCCGTCAAGGTCATGAACGGGTTCCATAAACTGGTGTGCACTCATCCTAACTGCACTGATCCTTAACATACCACGGGTCTCTCTTGACTCTGTTCTTCCAGTCCTGTGCCCCTCCCTTGGGACGGAGCTCTCTGTCCCTCTTCTGAGAGGGGGAGGGGGATGCAGAGACAGTGCTGAACACTCACGGTGCTATAGTGACAACCATCACAGCCACCTTTAACTGCGTACTGAGTGCTGCGGTGCTGTGCTAAAAGCCTTAATCGACAGAGCCATGTCAGGCATCACCACTAACACCCCCATTTTATAGATGAAGAAATCGAGGCTTTGGTAAATAAAAACTCAGGACTCTGGTGATATAAGTGATAAAGCCAGAATCAATCTACACCTGTAGGACTCTTTGACCTCTGCATTTTACTGTCTCCCTGGATTACTGGTTCCCAGAGGAGGGGGGAGGTCTCCACCACCTGCAGCAAGCTAGGGACTGGATCTCTCCTCTCTATGTCTACGGACAAGCTTTTGGAAAGTCGTGTTGGGGAGAAGCAGACAGCTGCCCATGGCTGGGGGAAACACGTTTATTCCTAGTGTATATTTGCACACAAGCAGAGTTAGAAATCAACAAAAGCCGTGGTGTTGTTAAATTCTGAGTTGCCATTTTGGCCTCCGGGGAGAAGAGCCCTCCTGTGCTGTAAACACAGGTCAGATGTGAGGGGGTGGCCTCTGGGCCTAGCTGCCTGCCTGCTCCCCCACCTCCTGGCTGTGCACCCTTACAAAAATGACTTCACCTCTCTGGGCCTGAGTGTTCTCAGCCATGAGCTGGGGTCATCATCACACTTGCTTGTAAGCGCTTGGAGCTGTGAGTTCACGTTAGGGCCCTGTGTTTGCTAGAATGACTTTTGTGTAGTGAGCTTGGCACCTCCCCTCGCGCTTCCTTTCTCAGAGGAGGACTGTGAGGCGGAAAACACTTTCCAGAAGGGGGGCTTCTGTGCTGGCTCTCCTCTCACCCCGCACTGACGTCAAGTCACTCACTTGGCTGGGCCTCAATTTCCCCATCTGTAACATAAACTGATGATGCACGCCCCTGTGGTAGGCAGAATAATGGGTCCCCAAAGAGGTCAATGTCCTGATCCTCAGGCCCTGAGAATGTGTGACCTTACGTGGCAGAAGAGATTTTGCTGGTGTGATTAATGAAATCAATGATCTTGAGGTGGGGAGATGATCCGGGGGGGCCCCGCATATAATCACAAGCATCCTTAAAGAGGGAGGCAGGAGGGTCAGGGTCGGAGAAGCAGATGCGATGGCGGAAGCAGAGGTCGGAGTGATGTGGGGCCAGGAGCCAAGGGTGCGGGCAGGATCTAGAAGCTGGAAAGGGCATGGAAATGGGTTCTCCCCCAGGAGGAACACAACCCCACCGACCCCTTGATTTTAGGCCAGGGAGACCCATTTTTGACTTCTGATCCCCCATTCTGTAAGATGCTAAATTTGTGTTGCTTTAAGCCACTACATTGGAGCTAATATTGTGGCAGGAGGGAACGAACACAAGCTCAAAGGCAACTTTCTAAAAGAAAAGCATTTCTCTCCTGAGCAACTCAGGCTTTGGTTTCTTCCTCTCCCACCACGATTCTCAGCCTGTGCCGTTCCCTCACTCTGAGATCTCCCCACGCTGCCCTTCCCCTGCCAGTGTGGCTTCATCTGTCAGGGGTAGGGCTCCTGGCTGGGCTGACTCAGAGGCGGGTCATGCTGCATTAATTCCCAATTAAAACATTAATCAAAATGGATCCAGCCAGTAGGCTGGCCCAGGTCCCAGTGTGCTGGACCGCCTCGAGATGCAGCACCCGCATGGAGAATCTGTCTTTCCCAGCTACCTGCTGTCCATCCTCATCACCATGCAACCATGCCGGATGGATCTCAGCCCTGCTTCTTGAGAGCTGGGGCCCAAGACACTGGTGATAGTGACGTATTTGCTGGGAGCCGGGCTTTTCCCTCCATTGCCACCTGCCCCCCAAAAGAAAATGTGCCAGGGTCTCCCCCCTCCCCCCATAAAAAAGACCAAGTGGCCTCTGGAGCCTCCTTATTTTGCTTCTGGCAAAATAACAGCAAATGCACATTTGCCTTCTACCAAGAGGTGTTTTGGTGTGGGAGCCGAGGGTCCTTTTCTATTTGCCTCCTTGCAGCGGGAAACCTGGGACCGCAGGCATTAGCGGAGGAACTGGCTGGGGGAGCAGCGGGGACCTTGGCAGCTGGAAGGGGACACCTGTGTACGCAGTCCCTCCGATCTTTTTCCTTAGTAAGTGTTAAGGCTGCAGTGTCTGCGGGAAGCCCTGGCAGCCCAGTGGGGAACGAGGGGGAGCCTGGATGTACATGCCTGCCTGGGGAGGCGCAGGTGTGAGGCGAAGTCACCACAGAGCAGGGACAAATCCGAGGCAAAATGCAGATCCTGTCTGTGGCACGTTACTTTGTGTTCTGATTTTGTTAACCATGTACTGTCTGCTATATCATCAAAATGGCCCACAGTGATTGAGTGCTTACAGGCTAGCCTTCCCTGCCGCTCCCTTTTTATTCATCATATGTAGAGCGGCTTTTCCAGCCACCATTTTCCACCCAGGGACTCCATTTCTGGGTTTAATAAATCAACCAAGAGTGGATTCCCAGACCCCTCTGTCTTTGGCGACCGGAAATGCTGACGCTTCGTCATGTATTCAGAAAGGGGAAGTGGAGAAAGGACAGCCCAGTCAAGACACTTTTAGGGGTGCAGGGGATTATTCATTCCTTCGTTCTGGCTTGAGTGTCTTAGCCCTGCATCCAGGACACATTTCTCTGCTCTCACGTTCCCTGGGGGCATCAGTTGAGCCTCTTGCCGGGGGCCCAGCTGTGTGTCTGATGCAGAGGATTCAAAGTGGCAGCGGGACTGAAGCCTGGCTCCCACATCTGTCCTGACCAGGCTGCAGGGTGCCCCCAGCTTGCGTTCTCAAACTTTGGGACAGGGATCAAGGGATCAAGGCTGCCTTGTGTCCAGCCCACTCACAGCTCCCCACGGGTTTGGAGTGTGTCCCGCGACAGACATCTTTCCACTGGAATGGGCTGCGTTACGGAATGACCCATAAGGGCCATCCTAGCCTGTCTTTCAGACACACCTTCCCTCACTCCCCACTCAGCAGGGGCCTCTGCAGAGGTCTGAGACAGAGGACACCAGGACCAAGCTCAGGTCCGGAGAACCCAAGAAATCCACTCAAGAAAGAGAGCGGGGCCCTGGCCACATGACCCACAGTGTCCCCTGGCCCCAGCATAGGTGCTGCGTCTCCAGCAGGCCAAACTTCCCCTGGAGACTTGCTCCCCATAGTGACTCTGACTGTAGTCATGTGTGGGGGTATCAGACACACCCTAGTGAATAAATCTCTGCTCAGACTTATGGAGACAGGAGGCCCTCCACACCCCCCCCCCCAATGAATCAGAGCAGTTCCTGCTCCCTCATGGCACCTCCCCCTGCCCTTATTTCAAGGTATGAGCGAAGGAGGGGTCGCCGTGTCTGTCTCATCCTCTGGGTGACTTTGGTGCCTGGCACCCTTTAAGTGCTTCAGAAAATGCCTGCTGAACAACTTTAATAAACCATTATTGGTGGGAGCCTGCATTCATCAGTAAGTTTAGATAAGTATTTCTCAACACCCCCTCTCCATGGTCAGTCTCCCCTAAGGAGATTTTTGAAGACATTTTCTTCCTATCCAAGAACCTATTCCAGCTTTCCTGCTCTCTTTGAGAATGACTGCATTACATGAACCAAGGAAAGGCTATTCGGCTTCTGCCTCTAACGTGGGGGTTGCTGCAGTCAGCCACCCCCGGGCAGGCTGGGGCCTCCTCAAGGCAAGGGCTGGGGCTTAAACCCTACTTCTCTCTAAGCGGCAAGATGCTTCCACCCCATCCATCCCATCCCTCTCCTTCAGCTCAGAGCCTCAGTAACTGTTCGTTAAACGAATGAAATAATGCATGTTGGGCACTTGGCACGGTGAGCTGCGCACAGTAGGTGCTCAACCCATCTTTGTCCAATTCATGAATGAAAAGAACTTCTCTTTTCCTTCCTTACCCAAAGACTCCAGTCCATCCAGCCTGAGCCCCTCCCGGGTATGGAGCCCCTGAGGCTGAGGAGGCGACCACCCACTTTTCCTACGAGATGCTAGAACCTCCAGTGAACACAGCTGTCTTGGGATCCCCAGCGCCGAGCGCACAGTGGGCGCTCAATAAAAGCTAGTTGAGTAAATGAATGACTTAATAAAGCCCGCTGGTGGAGATGCTCCATTCTGTGCCCAAGGATGGAGTGAATAAGCCAGAGACGGGCGCCCCCTCTTCCACCTCCCCCTAACACTCCCTCCTCCCCCCGCTCCACCCCCACCCCCGGGATCCAGAAACCTCCGCCGCAGCCAGGCTGCGCCCCCCGCCCCGTCACCTCGGCGGAGCACGTCCAGCGCTTCGCACCCCGGGGACGGCTCGGGAAGAACTGAAGCCGGACCCGCACCGTGCCGGTGGCGAGCGCGCCCCACGCCGCCGCCCGCAGCCGCTCCCGGGTCCCCGGTCGCCCGCGCCTCCCCGCCCCGCGGCTTTCGGTGCCCCCTGCAGGGGAGCCCGCGGTCACGGCCACGTGCAGCCCCCAGATCCCGAGCCCGGAGCCCGAGCGTGTGAGCGCGGGGGGCCGCTCGGCGGCGCCCGGCGAGGCCGCCGCGCGCAAAGTTCCCACCTCAAGTTCCCGTCACGGCGTCCCCGCGGCGGAGTTGGCCCGGCCGCGGCTGCCGTCCCCCGGGGGCGGCCGGCGGGTCCCGGGCGAGGGCGCGAGCAGGGGTTGGGAGCCGCCCGGGCCGCCTCCCGGAGCCGCGGGCAAACTTCGGCCCCGGGGCCCGGCTCAGCTCCCGCACTCGGACCCAGGGCCGCCCCGCCTCCGCCTCCCGGTCCCCGCCGGGCTCCGAGTGCGCCGGGAGCGCCGCGCCGCAGCCGCCGAGGGAGGAGGGAGCGGGGCAGGAGGCGGGACGGAGGGAGGGGACTGCGCGCGGGGCGGGGAGAGTGGGCGCGCGGCGGAGAGCGCGGCGCCGGCCTCGCCCCGCCGCCCGGTTCCGGCCGGTCTCGCGCGCCTCGGGTGGGCAGCGCTCCGCTCGGCCCTGACCGAGCCCGGCCGGGACTGCACGCCCCTCGCCCGGGCCGCCCCTCCGCCCGCCCCGGCGCTCCCCCGCGCTCGCTGCCCCGAGGCCGTCCGCGCGCCCTCACCACCCCCCCCTCCCCGGGGTCGCGCGCCTCGTCACGTGCGTTCCCCCGCCGCTCCGGTGCCCCGCTGGCCCTCGACCCCTCGCGCCACGGGCCCACGGGTCTACACGTGCCACGTGAAGTCCCCACGCTCCGCGGCCCCGGGGGCGGCACGCCCTTCAACCTTCTGGGGGCCGCATGCCGCCTGTCGTGTGCTGTTCCCGCGAGGTCCGGGTGCACCGGGCCCTCGGGCCCCTCGGGCCACTGCCGGCCGGGGACTGCACGCGCCTGAGAACGCCAACTTCTTAGCGACGGCACCTGCCGCGCCAGGCGCCTTTCCCTCCGGGGGCCGCGTGGCCCGGCCGCCTGCACGCCCGGCCGACGCGGGGCACTCACACCGGGGCCTGGGGTCCGGGGTCCAGCACCTCGTGGTGCACAGGCAGCCGGTGGGGAGCGACGCCTCGCTTCGAAATTGGTAGTAGTTGCGCTTTTGCTGGGCTTTGGGTTGGACGGCTTTCCCCCGCCCGAGCCACCGCAGAGCCGGCCTCTTAGGGTCGCTTGCCTCGCACTCTCCTTTCCTCTTCTCCTTCCAGTCTCTACCGCCTTTCCCGCCAGCAGGGAACCCAGAAAGGCAGTGAAGAAACTCCACTGTGGGCGGGGCCTGAGACCTCTTGAAGGGTGGGGAGCAGGCTCGGCAGGTGAATGCCCATGCTTTCTGGGACGTGATGAAGAGAAACAGGGTTCGAGTGTCCATTAGGCAAAGGGTGGCTTCCTGGTGCCGCGGAAGTGACCACAACAGTCCAGGACTTGTCCCGAAGAACTCACCTTCTGCTCGGGGAGAGGCGGAACCAGGAAAACCGCTAACAAGCAGGACTGCAGTCTGTGAGGGGGGCAAGGAAGAAGCCAGAGCAGGGTTGGGGGCTACAGAGTGAGGGGAGAGACCATTTTCGGTAGACCTCTGAGGAGGGAACATTTACACAGCCGTGAACAAGGAAGATCTGGTAAGAGAGCTTCCCAGGTGGATGGAACAGCAAAGGCAATGACCCTGCAGCAGGAAGGAGAGGGAGGCATGTTTGAGGGATGGCAGGGACATCAGAGAGAGGTGCTGGGGAAGGTGTGTGGGAGAGGGCTTCCTAGCTGTGTGCACTTTGGTGGTCGGGTGGTCCCCGGAGCACACTTTGAGAAACAAGGCCCTATGTGGTGGATCAGGTCCCTGCCTTCCTATCCCGTCTGAAAATGGGCATTTGTATCTCCCCCCGCCTCCCGCCCTTGCTTATTTTTCGTCTCTCCGCTAGACATCAAGCTCCATTTTTGTGCTATCCCTCCAGCATCTTCCACACTGCCAGGCACAGACAGACCAGGTTTCTGAAATATAATTGACAGAGGAACACTCAGGACAATCCTTTGGGGGTAGATTTGATCATCCCAGGGGGACATAGGACTTGCTGAGGAGCACAGGATGAAGATATAGAATGGAAGTGGACCCCCCCCCCCCCCCCGGATTTCTGACTCAGTTTGGAGTGGGACGCTTCTAGTAAGTTCTCTGGTTTGGAGTGGGACTCTTCTAGTAAGTTCTCTGGTCATTCTGATGCTCCTGGTCTGGGACTTTGAGAACCAATGATGTTGAAGTCTTGAAGCTCATCCCAGCTGGGTCTGACTTCAAAGCCTCCATGATCTATGAGACCCACTGGGGTGTAGGGTCAGCTGGACCTTATGAGCACCTCTGGGAGAGGGGTACTGTCCCCGGTGGTTGTGCCTATCAGAACACTATGTGCCTGAGTCAAATGTTGGGGTGACCTGTGGACAGAAGACCCCGAAACACTGGGTGGAGATCATCGGTAGGGACGGTCCTTTCCTCCCACACCCCCTACTCCACCCACACGCACAGACTCACTTGCTGTGCCCAGGAGTTAAATTACTGCCTGATCTTATCCCTGACTTGTGCTAAACTATGTCCAATAAAATTCTTTTAAATCCTTTTAAGGAATTCCCTCTTTGCAGTTTCTCCCTCCCTTTAGAGCCTTCCAGATTTTCAGCTCTTCTCTTCATATCTTCATTTCCCTCCTGAAGCATTCCTTCCCAAGCTGTTGTGTGGAAATGCATGTTGATGCCAGTGAAGGTTTTCCGGAAAGAAATGAACCATCGATGCTTGCTGAGCACCTTCTAGGTGCCAGGCAGGTTCCCGGGGGGTTTGTAGGCGTCAAGGGCGCAAAATGGATGCTGGCTCTGGCTCGGAGACCTGTTTTCTTTGGCTCTGCTGGATTAATTTTTTTAAAAAATCATGAATTAGTTGCCAGCCTTTAAAAATTGGGAGATTTCACATGACATTTTTTCTTTTGAAACACTGAGAGATCTGGCTGACATCTCTCAAGTGAGTGGTGTGCTGCTGCTGGGCTAGGGACACCCCTTTGCCTCCACCCCTCTGCCCCTCGGCCCACCTCGGATCATTAGCGTGACCACCGGGCCCCTGGAAGCACGAGCTGGTGGGTTGTCTAGGGGCCCACAGTCAATGGCAGAGATGGGTCGGAATCCAGGTCCATCTGACCTAAAAGCCCAAGCCCGTCAAGGGCAGAAAGCTGCTATTAATATGGGGGGCAGGAGGAGGGTGTGGTCTCGCTGGCCCCGAGAAATACCTTAAAAGGGAGTTACTGTCAGTGGTTTAAGCAAACGGTTTCCTTCCCATTCATAACCAACTGTCAGGAAGTCATAAAACTCCAGGTTGTTTTTCCATGGCAGGAAGGGTTATCCAGAGCTGTCCAAACTTTTTTTTTTAATCCGTCCCCTGCCTTGAGATGGGAGGGCTTCGATTTGCAAGACAACTGGCAACAGTTAGGAGAGGAGTCTGGAGAAGGGGTGACGGGTGGCTCTCCTGGCAGGGGATGTGCCAGGTGTCTGAGGGGTGTGCACGCAGTGGGAAGAGTGCCGCTCTGGGAGTGGGGGTGGGGCGGGATGGGGGGCCTTCCGGGCCACCTCTGCCACCTCCCGTCACTCTGCCTTTGTGTGCCTCAGACACCCCAAGCAAGCTCTGTGCTTGTGCCTGGAAAGATCTGTCCCCAGCTTTCCATGTAACCAGTTCCTCCCAGTTTCAGTTGTCCCCTTGGGACTACGGGCCCGGATCAGGGCGCGGAGGGTGAGGCTGAGGAGCGCAAGCGTGCAGCTGTCTTCAAGTCTTTCTTTTTAAAGTTGGTATTTTGTTCATCATGGATTTGTTTTGCACTAAATTTTGATTTTTTAAAAAAGTATTGTATCAAGATGTTTTTTATCTTGATTGCCGAGCTTTTTTAGTGCCTTCTTAAATTCCGCACCCCAAGTGAGTGCTGCCCAGCTTGGCTCCTCGTCTAGGGTGCTCGGGATTGGCAGTCAGGAGAGCTGGGTTCTGGTTCAGGTTGTGCTACTAGACGAGGTGTGTGAATGGACACGAGTCCCCTCCGTGGCGCCCTGAGCCTCTCAGCTGTACCATCTATCCAGGGAAGGGGTTGTACCTGGCTCTAGTTCCAGAACCATCCAGGACACTCGGTAGAGCTCTGATGGATTGTGCATTGTGTGCATCTCCTGGGGGCTTTGTGGCGGTTTTAGGTCTCGCTGACTCTGGTCATTATGGGATGCCACTGTCTTTTTGTGGGTATCCCAAGTGAGGCGTTCCTCTGTGCACAGACCAAATCTTCATGGCTGCTGTGAGCAATGAGTGTTAATTTTCTTGCTCATTTTCTCTGTCCTGGGGGAAATTTTCTGTTTTGGAAGTGTGATCCTACCCCCTATGCTTTGATGTCTTACTTTTTGTTCTTTGGTTTCAGTCATTGGATCACGTGACACACATTCATTAAGAACCTTCTATGAGCCAAGCACTGAGCAAGCACTCGGGATCCAAAAGATACATTTCCAGCCCTAGAAGAGCTTACATTCTAGTGAGGGAGACCGCACATAAGCAGATCTGTGTGCTGCGAGCAATCTGCATGAGGTAGAGGACTTCCAGCCCAGTTAAGGCCACACTGAGAGAACTGTGCACTGTCCTTTCTCCTGGGATGACCCTGCGTCCTCGGTGCTATCTCCAAATGCCATCAGCCCAGAGCAGCGGATGATTGTCTTCCTGATAGAATGTCCTCTAGGGAGTGCGGAAGGGTTATGTTTTGGATCCACATTTGAATGGGCAAGCTCTGACCTAGAGCTTCCAGTTCCTTCTAACGCCCTTTCTCCCTCCATCCCTCCTCTGGACTGTGGTTCGTTCCTTAGTTTTTTCTAGTCCTGATGGCCCTCAAACCCTGTCTCAAAGCCCTCCTCCTTCTCTGGCTTTCCTCCACTGCCCCAGCCCTCAGGGGACTCTCCCTCACTCTTGTCCAAAGCCTTTGTCAACTAACAGGCGCTGTGCCTGGAGCTTAATGAAGATTTTGTCTAGAGTTCCTTGTTGCTTTAGCGCACCCAGGGTGTTCTGATTTTTGCAGGGAGAGGTTACTTGTCTGGTAGTCAGTAACAGCTGGGAGGGCTCTGTTCCCCGCCCCCCACGCTCCCAGGATGCAAACAGATGCACCTTGCGAGGACTTCCATGTTTTAAACATAATGAATTATGTGCCAATATTTATAAATCAGAAGAACTCACATAAAAATCTGGATTTCTGGCATCCCTTGAAAACGTAGAAGATGTGCCAACTCTGAACCTTATATTCCTCCCTGGCAAAAATTGGCTAGATCTGGTAGCAACTTTTCCTTTAGATGGACCTTGGGTTCTCTGGTTTGCCACAGTCCCCACTACTCCTCAATGTCTACCAGGGGGCTCCCTTTACTCATCCAGCTTACTGTCACGGCCCGCATTGGCATTTGAGATTTTAACCCCTGCTTTCAGCTTTTTTCTTTAAAAGGAGAGCTGGCTCATCAGAGCACTCTGTCCTGGCACATGCTTAGCAAGGCTTAGAGGGAATCTGGCCATAATTGCTGAAGATTTGCTGGGTAGAGGGGGGGAGGGGAAAGTCAGGAGGGTGCTCACTATGAATCCAGTCCATAGATTTTTAGGATCAGTGAACTCACATGGGGATTTGAACTTGGCTGGTACTATTTTGCTTTATCTGAACATGTAGAGATATATTTAGTGTAAATATAAAACAATACATTAAAAAAATTTAAAATTAACTGACGGAGAGCCTACCGTTCTCAGATTTCTACATGTATTTCTCACCCTCTGCGGGCAGTACTATTATTTCCCCCATTTGAGAGCGAGCAAGGGAGTGGAGACTCAGGCTGGTAACTTGCTTAGGATCATGCAACCAGGAAACACGAAGCTGTGGTTGCAGCCTAGCCAGAATGACCCAGGAACCTCGATTTTGGCAGGATTCGGGGCACCGGTAGATGATGGGTTCGTTACTGTTGTTTTCTCTTGCTGGGGTTGTTGCCTCGTTTTCTGAGGATGTTGCCTGTCTCCCTCCTGTCAGGTTGGGGCGTTCTTTCCTTGGTACAGGGTTGAAGTGAGCCGGCCTGAGGGTCTGTTAGATCCGGAGACACGCAGGGGGAAGAGGCTTCAGAAACAAGGGGAGCATGGGGTGGGGTAGGGGGGAGGCAAGAAAGCAGTGGTCCCACACCAGCCGGGGCCAGGTGCCCTTAGACAGTGTGCCTGGATCCTGGAAGCCCAGGGCCCACCAGCCAGCCCCTGGGTATGAGCTCATTGCCAGTGTCCCCGTGTCTGAGGTCAGCACCCTGTTGAGCATCCATCTTGCTGCAGTGGAAGATTTTAGTACCCTTGTCACTTTGCATTGCTTCTGGGCTGCATTCCCTCTTATTTCATTTTCATCTGAAATCCTGAGCTCACCCTCCTGAGCAGCTGACGGGACCATTTATCTCTAAGGCTGCAGCCAGTCGAAAGGCTGCTGACTGCTAAACGGAGCGCTCTGGGTTTTTGCCACCTTGTTTTTGTTCCTGCAGATAGGGATGGGAGACAGAAGAGCGTTTTCCTTTTGGAGCAGCGAAGCTGTCAGAGCTTTAGAGTCTCAGCTCTATCCCCTCTGCCGCAGAGGGCACTGCCCTGGGGGACTCTGTCCCTCCATCTTCTGCCCTTGGGGACTCAAAACCTTAAGAGAGTGTGGCCCGCGCTTTGCAAGTGTCCTGTCAAACGCTCCCGGATCATCAGATTTGGAAGGGCTCCCAGAGATGGCGTTGTTAGACCTTCTCTCAGGGCTCAGATAATCAAACGAGGCTCAGAGAGGGTGAGAGACTTGTGGGCTTTGCATAGCAAATGAGTGGCAGAGCACCACCGGCAGCTCCAGCCGCAGACCTTCTGCCTTATCCCAGCCTCTTGAGGGTCCCAGGAGGCCAAGCCTCAGGGGCCCCCTCCCGACGCACCAACCACCTGGCATGCTTTTCCCCCAGCTCTCTGAGAGGCTGCTCCTTCTCCCAGTCTGCTCGCATCTCAGATGTTCCCTCCTCAGAGAGGCTGCCCCCAACGCACCCCCCCCAACCCAGCCCTCTACCACGTTCTCTCACATCCTCCACTTCTCTCGTCGGCTCAGAGCTCGGCTCAGAGCTCTGATCAGCACCTGAAATGATCCCCTATTAGGGTCGAGCTTGCGTTTTTATGATCTCTCTCATCAGAACACAAGCTCCATGGGGGTAGGACTGTGGGCCGGCTTTTTTTTTTTTTTTTTTTTAAGATTTTATTTATTTATTTGAGAGAGAGAGAGAGAGAGAGAAAGAGCATGCACGAGCACATGAGCAGGGGGAGGGGGAAAGCAGACTCTCCACTGAGCAGGGAGCCTGATGTGGGGCTTGATCCCGGGACTCTGGGATCATGACCTGAGCCGAAGGCAGACACTTAACTGACAACCCAGGTGCCCCGTGCAGGCTAGCTTACTCACTGTTCTTTCTCAAGCACCTGGCACACGAGAGGGCTTCATAACCATGTGTGGGATACAGGAATAAACCTAGCTAGGTGGATTTCGGGGACTCCTTAAACAAAGAAATAGTTTTCAGTAAGCAATGAAAATTGAAACATCTGCAGAAACACCTTCGTTTGCTTTAGATAAGATCTTATTTGCGTAAACAAAATCCACTCTTAAACATGCTTCAGGGCCACGGATTGGTGCATCAGACACCATTTGCTAAGTGCTGGGGCCATGGCATGCCCTGTGCAGGGTGCTGGCCATGCCCAGACCAGGAGAAGCCGGGGTTCACCAGGAGTGTTCTCAAATTGGCTTAAACACAAAGGAAAATCCATCAGGTCACATGGTTGAAAAGTCTAGGTGTTGGTCTGCTTGATCCCAAAGCCTACACTCTTCCAAAGCTACTTAAAAAATTATTGTATGACTTATATACAGTGAAATGCGCAGATCTTAAGTGTATGGTTTGACCAGTTTTGACAAATGCATGTACCTGTGTAATAACACACACCTGTCAAGGAATAGAACATCTTCATTACCCCAGAAAGTTCCCTCAAGTTCCCCACTTCCAGGCAAGCCCTTCCCCAGCCCTGCCGTACCAGGGGCAAACACTCTTCCAATTTCTTTCACCATAGATTAGCTTTGTGTCTTCTGGAATGTCAGGGAATGGCACCGTACAGAATGCACCCTCTTGCGACTGCCTTCCTTTGCTTAGCATCGAGTTTGGTGCTCAACGTCCATGTTGTTGCAAGTGTCAGAAGTTCACCCCCTATTACTCCATGCTGAGCAGTGTTCCCTTGTACAGACCCACCACATTTTCTTTTTCTTTTCATCTGTTGACGGACACTTGGGTTGTTTCCAGTTATGGGCTTCGTGAATAAAGCTGCTGCGAACATCCATGTGGGACTCTTCTTGTGGACGTGGGCACTCATTTTTAATAAATTCCTAGGCAAGAACTTGCGGAATGTAGGTGAGAAAAATCCAAAAATCCCGTGTCCTCAATAGCAATGGTAGACCACCTCCCTGTGCTGGAGGCTTCTGTCTGTAGGTGTGACCGAAGACTGGTTGTGAACTGTGTGGGGGCCCAGACCATAGTAATTCGAAGCACTGTGTTGAGTAGCTGGTCCATACCCAGCATCGATGAGTAGGTGGAAGGCTGAATCTATTTTGGAATGATAGTTGTTTGGAGACAACTCTCCATGGGTGTCTTGCATTTCTGCGTATCTTGCAAGCAGAGGCACTAACTGCCTTCCTTTCCGACTATTAGTTTAGAGGTTGTTTGTGTAGTGAACAGCCTTGGAAGACAGAGATAGTATCTTTCTCCAGAGCAGAAGGTAGGCATGTCTACTGTCCATTATGAAAGATCTGGGTTTCCAAATATTATTCAGACTGACAAAAGAAGGGAATTCTGACACAGGCTATAACATGCATGAACCTTGAGGACATGACACTAAGTGAAACAAGCCAGTCACAAGAAAGACAGATACCATATGATGCCACTTAGATGAGGTCTCTAGAGTAGTTGAATTCAGAGAGACAGAAAGTAGCGTGATAGTTGCCAGAGGCTGGGGGAAGGGCAAATGAGGAGTTGTTGTTTAATGGGTATGAAGTTTCAGTTTTGTAAGAAGGAACAGCTCTGGCGATCTGTTGTATAACAACGAGAATATATTTAATAGAAATGGTTAAGATAGGGATGCCTGGGTGGTACATTTGGTTAAGCATTTGACCCTTGGTTTTAGCTCAGGTCATGATCTCAGGGTCCTGAGTTTGAGCCTGGCACTGGGCTCCATGCTCAGCACAGAGTCTACTTGAGACTCTCTCTCCCTCCTGCTCTGCCTCTCTCTAAAATAAATTAATAAATATTTTATTTTATTTTATTATGTTATGTTAGTCACCATACAATACATCATTAGTTTTTGATGTAGTGATCCACGATTCATTGTTTTCGTATAACACCCAGTGCTCCATGCAGTACGTGCCCTCCTTAATACCCATCACTGGGCTAACCCATCCCCCCACCCCCCTCCCCTCTAAAAGCCTCAGTTTATTTCTCAGAGTCCATAGTCTCTCATGGTTCATCTCTCCCTCTGATTTCCCCCCCTTCATTTTTCCCTTCCTTCTCCTAATGTCCTCCATGCTATGCCTTATGTTCCACGAATAAATGAAATCACCGTATATACAATAGAATATTACTCAGCCATCAGAAAGGATGAATACCCAACTTTTACATCAACATGGATGGGACTGGAGGAGATTATGCTACGTGAAATAAGCCAAGCAGAGAAAGTCAATTATCATAAATAAATCTTTTTAAAAATAGCTAAGATAGTAAATTTTATGTTATGTGTATTTAACACACACACACACACACACACACACACACACACACACACACACACACACACACTTTGGGTTTCCTAAGCGCAGAGTTCCTATCCTATCTTATCCTGTAAGGTGACTCATTGCACGTCTTTGCACTGCCGTATGGGAACTGGAGGTTGGGGAATGGGAGCAGGAAAATGCTGATACTCTGGTTACTGCTGTGCTGTGAATAATAAACTGTCCCTCGTCTCTGACCCAGGGTTCTCACGTCTTCTGCCAGCATCCATAAAGCTGCGGCAGGCTAACTCACTAGCTGCAAGGAGGGTCAATCTCAGACCTTCCATAGTTCTTGACAATAGCAATCTCTGTTGTTTTTATTTAAGTATGCTTAAGTCCTTGTCTGCCTCACTAAACTCAATGCTCCCTTCTTCAGGGCTTCATTCCCAGGGTCTCACACAGTGCGCTTGGCACATAAGAAATGCTCAATAAATATTTGTAGAACGAATGGAGGGCTTGGTAAATGAATGCTGGTCACCTTGATCCCGTTGCCTCTTCTTCAAGAAGAGCACTTCTGGAACAGACGGCCTGGCTTACTCTCCCAGCTCTTTGGAAACAGGCTCCTGGGGGAGCCATCTCTGCTTTGTGCCAGGCTGGTTCTTCCTCTTCTTCCCACCTCCTCCTGCACCAAGGCTACCAAGGAGCTCCTCCTGCACCAAGGCTACCAAGGACACTTCAAGGGGAGGAAAGACCCACTTCTCTCGATCTGCCAGCTGTTGGCTTGTGGTAGTCAAGTATCACCCTCTCCACTTTCCAGAAGAGGAAACAGAGGCTCATGGAGGTAAAGGTCTCATGTAACCCTTGCGCTGGGTTTGGCCACTCACTCTCCAGGCTCCGATGTGTCCAGGTGCTGGGACTTTTGTTCCCATAGAGTACCGGCGGCCCTCTGGCCATCAAGAGGGCTGGATGGGGGTGGAGTGTAGAAGCATCGTGGACTGTTGACAAGAAGTTTGACCCACAGCAGTTCAGTTAGCACGCAACAGGATCACTCGGGGCCTCTGAGCAACTGCCAATGGGCGGCCCTTGCCTGGCTCTGCATAGCTCAGAAGGTTACTTCGCTGGACGTGGGCGGTGTGTGGGGGTAGACTTGTCTTCCTAGGCTCTCTTGATGCTGACTGGAATCCTAGTCTCGCTCCTTGTAGGTCTGGTCCCCTCAGACTCTCAGGCTAGTCGAATCTCCTCCGGCCGCCCCGGGCTGGCTGTCTCTGGCAATTTCTTTGTTCTCTTTTCGTCACATTATGCCTTGTTTCCCTTGGGGCCTCCCATTTATTTTCAAGAGCTTCCTTTTGAAGTAAGGAAAAAAAAAAAACAAAGGAAACTTATCAATTTCTCCTTTAATTTCTGCAGAAACAGCTTCTATTCTCTTCCACATAATGTGGGTCCCTCTGACTTATTGGGGCAGAGTCTATGGGAGGGGTGGGCAGAGAAGGCAACAAAAATATAAATACTCATATTTAAGATAGGACACTGCTATTCAGGAATTGTGGGATGGGATTGGGGCTGAATTAGGGCTTCCAGGTGACATCCCTGGTCAAGTCTGTGTTTATTTATTAAGCATCTACTGTGTGCCAAATGCTTTGTTGATTCATGGACCTTGAGTGCTTAAAAGATATACTTTCTTCTCAGTGATAAATCCTTGGTTCTTGCATTTCCATTCATATGGGCTGGAAATGAAAAATCTGGAGGAAAAAAAAATTAGCGATCAGCAGTAGGAATAGTTTGCATGGCTATCGATGCACCCGTTCATCTTTAAACAAACATTTATTGAGCACCTGCTATGTGCCAAGTCTTTGACTGGATCTTGGGGCTATGGCTTTGGCTATGAGAGGTAAGGTCTCTGTTTCATGTGCCTTAAATATTAAACAAGTAAACGAATCCATATGGAATGACAGATAATGATAAATGAAGGGTGGAAAAGTAACATGGGTGCGTGATATGGGCAGCTCTGGGAGAGTGTTGTCCAAGGCCAGGTACTCTCAACCCACTCAGCAATTACTTCTTGAAGGGCTTAGAGCTGAGTTGCGGATGCTGTGTCCATGCCGCATGTCCCTTGTGTTCTTTTTCTGGTCGCTGTGCTGAGCCACCCTCACCCTCACCCCATTCTCATTGGCTCCTGCCCTGCGTGCATTCCCCCAAACCCAGTCCCTCAGCTGGGTCCGTCAATCCCCTCGTGCCCCGGATCACCCCTTGTGCATCTGCTCCAGCTGCCCTTGCTCCGATACACCAGGCATCTCGCAAGTTCTTCCCCAGGATATCTGCATGGCTTGATCATTCACTTGTATTTAGGTCTTTGCTCAAATGTCACATTCTTGGTGAAGTCTTTCCTGGTCTCCCAGTTTAAAATTCCAACCACGCCACCCCCACTCTAGACCTCTCCATTCCCTATCCTGCTTTCCTTTTCTCCTTAGCTTTTTGTCATCATTTGATCCACTGTATATTTTGATTAGCACTTATTACCCTTAGGTCAGAAGCGATTAGAGGAGGGAGCAGTTGCTGGAATCCAGAGGGAGAGTGCTGTGCGGACAGAGAGAGCTGTCTTGAGTGGGCCAGGGACCCTCCTGTTGAGGGACCCAGGCAGCCTGATGCAACCCCACTCCCCTTCTCCCTCTGATCTTGCTGAGGCTCCCGCTTGGCCAGGCCCAATCAGAGGATGGGGACAATACCTGTCGGCCTCCAAGGGCGCAGAGAAGCTGGGAGAAAGTGATCAAGCAAACTCTTCTTTGGAGCCCCAGGGCTTTGCTAAAGAGCTCTGGGGACATCGTAGTGGGAAATGAGGAGCCCGAAGGATAGGACTTTGATTAACCCCCAACACTTCCACCAGTATGTGTGCGGTGGAGAGAGAACAGAGAATTACAGGGCCTGAATTTGAACTTCACCTCTCCCAATAAGCAGGTCTGTGACTTTGGACAAGTCACGGTGCCCTCTGAGCCCAGATACTCATCTGTTAAATGCAGACAAAAATCTCTGCTCTGCATCTCTTTCTGGATGGTTGTGAGGATTCAGTACAATTCAGGATGTGGGAGTGCTTTGCAAATGGCAGAATCTTGGACAGAATTGGTTATTTTAATCTCAGCTGCCAGTGCATGCTTCCATTGTTGACTCGGAAACTCCAAGTCTAGATGCAAAATGTGTTACTGGTCACCATGAGGACCTGGGAGTGACAGATGTTTTCAGCCAACTGGTCCACTGAAATTGGTTTCTGATGAAAAAATCCACAAAATTCTTAAGATCCCAGATGTTCTGTTACCCATCAGTACGTAAGATACCCAGCTTTTTCTGGGGGGACCTACGGACAAGATCTTGATTCCAGCTTGTTAGATGCTTCAAGCAGTGACCGGTGCTCATCCCTCGTTCCTCCTTCACTCAAGCCAAAGGGAGCACCTCTCTGGCGGAGAGGGAGGACAGCAGGGTGGTGGGCAGGGCTGCGTGCTCCCTACAAAGCTGCAGGAAGAGCAAGGGGGGAACTGCAATCTTCCCTTCTTTGTTCCGGGGCCCACGGGCCATTCAATAGCAGGTAGGAGACACCCCGCAGCCAGAGGCTTGTGGTCCCGGCTCCAGGGATAGCAAGAACATTGCCTGTGGTTGCCAAGGCCTCTAGCTGTAGAGGGCATGTCTCTCTCTCTCTCTCTCTCTCTCTCTTTTTTTTAAAAGATTTTATTTATTTGAGAGAGAGAGAATGAGAGACAGAGAACACGAGAGGGAAGAGGGTCAGAGAGAGAAGCAGACTCCCTGCCGAGCAGGGAGCCCGATGCAGGACTCGATCCCAGGAACTCCAGGATCATGACCTGAGCCGAAGGCAGTCGCTTAACCAACTGAGCCACCCAGGCGCCCGGGCACGTCTCTTTAGCAGTCTGGGCCACTAGCCCAGTGTGAAGTCGGCTAGTGGGCACGCCGCGGCTACTTGCTGTGATTTGGCATTCAGTGCTGGGTACCGCACATTGTGCCAAGTGCGAGGGTTAGAGGCAGTTCTCAGCCAGCCCCTGCTGCCTGCTGCCAGGCTCCAGCTTTGAGAACCAGTCAGAGCCGTGTTTGTTATTGGGGGTGGGGCAAGAGGCCCTCATTTTCTCTGTATGGCAGCTTTGAATACATTCTAGTTCCCTACCGCAGGGTCCCGAGGCTCAGCAGCCTGCTCTGCCACCTCCTTATCCCATATCTTTGGACAAGTTGCTTCCTTTCCTGGGCCTCAGTTTGCCCGCTAGTCAAATGAGGAACTTGTATTTGATATGAGATGTTTCTTCCAATGGGAAAATGTTGTGTTTTTAGGCAAGTTTTCTCAACCCGGCAATATTGACATTTGGGGCGGGATCATTCTT
The DNA here is from genome assembly GCF_009762305.2 of Zalophus californianus. Taxonomy (NCBI): domain Eukaryota; kingdom Metazoa; phylum Chordata; class Mammalia; order Carnivora; family Otariidae; genus Zalophus; species Zalophus californianus. The sequence continues at coordinate 129,635,884 of NC_045602.1, forward strand.
AGTTGTGAGGGGCTCCTGTACGCTGTAGGAGGGTTAGCAGCACCCCTGGTCTCTATCCACTAGATGCCGGCGGCACCCACCCCTAAAGTCGTGACAAACAAAAACCACTCCAGTAAAAAATAATGATGAAAATCCCTTGGAGAGCAAAATTGTGCCAGGTGGAGAACGACTTGATTTTGGGTATGCTGAAGGTTTTGTGGGTTGTGGGAAATATTTCCCCTGGGTATTACTCTGGAGGGTAACTTGTTATCATTATTAGTTACTATATGCATATCTAACTATCGATTGATTGATTGATCGATTGTGTACTATGTGCCAGACGTTGGGAATACAAAATTGAATAAGACAGGGCGCCTGGGTGGCTCAGTCGGTCAGATATTGGGAATATAAAATTGAATAAGATAAGGTGCCTTCGGCTCAGGTCATGATCCCAGGGTCCTGGGATTGAGTCTTGTATGGGAGCCTGCTTCTCCCTCTGCCTCTGCCTCTCTCTCTCTCTCTCTCTCTGACTCTCATGAATAAATAAATAAAATCTTTAAAAAAATGAATAAGACCGGTCTGTCCCTGCCTACACGAAACCTATATTCTAGAAAGGGCTTGGGGACAAAGAGATAATATTCATGTAACCACATGTGTGGTAACACAATTTCAAATATCACCTTGATGAAACAGGTGGGCCCAATGGAATCGTAGGGGTCCTTATAAGAGGGAAGCAGGAGTGTCAGAGTCAGAGAGGAAATGAGATAATGTGCACAGAGCTCAGAGAGGAGAGGGTGCTTGCTACATTGCTGGCTCTGAAGATGGAGATGGGGCTTCAGCCAAGAGATGCAGGCAGCCTCCAGAGGCTGGCAGTCTAGAAGCCTGTCTCCCCTGGCGCCTCCAGAAGGGACACAGCCCTGCTAGGCCCTTGATTTTAGTCCAGTGACACCCATTTTGGACTTTTGATCTCCAGAACTGTAAGAGAATAAATTTGTGTTGTTTTAAGCCCCGACACTCATAGTAATTTGTTAACAGCAGCTGTGCGAAACTCATGCAGCTCCCCAAACTGGGTTTGTCACTTATTCTTGCCACCTCCACTCTAATCTACCCTTCCATTATAATCTTTTTTTTTTTTTTAAGATTTTATTTATTTGACAGAGAGAGACACAGTGAGAGAGGGAACACAAGCAGGGGGAGTGGGAGAGGGAGAAGCAGGCTTCCTGCCGAGCAGGGAGCCGGATGCGGGGCTCGATCCCAGGGCCCTGGGATCATGACCTGAGCCGAAGACAGACCCTTCATGACTGAGCCACCCAGGCGCCCTGTACCCTTCCATTATAATCTTTAAAGTCTATTTCTGGTTTATCCTTTTATCTTTTAAAAATATGATCAAATAGGGGCGCCTGGGTGGCTCAGTCGGTTAAACGTCTGCCTTCGGCTGAGGTCATGATCTCAGGGTCCTGGGAGGAAGCCCCGCATCGGGCTCCCTGCTCAGTGGGGAGTCTGCTTCTCCCTCTGCCCCTGTCCCTCCCACCCCCACTCGTACGCAAGCTCCTTATCTCTCTCAAACAAATAAATAAAATCTTAAAAAAATAAGATCAAATGTATATATTATCAACCATAAATATATAACCAGATGCATATATATTTGTGTCCTTTTCTTAGATTAATAGCGATTTATACATGGTCTTTCTCTTGCTTCTTTCACTTGACCATAGATTATAGGGATCACTCCGCAGCAGCATGTAGATATTCCTCTTTCTCTTTTACTGCTCTATAGAATTCCATTGTGTTGCGGTACCAAATTTGATTTAGTGTTCTTCTTTTGGTGAACATTGGGCTGCTTCTAGTTTTTTGCTCCTCCAAATAGGGCTGGCAGTGTGTATGTCTTCTCTACTTTTGCCAGTGTGTCTTTGGGATAGATTCTGAAATCAAATCGTAAGTGATATGTCATTTTGTAGGTACCGTCAATGTCCTTCATAGGGGTGTCACATTTCGCCTCACCACCTGTAATGTTCGAGAGAGCTGCTTTCCTCCAAACCTGGTCAAAACCACACATTTTCAAATCTTTGGACTTCAGCCAATCTGTAGGGAGAGGTTGGTTACCAGTGTGGATTTAATTGGCATTTTTCTTATTATAAGTGAGGTTGAGCATCTTTTTGGGTGGTTAATAGACCTTTGCATATCTTTTTTGTGAATTGTTCAATAACATTTGTAGTGAATAAGCTGAGCAGTTGGATGAATGAGTGAATGAGTGACTAGATCAGAATTTCCAGGAAGAAGATGGGCTCTTTGAGGCAGGGCTACCAATCTGCTGTTTCTTTGTTTCCCAGCCGCGACCACTCCATCAGACGCCCAACACCACGCCAGGCACCTCACTGGGGCTTGGCAAACATTAATTTTTGTCAGGCAAAGTCAAATCTGATAGCATTTCAATAAAGGTAACGGCAAGCGCGGGCTTGTGAGTATGAGCAACTGGTAAACTGACACGCCAGGTGCTGCCATGGGTGGCTAGGGCTGGGAAGCTGAGCCCCCCTGCAGGTTGGGACAGACACTCCCGAGACACAGTAGCCTTAGCAGGGACCTGCCCCGGGCTGCAAACCTCCGGACGATTCCTGTGCCTGTTCTACACCCACCAGCCTGATCCAGGGGTGGGACATGTTGGCAAGGATGAGAAGAGCCCAGAGGGAATGAGCCATGGTGGAAAGATGACTGGCTTTGAGCCTGGTGGCTCTGGGTTTGAACCCTGGCTCTGCCACTCACTTAGCTCTGAGGACGTGCGTGAGTCCTTTAATCTGCTGGGTCTCTCAGATGCTTCATGCAAAATGAGGATCGTTGCGTCTTCAGCATCGTTCGTGGATTATTTGTGAAGTCTATATCTGGCAGCTGTGGTTATGCCAGTAAGTGTCATGGATTCCGGCATTCCTAGTATAAGAGAGGCCTGGGGCTATGTGATTTCACGTACCATCCCATGTATTCCTCCCATAAGCCCTTGTGAGGTAATACCATGAGCATCGTTCTCGCTCAAATGAGGAAATTGAGGGACAGAGGTTAGTAATGGTCTGAGGTCTCAGATCTACTGAGTGGCGGAGGAAGGAGATGAACCCAGGCAAATTGCCTCGCAAGCCAAGGTGCTCCCCTGCCTTGCTCTCCATAGCTAATTCTGCAGACCACATGCTGGGCCTCACCTGGAGGCCAGTGAACCAGACCTGGCCCCTCAAAGGACTTTGCCCCTTGTGGTGGGAGGTCTTCTGGACTGGCTGTGTCATCTGCAGGGTCCAGTGCAAAATGAAAATGCAGGGCCCTTGTTAAGCAAAAATATTAATAATTTTAAGACAGTAGTAACAGGGCATTCAACCAAATGCAGGGTCATTCTGAATGGGGGGCCCACAGGTTGTACGCCCCTGCAGCTGGCCCTGGTGGTCTTGACTGGGCTCTGCCTCCCTGCCGGCTCCTGGGCTCCCTCTGGATGCCTTGCTAACCTCCTACCTTCTTCTGAAGACTCAAGGGAAACCCTGAGATCTGCTGAGTGGCCCCCAACACGAACCCTGAAAATCTTCATGACCAGGTCTGCATAATAGGGTTGCATGTGACTCAGGCTGGCCAAGAACCCCAACATGCCCAGGTGAGATTAGGAAAGTCTCCAGATAATAATTACATTAATTATTAGTTATAGTAATAATAATAATATTTATATTTTATTAATTTATTATAATTATATATAATTTAATTTTACAAATTTATTCATTTAATTAATATAATAATAATTATTATTATGCCTGTCAACAGTAGTTTACTCTGTGTTCAGCATTCATATTTTTGCAGGTTATAGACTTCCTGAAAAATCAATGTTACTGAGCCAGGCTGTTTATGTCCCGAGTTATAAACTGTCTTCTCTTTCTTGTTCTGGAAAACTCCTAATGCCACAGCTTTCTGCAAAATTCAGCACAAGATTCTGGCACCTTTCAAATAGTTGACAAAAAGGAAGAACGCCCTTCTCATCTCCCACCCAACACACACAGAACATTAATTAATTACCTCAGTATAAATACAATCCTGTAGGGTAACGTTCCCAGCCAAGACTTGTCTTCACACAGGCCTGTGTCCAGTTTGCTGCTTACACCTGGATTCATAATTTGGGAGCCTGGTCCATGTCACCTGAACGAAAAAGCTGCTTGGACTAAACTCACAAGCAGGTGGAACAACCAGGCATCGATGTGACCAGCCTTAAAACAGGGGACCTGTGATGGGTGGCCAGAAGGACATTGAGTCATTCGCGTGGGATGTTAGGGTGCCCCCCCAGCCCAGGGAATTTGGCATATGTCTAATCTTGACCTCTCAGGGGTCTCTTTGCAGTAGGTTTAAATCTTAGCCCACAAAAATTGGACACGCTCTTCAGGCTGGTAAATTCAATTTCAGTCATTCATGGGGTTCTCTATCTCCCCCATAATCATCAAAGCAGCGAGAACACCCTTGTTTCTGTCCCATATTTGGGGCACAGGTATCTTCACCGAGGGTGGGCGTCCCAATGCACCTTCCTAGGACACACATCCTTAGCTGGGGGCAATACATGCTGCTAAACATCGTCCAGCTGCAGGAAAGCCCTCCACAAAACAAAGGATTATCCTTCCCCAAATGTCAGGTGTGCTTGGATTGAGAAACGCTGCCTTTAGAGATTCACAAAACTCTTTGTTCCCAGCCTTTGGAGCTCTGACCACTTCATAGGCTGGGGACCACTTTTCCTTCCCTTCGCGTTGTTTTGAATGTAACTCTCCTCTCTATTCTTGTTGACGTCTAGGGTACTTCACCCTTTGAAGAGCTTAGTCTTTACCAGACATGAACTGTGACTCATGATGCCCACAACCCAGAGCTAGATACTGGCCTCTTCCCAGCTTCCCTTGCAGCGAGAAGCTACTATGTGACACACTTCTGGCCAATGAGATGCACAGGGAAATGTGGTAGGGGCTTCTGGAAAAGAGACTGCTCCTAGAGTGAGGTGTTCTGGAGAGGAGAGCTGGCTGGTGTCAACCCCCATAGCCTCCTTCCTGGAGCACTCATGTGGGGATGTGATGAGTGGGCCTGTGGCAGCCATCTTGCAACCATGAGGTAAGTCAGGAGAATCATATAGATGCTTGACCTCTGTGAGCCGCTGAATGAACCTGGAACCATCCACCTACAGGCATCTTGTTAAATAAGCCACAAATGTCCTTGAGGTTCAGACCACACTTGATACACTTGGGCAAAAGCCTTCTGTCTTACTCTTGTGTAAGAAGAGGAGAATAAATACTTATTGAATAAAGTTGTTTTGGAGATTTAATGAGATGATATATGTAAACATTTGTCTAAGTGCTTGGCATACAATAAATAATGTATTGTAAATGTTTTTATTATTGTCCCTGTGAATGGAATTAATAAGGAATGATATTGTGGGTCTTCCGGTAAGTTTCTTCTACTGATACATTGTTCACTCCATTACCCAACAAATATGCATTAAAGCCTGCCATGCTAAGATAGTGTAATGGTAGGAGATCATTTTAAAAGAATACAGTTAGAGGGAAACAATACCCAAGAAGCTGCCTTAGATCCCATCAAAATTCCCTTTCATTTAAGAGCAATATTTTGCAAACTTTAGTTCTCTGCCTTCTGCCTTTATGTTTGTCATATCTATTTACCACATCCATGCTGCAGCATAATAGCTGTGCTATTATTGACTTAGAGCTTTTCTTTATAACAACTTACTCTTTTTGGTTAAATAGATTTATTTTAAACAGAAATTTTATATCACTGCGGTAAAGGGAAAATCAAAATCACTTGACATAAACAAAAAACAGATCCAAAATATAAATGCAATACAAGATTCTCTGATGTTACTAGATTAAAATAAAATAATTTTTTTGTGTGCTACCTAAAATCATCTTGCACACCACAGCTTTACCTGTGTACTGCACTTAGCAAAACACTCAAGAGGATAATCAGATTGGGTGAAAAAAAACTTAACGTTGAAAACTACCTAAGATTCATAAATGCTGCAGTGGGTCTTGACATAGGAGTTACACGTAAATAGTATGATTATTATACCTAATTGTTCTTCAGCAGTTTATCATAATTAGAGGAATGTTACTATGAAATATAGTGTGACTTTCTGGTTGACAACATTTCCCCCCTTTTTTATTAATTTTATTAACATCTCTTTATCATAATCCCCAAGATATTTCACAGTGAATGTAGGGAATCCAATAATACCTTTCAACGCTAATTTACTCTGTGGTCGGCGTTCACATTTAGTTAACTTTTGCAAGTTATGGACTTTTTGAAAAATCAATGCTACTGAATCAGTCTGTTTATGTCCAGAGTTATAAATTGTTTCTTCTTTCTTGTTCTGGAAAACTCTTAATGCTGCAGTTTCTTAATGCTGCAGTTTGTGCAAAATTTAGCATAAAATTCCAACACTTTTCAGATTGTTGACAAAAAGTTCACTCCCTTACCACCCAATGCACATGTACAATTTCAAGAATATATGTATAATAAATTGCCCTTGAATAAATCTGAACCTGAATCACTCCGCCTATGGGAAGTATCTTCATTCCGGATTATTTTGTGATTGTCAGTCGAAGTCATGGGAGGTGGGAGTAAGATCTTTTGAAGAGAATAGACACTCTCATTGTCAGTTGTCCTGGGAGAAGAGCTGAGAATGAGGTCGGGAGCTGGGTCTAGGATGGAGCTGTTCAGAAAGAGCAACTTTGGAAATAGGTATGATTTAAAGGTTGATAGAAACATCTTGGGGATGGTGGTCCTTAAGGATGTGGTCGGGTCCGGCAACCTATGGAATGAGGGAGAATATTTGCAAATCATATATCTGATAAAGGGCTAATATCTACATAAAGAACTCCTACAACTCAACAACAAAAGGACAGCCTTATTTATTTATTTATTTATTTATTTTTATTACTATGTTCAGATAGCCAACATATAGTACATCATTAGTTTTTGAGGTAGTGTTCAACGATCCATTACTTGCTTATAACACCCAGTGCTCATCACATGTACCTAATTTAAAAATGAGCAAAGAACTTTCTCCAAAGAAGATATACAAACAGCCAACAAGCATATGAAAAGATGCTCAACATCACTCATCACAAGGGAAATGCAAATCCAAATCACAATGAGATATCACCTCACACCCATTAGGATGGCTACTGCCAAAAAATAGAAAATGTCAAGTGTTGGCAAGGATGTGGAGCGATTGGAACCCTTGTGCACTGTTTGTGGGAATATAAAATGGTGCAGCCGCTACGGAAAACAGTATGATGAATCCTCAAAAAATTAAACAAAGAATTATCATATGATCCAGCAACTATACTTCTGGGTATGTGCCCAAAGGACTTGAAAGCGGAGACTGGAAAATATATTAGTACAACCATATTCATAGCAGCCTTATTCATAATAGCTGAAAGATGAAAGCAACCCAAATGTCCATCAGTCACATTCCAAGTGTCCACCGATGAATGGATAAACAGAATGTAGTATATCCATGCAGTGGATATGATTCAGCCTTTAAAAGGAAGGAAATGACGGAGGCTACCACATGGATGAACCCCGAGGACATTATGCTAAGGGAAATAAATCAGTCACAAAAAGACAAATACTGTGGATCCCACTTACATCAGGTCCCTAGAGCAGTCAAGTTCATAGAGACAGAAAGCAGAATGGTGGTTACCAGGGGATTCAGGGAGTTGTTTAATGGATACAGAGTTGCAGAGTTGCAAGGTAAAAAGAGTTCTGGAGATTGGTTGCACAATAATGTGAATGTAGTTGACACGGCACACTCACAAATGGCTAAGATGGTAAATTTTACCTTATGTGTATTTTACTACAATTACAAACAAAAAGAATGTGGAGGGGTCCCTCGGGATATTACTGATCTCCCTGCCAATATGGGCAAGTGATGGCTTAGGGTCAGTGAACCTTGAATTATCAGAGAAAATATGACTCTGCTTTATAGTTACAGACTAGAAGCATGTCAGTTACTACGTAGAAAAGCATCTTCCCTCTGCCCAGCTGGAGCCTGAGGAAGGTTTGTTGGAGGGGTTCGTGTCTGGAACTGGGTAGGCCAGAGCTGTCTTTCACATGCTTGTGCAGGTATGCTCACCATCACACCTGCTGACAGGCCAGCCGTTTCTTCAATGCTTGGGGTAGCTAGAAAATTGGATTTCAGAGTGCTTTAAAGTTAGAGAGCTCAACTTGCATTCCCACCAACAGTGTAAGAGGGTTCCCCTTTCTCCACAACCTCTCCAACATTTGTTGTTTCTTTCCCTGTCCATTTTTGCTATTCTAACTGGTGTAAGGTGGTATCTCAATGTGGCTTTGATTTGAATTTCCCTGATGGCTAATGATGATGAACATTTTTTCATGTGTCTGTTAGCCATCTGTATGTCTTCCTCAGAGAAGTGTCTTTTCATATCTTCTGCCCACTTTTTGACTTGATTATTTGTTTTTTGGGTGTTGAATTTGAGAAGTTCTTTATAGATCTTGGATACCCCAGCCCTTTATCTGTAGTGTCATTTGTAAATATCTTCTCCCATTCTGTGGGTTGCCTCTTTGTTTTGTTGACTGTTTCCTTTGCTGTGCAGAAGCTTTTTATCTTGATGAAGTCCCAAAAGTTCATTTTTGCTTTTGTTTCACTAGCTTTTGGAGATGTATCTTGAAAGAAGTTGCTGTGGGTGATGTCAACGAGGTTACTGCCTATGTTCTCCTCTAGGATTTTGATGGAAAACAGTGTGGAGGTTCCTCAAAAATTTAAAAATAGAGCTACCCTATGACCCAGCAATTGCACTCCTGGGTACCCCAAAGGCACAGATGTAGTGAAAAGAAGGGCCATATGCACCCCAGTGTTCATAGCAGCAATGTCCACAATAGCCAAACTGTGGAAAGAGCCGAGATGCCCTTCAACAGATGAATGGATAAAGAAGATGTGGTCCATATATTCCACAATGGAATATTACTCAGCCATCAGAAAAGATGAATACCCAAATTTTACATCAACATGGATGGGACTGGAGGAGATGATGCTAAGTGAAATAAGTCAAGCAGAGAAAGCCAATTATCATATGGTTTCGCTTATTTGTGGAACATAAGGAATAACATGCAGGACACTAGGAGGAGGAAGGGAAAAATGAGGTGGGGGGAGATCGGAGGGAGAGATGAACCATGAGAGACTATGGACTCTGAGAAACAAACAGGGTTCTAGAGGGGAGGGGGGTGGGGGGCTGGGTTAGCCCGGTGATGGGTATTAAGGAGGGTACCTACCTCATGGAGCACTGGGTGTTATACGCAAACAATGGATCGTGGATCACCACATCAGAAACTAATGATGTGGGGGGCGGAGCAAGATGGCGGAGGAGTAGGAGACCTAGATTTCGTCTGGTCTCAGGAATTCAGCTGAATAGGGATCAAACCATTCTGAACACCTACGAACTCAACAGGAGATCGAACAGGAGAGTAGCAACAACTCTCTGAACAGAGAAGCGACCACTTACTGGAAGGTAGGGCGTGCGGAGAAGTGAATCCGAGGCGATATTCGGGAGGATAGACGGCGGGGGAGGGGGCCTCCGTCGGCCGCTTCTGGCAAGTGCTAGAGCCGCGGAGCACAAAATCGGACCTTTTAGAAGTCGGCTCGGCGGAGGGACGTCGCTGCAGTGGCTAAACAGGGGGTGGAATCCTCCCGGGACAGTGTGGTCTCAGGACCCTCGGGGTCACAGAGAGACCGGGGGTGCCTGAGTGCGGCAGAGCTCCCGGGTATCGGAGCAGGGAAGCCGGCTGCAGAGACGGAGCAGAGTCGCGGGCTCTCAGCTCTGGGTTGCCACAAACTGTGATCTGTGGCCCAGTCGGGGCACGGCTCCCCCAGCAGGGACCCAACAAGCAGCAGATCCGGGGAGACTCCCCTTCCTTCCCGGGGAGGAGCGGTGCGGGAACGCACTGCAGGGATCTCCTGGGTTTGGAGACTCCGAGCGGGGTCGGGTGCCAGAGATAGCAACGCTTTATCACAGGCCGGGTGAGCACGGAGTGCGGCCAGAGACCGGGGACACGGGAGTGACTGCTTTTCTCTGGGGGCGCACTGAGGAGTGGGGCCCCGAGTTCTCGGCTCCTCCGGGCGGAGACTGGGAGGCCGCCATTTTCGCCCTGGTCCTCCAAAGCTGTACCGAGAGCTTGCAGGGAACAAAAGCTCCTGAGAGCAAACTGGAGCAGCTTCCTTAGCCCGGACCGATAAGGGCGGGGCAATTCCGCCTCCGGCAAAGACATTTGGAAACCACAGCAACAGGCCCCTCCCCCAGAAGATCAGCACAAACAGCCAGCAAGCCAAGACCAAGTTGATCGATCAAGGAGAATAGGAGAACTCCAGCGCTAGGGGAATACTGCACATAGATTCATGGCTTCTTTTTTTTTTTTTTTTTTTTTTACCATGATTCATTATTTCATCAAAGTTAATTTTTGTTGACTTTCTTTTATTTTTCTTTTTCCCTTTTTCAACCAACATCTTATAAATCCCTTTTTTAAAAAAAAAACATTTTTTATTTTTTTTTCATTTTTAGAGTCATATTTTATCCCTTCATAGTAGTTATCCTTGTTTTTGGCATATATATATAAGTTGTTCTCTCTTTAAAATTTTGAGGTACAGTTTCTTCTAACAGATCAAAATATACCCTAAACCACTAGTGTATGGCTTTGTTCTAGTCTCCTGCCTGATCACATTCTCTCCCTTTTTCCTTTTTTTTTTTTCCTTAAATCTTCTTTCTTTTTTCAAACAACTTATCTTACCAAGTCCTTTTATAAAATCTTTTATAATTTTCATCTTTACACTCATCTTCCATCCCTTCATTGTATCAACCCTTATTTTGTACATATATGTCTTTCTTCCTTTAAAATTTTAGGAGGCACTTTTTTCTAACAGACCAAAATACGCCCAAAATCTAGTGTGTGGCACTGATCTATGCACTAGCCTGATCATATTTGATCATATTCTGCCTTTTTTGAATTGTTTTGTTTTTGTTTTTATCTTTTTTTTTCTTTTTCTCTTTCTTTTTTCTTTCTTTCCCTTTCTTTTCCCCTGGTTTCAGGTCTTTTCTGATTTGTATACAGTATATTTGCTGGGGACGTTGTAAACCTGTTAGCCTTTTGTTCTCTCATTCATCTATTCTCCTCTGGACAAAATGACAAGACGAAAGAAATCACCTCAGCAAAAAGAACAAGAGGTAGTACCGTCAGCCAGGGACCTACTCAATACGGACATTAGTACGATGTCGGACCTAGAGTTCAGAATCATGACTTTAAAGATACTAGCTGGGCTTGAAAAAAGCGTGGAAGTTATTAGAGAAACCCTTTCTGGAGAAATAAAAGAACTAAAATCTAACCAAATCGAAATCAAAAAGGCTATTGATGAGGTGCAATCAAAAATGGGGGCACTAAATGCTAGGATAAATGAGGCAGAAGAGAGAATCAGCGATATAGAAGACCAAATGATGGAAAATAAAGAGGCTGAGAAAAAGAGAGAGAAACAACTACAGGATCACGAGGGCAGAATTCGAGAGATAAGTGATACGATAAGACGAAACAACATTAGAATAATTGGGAACCCAGAAGAAGAAGAGAGAGAGAGAGGGGCAGAAGGTATATTGGAGCAAATAATAGCAGAGAACTTCCCTAATGTGAGGAAGGAAACAGGCATTAAAATCCAGGAGGCACAGAGAACCCCTCTCAAAATCAATAAAAATAGGTCAACACCCCGACATCTAATAGTAAAACTTACGAGTCTCAGAGACAAAGAGAAAATCCTGAAAGCAGCTCGGGAGAAGAGATATGTAACCGACAATGGTAGAAACATTAGATTGGCAACAGACCTATCCACAGAGACCTGGCAGGCCAGAAAGGACTGGCAAGATATCTTCAGAGCACTAAACGAGAAAAATATGCAGCCAAGAATACTATATCCAGCTAGGCTATCATTGAAAATAGAAGGAGAAATAAAAAGCTTCCAGAACAAACAAAAACTAAAGGAATTTGCAAACACGAAACCAGCCCTCCAAGAAATATTGAGAGGGGTCCTCTAAGCAAAGAGAGAACCTAAAAGCAGCAAAGAGCAGAAACGAACACAGACAACAGACAGTTAACAGTCACCTTACAGGTAATACAATGGCACTAAATTCATACCTTTCAATAGTTACCCTGAATGTAAATGGGCTAAATGCCCCAATCAAAAGACACAGGCTATCAGATTGGATTAAAAAACAAGACCCATCAATATGCTGTCTGCAAGAGACTCATTTTACACCCAAAGACACCCCCAGATTGAAAGGGAGGGGGTGGAAAACCATTTACCATGCTAATGGACACCAAAAGAAAGCTGGGGTGGCAATCCTTATATCAGACAAACTAGATTTTAAAACAAAGACTGTAATAAGAGATGAGGAAGGACACTATATCCTACTTAAAGGGTCTATCCAACAAGAAGATCTAACAATTGTAAATATCTATGCCCCGAACATGGGAGCAGCCAATTATATAAGGCAATTAATAACAAAAGCAAAGAAACACATTGACAACAATACAATAATAGTGGGGGACTTTAACACCCCCCTGACTGAAATGGACAGATCATCTAAGCAAAAGATCAACAAGGAAATAAAGACTTTAAATGACACACTGGACCAAATGGACTTCACAGACATATTCAGAACATTCCATCCCAAAGCAACGGAATACACATTCTTCTCTAGTGCCCATGGAACATTCTCCAGAATTGATCACATCCTAGGTCACAAATCAGGTCTCAACCGGGACCAAAAGATTGGGATCATTCCCTGCATATTTTCAGACCACAATGCTTTGAAACTAGAACTCAACCACAAGAGGAAAGTCGGAAAGAACTCAAATACATGGAGGCTAAAGAGCATCCTACTAAAGAATGAATGGGTCAACCAAGAAATTAAAGAAGAATTAAAAAAATTCATGGAAACCAATGAAAATGAAAACACAACTGTTCAAAATCTTTGGGATACAGCAAAGGCAGTCCCGAGAGGAAAGTATATAGCAATACAAGCCTTTCTCAAGAAACAAGAAAGGTCTCAAATACACAACCTAACCCTACACCTAAAGGAGCTGGAGAAAGAACAGCAAAGAAAGCCTAAACCCAGCAGGAGAAGAGAAATCATAAAGATCAGAGCAGAAATCAATGAACTAGAAACCAAAAGAACAGTAGAACAGATCAACGAAACTAGGAGCTGGTTCTTTGAAAGAATTAACAAGATTGATAAACCCCTGTCCAGACTGATCAAAAAGAAAAGAGAAATGACCCAAATCAACAAAATCATGAATGAAAGAGGAGAGATCACAAGCAACACCAAAGAAATACAAACAATTATAAGAACATATTATGAGCAACTCTATGCCAGCAAATTAGATAACCTGGAAGAAATGGGTACATTCCTAGAGATGTATCAACTACCAAAATTGAACCAGGAAGAAATAGAAAACCTGAACAGACCTATAACCACTAAGGAAATTGAAACAGTCATCAAAAATCTCCCAAGAAACAAAAGCCCAGGGCCAGATGGCTTCCCAGGGGAATTCTATCAGACATTTCAAGAAGAATTAATACCTATTCTCCTGAAACTGTTCCAAAAAATAGAAATGGAAGGGAAACTTCCAAACTCATTTTAGGAGGCCACCATTACCTTGATCCCAAAACCAGACAAAGACCCCATCAAAAAAGAGAACTACAGACCAATATCCTTGATGAACATGGATGCAAAAATTCTCACTAAAATACTAGCCAATAGGATCCAACAGTACATTAAAAGGATTATTCACCACGACCAAGTGGGATTTATTCCTGGGCTGCAAGGCTGGTTCAACATCCGCAAATCAATCAACGTGATACAATACATTAACAAAAGAAAGAACAAGAATCATATGATCCTCTCAATAGATGCAGAAAAAGCATTTGACAAAGTACAACATCCTTTCTTGATCAAAACTCTTCAGAGTATAGGGATAGAGGGTACATACCTCAATATCATAAAAGCCATCTATGAAAAACCTACAGCGAATATCATTCTCAATGGGGAAAGGCTGAGAGCTTTTCCCCTAAGGTCAGGAACGCGGCAGGGATGTCCACTCTCACCACTGCTATTCAACATAGTATTAGAAGTCCTAGCCACAGCAATCAGACAACAAAAAGAAATCAAAGGCATCCAAATCGGCAAAGAGGAAGTCAAACTCTCACTCTTTGCAGATGATATGATACTGTATGTGGAAAACCCAAAAGACTCCACCCCAAAACTGCTAGAACTCATACAGGAATTCAGTAAAGTAGCAGGATATAAAATCAATGCACAGAAATCAGTGGCATTCCTATACACCAACAACAAGACAGAAGAGAGACAAATCAAGGAGTCGATCCCATTCACAATTGCACCCAAAACCATTAGATACCTAGGAATAAATCTAACCAAAGAGGCAAAGGATCTGTACTCAGAAAACTATAAAATACTCAGGAAAGAAATTGAAGAAGACACAAAGAAATGGAAAAACGTTCCATGCTCATGGATTGGGAGAATCAACATTGTGAAGATGTCAATGCTACCTAGAGCAATCTACACATTCAATGCAATCCCCATCAAAATACCATCCACTTTTTTCAAAGAAATGGAACAAATAATCCTAAAATTTGTATGGAACCAGAAGAGACCCAGAATAGCCAGAGGAATACTGAAAAAGAAAAGCAAAGCTGGCGGCATCACAATTCTGGACTTCCAGCTCTATTACAAAGCTGTCATCATCAAGACAGTATGGTACTGGCACAAAAACAGACACATAGATCAATGGAACAGAATTGAGAGCCCAGAAATGGACCCTCAACTCTATGGTCAACTTATTTTTGACAAAGCAGGAAAGAATGTCCAATGGCAAAAAGACAGTCTCTTCAACAAATGGTGTTGGGAAAATTGGACAGCCACATGCAGAAGAATGAAACTGGACCATTTCCTTACACCACACACAAAAATAGACTCCAAATGGTTGAAAGACCTAAACGTGAGACAGGAGTCCATCCAAATCCTAAAGGAGAACACAGGTAGCAACCTTTTCGACCTTAGCCGCAGCAACTTCTTCCTAGAAACATCGCCAAAGGCACGGGAAGCCAGGGCAAAAATGAACTATTGGGATTTCATCAAGATAAAAAGCTTCTGCACAGCAAAAGAAACAGTCCACAAAACCAAAAGACAACCGACAGAATGGGAGAAAATATTTGCAAATGACATATCAGATAAAGGGCTAGTATCCAAAATCTATAAAGAACTTATCAAACTCAACACCCAAAGAACAAATAATCCAATCAAGAAATGGGCAGAAGACATGAACAGACATTTCTCCAAAGAAGACATCCAAATGGCCAACAGGCACATGAAAAAGTGCTCAACATCGCTCGGCATCAGGGAAATCCAAATCAAAACCTCAATGAGATACCACCTCACACCCGTCAGAATGGCTCAAATTAACAAGTCAGGGAACGACAGATGTTGGCGGGGATGTGGAGAAAGGGGAACCCTCCTACACTGTTGGTGGGAATGCAAGCTGGTGCAACCCCTCTGGAAAACAGTATGGAGGTTCCTCAAACAGTTGAAATTAGAGCTACCGTTCGATCCAGCAATTGCACTACTGGGTATTTACCACAAAGATACAAATGTAGGGACCCGAAGGGGTACGTGTACCCCAATGTTTATAGCAGCAATGTCCACCACAGCCAAACTGTGGAAAGAGCCAGGATGTCCATCGACAGATGAATGGATAAAGAAGAGGTGGTATATATACACAATGGAATATTATGCAGCCATCAAAAGGAATGAGATCTTGCCATTTGCAACGACGTGGATGGAACTGGAGGGTGTTATGCTGAGTGAAATAAGTCAATCAGAGAAAGACATGTATCACATGACCTCACTGATATGAGGAATTCTTAATCTCAGGAAAGAAACTTAGTGTTACTGGAGTGGTGGGGTGTGGGAGGGATGGGGTGGCTGGGTGATAGACATTGGGGAGGGTATGTGCTACGGTGAGCGCTGTGAATTGTGCAAGACTGTTGAATCACAGATCTGTACTTCTGAAACAAATAACGCAACATATTTTAAGAAAAAAGAAAAAGAAGAAGATAACAGGAGAGGAAGAAAAGGGGAGTATGTCGGAGGGGGAGACGAACCATGAGAGATGATGGACTCTGAAAAACAAACTGAGGGTTCTAGAGGGGAGGGGGGTAGGGGGATGGGTTAGCCTGGTGATGGGTATTGAGGAGGGCACGTTCTGCATGGAGCACTGGGTGTTATGAACAAACAATGAATCATGGAACACTGCACCAAAAACTAATGATGTAATATATGGTGATTAACATAACAATAAAAAAATAAAAAAAATAAAAACTAATGATGTATTGTATGGTGACTAACATAACATAATAAAATTAAAAAAAAAAAAAAAGAAAGCTCATTCCCTTGAGGAGTCAGTGCTAGGAGGCAGTGTCTCCTTCAGCCAGCAAGGAAGACATCCCCATTCATGGGTGGCTGATTTTGGCACACTGTCTGGATTTAAAAGACTTCCCTGGGATTTGAGGGCTTACCTCTCTGTGACTCTAGCTCCCCACACGTTCGGGCCCCTGAACTTGTTACTGGATAATTGCAATTGCTTCCCTGATTGCCTCCCCCCTGGAATCAAATAAATTCCTCACGATGCAGTCCAAATCCTTCTCAGAGTGCAGCTGTATTTCCCTCTGAAGACAGTCTGAACGCAGTTTAGCATTTGCGGTTCTCCGCGTGGTTCTAAGCCACGCCCCCCAACCCTGGCCCCCTCAGATCTTTTGCATGTGGCGGCTGAATGGACATGAACTCCTCTCTGCACTCAGCCCCACTTTCTTGTTTCTGGCCTTTGTCCTTGTCCCTCCTCCATCCCGGACCCTCGCCTCTCAATCTTGTCTGTCCTTAAAGGTCCACCGGAATAAATCCGCTCCTGCAGGGAGACCCCAGGACTCCCGGTCTGTTTGCGGCTTTTGATCAATCTGGTCACCTGCTACATTGCACTATTACCATCTGTGTACTTCTGAGTGTTTCTCTGGCTGGTTTCCAGGCTTCTTGGGTACACGAGGCACCTGTGACTCATTTCTGCATATCTTGCTGTGATTATGGGAGTGGCGAAGCCGCATGACCACAGGGAAAGACAGGTACTGTGAGTGGGGAAGGGTCTGGCTGAGATACCATAGGGAGCTATGGATAGCTAGAGAGGGCATGCCCATCTCGGGGAAAATTGTTGCTGTGGGAGAATCCAGCCCCGAGCTGCCAGAGCCTCTGTTTTTCTAAGAGAAGCCTGAAATCAGAGTGTTTCTGTGAAACCTCACAGAAAGGGCCACATTCGGCCTGTGGCCTCTAGTTTGATGCTGTTGACATCCTGGCATGACACCTACCCCCAAAATACATTAGTGAGTGAACAGCTGCACACGGAATAGCTCAGAAAGGAAAACCAGCTCACCCCACAAGCTACTGTGTCTGTCATGGGAAGCACTGGTTTGTTGGTATTGAATTCGCCAGAAACGGTAGCTGTCCTAGTTATGGAGGACTTACCCTGGGCTGCGCCTGGTTGTAGGTCCTTCAGGGGAATGTGCTGATTTCAGTAACCTGACAGCCCTGGGAGGCAGGCACTACTATTATGCCTGGAAGGGCGAAGTGACCCCAGCCACGTGGCAGAGACGGCTTGCCTGGCGCCCAGCCAGGGTTTGAAGCCGGGATCTGAGACCGGAGCCAAGTTGCTTTGCCACCACACCTGCAGGACAGCCTCTGAGACCGCACTATGCTTTTAGGTGACTGCTGTCACAGACTTCCCTCGTCCTAACCTTGAGACGCTGCTGTACAGTAAGCAGGGCTGGTGACAGGTTCCCATGTTGGAGATAAGACTGAGCCACAAGGAATGGAGAGAGTCACACCCCAGACGACACTGCTGGTTGGGAACAGAGCCCGCACGCAAAGCTATCTTCATTCCACCTGCATCCTCATTATGTTGGTTTAACTCCATTTTGGGCTCCCTCTCTGGGTCCAGTGCTTCCCAGAGTGACTTAGTCCATTTGGATTCATCAGGTTTGTTGAAACAGGGAAGCAGGGGGCCTGGCAGATAAGGGGCTGGGGAAAGGCAAGGTAAACACAATTAAGCACCATTAGTGGGTCCTGAAGTGTGAACGAAGTGACAGCAATGTGAGAATAAATAATTAGGTTGGAGAGGAAGACCACAGATGCGGGATGTGGGCTCGCTGCTGTTTCACAGGGATATGGGCTGGGGTGGGGGGCGGCGATCCCAGGGTAGCGCCTGCCTCGACTTCCTGTCGCGGGGGAACAACGCCCTCAGCCAGCCTGGCATTTGGGGACCTACGCTACCTGCCGCTCTTCCAAGCAAACCCCATCTCCTGAAACAGCTTTCTTTGTTCTTCCTGCTAGTCAGCACTCAGGATAATAATAATATTATTATTAACAAGCTAATTTTTATTAAGGGATTATGGACCTGGTACTATTTTAAGGGCTTTATAGGTTTTAATTTATTTAACAATTCTAGCAACTCATAGATAGGTTTATTACTATTCCCTTTTGACAGATGAAGAAACAAGGGGCATAGAGAAGCGAAGCTTACTCAGAGGACTTTGAATGTACACAGTGTAGCTTGAAAGCCTGTGCCCTTGGCTCAGCGGGCCGCGTGCCCATCGGATTAGTCCCTTTTCTCAAGGTGATGCCTATTGTCAGACAACGGTATTTCTTTCCAGGCCCTCTAGCTCTCTCTCTCTCTCTCTCTCTCTCGATCTCTCTCTCTCTCTGTTTTATAACATAGAAGCCCAGACCTTCGTATCATATGCTACCTATTTTTTTCTGCCTTCCTTTTAAAAATACATTTACATATTAATACACACAGATCCAGCCCATTCTTTTTTGTGTTGTGGTGGCAAAATATATGTAACAAAATTTACCATTTCAACCATTTTAAAAAAATTATTTTTATTTTTTTCATACTAAGTCCCATTTTAACCATTTTTAAGTGTACGGTTCAGTGACATTATATTCACATTGTTCCATAACCATTACCATCATCCATCTTCAGAACTTTCTTATTTCCCTAAACTGAAACTTTATGCCCAATAAACAATAATTCCCGATTCCCCCTCGCTCCTCACAGCCCCTGGCAACCACCATTCAACTCTCTGTCTCTATGAATTGACAACTGTAGGTACTTTATATAAATGGAATCATACACTACTTGTTCTTTTTGTGTCTGACTTATTAGCATAATGTCCTCAGGGTTCATTTGTATTGTAGCATGTGTTTGAATTTCATTCTCTTTTAGGCTGAATAATATTCCATTGTATATACACACACACATATATATAGTTTATATATGTACTATGCGTGCGCACACACACACACACACACACACAATGGAATATTGTATATTCCAGTTTTGGCTTTTGTGTCTAATGTTGGTACGAACATGGGTGTACAAATCTCTCTTCAAGTTCCTGCTTTCACCCCTTTGGGGTATATATTTAGAAGTGCAATTGCTGCATCATAGGGTAGTTCTGTGTTTAATTTGCTGGGGAGTCTCATACTGTTTTCCTTTTCTCATCATTTTAAACAGTTGTATAGTATTCCATTCCATTTGGCTTCACGTGTATTCAATGTGCAGTGACTGTCTTTGGACATGTCTTCATGTGCACACAGAACTGTTTACCTAAGGTGAACACTGACCAGATCAATGCTCTGGGGTTGAGGAGAGTCTTGATGAATAGGCTTAATTCCACTGGACTAGGTGTTGGTCTCCTGTGGGATCACCCACGATCTTCAATTAGCAATAATCGCGCCTCGGATAAACCTCATTGGCTACGATACTGCCACCGCACAAAGCTGATCACCCACGATCTTATCTTCTGGTGCTTTAGCTGTGCACAGTGACTCCTCACAGACCATGGCAGACCCAGCTCCCACTCTCACCCACTAAGAGACAGAAATGCAGTCCCTGCGAGCTGGGCTTCAGCTTTCTTTGCCCATCCCAGGGCTGTTTTGCAAGACTAATGCTCAAGCTCCATCATTCATGTCTCTTGTGAAGTCCTCCCTTTTAGTCTTGGATGCCAGCAACCCAGTGGTTATTCCTCCTTTCAGTTTGTGCAGTTTCTTCTACCAGAGTTATGTCCTCAGTAGTTTCTGCTTAATTGATCCCATCCATCAGTTATTCCTGCTTTGGTGCCACCTCTTCCAGGAAGCCTTCTCTGCTTACTCCTACCCATTCTTATCTCTCCCTTTTTTGAACTATAAATGATGATAAGAATAAATGATAGTTACTGTTTATTGAGTCCTGAGTCAGGTGTCATATATTCTTACAAAATTCTTACAGAAGTGCGGCACCTGGGGGGCTTAGTCAGTTAAGCCTTGGTTTTGACTCATGATCTCATGGGTTGTGAGACTGAGCCCCATGTGGGACTCTGAGCTCGGTGAGTCTGCTTGGGGATTCTCTCCCTATACCCGCCACCCCTACATTCTCTTTCTCTCTCTCTTAAATAAATAAATAAATAAATCTTTGAAAAAAAATTCTTACAAAAGCCCTGTGAGGCATACAGTATGGTTATTTACATTTTATAGGGGAAGGAACAGGCACAGAGAGGTGAAGTAGCCTGTCCCAAGGGACCATGCTGTCCAATGGCAGGACTGGTTCCAAGCTCAAGCAGTTGGACTCGGGGATCTAGAAACTCACACCATCATACTTCCTACTCTTGCCATGTTGCTGTCTGAACTCTTCACTTTGTCACATCATAAATCACCTGGCACTGTCTCTAATGTCAACAAGGTTGATGCCCTTCTCAAGAGCGCTATGTCTTTTCCTTTCCTAAAATTTTAGGCACACAGCAGGTGCTTGGAGAATGTTTCTTGTCTTTGTCTCATTACCTTCTATGAGTGAATCTGCAGGCTGTTTTCCAGGAGAGAGGGTAAATAATTTCCTGCCATTAATGGAAGAAGTTGGTGGAAAAAGACTTATAAAGACAACAGCCAACTCAAGAAGCAGAATGAGTCATTGACCCTCACTTTCAAAAGGGAGTGATGATTAACATTAAATTATTGAAAATGTATTGATACCTATAGGTGGTGTCAGACTCTGAAGATTGGCAGACAAGGACACAGTCCCTGACCTCAAAGGCTCACAGTGGGGGAGACTGGGAGGTAAAAACACAGGGACAAGAAAATGTGATAAATTCTAAGGCCAAGTCATTACAGAGAAGGGATTCCTTTACTCGTGGTATGTGAGTACTCATGTGTGTGGGAGTGTATGTGAGTGTGTGTGGTTGTGGGAAAGTGAGTGGGTATGTAGGCATTCATGGTTATGAGGAAGTGTGAGTGGGCACGCTTGTGTGACTGTGTCTATGAGAAACTGTGTGTGGCTACACGGGCATTCATGGGGACAAGAGAGTGTATGTGTATTAGAAAATGGGAGTAGGAATACATGTGTGGGTTTACATGTGTGAGTATGTGTGTTTAAATGAGTGTGTGCTTGCTTGTGTATGTTTGTGGCTAAATGGTAGTGTCAGGAAAGTCTTCCTAAAGGAGGAGCAGATTGTATTAATTATGTGTTGCTGGTTAACAAATGAGATGTAGTGGCTTCAAACAGCAAACATCTGGGGGCACCTGGGTGGCTCAGTTGTTAAGCGTCTGCATTTGGCTCAGGTCATGATCCCAGGATCCTGGGATTGAGCCCCACATTGGGCTCCCTGCTCAGTGGGAAGCCTGCTTCTCCCTCTCCCACTCCCCCTGCTTGTGTTCCCTCTCTCGCTGTGTCTCTCTAGGTCAAATAAATAAATAAAATCTTTAAAAACAACGACAACAACAGCAAACATCTGTTATCTCACAGTTTCTGTGTGTCAGAAATCAGGGCTTAGCTGGGTGCCCCCGCCTCATCTCAGACAAGGCTACCATCAAATGTGGAGATCTCATCTGAAGGCTCAACCGGGGAAGAATCTGCTTCCATGCTCACTCACATGGTTATGAGCAGGACTTAGTCCTCGTGGGCTATAGGACTGAGCCCACCTTCGATTCCTTGTCATGTGAGCCTCTCCATATCTCACACCATGGCAGCTGGCTTCCAATGGAACAAGTGAGCTAGCAAGGGCAAGGCAGAAGGAGCAAGGTGGAAGCCAGTCTTTTTGTAACCTAATTTTAAAAGTAACATCCATCACCTTTGCTGTATTCCACTTGTTAGAAGTGAGGCAATGGGTCCAGCCTCCACTTAAGGGGAGGGAATTACACAAGGGTGTGAATACCATGAAGTGAGATCTCTGACGGCCATCCTAGAGGCTGCCTGTCCCATGGATACTTCAGCTGAATCTTTACAGGTGACCAGGAGTTAATCAAGTGGAATAAGAGGCACCAGGGTGTAGTTCTTAGGAGAGAAGCAGGTGAGCAGACACACAGGTATAGAAGAACACTTGCTGCATTGGGGGAAACAATGTTCTATGTGGCCGGCACATAGATTGTGTGTGTTTGTGCACACGTGTTCTTACATGCACACACATGCACACATCTGTGGTTATAGGGAGACAGGAGAAAAGAGAGATAAATCTAGAGCATGCATTTGTCACATAGGTGATATTACCAACAGGGAGAAAAATTGGTTCTTGTGGGGAGTGAAAAAAAATCTCAGATTTTACAGTGATTTATGGTCCTCCAGAACCAAACCCTATACAGTATATCTGTCATGTTTAATTTTCATGAGGAGAGTCTCAGTTGATTAGGAAGAAACTGTCCAACAGTATCCTTGGGCTGGTGGGGACAATGAAGAGAAGTCAAGAAATATTGGTCTAGAGAAGTCAGAGAAACCTTTATTCAATACTTATAACCTATCAGACTCCCAATGTTACATGCTAAAGTGTTGAGCATTTTGTATACATCCTATCATTCAATCTTGTAACAACCCTGTATCCTCTGCATTTTAGGGAGAAGGGAACTGGGGTAGGTGGTTTCTGACATGGCCCCCAATGATCCCCATCTTCTGGTGTTTATGTCTCTCCCCTTGAATGTGGGCTGGACCTTGTGACCTGCTTCTAACAAATGGAATATGGCAGAAGGGATGAGACATCACTTCTGTGACTAGGTTATAAATATGGATTTTGTTTATAACCTAACCATCTAAATGGCACTCTCTTCTGGCACTTTCTCTCTTGCTTTTCTCATGGGGTTGTTCTGATGAAGCAAGCAGGAGACACCTATGTGACAAGGAACTGAGGACACCTCTTGTCAGCTGTCAGCAAGGAAGTGATGTCCTCAGTCCAATGGCCTTGGAGGAACTGGATGCTGCCCTCACCACAAGAGTGAGCTTTGACATGGGTCCCTCCCCAGCTGAACCTTCAGGTAAGACTGCAGCCCAAGCTGACACCTGGACTGCTGCCTGGGACAGACCACGAGCAGAGGAGTCAGGGAAGCCACACCTGGATCCCCGTCCCACCAAAAGTGCGAGATAACAAACATGTTGTTTTCAGCGTCTAACTTTTGGGGTAATTTTGAGATGCAGCAATAGATAACTACTACAGGAACAGAGCAGCTCATGAAGAGACCTGGTGAAGGCCACACAGCTAAGATTCCAAACCTGGTGTATGAACCCTCAGCTCTGCTCCCTTTATCACCACTTCTGTGCCTCGAGAGTCTAGACCGCAGCCGCCTAAAATGCTGGCCACAGGAGTGTGGCCCCTTTCAAGAAAGCAGTGGCAAGCCACTGAAAGTTTCTGGGGGTGATGTGGGGTAAGGGAGAGCCCACATCCTCCTGAGTCGAATATCTAGACTCCAGCCCGCAATGGCTAGCCTGGGGGCTCGGGACATCTGGATCATGTTGGCAAGACCTTGTAATAGTCTCAGGAGCTGAACTGAGGGTCAGAGGTGGAAAAATCAATCCCCTCCCCCCCCCCCCCCCCCCGCATTGGTCTCCTTCCCATCATGGTTTTCTGAAGGGGCCGGCGGTCCAGAGGGAAGGCAAGGAGAAGAACAAAGCTGACTCAGGTGCTCGCACCGTGTTCTGTGATAGTAACAGGTAGGAGGGTGATATTATCTGAGCTTGGATAGTCACTGCAGCAGGCTCGATCACAACACACAGCCCACTCTCCTGCACAGGCAGCATATTGGTGACCACCTGTGTTCCCAAATGAGCCACTTGGGAGGCTGACGCCTTTCATTTCCTTGTGACAATAGTGGAAGAAAATAGCTTTCTGGTCTCAGCCCCAAAGTGATAATTAAAGGAACACTACATCGCCAGCAAGGGCAGAAGGATCCACCAATGGCCTTCCAGAAAAAGGGAAAAAAATAATAAAAATAGCCTTGCTCCCTTTCGTCTCTTTCTCTTCATATGGAAATAGCAGCTCTGTTTATTTCACCTCTATATTTCTGCCACAGGATTGCAAAGGGACATACTTCGTAGGCTGAGAGTTTTGGTTTGGTTTCACATTTCTGCCTGGACACAATGGTCTCATCTGCTCTCTCCATCTCTTTTGCTTCCTGGGACCATTTTGTTAGAACATGCCTTGAGGTCAGCTGCAGAGGGATTGTGCAGACCTAGGCAAGACCAGGCATCAGAATTAGGATATGGTTCTGGAATCTTCTAGATGGGTGAACCTGGGCAGTTACTTGATTTTTCTGAGCTTTGGTTTTCTGACCTGTTAAAGGGTAGTACCCACCACACAGGTGGTCATTAGGACTAAAAGGGATGATGCAGGGGAAGCACTTGGCATAGTTCCTGGCATACACTAAGCAATCTAATATTTTCAGCAAAATATCGATGCTAGTGGGGATTGGGGTAGGGAAGAGTTGGGGATGATGGAATAGGGGAAGCCTGTATTCCTCTGAGATCACACTCATGGATCTCACTCTGCTTACCTGAAAGGTGGATGTCCTCCCAGGAGTGCCAACTCTTGGGCTTCCCTAAAAACCAGAGCATTGCTGTCCTGCTTGCTCTCCGTGAGGGGCAATATTAATTGATGGTTATTAAAATGTGTGACATGCCCCAGGATCCAGGTTTGGGGATTAAGGAGACTACGGACTGGTTTGTATTTGTCTTGGGTTGTTTGAAATGAAAGATCCAATCTGATGTGTGTGTGTGTGTGTGTTTTGTTTTGTGCCTAAAGATACAATTCTTTTTTTAAAAATTTTATTTATTTGAGAGAGAGAGAGCACAAGAAGGGGGGAGGGTCAGAGGGAGAAGCAGACTCCCTGCCGAGCAGGGAGCCCGATGCGGGACTCGATCCCGGACTCCGGGATCATGAGCTGAGCCAAAGGCAGTCGCTTAACCAACTGAGCCACCCAGGCACCCCTGAAGATACAATTCTGACTAAAAGGTGTGATATGATGGAAAGAGCACTGTAGTGGGTGTCTACACATCTGTTCTGAGGCTCTCAGACATTCTGTCCTAATCTTCAGCTTCTCTACATGTGAAATGAGTGGCCAGGGTCTATAGCCCCTCCCCGGCTCTAAGAATTGCGTTGGCTCTACTATCCATGGGCTGTATGCCTTTGGGCAAGTGGGTTCACCTCCCTCACCTTTGTGTCCTCATCTGTAAAATGGGGTCAATAATTGTCCCCACATCACAGGATTATTGCGATAATGTTCTTAAACTTTTGCAGGGTGTCAGGTGCATAGTGGAAGTTCAACAGATAGTAAAGATGCTGGCAGTGAGAAAAGAATGCTGTCCTTTAGTGGGACCCTCTAAAGACAGCCTGCAGGGGATTGCAGCACCTGTGGCTTACTGAGGGCATGTTCTCATGATAAAGGGAGTGAGGGAGGCAGGATGGGACAGGGGAAGAGCTGAATAAGGCTATGGTCTCTGCTGGAGTTGAGCTTCTGCGTGATTCCATTGGTGGGTAGGTGGGCGGGGCTCTGGTGTGTGAATTGCACCTGTGAATTGCATAGAGGTCATCCCACCTTGAGGCAAGGGACTAGCCTTTGTAACCCTGTCAGCCTCTTCTTGCTGCTGGGATGCCTCCTGGGGTAGAAGTTGGGGGTCTCTTGTGGAAGAAGGCAACTTGCTGGAGAAGGGGACAGGTAGGAACCATTAGAAGCCAATCCCTACACATCCACAGGAGGCGGGGATGGGTACATGCCTGGTAAAGGGGATCTGGGTGGGTACCAGCAGAACTCTCAACACTTTTTCTTCCTTCCTAAAAGACTGAGGCATGGTGACCCTTGCTGTTTCTCTGCAAACTCTTGTAAGATCATGGCCCGTGGTGGAGGTAGTAGTAGTGGCTTATTGATCCCTTCGGCGGTCCAAGTGGTATCCTCTACTTGGAGTTGATTTTTCTTTGTTTCCACAGCCCTGGCAGTGTCGGGCAGCAGAAATGAGGTGTCTCTGCCCTTTGCACCGTCTTTCTTGCCCTCTGCTAGAAATGAAAGCAGCCAGAAATATTGCCCATACAGAGGCCAGAGAGATGAGATCCTGGGGGCTGTTTGATGTGAGAGAAAATGCTGTAAAAAGCACATTACCACAAAGACAGAGAACAGGATGTCACCAAGCAGTCCTTAGGGAAGCATGGGGCCTTGGCAACTCATCAGAAGGCTTCCCAGGGGTGTGAATAGAAGTCTTCTCTGTGCAAGAGGTTGAGCAATTCCTGTCCACAAGATTTGCTGCAATTTGGTTCTGTCCTTGCAGATAAAGTGGGTGGGTGTTAGAATTGGACAGATGAAGTCCCTTTAAGCTCGGGATGTAACAGCAGAGGACGAGAAGAAATGTCTCAGGGCTGTAGGGGGTGGGGGAGAGCCCCTGGAATCAGGGGAGATACAGAGCTGAGAGAAGTTGTATCTCATAAGCTAAAGACCCCAAAAGGGCACAGAACCAGCAATCCTCAAATTAGAGATTAACCTGGGAGCAGCCCATCATTGTAACTGTGGTGTAGAAAAGGGGAAGCAGCATGGAGTAAGTATCTGGAATGGGAGTTGTGCATAAACTCATCTTTCTGTCTACCCACCTATCCAATCATCCATCTAACCATCCATCATTAATCCATCCACTTCATCATCCATCCATCATCCACCCACCCTCCCATATATCCATCCATCCTTCATCCATCCACTCATCATCCATCCATCATCCACCCACCCATCCATCCATCCATCCATCCATCCATCCATCCATCCATCCATCCATCATTCATCCATCCACTCATCATCCATCCATCATCCACCCACCCATCCATCCATCCATCCATCCATCCATCCATCCATCCATCATTCATCCATCCACTCATCATCCATCCATCATCCACCCACCCACCCATCTATCCATCCATCCATCATTCATCCATCCATCATCCACCCACCCACCCATCCATCTATCATTCCTCCATCCACTCATCATCCATCCATCATCCACCCACCCATCCATCCATCCATCCATCCATCATTCATCCATCCACTCATCATCCATCCATCATCCACCCACCCACCCATCCATCCATCCATCCATCATTCATCCATCCATCTATCATTCCTCCATCCACTCATCATCCATCCATCATCCACCCACCCACACATCTATCCATCCACCCATCATTCATCCATCCACTCATCATCCATCCATCCATTCATCTACCCATCCATCCATCATCCATCCATCCATCCATCATCTTCTCATCCCTTCCTTATCATTAATAAAAAAATTTTGGAGTAGTTAACACACTCACATGGAAAAAATTAAAATAGGACAAAAGGATAAAACATTAAGCCCAAGACTTTAGCACCTTGGTTTCCCTCCCTAGAAAAAAAGTTACTAGTTTTAGTTCTTGGTAATTCGTTATGCGTACACAACGTATCTGTGCAGAAAAAGGTCAGCAAACTATACTCTCTATTCTGTGCCTTGGTCTTTTAGCATGTCTTAAAGACACAGATGACAGCTGTTTCTTTCACAGGTTTTGGATGTGCCATCTATGTTTCAAGAACCAGGGTGATTGCAGATAATCACAGACACAGGCTTTGAAAAGTTCTGCCAAGTGGCTTCCCAGAAATCAAACAGTAGTAAGATCTAGTTTTTTACTTTCTGTCTGAGTAGGAACTGCTGGAGTTTTATTCATCTGCATAACTTGGTCAAACATTGTTTTCTTTCCTGCTTCTCCAATCCTCCAAATAAACTAACAGGCATTTTTCCACCAATGCTGTTGAGTAAACAGTTTTTCGCAACAGAGCCATTAACAATTTACCTGTTGTTATTCTAAGCGTGCTCACACCTATTGATGAAAGAAGGCTCCCTTTATCCACAAACATAATTGGATTTTCAGGCCTAATTCATCATTTTCCCCAACTTTAATTTTGAAACATTTCAAATCTATAGGAAAGGCAGAAGAATAGTATAATAACCCTCTTTATACCTTTCATTTAGAGTCACCAATTGTTGGCAATTTGACATTTTTGCTATGTTTTTCATTTTT
This sequence comes from Zalophus californianus, assembly GCF_009762305.2. NCBI lineage: Eukaryota > Metazoa > Chordata > Mammalia > Carnivora > Otariidae > Zalophus > Zalophus californianus. Next base: position 129,664,370 of record NC_045602.1, read on the forward strand.
TCCCAAACTATTTGAAAGTAGATTGCAGGCATTATGATCCTTCACCTCCAAATACTGCAGTCTGCATCCCCTAAGAACAAGGGCCTTCTCCTATATAACCACAATACCATTATCATGTTCAAAAATTTAATAATGGGTATTATAATTTTCTCTAAAGTAGAGTTTATGTTCAAATTTTCTCGATTATCTCATTATTGTCCTTCGAAGCAGTTTTTTTCTTTTTCTTTCTCTTTTTTGATGGGGTATGCAGTCAAGGATCCCAGATTGCATTTAGTTGTCATGTGTCTTAGGGTTTTTTAATCTAGAATGTTCCCCTCATCCTCCTACCCTAACCTTTGTTCTTCCTGTCTCTCATGACATTGGCATTTTTGAAGAACCAGCCAGTTGTCTCTTAGAATGTCCAATGACTTGGGTTTGTCTGATTATTTCTTTATGATTAGATTGAGGATAAGCCTTTCTGGCAAGCGTGATACACAGGGAATGGGTTTTACTTCCCACCATGTCACATCGGGAGGTGCAGAATGTCAGTCGTGATCCATTATTGGTAATGCTTCATTTGAGCCCTGAGGTTGTGCTGCTCCATCTCTCCCTGTAAAGGTACTTTTTTCTTTTTCTAATTAATAATTGAGGCCATATGACTATTCTGTTCCCAAAGGCCTTTCCTCAGTGGTTTTAACATCTATTCAAGATCCTTGCCTGAATCAATTCTAACATCGATAGTTACAATCTTCTGATTTTGTCATTCATTTAACATTTATTAGCTGATATTCCTATGTGAAGAAATGAAGGAATTGGCGGGTCAAATTAGGAATGGGGATTGGTGGGTCAAAGAGTAAATGCATATGTAATTTTGTTAGCTATTGCCCAAGTTCCTTCCTTAGGGATTGTACTGTTATGGATGCCTATTAGCGATATATGAAGTACCCATTTCCCCACAGACTTACCAGCAGAATTTGATGTTAAGCTTTTGAAACTGCTGATTCGAAAGGGGAGTGTGGAGTATAGTTTGGGTTTTTGTTTTGTTTTGTTTTGTTTAGATTTTATTTATTCATTTGAGAGGCAGAAGAGGGAGGCATTTGAGGGGGGGCGCAGAGAGAGAGGGAGAGGGGAAGCTGAGCGGGGAGCCCGACGTGGAGCTCAATCCCAGGACCCCGAGATCATGATCTGAGCCAAAGGCAGATGTTTAATAGAGTGAGCCACCCAGGCGCCCCCAGGGAAGTGTAGTTTTAATTTGCATTTCCCTTATTATAAATAAAGTTGAGCATTTTTAAAATGTAGCCATAGTTCCTCATTTTAATTCATGGTTTTCATAGTCTCATAACTTTAGGGTCAGTTTTGAGATTTCTCTTTCTTTTGCATGTCTTTGTTCAATGAATTACCAAGACTTGATGTTTCCTTTTTCCTAATATTTCTTGAATCTGGTCTTTCCTTTCTGTAGATGCATGGCTAACATCTTAGGCATAGTGCCCACATGGCTGTAAGATCCATTCTCTGGGCTCTGGGTTTTTTGACCCCCTGCTGCCTGAAAGATCTTAGACCTCTTAACATTGTCCTGAAAGTCTTGGAGGTTCTGTTGATTTTTTTTTTTTTTTTAGAAATCATCTTTTTCTCTATTCTTCAGATTGGATCATTTCTCTCGACCCATCTTCAAAGTGAACTGTTATTTCCCTTCTGCTGTTAAACTTGTCCATTGAATTTTTTATTTCATATACTGTGCTCTTTAGTTCTATAATTTCTGTATTTTTTTGCATTTTTTTCTTTTCCTGCTGAGATTTCCTATCTTTTTATTGTCATGAGCATATTTTCCTTTACATCTTCAAGCAGTTACAATAGTTCTTCAGAATGGGTTACATTTTCCTATTTTTTTTTTTGTATGATGAGTAATTTTAGTTTACATCTTGGACATTGTGAATATTATATCATGGAATTTAGATTCTTCTACTTTTCCAAAGAATGTTTATTTTTTAAAAAAAGATTTTATTTATTTATTTGAGGGCACGAGCGGGGGAGGGAGGCAGAGGGAGAAGAAGAAGCAAGCTCCCTGCTGAACAGGGAAGCCTGATATGGGGCTTGATCCCAGGACCCCAGGATCATGACCAGAGCCAAAGGCAAATGCTTAAGTAACTAAGCCACCCAGGTACCCAGAATGTTGATTTTTTTTTTTTTTTTAAAGCAGGCAATTAGGGCGCCTGGGTGGCTCAGTTGGTTAGACGACTGCCTTTGGCTCAGGTCATGATCCTGGAGTCCCGGGATCGAGTCCCACATCGGGCTCCCTGCTCAGCAGGGAGTCTGCTTCTCCCTCTGACCCTCCCCCCTCTCATGCTCTCTGTCTATCTCATTCTATCTCTCAAATAAATAAAATCTTACAAAAAAATTTAAAGCAGGCAATTAACTTGGTTGAACTAAAACTGCAAAGTCTGTCTCCTGAGTGGCAGCTAATATCTCAGTTGAGGCTTTTTGTTTGTTTTGTTTTGTTGTTTCTTTAACAGTATCTGGGCTGCTTGGAATCTCCCCCATATAATTCAGTGGTTAGACGGAGATGCAAAGGCCATGTATGGAATTTGGGGGCCTTCCCTCTGCATCTCTTCCTTTCCGAATTTCTTTCTACCCTTCACTTTCCAGTGGTGGCGGCTGTTCTGAACTCTGTCTTCTGGCTGTTCAGACCAGAAAGTTTGTGGGGTTTTAATCAGAGTTTTAGTTGTCTGTGCAGCACTACTGTGGCCTGACCTCAGGCTGAAAAACATCAAATGCCGGGAACCAACCTCCTGTCATTCCTTTCTTCCACGTGTCGCCTCCTCCCTCGGATCTGCCTGCTTTGGTTGACTTTCCAGGGCCTTCCGGTAGCTACAGCTGTCCTCTGCCCCCTAAGTTGTAGTTGCTATTTGTGGGGGGACTAGTCCAATAGGAGCTTTCTCAACAATAAGCAGGACCCCAGGGGCGCCTGGGGGGCTCAGTCGGTGAATCATCTGCCTTCAGCTCAGGTCATGATCCTGGGGTCCTGGGATCGAGCCCCAAGTTGGGCCCCCCACTCAGCAGGGAGTCTGCTTGAGGTTCTCCCACTCCCTCTGCCTGTCCCCCTGCTCATGCGCTTGCTCTCTGTCTCTCCAATAAATGAGTAAATCTTTAAAAAAAAGAAGAATAACAAGCACATCTAATTATTTCTAACAATGAGTATTTGCATACTTACTCAGTGGAGGATGGAATTAAGAGCATGTTCTAAAGAAATACAAACCCCTAAGACAGTTGAGTATCATCTTATCATCTTGCATTCTTTATTACCTGTGGTTGCTAAAATTAATTCTGGTTTTTCTTATTTTGCTTATTGAAGCACCCTTTTACCTACCTGTACCCCAGCTTTAGGCTTGTTCACAGGTTTCCTAGCAACTGGGCTAATAATTGCAGTAATATTTTTTTTGTATTCCAGTATACTATGCTATTTTTAAGTACCAAAATACATTTTTTTAAATGTAATACGGTTATTGTGGTATTTTAAGAAGTCTGAAAGCTGAATCATTTACATCTTGAGATATTCCAAGAGAATTCTTTGCTGCATTAAAAATTCTAATTGAACAAAAGATCATTTAGAAACCATCTTTCTCATCTCCGTTATCCTCAAGAGAAAGAACGGAATTTTATTTGACAAGGCAAAGCTTGTGTTGCAAAGATAATCCTAATAAAAATTCTCCACGGAAGGGGAATGTGCATATGACAGTCTTGAAACTGATGCAGGTAACACCACCACAGGTATTGTGCATGATTTGGGGACCGTGTTGACAAAATGAAAGAACATGAATTGGTAGCGATTTGCTTGACAAAAACCCCAGGCTCCTATCAATAAAAATTATACTCTCTGGGAATAAATAACTTATTCCAAGAGATCTTAAAGTTCTTTGAATATAAGGCTGTCAAAGGAGAATATTTGGATTAGCTAACTCTCTTTTGTCCATTCCTCTGACTTGTACACGGGCATGAACATTTTTTTTTTCAAGTTTTTTTCCCAAGGTTTTGTTTTGTTTTGTTCTGTTTTTTTGTTTTTTTGTTTTTGTTTTTGTTTTTTTTTTAGAGTGAAAGTAGGAGTGGGCAGAGGGAGAGGAAGGGAGTGATGATCTCAAGCAGGCTCCATGCCCAGTGAGGAGCCTGATGCAGGGCTTGATCTCACAACCCTGAAATCACGACCTGAGCTGAAATCAAGAGTCAGATGTTTAATAGACTGAGCCACCCAGGTGCCCCACAGACATTTTTTAATAGCAGGAAAAATGTTCACAATAAAATGCTTGGGACTCAACTTTGACATCATTATATGCACTTTTATATTTAATGATTGCACTTAGAGAATCAAGTAATCAAATAAAAAATTCCCAGTTATTTAAAATTCTTTTTGGGGTGCCTGGGTGGCTCAGTCGTTAAGCGTCTGCCTTCGGCTCAGGTCATGATCCCAGGGTCCTGGGATCGAGCCCCACATCGGGCTCCCTGCTCCACGGGAAGCCTGCTTCTCCCTCTCTCACTCCCCCTGCTTGTGTTCTCTCTCGCTGTGTCTCTCTCTGTCAAATAAATAAATAAAATCTTTTAAAAAAGGTTTTTTATTTTTATTCAATGTTGAATTTGTTATGTTCATCATGCCTTATTAAATTTTACCCACTAGTAATTTGTATTACATATGTAATGTGTACCACTTATATTATATATGCTCCTTGTAGGGCTTAACATTTTGTAGTGTTTATAAATTTATGTATTTGGGCGCCTGGGTGGCTCAGTCATTGGGCGTCTGCCTTCAGCTTGGGTCATGATCCCGGGGTCCTGGAATCGAGCCCCGCATCGGGCTCCCTGCTCGGCGGGAAGCCTGCTTCTCCCTCTCCCACTCCCCCTGCTTGTGTTCCCTCTCTCGCTGTGTCTCTCTCTGTCAAACAAATAAATAAAATCATTTTAAAAAATAAAATAAATAAAATAAATTTATGTATTCAAAATATATTGGATGATTCATTGCAGTGATCTGAAATAATTTTATTAATTCCATATGCTTTTTGATAAAATAGAGGTATTCAACACAAAATGCTGATATGGTCATTTTCCTCTGGTACCTGCACTCATTTATCCAGCCACTAGTAATGTTATACCTGCCAAGTCAGTGTTAAATTCCCAGTTGAAGATTCTTATCTGTGCTCTGTTAATCCCAGGAGGGCATGCAGAGGGCAAAGTGCTCAGCTCATGGTCATAAGAGGTACCCTGGCAAATGAGAAAGAGAATGAATTCAGGTGTTAGGAGAATGCAAACCCAGGTTTATAACCCAGTTAAAGAAGAACCTCAATTTCTGTGTCTGTGAAGGAGGGATGATTCTGTCTCTGTCTTGGGTTTATTACGGTCATTAAATGAGGATGTCTGCCAGTGGGAGCTCCTGGTGGACACCCCGTGTTGGTTCCCTTCTCTCTCTTCCTCCCTCCCTGAAAGAGGCTTTCTCTCTTCCAGAAGGTACCTATCAACAGGAATGGAATCGGGGGGGACATGGCTAGAGTGGGGTGTAATATATCTGATGACACATGGCTCCATCAGGGGCAAATGAGTGTCTTTGACAACGCCGAACACAGCTCACCACAGTGGGAAGTGAAACCCACAGAGGAAAAGCGAGTGAAGTATCTTAGCTGGAAAGCGGGCTGCCTGCACTCACATTGAACCTAATACCTCTCTGCTTTGAATGCATGTCAGCGGGAAGAATAAATTGAAGCCATCGGAACTGTGATGTCAAAGCCTCCCTTGTTTTTGGAAGCACCTTGAGGACATGCAGAAGGAGCCGGTGGGGCTTGGGAGTAGCTGTTCGCGTTGAACAATGTCTAGGAAGAGCAGTCGGGGCAGAGAAGCAGCGTTTCTGCTGTTCCTTTGAAACTGAGTTAGACCTTGCCATTGGCCTCAGAAAACCTCCAGTTAGCTATTTCCCAGGGGCACCAAGACACATTGTACCAACTCTTTCCTTGTTAAATAATTCAGAGGGCAGCAAGCTCAGCGTGCCAAGGATGCAACTGTGTGCGGGTAATTATTTGCAGTGACTCCAAGTTTATCAGAGTGTAAACTTCGGTCTGTTTATCTGATTCCACGACATAAATCTAATTGGTTTGAAAATTTCGGCTGACAAATCCCATCTTGTTCAGATGCCGCCCAGGCTGTGATGAGCCATCCCCACGACGTGCCATGCATCACGTCGCCACGTCAGTTTTTAAAAAATACTGGTGACATTGTTTATTTAACTCAAGCTTTGTGCCTGGGCTGGTTAAACAGACTCTTCCACAGGATGGAGATGTATATTACAGAGCTTTCACCGCCCCCCCCAATCCCACCGTCTATGTCTGTCTGCCTCACTCCATTGTAAGAGCTTGGACCTCCTCACCTTTCTCCCCTGACCATGATTTAACCCCAAATCAATTAAAACCTGGCCAGAGGAGGGTAGACAGATACGTCACAGAAGACATGGGACTCCCTAACCCCGAAGATGCCCGGGCAGGGCAGACGTGGGTAGAGGGAAGCAGTGGCTAAGGAATGTGGAGCCCACCCTGGAGTCTATGCTGTGGGGTCTTTCTTTACCTGCTCTCTCTGTTTCTCCCACACCTCGAGATCTCATTGCTTTCCCTTAATGCCCAGCTGTCTTTGAATTAATGATATTGACCACCACCTCCTTTCAGACTATACTCTTTCAGAGTAAGGCACACTCCTTCCTCACCTCTGGACCTCCACCCTGCCGTGCCTCCCCTCAACTCTGTGTCTCAGCTGCCCAAAGGGGCTTGTGGCTGTCACTGACTTAGCCGGCCGTGTAGCATGGCAATTCAGCGCACAGGACTTGGCGTGAATGGCCTGGGTTTGAACCCCAGCTCTTCCAGCTGGATGCCTTTGGGTATGTCACCTGTCCTCTTTGAGTCTCAGTTTCCCGCTCTGGAATGAAGATAACAACAGTACCTACCACCTAGGATCATCGTGAGGATTCAGAGAGATGGTGCATGTAAAGGGTTAGCACAGTCCTAGTGCATGATCAACAGTAAATAGCAGTGCTGTTGTATTACTTCCATGAGCTGATGTGCTCTTGGTGTTGGTTTTCCGAATGAAAGTGGCTAGAGACTGGTGGTCAGGCATAGATCCAGAGATTCACCCATTCAATGAACGCTTACTGAGTCCCCCCTGTGTGCCAGGCACTGTCCTAGCATGAGGCACACAACAGACAAAAAAAAAAAAAAAAAAAAAAACCCTTCGCAAGGATCTGCTTTCTAGTCTGTGAAATGATGGATCAATGGATCCAGGTGACAATGGATCTAGTCTGTGAAATGATGGATCAATGGTTATGGAGATGGAGAAGGAGATCCACGGATATAGACAGATAAATGAAAAATTGGGTGCATGGCTTTCAGCTAAAAGTAAGAGAAAACCCAACCAACAGTAGCTGAAATCATAAATCAGCCATTATTTCCTAGGATAGATGGTCCTGTGGTTTGCAACTCAATGATGCCACCAAAGGTCCGGTATACTTCTATACTTCAGCTCTACCTCTCTTGGTGGGTGGATTTTTATCCTTAGGCTTATGGTTTCATGGTCACAGAATGGCTGCTGCAGCTCCAGGTATCACATCTGCCTGTAATTGTGCCAAGGGGGAAAGGTAAGAAGGGCAACAAAAGCCTTTCTCCTCCTGTGACTTTCCCTTTTATCAGGGGAGCAATCTCTCCCAGAAACCTCTTACAGACTTCCCTTCACAGCTCATTGGCTAGAAGCAGCCTGGACCATTCCCTGGCAAAGTGGAAAAGGACTACTGTGATGGGCTTACACTGATATCGCGACTCCCTTGGTGCTGGGCACATTGCTACCTGAACACAATCAACATTCAATCACCAAGGAGGAAGGAGAAATGGCCGTTGAGTGGGTGGCCAATTGCTTCTGCTTCCCAGCTGGCCTGGGAGTCTCTTTGGTAGAGAGAAGTTAGAGGTACCAGCTGGAGGGTCCATTTTGGGGTACTTAGGGTCCAAGACTGCCACCTGAAACTTCAGTGCCTTGTTCAATAGTGAGTTGAGGAGGGGGCTTTTTCCCTTTCTGCTGCGTGGGACACAGAGGTGGCATCTGGCATACCTGTGGAGTGGCAGGGGACAGGAAGGGGCAGTGGTGCTGGAAAGGAAAACAGGCAAGTCAAAGCAACACTGAGGACCCTCTCTTTCTGGCTGGTGAGCATCCAGGTAAGTGCCAGAAAAAAATATGTGAAGACTCCTCTATCCGGGGGCCTGCCGGACTCCCCCTTGGACACCCACAGACAGAAAGCCTGAACCCAGGACCCGGCAGCCTCCTCCCAGGCTTTGCCAGTGCCCTGCACATCTCCATCATCACCACAAACCCTGACAACTTTATTGGTACACCTGTCTTTTCTGCTAGACTCCTCCAGCAACTAGACCGTGGCTTCGTGGCACAGGGGCCTGGTCTTTTTTGTCCTCCGACCTCAGGGTCTAGCTCAGTGGCCGGCACATGGCAGGGTCTCAATAAATATAGAGAGAAAGAATGAAGATTCACAAAGCATAATGGAAATGCAGAGGGAGTAGCTAACTCTGGGGAGGGGTAGGAGAGTCACATGAGGAGGTGATGTCAGTTAGGTACTAAGGGATGAGTAGGAATTTTCCAGATGGAGAAGGAGGGTGGGTTTGTCGGAAGAGTGAGGAGCAGGTGCAAATGCCTGACTCATGGAAGAGAACAGCGTGCTTGCAGAGTGATGTGTGCGGCAGGTCTGGGGAAAGATGTTAGGGCAGGGGGTGGTGTCAATGAATCCGAGGGGGTCGGCAGAGATCCGTGCAAAGGACCTCGTGAGCTGTGCTTGGTTGTGGGCTTTACCCTGAAGGTCATTGGAAGCTAGTGGGTGTTCGTGAGCGGGTGGATGAGATGGTGAAATTTGGGTTGTAGAAAGATGCCTTTGGCAGTGGTGGCCTGGAGGGGTAAGAGTCAAGAGAGGAGGCCAGGCTGGGGGGATATGAATGGTCACTGTGATATGTCTGGAGGTTGATTCCTGTCTTTACCTCCAACTCCTGGTGTTGGAAGTGGGGTGGGGACAGCCACCCTTACACCAGCCCTGTCTCCACTGTAAGGGACAGCCTGAGGAAGGGGAACCAATGTCAGCATGGATTGTGAGGAACTTTACCATCACCTTAGCTGTCATCCAGGGGACCGTCTGGGCGCCACTGGGGGATACCTCCCTCTCCTCCCACCAGATCTGGGGGGCTCCTCCTGACTGAAGCTTTGCTCCCCTATCTGGCTTCCAAGACAAGTTGAACCAATTTAGGAGAAGTCTGATATGGAACCAGAAAGGGCAATCAATGGAGTTATTTAAAAAAAAATTCAAGGTAGGTTGGGTTCCTTGGAGAATCACCTGCTGAAGTCCGCAGTCAGCAGCTGCCTGCCCAATGGTGTCCGGAGGGCAGGCTTTCAGGTAGAGCCAAACTTGAGGGTAGACAAAGTCATGTATCCACCATTTCTTGAGCATCTGTTATGTGCCAGGAGCTGTCTTGTTAAATCTTTATGCAACCCTCCGAGGGAAGTGTTATTACTTTAATTTTCAAAAGAAGAAACTAAGGCAGAGAGAGATTAAGGACCTTGCCTAAGGTCACACAGCAGAGTCCCAGTGCAGCAAGCAAAGGCTGAACTTGTTCTCCTGGACCAGCTGCAAACTTTGCTGATTTTGTCCCAGATACATCATCACTGCTCAGCCTAGGTCCCTGAGCCAGCAAAGTAGCCAGTGTTTATTAAAGACCCTCACAGTGCCAGGCACGGGCTGTTATGTCATTTTGAATCTTTGCAACAACCCATTCGAAGTGAAGGCATTTATCCCCATTTCACAGATGAAGAATTGAGGCACCAAGAGCTGAAAGCACTGGCTGGAGGTCACATAACTGGTAAGTGGGAGAGCAGGTCTGAATCCAGTCTGAGCTCAGCATGGAAGCTCGTCTTGCTTCCTCTTTCCCCCTCTGCTGCTCTCCCTGAGGACCGCCCTTTTCCCCTGCCCAGCTTTTCCAGACCGTTCTTCCTCCCCCCTCCTCCCAGGCAGAACCCGCACCCCGGCACTTCTGCTCAAACCTGTCTGTTAATGAGCCAAAAAGCGAGCGTGTGCGCGTGTGTTGAAATGAGTCAGCAGGTTGTCCAAGCCGAAGTCTCTAGACGGCAGTGTGCAATGCTGTTGACAGAGTCAATTACTGTAGCTTCAGGGAAGGGCTGTTTAGCGTCTTGAAAGAATTAACCAACCAGTGACTAATTATTGCAAATGAACTGCCTCTTAATTATATCCGTGTTTCCATTAGACACCCTGGTGCGCTCCAGCTCTGGCAACGCCCGGCCCCTTGGCCACAGCCAGCTTCTCGGAGGGGACCCAATGCCGTGTGTGTGGCAACAGCTACTCTTCCTCAACTAGTACCGGAAAGGTCCTGTTTCAGCTTGTGGACACTTCTGCCAGAAATATAGGAAAAGGGCAAAGTGGTTTCGACAGGCCCCAGCCTTGCCATGCTCCCGCGGAGCTGTCTTCTGCCAGATCTAATTGAGTTCAATAATAATAGCTCCCTTTGCCTGCAGAACCCCTGCCCGCCAGACACTTTCTGTGATTCTCGCCTGCACAGTACGTATTGTTAGTCTCCATTTTTCAGATGGGAAAACTGAGGCCTGAAGGTGATAGGGACTCGCCCAAGGTCATCTATGTAGTAAATTGCAGAAACAGTATTTAACCCAGGGTCTACCTGGAATCTGAGTCTGTGCTTTGTGCTGGGAGAGCAGGCCACCCTCTTCCCCAGGTCAACCCCACATGTGTCTGGGGTGCTGCTCTGCCCCAGTCCTGTCCCAGGGTGCGGGCCCGCGGCAAAGCTCAGCGGTTGCCTATGGTGTCTCTCTTCTCAGCTGCGGTGAACCCATCTCTCAAGGTCTAGTTAGAGTTTGTCTCAAACCTCATTTTAAGCATGTGGCCAGCTATGCCCAAGGTTTCTGAGAAGTCCCTGGAGGCTCTCATTTCTTGGGTTGGGCTGGTTCCGGCTCGTCTGGCTGACTCTCCTGCTGTTCCCACACCACAAGGTGTCTGTCCATTCAGTGTCAAGTGGGATGGAGCCGGTGCTCTTTGTCTCCACTGCCCACTGGCTAGCCCCTGCTCACACCAGACATTTGTGCATACAGAAAGTTTGGGGGAAGGTGAGGAAGGTGGGTCATGTGGCTGAAAGCCCAACAATTGTTCAGCTGACTATTAAGCATCCTATTAAACATTTTATTTAAGTACATACAGAAAATAAGTCACGAATACAGCTTAATGAATTTTCCACAAAGTGAACACACCCATGGGTAACCAGTGCCTGGACTGGGAGTAGACATTCTAGCACCTGACAGGCCCCACCCGCAAACTCAGAAGCCCTTCCCAATTCTCTCCTTCCCATGCACTGTGCATATAGCATGCGGCTAATACTGAGAGAACATTTGCTGGGTGCTAAATGCTTTATGTGCATCATCTCACTTCATCTCCCCATTTACTCTAAGAGAAAGGTACTGTGACCGTCCCCATTTTACAGATGCAGAAATCAAGGCTTAGGTTAATTTGCCCAAATTGTTTCTGCAGGTGGCGGAGGCGGGATTTGAACCCTGGGGCCACCTCGCTCCAATGTCCAGACTCTTATCCTCTAGCCTGGGAAAGTATTGTGCACTTGATTCCTCTGTATATTCCAAGCCCTCACTGAACACTAATTCTACTTCCCAAAAGTGGGATCGCATAGTGGTCTTTGGTGTCTTGATATGGTGCAGTGATTCCAGAAGTCACCTAATAAATGCCGGATGGATGAATGACTAAATCAAATGCTGTTGTGTGAAGCATAAATTGTCTACTCAGATCCTGGCTTGAAGAGAAAAAGCCACATGAAGGGAAATAGTTTGTAGCTATTTTCAAGAAACCAACCATTTGCAAGTCTCCGCCTGCGAGGCAGCGGACTGCAAGGCACAGCAATCTTTAGGTCTTTGCGTCCTCAACATTTCCTCGTGTTAATTTGTGGTAAGAGGACATGAAAAGAAATAAACAAAGCGATGAGGTGGGGAAAGACTTCTTGGCTCCCGTCAGGGGAGGCATGCAAGATGGATGGAGTGCTCTGCTATCCTCTCAAAGTTCATGCTGTTTTTACTCCAGAGTTGTTTCCCCAAGGATTTATTGTGCTATCTAGAAAATCAATTTTTTTTTTCTCTTGAGCCCACAGAAGAGTCTCCGTGTTTCAAAACACATTTGTGTCCTTAAAACTAACATATTCAGTCTTATTGCCTCTGGTATCTGTAAGCAGATCCATTCCCTGCTATTTTTAGGGTCATTTCCAGAAAAATAATTTACTTTTCATTGTGGAGTCTGTCAAGCTAAGTGGAGTTATTTTCCTTCCGGAGTGGGACGAGTAAATCCAGTCCCTAAAAGATAAGGATTTAAAACTGTTCCTGCAGACTTGGAGCTCATAGTTGGGATTATTTTGTGGATTAAAATAACAAGGAGCTACCAGAAGGTCTTTGTGTCCAGTAGGCTTTGTTACCATCTATCAGATCTATTTTCTTAAGTAGTCAGAGCTGTTTGTACTACCAGTAATAATAGCTCTACCAAGAATTGCCTCTGGGTGCTAAAAATAGATCCTTTTCTGGGGTCTAGGACTTTCCAAAGTCTAAGCTAAGAGCATAGGCTTTGGAGTTGTATGTACCAGGATTCAAATCTGGACAAGTCACTCAACCTCTCTGGCTTTGGTGTCCTGATCTGAAAAACAGGAAGGATAATGTTACCTGCCCTGTCAAGTTCTATCGGGGGAAAGCAAGGGAAGGTGTGAGTATCAGGGTGGATGTCTCCAATAGGCAAAGAATGCACAAGGTCTAGGACCCATGATTCTTTTAGGGAACCACAAAAATGTTGCCATTTTAATTTTTTAAAATCAGAAGAAAAATATGAATGTAATAATGAATATATAATAATAAATCTAGCCCAGATTATATTTGGCCTTATACCAACACAATCATAAAACATAATTTTCAATATTTTTTAATGAAGGAAGGAGCCCATGAAGGCAAACGTGTCCAGGGATCCGTGAAGGTCATAAGGCAGCCCTGATCAACCAGGATTAGATTACCCAATAACAATAGCTTCAACAAATGGAAGTATATTTTTCTGTTGGGTAAAAGAAGTCTAGAAGTCAGCAAACTGAAGTTGGTTTGGCGACTCCTTGGTCTTCAAGGCCTCGGACTTTTACTTTTCTGTAGCACCTCCCTCAAATTTGCCTCATGGCCCAAAATGGCTGCCGGAGTGTTAGGCGTCATGTCTGCATTCCAGGCATCAGGAAGAAAGAAGGGGCAAAGGGCAAAAGGAACCCGTTTCTCAGCTCTCTTTAACAAATATTCTAAGAATTTCTGCACAACGCCGAACTTGTGGTTCCCGAAGCTAAAGCTTAGCTACAGGGTCGGGGGTGTGTGCAGGAAATATCATGTTTTGGTTGGATGCATTGCCTTTCTAGATAAAAGGTGAGTTTTACCAAAGAAGGGAAGAATTGGGCCAGGGCACGCAACTCAGAAGGAAGGAGACAGTAACTTTCTCCATGGGGAATACCTTGACCAAGAGGGAGACAGGAGACAGCTGGGCCAACAGAGTCCTCCTGCCAGGTCCCTCCCCTGTGGTGAGGAGCTTCCTCTGGGTCTGAAAGCGGCAAGGCATCCCTGCACGCATGGCGCTCGGATCAAGTGAGAGGGTCAAGAAGGAAGGGATGGAGGGAGTCTGGCAGGTTCGCGCCCTCTGTGCTCCACACACCTGGTCCCCTCCCTCTACCAACTCTGTCTGCACAAGTATCCCTTCCTTGGAAAAGCTGTCCCCGACCCCTAGATCTAAGCATCCAGCCTCCTTTCCCTCCGCCCCACTTTGACTCACCTTGGGCTGTTTTTCCCTTCAAGCAGACGTCACTGCCTGTAGGTTTACTCACTATTGTCTGTCTCCTCTGCTGGCATGTGAGCTGAATAGGAGGCAGGGTCCTCCCTGTCCTGCCCCTTCTGGCATCCTGCCTCCAGCCTCTGCAGTGTTTCATGCCTGGCAGGGGGTGGGCGCTCCTGCATGTTGAATGAACGGCCTGATCTATGGCTACCTGTCCCCGGGAGACTGGATTAGCTTGCGTTCTGGTACCTTCTCCCTGCTCTCACGCTCTCCTCCATGCACCTCTGCTGTCTGGCTTCATTGATTGTCATTCAGCAGAGGGTCGTTGAGAACCTACTCTGTGCTAGGTTGCTGTTCTGGGCACCAGGAATCCAGCAGGAAGCAAAGTAGACAAAAATCCCTACTCTCGTGGAGTTTATCTTCTAATGGGGGAGGGAGGCAAAGAAATATGTCAGCTGATGACCCATGGCATGGAGCCAACCAAAGCAGGGAGGGAGCTAAGTTCTGGGAGTGGGGTGTTGTCATTTACATAGAGTGGCCAAAGGAAGGCTTCACTCTGAAGTGGTAAGAGTGGATCAAAAACCTGGAGGAGCCAGGGGCCAGCCATGTGGACGTCTAGAATAAAGATGTTCTAGGCAGCAGGAACAGTAAGTGCAAAGGCCCTGAGGCAGATGCATGCCTTGTGTGTCTGAAGAACAGCGAGGAGGGCCAGTGTGGCTAGTGGAGAGAGTGGGAGATGAGGTAGGGGTGCCAGGGTTAGGGAAGATCACTTAGGGCTTGTAGGTCACTGTCAGAACTTTGATTTGTACTCTGAAGGCCATGGGAAGCCATTGGAGAGTTTGGCGCAGAGGAGGGGCATGATTTGTCTTGTTGTAAGCGGATTCCTCTGGCTGTGTGTTGCGGATTGGCTGTGTGGGGTGGGAGTACAGGCAGGGAGAGCGGCGAGGGGCTACTGCCTTGTGAAGGTCAATTCTGTGTGTCAACTAGGCTGGGCTAATAAGGGATGCCCAGATGGCTGGTGAAACACTATTTCTGAGTGTGTCTCTGGAGGCGATCAGTCTTTGAATCGGTAGATTGAGGAAGAGGACGTCCTCGTTGGTGCAGGTGGGCATCATCTATCCACCGAGCGCCTGAAGAGAACAAAAAGGTGGAGGAAGAGTGAATCTGCTCTTACCTGAGCTGGTCCAGCCACCTTCCTCTGCCTTTGCACAATGATCCTCCTGGTTTTTGGCCCTTCAGACTTGAACCAGGACTCACTCTGTCAGCCCCCCTGTTCTCGGGCCTTCAGGTTTGGATCAGAACTCTACCACCAGCTATGCCGGGCCTATGGATGGCAGACCTCCATCCTTAATACCGTGAGCCAATCCCTCAGTATCCCTTTCTATACAGCCTATTGGTTCTGTTTCCCTGGAGAACCCTGCCTCATGCACGCCGCGTCCCAGGGAGCGATGACTGTGGCTTGGACCAGGGTAGAGGCAGGGGGGAGGTGAGAAGTTGCAGTTTGGCTTGACATAATAGACTTTTCGCTTCTCACCCTGAAGGCTTTCTTAGTGGTGCCATGTATGCCCTCCCCCTGGTGATCAAGTTTCCACGGGAGAGGCTCCATTCCATCAGAGGTCTAGCTATGTTAATCCCACCTGTGGACAAGGCTCAGCCCCCAAGTTCTGTGGGGGGTTTCAGTGGCAGGGTCCAAGGTGAAACTAGCCTATGGACAAGGTGTTAAAAATATTTAAACTTCCTTTATAGGAGCTTGCTGCCGTCGGGTTTTGCCACAGACCCCACTGCTCTCTATCGCCTTTCACACACTGCCAGTTCCACCTGTGGACATTATCTGGTTTCTGAAGAAGACGCACGAGGCTAGTGTGAAGTGGTGTTGCTAATTCCACGTTGTACCAGCTGGAATCTGTGTGAACCCTGTTTTATAGATGGGGGCAAATAAGCTGGCCCAGAACAATGACATGACTAACCTAAGGCCACATGATTTCAGCTGTTGATAATGACTCTCTGGCTTCAAATCTCTCTCCAATCTACCAGCTTTTATAGTTGGAGAGACTTGAGAGAGAATTCTCCCTTCATCAGACAGATGTCATACCCTCCCTGTAAGTAGATGATTCCAGAAACAAAGTGACAGAGAGTGATGTTCGGACTCCCTTCCCACTCTCCAGTAAAGAAAGGAAAACATTCACTCGTGCGTAGGTCACATGCACTGTGAGGCCTGGGCAGCACGCCACATGGGCTTACTGCGTACAACAAAGCTTGCAGAAAAACGTGTGCACTTGTATTTCTCCAGATGAAGGGTTTCTCTCCAAAAGACAGTATCTGTAACCCCTGTGTAGCCAACAGCACCTATTATGACGCTTTTACATCCATAGCCCTGCACCTTCTTATTCCATACCCCCTGGTCTTTGAAAATGATCTTTAGAGGGTGGTTCTTAGTAAAACTGGCCATCTTCTAAATTAAATTTCAATGACTTGATGAAACCCTTGCCAGGGAATGAGAATGCAGCAGAAGTAGAATTCTATTCCCAAGTGTTTCCAGAGCTTGCTCCAAGGACCAAGGTATTCAGAAGTAAAAGGGCATTTGCCCTCTGTGGGATTCCAGCCGGGGTGCGGGGGGTGGGGAAGACATTGAACAGTCATTTACTTTTTCTCCATTTTTCCAATTTCTTGACTGTTCCTATAGCAACCTTAATAGAGATTGGGTTGTTAGAAAAGCATTCGTTTCTATAGAAACAATTCGTTCTATAAGAGAAAAAGTTTACTTGGTAGCACATGAAATCTAATATTAGGATTTTGGTTTTGTTGGTGGATTTTTTTTTTTTGTCAGCCAGAAGAATATTTCCCAGGCCACCTACAGACGTATGTTGCATTTTTAGGCTCAAATTTTCATCTCATAGTGTGTCGTCGTATGGGTTCTGGGTGGAGGTTGTGGAGCCTCAGTCCCTTGGGATCTTTACTGAGAATATATAATTTAC
Organism: Zalophus californianus; assembly: GCF_009762305.2. Taxonomy (NCBI): domain Eukaryota; kingdom Metazoa; phylum Chordata; class Mammalia; order Carnivora; family Otariidae; genus Zalophus; species Zalophus californianus. The sequence goes on from NC_045602.1 coordinate 129,681,245, forward strand.
AAAATTTTAGTCCACTTGTATGCTCGGATATAAGGGGTTGGACTAGAGGATCTCTTGAGATTTTCGGTGTAGGAATTTGTGGTTTTTCTTGACTTTCCTGTGAAAACCATGAGGGGTTTTTACTAGAACCAGATAGATGGTTTTGGTTGCAAGTGACAGAAATCTAACTCAAAACTGGTTAAGAGGAAAAAAAAAAAAAAGGAGGGGTGGGACATATTAGTTCTCCTAGAAGTCTGGAGGTTTCAGGTATGGCTGGATCCAGAGCTCGTTAAGGCCTAGCCTTCCACCTTGTTGGCTTCATTCCACCGTGTTCTTCTTCATTCTCTGTATTGACTCTTCTCATTAACGAAAGTCTCCAGCCTTACCGTCTGCAGCTTCCAACTAAGCATCTTCTGTGGAAAGAAAGTACGCTTTTCCTAATAGTTCCAGGAAACTTCCAGGGGATGCCATTAATGGGACTGACTTAGGCCACGTTCTCACTCCTGAACCAATCACTGGGAAACTTGGGGAATGAAATGAATGGATGGGCCAGGCCTGTATCAGATGCTCAGCTTTGGGGTCAGAGGTGAGGTCAGCAGCTCCCAGCCTCCCCAGACTGAGAGAGAAGGAATAGTTTCCACAGAGGAAAATCAGGAGGCAGCATTAGAAAAAAGGGAGAGAGATATGATCACGGCACAAACCAGTCACGCCAGCGACCCAGCCGACCACATTCTAGAATTAGAATCTTGACCCTTAAAATCTGCCTCCTCCCAGCTTGGGCAGAGAGAGAGACAGCTCAGTTTTCCTTTCCCATTTCATTTTTCTAATTAATCGGCTACCAGCTCCACCTTGAGAACATCTTTCAAACAAGAATTTTTTTTCTTCTGAAAGGAGTTAAAAAAAAAATCAGAATACATTTGCATGTTACCTAAAACATTTTAAACCCGTGTCTTATCTTTGTCACTGCACAGTCTTTTCTTTTCAGTGCTGGTATTTCTATAATTACAGTCACCTTCCGCCTTACCAGTTCCTTCTCGAAAAGGTTATTCTGAACAGGGGACAAAAAAATCATTTGGAAACATGGCCGAAGTCCGTTTTTCAATTGTCTTTTCATCCCAAAGTTCAGAGATTTCTAGAAAATCTTGTGTCAGCAGAAGCAGCACATAAACAACCACATATAGTTTTTTTTGAAAAAAAAAAAATATTCCCTGAGATGATTCAAGGTGTGAATTATTTCAGGGAAGGTGTTGGTGTGTGGCCAGTAATTTAAATTGACTGGATTTCTGGGGCTTATTAAGAGCTTAAAATCAGATTTTTAAAATTCAGAGAGCGTTTTAGTTCGAATTTAATTTCTGCTATAGGCTCTCATTCGCTTTTAAAAATGCTTTGTTTTCATTGTTGTTAGCTTGCAAAGATATTTGAAAGTTTGAAATATCCTCAGGAATTTTCTTCCTTGTTAATAAACTGGGTTACTGATTTCCATGGAGATTACTGCCAACAAAGCTCTTCTGTTTGAGGCAAGGGGCTATCGTGTCGGGATCAAAAGGGAATCATTTGAAACCTTTAATCTCGTGGCGAGACCAAGCGTTTCTCATGAATGAATCCTGGGGTCTCCGTGGGGCGTTTGAGAAGCCCTTCAAGATACACAGCCTTGCGCATCAGAAGAGAACACATTTTGGGGCGCCTGGGTGGCTCAATGGTTAAGCGTCTGCCTTTGGCTCAGGTCATGGTCCCAGGGTCCTGGGATCGAGCCCCACATCGGGCTCCTTGCTCAGCTGGGAGCCTGCTTCTCCCTCTCCCACTCCCCCTGCTTGTGTTCCCTCTCTAGCTGTCCCTCTCTCTCTGTCAAATAAACAAAATCTTAAAAAAAAAAAAGAAGAGAACACCTTTCAAGTCGAGGTCTTAAATGAGGGACTTTGACGAGCCTGGTTGTAGGAAGTGTGCCCACGTTCACTGTGTTGGGGGAATTTGTCTGCGTTCTATTGCTGGATGAAGGTGTCCTTCCTACTACCAAGAGTGAACACTGTTGTCTAGCTTTAAAGCGCCCTTCCCCCGGCCTGTGCAGCCACCCCCAAGGCCTTGGCATCAGGAGAGACTCAGAGGCATGTGGAGAATTGGGGCCCCATGTTGCAGAGCTTCCCAAACCTGAATGTGCCACATCACTAGGCATCTCATTCAAATGCATGTTCTGAGTCAGCAGCTCTGGGGTGGGGCCTAGAATTCTGCCTTTGTAGCCAATTCCCAGAGGGTCCCCATGCTGCTGGTCTGGGGCCATACTTGGAGCAGGGAGATGGTAGACCGCTTCTGTGTTTCTCCTCGCCTGGGAAAGAGCCTGAAAATCCTATTTTGGCTTCTGCCGGTCTTCAGCAGTGCTGACTCTGGCAAAGCTTGGCATTTGACATCACACCTGGAAAAGAAATCCTGCAGGAAGGGTAAGTCCCGAACACTGTCTCAACCAGAGGCGCTAGATGATGTCCTGATCCTGGCAGAGAATCAGGCTGCAAGTTAGAGAGAGAGAGAGAGAGAGAGAGAGAGAGGACAGATCAGCGATGATTCAGGCAGGAATGGAAATGAAGCCTGTCATTCCTTCGGAATTTCCTTAAGAATCTTGCTTAACTGTGGAGACTGTGTTCCCTGAGGGAGTGATGATATTCAGTAATATCTCTGTTCATTTAGCTAAAGGCAGATTTCTCTGTGCTCCTCACTGGGGGATGATCTTGTACCTGACTCGTTAGATAAGAAGAAGCCACGTTGAAGAATTTCAACAGAATTCTCACTGAGGTGGCAGATTTGGAGGAGAGAAAGGAGCCGGCCCCCTCTGAGCTTTTTAGAGAATCGCAAAGTGGGGAAGGCTGTAGCAGGTAGCTAGTGCTGCATAACAAACCACCCCAAAACTTAGTGGATTTTCACAACCATCTTTTATTATTTCTCATGTGTTTCAGGGTAAGCTGCACAGGTGTGCCAATCTTAGCTGCTCCCACTCATGTGTCTGTAGTCAGCAGGTGGCTGTGGCTGCGTGGCCTGGCGTGGCCGTGGCTGGGGTGGCTCAGCTTTCCTCCACGTAGTTCCATGTGCCTCACAGTCTGGGCATGTTCTCATGGTGGGGGCAGCTGTCCACGAGAGAGCCGATCACACAAGAGGACAAGCAGGAATCCCCACCTGCTTCTCAAGCTTTGCTTGTATCACATCCGTTAATATATCCCACGGGCCCCAGCAAGTCATACGCCCAAGCCCGGCAGAGGCAGGGACCTCGAAGTCGGAACAAAGGGTCTGGATGCGGGGAGGCCTGTCTTGGGGGCCACCGGTAAAATCAATCGACTGCACAGACCCTGACTTAAAGCTTGAGGCGGAGTCTATAAATCTCTGAGGAGAGGTAGGACTCCTACATTCATTCACTCACTCACTCACTCATTCATTCATGAAACATTAATTGTCTTTCTTTTATGCAAAGCACCAGGCTCTGTCAGACTTTACTTGGACGTTTCACTTGCTGCAAGATTCACACCCGCTTAAATTCCACCTCCAGACCGTCTCCATGTGGAAACTGTGAAAAGCTTTTGCTCACTCTTCCGCGGGAGCTAGAGGGCCTTGTGGACTCATAATCTGTGGCGGGGAGGAGGGTCCACTTCCCAGAAACCCCTGGGGCAGCCCCTGCCTGTTGCCATGGAGATGCTAGGTAGCTTCAAGGAGACCCTACCCGCCACCCCCTTGGGGGGCCACTGCCTATCAAGACAGAAGGGCCTGGCTAGTGCTTGGAGTCCTTGGGGTTCCTTGGGAGCCTATTTTCATCGTCATCGGTGCAAATAACAATTTTTCTTTCACAGTTTTGTTCGATTTGGGTGGATTTAAAAGCATAGTGTAAACCCTAAAGTGCCATGAAAATGTCGGGGTTCCTTATCATTACGGGTAGGAAGGAGGCCCCCACGGACCCTCCTCGTCCAGCAGTTAATGATGGCTTGGGCCGGGGCAGTGTGAGGTTGGGAGGAAGGGAGAAGGAGCCCAGCTTTGGGACAGTTGCAGATTTCCTTGGTGCAAATCTTCACATCATGGCCGATTTCTACCGTGGTTTGCCACCAGTGATTTTGTAACCTGTTTGTAAAATTCTCGCCTAGGTGAGAGCAGCATTCCTGGGTATGGAACAAGTGGTTTTCTCAAGCAGATAAGAGCCAGCCCCAGCTCAGCCTGGCCCAGCTCAGGTATCGGATGGCCCGGACTGGAACCAGCTCCAGTTCTGTCTATGTCTGTGATTTTGTGCCAGTGGTGAAGGTCTGTTTCCTCATCTGTAAAATGGGGATAAAAGAGTACCTGAAACAAAGGTTAAAGGAGATCCTGCATAGAAGGTGTTGCCCATGTAGTAAGTGCTCAGTAAAGGCCACCAGCTGTTGTTATCCATGCTACGTTGCCTGCTCAGCTGATGGTGCAAGGGTCTGCGTAGACACACCCCAGGGTTACCCAGTCCTGTCGTCTGAAAGTTGTTGGCTCGCCCTGTTTCCTGCCCAGGCCCCTCCCCAGCACCCAGCCTCCTACCCATCACTTACTCATCTTGTCCTGCAGAGCTCAGAGCACTTGTCTTGGGTCCGGCTCCTCACCAACAGCACCTCACTGAGTCCCCACAGCAGCCCTGTGAAGGAAGTCCACTTTTAATATTCCCATTGTACAGATGGGACAACTGAGATCCAGGGAGACTGAATAAGTCTCACAGCGACAAGTAAGGAGAGGCAGGAGTTGAATCCTTGGCTCTAAACCTCCCCCCACTACCGGTTTACAGGAAAAAACCCATTTGTTTACTTTCCTGGTTTTCTTTATTCCTTTTCTATAGCAGCTTTATTGAAATTTAATTTACATACACAAAATTTCTTTTAAAGTGTGCTACTGGATTTTTAATATATTCACAGAGCTGTGCAAACATCACCATTGTCTAATTTTAGAACCTTTCCATCACCCTCAAAAGAAAGCCTAGATGCCTCCTCTTCTTCCCAAAGAAAGTCAGAGACTCTGGACATATCTCTCGGCTTCCACAGAAACCAGCCCCGGCTCAGCCAGCTGGCTGCATGGGGACGTGGGGGGACTGAAAAGCAGGAGCGTTTTGCCCACTGAACACCTTGTCCAATCCCAGAAAGCATCACCTGATTATATTGAGCCATTTATTCTGCCCCTGCCCCGATGTGAAGGGGGACAATTTAATTATTTCCAGGGCCACAGGCTGTTCCCATTTATTTTATTGCCTGGCTTCCTCTGCCCTTTCTTGGTTTTAGGAGAAAGAAGGCAAGTGGGGAGCACTGGTACCCTCTTTGCCTCTGATTAGAAGCCCCTCTTTTCAAAGCTTTTGCTCTCCTATTACCCCCACCTCCTTTCATCTGCCCCTTCCTGCCATCAAATGTCATCTGATTTCAGGGGCTGGAGTGAAGGAGCCGTGATTGGGACCCCCTGGTGTGCCAATCAAATATAGAAATTCATGAGTGGTTTTTCCAGACAAACCTGGAGGCTGCTCTCTGGTACTTAAAAATCAGGCTATGTTTAATCGCTGGGGGGAAAATATGTATCAATTGCCATCTGATCATAGTATGTCTAAACAGCCCTTTGAATTTGTAAATGACACGTGGCAGGGGTATTTTTAGCTCCTGGGCTTCGGAAGGTGAGCAGTGCCCCCCCCCCCCCCCCCCCCCCCGCCACGCTTCTCACGAGATAATCTCTCTGTTCTTTCACCTTCCCTGGGGCTGTTAAATATGCAAATCACGTTCATCCCCCTCACCTTCCAGACTTTTTCTTTGTTCGGTGGTGGTGGGTGTGAAGGAAGAAAAAGGTAGTTGAGCAAAATAATTATCTTTGGTTGTGTTTGAGCCCGAGAGTCTTCGATTTGTAAGCAGTGCCTTGAGGGTGTATTTGCATTTCCTGGATGCCTTTTTTTTTTTTTTTTTTTTTTGCAGTGAATCCTGTTGGCATTTGGAAAGAAAGAATTTTAGCATTTTAGCAACATTCCAATGGATCCCATAGTGAGAGAAAGACCCTATCCTAGGCTCATCACTAGACCCATAAAAGACCTTCAGGGACCCTCATCCCCAGTGTCCTTGGGGATGATTTCCTGGGTGGTACATTTAGGCTTAAAGACCTTGTCCTCAGAACAGGATGTTTCTCTTCTCTGTGAGCTGCAGGCCGCTTCCCATGGAGGGAAGTCAGTGAATACTTGTTTAAATGAGTAAACCTCAGGACCAGGCGCGAGGGCGCTCACAGTGCTTTTTCTTCTTATTGTAGATAACCCTGACCCCCGCAATTGCAGTAGTGTGTGAACAACATCATTCACCAAAATAATAATAGCTCACTACATGGCAGGCACCGTTCCAAGTACTTTTAGATGAACACACTTTTTAATCTTCTTAGGATGACAGGGTTTCTCGGTTTGGGCGCTGTTGATATTTGGGGTGGACAACTCTTTGTTGTGCAGTGCTGTCCTGATGGTGACGTTGTCCCTGGCCCCACTGTACCCACTCCCCCCAGTATGACAACCAGAAAGATCTGCAGACATCACCAAATGTCCCCTGGGGGCGGGGGTCACCCACAGGCGAGAACCACTGGGGCGTTTGAGGAGGCAAAAAAGAAGTGGAGGAAAATCAGTAGGGAAGGGTGAAATAGAAAATAGGAGAGAAACCCACACAGGGGAAAGGCGAGGTGTGAGCACAGATGGAGACAGGTCAGGGCAGAGCAGGGCTCAGGAGACCTGGCCTTGGGGCCCAACCCCACGATTGAATTGGCTGTGGACACCCTGGGTACGTCTTCACTTTCCGTGTGCCTTGGTTTTCTCATCTGTAAAATGGGCAGCGGCACACAAGGTTTGTTGTATAGAGCACATAAATAAATTTCCCTGTCAGGAGAGCGCACTGCAGATCATGTGATTCTTTTTTTCTAAGGTTTATTTATTTTAAAGAGAGAGGGGGAGAGGGGGAGAGGGAGAGAAGGTGAGCTGGGGAGGGGCAGAGGGAGAGGGAGAGAGAGTCTGCTGAGCAAGGAGCCTGATCCAGGGCTCGATCTCACGACCCTGAGATCATGACCTGAGCCAAAACCAGGAGTCGACACTTAATCGACTGAGCCACCCCGGTGCCTCAGATCCACGTAATTCTTATTGCTGTCCACGTGTTAACCGCATGCACTTGGAGTCAGATTGGTTATCTTTGTCCAAGTCAGGTGGGCTAGCAAAGAGGCTGCTCCTGAGTTTATTGTCCACCCTGTGAGGATTAGGAGTACATCATTTACGATCAGGAAATAATCTGATTAAAAGCACATTTGGATAAGGAGCAATGCAAAGCACTGACGGGCCAGCCAGAGGTGAAAGCGTTTTGTGGAAGGGAAAATAGATTTGGGATTTCCAGGTGTAGATGCCTCTGGATCGCCCCACCTCCCTCCCTTCTCTTTCCTGAAAAATTCAGCCGTAGGGACTTCTCAAGTAGCTTGGAAAATGCAGCACTGAAAATTCTACTTGGCGAGTGTGGCTCTTTGTCCAGGCACTTAGGAGGACAAGAAATGGAACATTTCTTTCTTTTCTTAAATCTACTTTAGGCCTGTCTCCTTGTTCTTGGGACTCCCCTGCACCCCCATCCCCCCAGGGTGAAGAAGGGTTTGGGGGACTAGCCTCAAAGCCCTGGTCAAGCCTTTTGGTCATCTGTCCACATTGGTCACTTTGGAGAAACACGTTTACCCAGATGCTTCCATGTCTGTTGCTTCTTTCCTGGCCACTTTTGGTCAGACTGAGACCCGGTGACCATTCCTTCCCAAGGACAGGACTCTGCTCCACACACGGGCAGCATGGCCCAGGCCCAGGATCCCGGACCCCTACTCAAAGGCCCACAGTCTAAAGGAATCTCACTATGCCCTGGGCTCCTCCCTCCTCCCCTTTTGCATCCTTTGGGGGCGCTTGTGTCCTCTCCTGGTTTTCAGGACACATGGCTAAATTCCAAGAGTTATTTGTCCTTTATAAATAAAGCTAGTGGTGAGGTGGTCTTCCAGATCATTCCAGCTTCTATCCTCCTGCAAACTCTTCCTCTTCCTTTCTCCCCGAAGCCCAGAAAAGCAAGCAAGCACAGAACTGACCTTGTTAGAATGGGGAACAGGAAAGTGAATACATAAGGGAGAAACCCAGGCATTAAAGTTGCAAAAAAAATGGTTCTACATGCCGTTGGTCATGTCCAGAGTTCTTGGCCCACCTGGCCAAGGTTGCAAAGCATGGAGATCCATGCAAGACCAGAGCCAGGAGATATGGACCATGCTGGCGCATAGTAGGTGCTCAACAAACGTTCAGTGAGTGAGAGAGCGAATGGTGCTTTTTTGCGATCAGACTCCATGCCCTAAAAAGGAAACTCACTCAGTGGGTGAGCAACGAAAGTGAGATTGGGTTCTGACATTCCCCTGGTAGCTTTCTTCATGCAACGAAGAGTCGTTTCCGCTCCGTGCTCCGCGGCTCAGTACAAGTTGGGGTTCTGCTCAGCCATGCCAAAGGGGCTTTTTCTTCTTTTATGTAGTGTTGTTGCTCTGACATTTCCCCAACTCTCCGTCCCCCTCCATCTTCCTGGTTGTCAAGGAAACAGTTTCTAGGACAACCTGTTGACTTACTTGGCTGCCTAGCTTGTATTATCCAGTGTGGGGAGCTGTAGTGAAGGATTTTTTTTTTTTTTAATGTCACCAAGGTAACCGCCAGCAGCCGCTTAATTATAGTTTTAGGTAAAGATGAATTCTCTTTTGCAACTGTTAGTGTATTTTGGAGCTGGGGTGGGGGGAGGAGAACCACCCAGAGATTAACATTCTCTAATTATATGCTTCGGTTGTGGACAATTCAGTTTCATTTGCAACTAAACTTGGTTTCATTCAGGATCGATTTTTTTTTTCATCTCAAAAAACAAGGAAAACAAATGAAATGATGAAAACAAAGAGGAATAGGGGATCAGAGTGGCAGAAAGAGGCTTTGAGTGTGGTGGGCACAGCTGGGACGCAGGCATTGCTGACTGATGTCTCGGTGGCTGTTCCCGAACCACACATTGGGAACACGCCTGGGCTCTGCGGCCAGACTGCCTGGGTTCGAATCTCACCTTGCAGCCTGTTAAAGCTGTTTGACCTCAAGCAAGTGACTTAACCTGTCTGTGCTTTAGTCCTCACAGCTGCAAAACGGGGACACGGGAAGGAGTGAAGCTTTACTATAGGTGTGTGGTGAGGGTTAAGATATATTTATTTGGCCCTTAGAAGAATAAGTCTTTACTTCACTTCTTGCTCCCAATGACCTTGTGAGGTAGGTATTATGATGATGTCCTTTTGGCCAATGAGGAAATGAGGAGGGAAAAAGTTTTTATTATTATTATTATTATTAAAAGATCAAACTTTTAAGGAATTCTTTGAGCTGTGAGTAACTTTGTTTTACGTTTCCTCCTTGGCTACACAGTTTTGCTCAAACCAAGAACGGAAATGGAGGCTTTTGGAGTTCACCCACGTGTAGGGAATGTCACCTGGAGAGGAGCCGCTGGGGTTTGGTCGGGGAGGCCCTTAGGGAGACACCAGATAATTGCAGATTCCTTGGACCCTAAGCAGTTGCTGCGATACTCAGGAAGTCCCGGGTCCTGTTGAGCCTCCTGCACCCCCAGCACCCTTTCCAGGTCTGGGGGCAGTCAGGCTGAGAACCACTGAAGAGCAGGTTGCATTGGAGCTGGGGACCCCCCCCCCCCCGGGAACGCCCCACCCCGACAGGTGAGCCAGAGAGGAAGATGGGGACCCATTCAATCCCTAGACATCAAAGGTCTAGCTGTGTGAGCTGAGGCAGGAGTTTCCCTTATGCTTCCAGAGGTCTGTACTTATGAAATCAAGGCGTTTAAATAGACTGTCTCCAGCATTTATCAGGTTTTAAATACTGTGATTCCAGAGCGGGATAGGGAGCTGCAGATCTGGCGCGAGCATCCGGGGTGGTCTGACTCCAGAGCCTGTCCTTTCAGCAGCTGTACTAACTCCTGCTGTTCTGATCAGTACAGAACGTGCGGCCTCTCAAGTCCTCGGGTTAGAAACTGTCATTTTCTAGTGCAGTGACCTGGGCAAGTAATGCACCTGTCCGTGCCTCAGTTTCCTCATTGGCCAGATGGAGACAACCGTAGTACCTACCTCTCAGGGTTGTGGGAACAGGGAACGAAGTCAAGACTCCTGCAATGCTCATAACAATGTAACCCTCCAATAAATGTTAGGTTATGGGTATAATCACTCCATTGCACTGCAACACAATAACCATCCATATTAGCTGGCTGGGGACAGAGTGGTGGCTGAAATAGTTAACACCCAGCTGGGTGTGTGCCAAATGTGGGGTGCACATTTTCTCACTTAATCCTCACCGTTATTATGTTGCTTCTCGTAGAGTTCCTACACAGATTTCTGTATCATTAAACTTGTTATTTTGTAACCTACATTGTGTAGGCAGGCTCTCTTCTTTTTTTATAAATCTCCCATTGGGGCCCTTAAAAAAAACCAACCAAACAAACATCCTTCAATTGAGATTCAGCTCCACAGGCCAGCCCCCATCAGATCTGCCATGCTAAGCCCACTGGGGAATATTTGTCTTGTGTGCTTTTTCCCTCTTCCTGTGGATTATGTATACTTTCATCATTTTAGAACGAAGACCTGAATAGCAATAAACATGTTGGTGGAGAGCAGCCGGAACAGTTGGGTTTTGGCATCAAATGCCTGGTACCCACGGGGATGGAGTAATGAAGGTACCCGAGGCTGCTTCTCAAGCCAGTGGCTTCAGGGAGGGTGAAGAGCAAGCAGCCATTCGGCCCAGTCTTCCTACTCCCGCACCCACCCACCCCCCCACCGCCTCGTATTTTTTATTCATGACAATCTTTCATGAGGAACAGCAATCAGTAACACAAACATGACATCCATCTCTGCTCACTCTCCCCTCCAGGGACCACAGAAGATTCTTTCTGGACATTGAAGATATGTCTCACCCGTTCCCCACCCCATTTTTTAAAAAGCCTCAGTGTTGGATTGAAAAGTGCACATTTCAACAGGATGATTGAGGGAAGGTAATTATGTATTATTAAATGCAAAAAACAAGAGAAAAAAATTGTTCTTTGCAACACCCCTATGGCTTGGCAGAAATGAAAATAGCAAAATGTTTTAAGTGGTTTTCCTGCCAGTGGGATGAATGGATGCCTGTGCTCTTGAGTTGAGGTCATTGGCTGTGGGGACTGCTCAGCACCAGGGAGACCCTGAGGACTGGGGACGGATGGCTCCATCGTGGGGGCCTTTGTGGCGACTTGGACTGCAGAAGGGGCGGGAGGATGGAAGCACAGAGGAGATGCTTTCTTCTGTTTCCCTTGGCTCAGAAGGTGGGTGGTCTCTGCGTCTTTGCATAAGATCTTTTTTGTTTTTCTTAAATATTTTATTTATTTGAGAGAGAGCAGGAACAGGGTGGGTTAGGGGCAGAGGCAGAGGGAGAAGCAGACTCCCCCCTGAGCAGGGAGCCTGACGTGCGGCTTGATCCCAGGACCCTGAGGTCACATGAGCTGAAGGCAGACGCTTGACCTGAGCCACTCAGGTGCCCCTGGATAAGACCCTTCTGTGCAAGATGGGGAAAATAATACTTGAACATCAAAATCATACCCCACATGGCCTTGCACTTTAAAGGTTGCAAAGTACAGTGGTGTAGAATGGAAATAAGCTTGGGCTGAAGGGCCAAAGTGCCTGGGTTGGAACTCGGCTCTGCTGCTTATCAGCTGTGTGACCTTGGGCAAGTTACTTAATCTCTCTGAGTCCCCATTTTCCCATCTGAAAAAAATGAGCCTCACAGTTGCAGCAGAATGAGTTAATAAATCAGAACAGTGTCTCCTAGACACTCTCTTGTGTTCACTATTATGATTACATTTTTCTTCTCATCACCAATATCCAAATAGACCAAGTCAGCAAAACTGGCCCAGTTTGATCACAGAACTGCCAAGTGGAAAAAAAAACGGAATTTAAACTCAGGACTTGGGACTCCAAATCTTGTTGAATTTTCTTTCTTTTTTTTTTCAAGATTTCATTTATTTATTTGACAGAGAGAGACACAGTGAGAGAGGGAACACAAGCAGGGGGAGTGGGAGAGGGAGAAGCAGGCTTCCCGCGGAGCAGGGAGCCCGATGTGGGGCTGGATCCCAGGACCCTGAGATCATGACCCGAGCCGAAGGCAGACGCTTAAATGACCGAGCCACCCAGGCGCCCTTGAATTTTCTTTAGGCTCCATGGCTGCATTGTGAAGGGTGTTCTTTATTTGCAAAAACTCCGACACTGGTTATAGTGTTAACCAGACCTAAATACGAAGTCCTCCACAGTTAGAGGACTCTAAAACTTTTCGACGCTACCTTTCTGGTCCTCCGCATTTCTCTCTCACTGTAAAATCGACTTTGTGACCACAACCAGGACATGACGTTGCTCAGGGCAGACATCAGTTCAAAACAACACCAAAATGACAATCTGCAGGGAGGTCAGAATCAACCAGGCCACTGTCCCCTGGAAGGTCAGATGGTTTTCCATAGGAAAATTGTGAATCTTCTAAAAAAGCACCTGGGAGTTGAAGTTCAGTTCGCAGAGCTTCCAGGTTTTCCAGCTGTCCTTCCTTTGACCCTGAAAAAGAGAGTCAACTCAGACCCCCTGTGCAAGAAGGTGCTTTCTCTTCTTAGCTAAGTTCACACACAGAGTGCATCTGCTGGGGGTCTGTCTCCTTTGACCAACTCAAAGGAGGCAGCAGCCTCGAGTAGGGGCCCCATGTTGCCTTTTAGGAGTCCTAGGCTGGGGTCAAGGACAAGGTCAACCGATGAAGCTGTGAGCAACAAAGGGGAGGCACCTCTAACTGCTCAGTCCCAGGAACCCTAGGGATTGAGGTATGTAAACACTTTCCTTGAGCTGTAGGAGGCGGTCCCCTCCACCCCCACCCTGGATGCTCTGCACAGCTCAGGAGACCAGCTCTGGTCTGGCACAAGAACCCTGTGCCCCTGGCGAGCTGCGTGGGGTTGTGTGGCTTACGGATAACAGGAGCATGGCATGGAAGCTGCATCTCGTCCTCTCATTACATATTCATGAAATGCTGTTGGAAAAACTGCTACCCTGGCTGAGAGTTCATTTTGTGTTCAGTGCCATATTTATATAACAGTGTGAGTGTTGCCATAATGTTGCTATTTGCTTCCCAATGACCATCCTTTCCTTGCTTGTTAAATAAAAACGATCTGCCGCTGTGTGGCAACATGCCCAGCTCTGGGGGAACATGATTGTTTTAAAGCTAAAACTTTAAGCCCATCCTCACAATCCTCTCATTTTTTTCGAGCTTCCTAGGAAACTGTGAAGGGCTGCGAGGCCCTTTGTAGACCAATGAAACTTATGGGGAGGTCTGTGCTGGTGGTTCTTGAGAAAGCTTCATTTTTCTTCGATAAAAGAAGCAGATATGGCTGGCATAGCCCTCTGTCATGCTCCTCCGTCCCTTGCTTGCAAATGCGATGGCTGGAGCTGGAGCAGCCACTTTGTAGCCACAAGAGAAAGGCTAAGTGTCTCATCACTCAAAGTGTGGTCTGAGGGCCAGATTCTTACAAACGCTGAATCTTAGACTCTACTTCAGATCTACTGAATTAAAATCGCCATTTTAATAGGATCTCCAGGTGATCTGTGTGCACATTGGAGTTTGGGAACCCCTGCCTAGGGAGCCACACAAAGGACTCTGTTTTGATGTTGTTGCCGATTCATTGCCAGTAAGAACCAACTTCTGGGTTTTTTTGTTTTGTTTTAAGGGGGGAGGGGTGGGGAGCAGATGGAGAGGGAGAGAGAGAATCTTAAGCAGGCTCCACACCTAGCACAGAGCCTGACGTGGGGCTCGATCTCACAACCTTGAGAACATGACCTGAGCTGAAATCCAGCGTTGCTTAACCGACTGAGCCACACAGGCACCCCTAGGTTTTTTGACATAGGTTTTCTGTTACTTGTAGCCAAAAGCATTCTGAGCTGATACAAGCACTTATAAGCTAAAACAGCCTTATGTAAAACACCCCCTTAATCTACCCAAGAGCTCTATGAAGAAAGGACTATTATTATCCCCATTTTACAGATAAGGAAACAATCCCCACACTATTTCCCAGGGTAAGACACTGGTGAACTTGGTGAAGCCTAGGTCCAGCTGGGCCCTGGACCTGGGCTCTGGGGCATGATGTTGTGCTCCCTTTAACGGGAGCTCTCACTGTGGGGGGATCCTCTCTGCCAGCTGGGAGGCCACTCGGAAGGGCCTCTCCCCCTCCCTCTTGCCCTGAGCACAGCTCCCTGCTCAGCTGTACCCCATCTGTCTTGCTCTGTAGCACTGGCCTCTCTTTCTTTTCACCAGTAATCCTGCCCTTCAGCTACTCCTGCTCCATGAGTTTCAGAGCTCAGAGGAGAGCACCCTCTGAGCCCCCTCACACAGGCGTGTAAGCCTCTCATCCATTATGCTCAGGCCTTAAAGCGTGAGGCACCCCTTTAAATAGGGTGCATGAGAATCACCTGAGGGAAGGGCAGATGCATTAAAGCCAGATTCCAGGGTCTGGATGCCCGGAGGGTCTGACTCAGCAGGTCTGAGGTGAGAGCCCAGGAATCAGTTTTCCGCAGGGGTGACTCCCGGGTACCTCCTGGGATCACATCTGGAACACACTCATCCCAGCTGGGAAAGTTTGGCAGGGAGATGAGGACGGCAGATGAAATGTGAAAGACACATTTTTTTTTCCCCCCCAGTCACTTGATAAATGTTTTCTTTGGGTAGTTGCAGCCTGCTTGGACTTGGCTACAGAAAAACCCATCGAAATACTCTGTGAATACAGTTTTCTTATGGAGAAAACAATGAAATACCTCTGTATGGATCTCAACTCAGGAGGCTGGAGTCGGTGGGTGTGTTCCAGCTACGGGCAAACGTTTGGAGTTGAGACAGCTGGGCCTCATCGCGGTTGGATGCAGACTAAGAGGCCCATTCCGCTGTGTGGAGTCAGGTGATCAGGAAGGGAGGTCAAGAACTTTTTGAAATTAGGAGGGAAGGATCTTGGGTCTGTGTTAAGCAGAATGGCCCTGCAAAGGCATCCACGTCCCTAATCCCTGTCAATATGTTATGCTACTTGGCAAAAACGCCTTGCAGATGTTGTTAAGGTTACAGATCTTAAAACAGGGAGAGTAGCCTAGATTATGCAGGTGGGGGGGGGCAGTCTAATCACGTGAGCCCTTAAAAGCAGAGAAATGTCTCCAGCTGGAGTCAGAGATGCTGCAGAAGGTGCATTCAGGAATAGCTGAAGTGTGAGGGGGCTTGAGCTGTAGTTGCTGGAGAGCCCACATGGAAACCATGAGAAGGGTATTAGGTGCACCGAGCAGCCCCGGGTGCCGGCCAGCAGGGAATGGGGACCTTAGTCCTACAACCGCAAGGAAATGAATTCAGCCAGCAACCTGAATGAACTTGGAAGTGAATGCTTATCTATCCAGAGCTTTTGGGAAGGAATGCAGCCCTGCCCACACCTTGATTTTGGCCTTTGAGACCCTAAGGGGGGGGGGCCCAGTCCAGCTCACCTGGACTTCTGACCAACCCAAACTATGACAGAATAAATCTGTGTCGTTTCAGGCTGCTATGTCGCTGGCATTTGTCATAGCAGCCGCGGAAATCTAACACGGGGTCCCATTCCAGAATCCAGGAAAGGACCTTCACCATGACGTCCACTCATTCTCTCCTTCCAGTCTCATCTTTTCAGGTGGGCTCTTAAGGAATGAAGTCTCTGTAAAGCCTCACTTTGGACGCCTGCCCGATAGTTCATCTGATGGAGGTACTGTAATTGACTTGCCCATTTTCCTGGACTTCATGTCCTTCCTTCTCTTCCCCAATTATGAATAATTTAATTTTTTTACATAAATATCTCCCCAGCATTTTATATTACTTAATTATCACAGATTCCCAGAAGAGAAATTAGTAGTCCAAAGGCACCAACTTTTTTGAGTCTTTTGATACAAATGCTGAATTACCCCCCCAGGTTCTGGGCACTGTCTCAGCAGCTTAATGTTGCTCCCTCAGGGCGGTGGGTCTCCTCCAAGGAGCCCTGCAGGTCTGGGCACACTGGGTGTTCTGTTAGCACTGCCAGCGAGCGTCCTGTTGTTCTTCCTCAGCCTCCTGGACTCATCGTGATGGCTGCACTACGGACAGAAAGGGAAGAGCTCGGGGAAGCTTGTGTATCGCTCATCCACCTGGGAGATTCACTCTGCCATTAGCCCTTGTCGGAGACCTGACTCCCAGCCCATGATCTTGAGGTGCTCCCCCTAATACTACATTTCATGGTTGTTATTGATGTATCTTAAACCCTCTCATGCCTTCTCCGAGCTGCTGTCCCATTGGGCCAGTGGGCATTGCCTGGTACTGTACAGAGTCTCGGGAGGGGGTCTTAGCAACAAGCCATTATGTGTGAGGGTGAACATTCCCAATTAACCCTCCTTTTGGCTGGAAGCTCTGCTCTCTCCGGGGAATGGAATTCTTTGTCAAGGGTCCTACTTCTCTGGGGTCTTGTCACCTACTTAGAGGGGGGCGGGGTGCTGGAGCCGCAGAACATCGTCTGCCCTTAGTTTTGCAGATCATTGCATCTCTTACCTTGCTTTCTGTTCCATCCACTCAGGCTGCTATAACAGAATACCACAGACCAGGGGGCTTAAACAACACACCTATTTCCCACGGTTCTGGAGGCCGGGAAGTCCAAGGTCAGTGCACCAACAGACTCAGTCTCTGGTGAGTGCCCGTTTCCCGGTTCATAGACGGCTGTTTTCTCACTGTGTCCTCCAAGATGGAAGGGGCAAGAGGGCTCTTTCGGGTCTCTTTTCTAAGAGCTCCACCCTCATGACCTAATCACCTTCCAAAGGCCCCCACCTCCTAACTCCATCACAATGGGGGTTAGAGTTTCAACATATGAATTTAGGGAGGACACATTCAGTCCACAACACCTCTGAAAACCCACTGCCCTTCTCTGCTGCCGGAGGATCTCTTGCATTTCCATGTTGTTTCACCTGACTCACTAAAGGCAAAAAAGAGACTTTGGTTAGAGGCTGCTTCTCTTCCCACCCTGTAATAACCCCCCAGGGCCAGGAAGCACAGATGGGTCTCCAACCCTTCTAGGAACAGGATCTGGGAAAAGGTAGGAAGGAAAAAACCCACACATTAATTTTTAAAGAAAAATTATTCTCTCATTCTCAATAAAGGTTCTGAGAAGTCCTGCAATAAAGAAACTTGCCTCACTTCCTTTAACCCAATTTTTTCAAGGTCATTTTATGACAAGGCCTTGCCTTTTGCTTAACATCTCCTAATTAACACCAGTTACATGAGCCAGGACTTAAATGTATGTCATCTGAGAGCCTTGCCTAGATAGAGTGAAGTAAATCAAACTCCTTTTCTGGCAAACCACATTTTTGTTCTGTTAAGCGTTCACTGAAGGAGTCCCATTTCAAATTTGTTTTTAATAAAGCAATGACTCCACCTCCCCCTCCAGTTGATCATTTGTGTATCTAGATTTCATATTTCAGCTTTTGCAGCAGCCCGGGCTCAGAAGGGTCACAGAGGACTCGAGAACCATCTCAGAATCAGGGATCTGACATTGCCAAACCTCAAAGTCCAGTTTCTGTCTCTGAAAACTGAAGAGCAGCCTGGCCTTCCTTGCCCAGGGGTGTTGGTCTGCTGGGCTTGGAAGCTGCTTCCAAGATGTGAATGGTTGATAGTGTTCAGGGTAGACAGAATGTGACAGATAAAAGATGTATCCTGTCTGAGGCTCTGAGAGTAAATGACAGGGGAGGAGGGAGTGGGAATAGAATGTATTGAGACTGTTCCCAGCCAGACAATGTGCTAGGTGTTTATTTTTTAAATTATGTTTACTCTTTAAACAAGTAATACATTACCGGGGTACAACATTCCTACAAAAATGTAAACCTCCCTCCCACATGTATGCCTGGCTGGTCAGTTACCTTCCCAGGAGGTGACCATCATTCATTTCCTGTGCCCCTCTATGGACATCCTATACATATATAACCAAGTATGCAAATAAGGTGAACATAGAAATTAGCTTACAATAGATACTGTTATGCACCCTGACTTTTTTGCATGAAGGTGGTTCTGTGTCCTTTCGTATAGGGCTGGCTGATTTTTCCCTGCTGAATAAACTTCAGTGGATGGATGTGCCATGATTTATTTCATAGATTGCCTACAAATAGAGTTTTAAATTGTTTTTAATCTTTTTACACTAGGTGAGTGGTCCTCAACTTGGGGTGATTTTGTGCCTCCCCCAGAAGACATTTGGCAATATTTGGAGAGACTTTTGGTTATTACGACGGGGGAGGGCAGTGCTATTTGTTTTTAGTAGATGGAGGCCGGGGATGCTGGTGAGCACTATGATGCACCAGACAGCCGCCTGCAACAAAGAATGATCTAGCCCAGAATGTCAGCAGTGCCGAGGCTGGGGAGGCTCGTGCTCAGTGATACCTCCAGCACATAGGTTGGGTGCGGGGAATCGGGGAAGAGTGATGTGTTACGTCCAAAGGAGCAAATACTCATGCCAGGAGAATGCTTCTCCATTCAGAAAGGAGAGGAAAGCTCCCAAGCTTCTACCCCCTCAGAGTGCAGAGGAGACATGTCTGGAAGGGGTTACCACCCTCAGCAGGGAAGGACCCCTGTTGTCCCTCTGTGCCATTTATCTCCTAGATTCTAGCTAGGAACTCCAGAAGAGTGGGTAGCAGATGCAGCTATCCTCAACAAACTGATGCAGTCGTTAAACGGAATCTTGAAGCTTTTAATTACCAGTATATTAGCATATTACGAATGGGGAAGCAGCATTTAGTATATAATAGCAGAGGCAGCAGGAAGATATGCCTATTTTTACCGCTAATTAAGAGAATATTACTGAATAGTTAGAGAATTAACTGTACTTTGGTACATCTTTGTAAGGAAGATAATTGGATAAAGATTGTTTCTTTCTTCCCACATCACAATATTTGCTGGCAGATGGCATTGTTCTGGCTGAGAAAGTATGGTGATACCAACACACACCATCTCCTCCCTCAGAAGCATTTAATACATTAGCTGGCCTCCTCTTCACAGGATATTGTTACGATTATTTACATCCGTGCAACACTTCGCGGTTTTCAAACATCCACGGGTACTGTCACGCGGCGTCCTACGGGACGGCCAGTACATTCCCTTTGTACCGGTGATAGAAGAGCTCCGAGAGGGGCACCTGGGTGGCTCAGTTGGGTAAGCGTCTGACTCTTGATCTCAGCTCAGGTCTTGATCTCAGGGTCGTGAGTTCAAGCCCCAGGTTGGGCTTCACCCTGGGTGTGGAGCCTTCTTGGAAAAAAGAAAAAAAAAAAAAAAAGAATAGCTCAGAGAGACTTAACTGAGTTGTTAAATGTCAATGGCTCAAAATAGGTGCAGCCAGGATCTGACTGTCAGCCCCCACCGCTGAAATGTCTACCTCTGGACTATGGATGATTCTTCACTTTCTCTGTAACCTGGATGGTCCAGGGCCTCCCCAGTGGATGTGTGCAAAGCTTTTGACTGGGGACAGGGTAACATAACGAAGTGAAAGCAGAATCTTTGTGGCCAAGAGGACCTAGGTTCAGATCCCAGCTCTGTCGCTTCTGGTTGTTTGACTTTGGGAAAGTGAATTAATGGCTTTGAACCTCAGTGTTCTCATCTATAAAAGGTCAGGATTCTTGTGGGGCTGGTGTCAGATTGCTCAGCATGGTGCTGGGGACAAGGTGGATTACAGTTATTATTACTCCTGCCTGGGTTTGCTAGTTCATCATATGTTTCCGATTGTTATCTGGGACTTCACATGTGCACACACATCAGTCCCAAATGCTTGTGGCTTCCAGAGCTGGTTTTGGTGCCTCATCTGGGATGTTGCTTGGCTCTATGCCCTGCTGGTCCTGCCCATGCTGGGAGCAGGTCCTTTGTCACCATGGCCACCGGATTTCCATCCACATGGTAACTGGTCAGCCCAGCAACTAAGGAGGGGGGGGGGGCTCCTGCTTTTGGGGCACGTGCTAGTGGAGGTCACCCCAGTGAGCTGCCGGTGCCCCAACAGGGCCCTGTGCTTGGGGAGATGACTGTCTGCCTTATTCCCACAGCCTGTTCCTCGTCAGGGCGAGTACACGTAGTCAGTCATTTAAGGTGAACCCAAGGTCTAGCCCTCACACTGCACCTAGAATCACTCCTGCCCTTTGATGCCAGGCTCAGGTGTTGAGTTAGATTTTGTCCTTGAGACAAACTCTCAGGAGGCTGTCTGGGTGACAGTGGTTCTGGTGTGCCCAGAATCCCTTCCTCTTTATTTTTTAACTGACCCTTACTTTTACTTTGGGGAACTGCCTGTTCTCCACTCTCAGTTCCTGTTTCTCGAGAAGGACTCAGTCCGGATCTTTGGTGCCAAGAGTGGCCATGTGACCAGGCCTGACCAGTGAGATGGCTTATTCCCATTAGCCACAGAGATTGATTTAGGGATTGGCATGTGACCAAGTTAGACCAATGAGAGCCAACCCCAGGACTTTTGCAGGAATTATTAGAAAAGAGATGATTTCTCTGCTGTGGTTGCCCAGTGGGTAGGATATACACCTGGGACAGCTGAGGCCATTTTGCAAGGACATGGGGGATTCTTTCCAGGAAAGACTCCAACACAGAGGATGACAGAGACCAGAGATGGCCAGAGACACATTTCCTGATTATATCGCAAGTACCTGGATCCATCCATTCCTGAAGACTGCAAGTTTGAGTTGAGTTTCCATCATTTGTGTTCAGATGAGTCCCTGGTTGTTCAGGGTCCCATGTCTACCCCTGGCATTTAAGTTCTTTTCAACCCCTCCCCCTCTGGCCCACGAGAAG
This sequence comes from Zalophus californianus, assembly GCF_009762305.2. NCBI lineage: Eukaryota > Metazoa > Chordata > Mammalia > Carnivora > Otariidae > Zalophus > Zalophus californianus. Next base: position 129,702,114 of record NC_045602.1, read on the forward strand.
TGCAGAAATTTACCTGAATTCCATTAATAGGCTGACTTCAAGTTCTCTTCCTAGGCATCTAAGTAAATAGATACACATTTTTAAAATTTTATTTTATTATGTTAGTCACCATACATTACACCATTAGTTTTTTTTTTTTTAAGATTTTATTTATTTATTTGACAAAGAGAGAGAGAGAACGACAGCAGGAACACAAGCAGGGGGAGCGGGAGAGGGAGAAGCAGGCTTCCCGCCGAGCAGGGAGCCCGATGCGGGGCGCTATCCCAGGACCCTGGGATCATGACCTGAGCCGAAGGCAGACACTTAACGACTGAGCCACCAGGCACCCCACACCATTAGTTTCTGATGTGGTGTTCCATGATTCATTGCGTGCACACAACACCCAGTGCTCCGTTCAACACGTGCCCTCCCCAATACCCATCACCGGGCGGACCCATCCCCCCAGCTCCCTCCCCTCTAAAACCCTCAGTTTGTTTCTCAGAGTCCATAGTCTCTCATGGTTTGTCTCCCCCTCTGATTACCCCGCTTCATTTTCCCCTTCCTACTATCTTTTTTTTTTTTAACATAATGTATTATTTGTTTCAAGGTACAATTCTTTGATTCATCAGTCTTACACAATTCACCGCACTCACCATAGCACATACCCTCCCCAATGTCTATCACCCAGCCACCCCATCCCTCCCACCCCCCACCACTCCAGCAACCCTCAGCTTGTTTCCTGAGATTAAGAATTCTTCATATCAGTGAGATCACATTATACTTGTCTTTCTCTGACTTATTTCGCTTAACATAATACCTTCTAGTTCCATCCACGTCATTGCAAATGGCAAGATTTTGTGTTTTTTGATGCCTCCATAATATTCCATTGTATATATATATATACCACATCTTCTTTATCCATTCATCTCTCGATGGACATCTTGGCTCTTTCCATAGTTTGACTATTGTGGACATTGCTGCTATAAACATTGGGGTGCATGTACCCCTTCAGATCACTACATTTGTACCTTTGGGGTAAATACTCAGTAGTGCAATTGCTGGGTCGTAGGGTAGCTCTATTTTCAACTTTCTGAGGAATCACCATACTGTTTTCCTGAGTGGTTGCACCAGCTTGCATTCCCACCAACAGTGTAGGAGGGTTCCCCTTTCTCCGCAACCTCGCCACTTTTAAGAGGGGGATGGAAAGGGGAAGGAAAAAGTATGTCCTAACTTCCCGTGCTAAGCCTCTCCAGCCTGGCTGAGACACTACCTTACATTTTATTAGGCTACTTTTCCCCATTTTTTTCCAAGACCATCTTTGAAACTGGCCATTTTCAAGAGGAAATGACATAGATTATTTTTTCATGATGGCTGCCCTTTTGTAACCCAGCAGATGTTTAATTAAAATTTTTATTACCTCCCAAAGTTAACATAGAAATTCATCTATTATGGCAGTGTAAGGACCCATCTTTGAAACTCCCCTTTTATACCCCCACCAAGCATCATTTCATTAGCCAAACCCTAGCACCTTCTCCCTCAGCATCTCTGGATAGTGCAGGTGACAGCTCTTTAGCTCTGAACCTGAGCTTGGATGCCACCTCCTTTATGGCATTTCTCTTGAACTGCTGCCCTCCCAGCACCCCCAAGCACGTCTCCTTTTTCACTCAATTGTTCCCTGCCCTGAGCCCTCTCAGCACTGTGACAAGCTATGCTATGACTTGTTTACTTGTCTGTCTGCCTTCCAAAGCTCCTTGAGGCCGGCGACTCTATCTTCTTCATACCAGAGTGTATAGGTATTTTGGTCTGGTTTGTATTCATTGCTACTTTCTCATAGCTTAAAACAGTGCCTGGAACCTAATAGCTACTCAATAAATACTCATTAAATGCATTTCTGCATCCCACACACCTTGCAGAGGGCTTAGCACCAGTACAAAGGAAGGAATAAAGAAAGTTGTTTCCGGTGCCTCTGATACCATTTTCTCCAAGGCTTAATCACCGTGGGCTTTTCTCCGTCCTTCCATCTGATCAGACACCAGCTGCCTTTCTTTTCATTTATTCATTTCTCATACTCCCCCCCACACCACACACTTATTGGTGCCTAGGCTGTGTCAGCCTAAGCTGGGGGTAAATGGAGAACACGTACCAGATATTCTGTACAACTAGACTCATTTAATCTTGAACACAGGGCTGTGACGGAGGCATATTGCTCCTACCTCACAGATGTAGAATCGAAGATTCCAAGAGGTAAAAGGGTCAGCAATCACCTGGTTTAAGTGGTAGACCTTGGCTGAATCCTCTTTGGCATTTTTTCCAGCTGTCTCACACGCGCATCTTATCTACCAGTAGTTGTAACCATTTCTGGAAAAGCAGGTTTGGTGTCTTCTGTTTTGAGGGCAAGACTTGGTGAGGCACCCACAGGCTCCCCAAAACCAGACAGCTCACATCTGATTGTGTGGGTTGCTCTGCCTTTTTTTTCCCCTGCAAGGGGCACCCAGTCATGTCCCCTCTCCTGGAAAGCATAAATCCCTCTGCGTTTCCTGACAGACCTGATGCTGAACCTTCTGGGCCCCTGGCAGATACCGTTAGCTATTCCTGGCTTCAGGATGGACAGATTAGCTGATGCCAGAGGGACAAGGGAGTTTGCAACACTACTTAGAAGGGAGTCACTCACAGCAGAGTTAATGAGGATATAACATGTCAGTGTTGCACACACATTAGCTGTATATGATGGTGCTAAATCAATCAGAGAGAAAGCTGACAGCCCAGCGCCTTTCCCTAGTAAATAATTCAAGTAGCCTTCACATTTCCCCTGCCAGTAGATCAGTATATCTGCCTGCTGTGGCGAGAGAAGCAGGAGCCAGAAAATCAAGACTGTAAGGCCATTACGACTAGAACATTCTCCCCCATGTATGTTTACATAATGCAGTGAGCAATACAGTTTGCATCTGCCCTTTGATTTAGGGGCACAACGGTGCAGACTGGGGGCATGCTGGCTCTTATTACATACTTTAAAGAGCAAGGGAAACAAGAAAACAATTTCCCCAGATATCTACTCTGATTAAAGACCAGCAAGCTTGCTCATGTAACAGCATATGTAAAAAGTATGCATTTGTTAGTGATGTAAGTAACTCTCCGCCAACAGTTCAAACTGAGTTATAGGCTTTAAAGCCATGGGCATCTTGAGCAGCACAGCATCCCGATATGTACCTCAGGAGTCTGGGTTCTACCTTACTAGCTACACAACCCTGGGCAAGTGATGAAAACTTCTTGTGCCTCAGTTTTCTCATCCATATAATGGGGGCAATAAATGTACCTACTGCATGGGATTATCAGGAGGACCAAATGGGAGTATACTTGTAAATGGTTTAGTCCAGGCCTGGGCCTGTAGAAACTGCTCCATAAAGAGGATCCATTGCCAATAGTAAGTCAAACCCCTCCCTCTACCAGGGAGGTTGCTGGGGCTTAGAGAGGGAGGCCCACACAGTCATGACTAAAAGGACAGTGGCAGAGGTCCAGTCCTTACCTCACCATCTAAGTGAACTTAGGGCACAAGAAGGTGAGAGTGGGGGGGCGCCTGGGTGGCTCAGTCGTTAAGCGTCTACCTTCGGCTCAGGTCATGGTCCCAGGGTCCTGGGATCGAGCCCCCCATCGGGCTCCCTGCTCAGCGGGAAGCCTGCTTCTCCCTCTCCCACTCCCCCTGCTTGTGTTCCCTCTCTCGCTGTCTCTCTCTCTCTCTCTTTCTCTCTGTCAAATAAATAAATAATATCTTTTAAACAAAACAAAACAAAACAAGAAAGTGACAGTGGGCTGGGATGTGGCCAAGAGAACTTTTGTAGCTAAACAATTCTTTGGAGTATTAAGTTCTGTCATACAGAGTTTGCATTTCTCTATGTTTTAGTATAAAATAACATTAATTCCTTTTATTGAACACATACTTATTTAGTCCCCTGGCATTGGGAATATAGCCATGAACAAGATAGACCAGGTTCCCACTGGCATGAAGACAATAAGTAAACCAACTGGCAGATCATTTTATATTATGGTAAGGAAAAAAAGAAATCCTAAAATATGGTAAGGGCTAGAGGGTGATTGATAGCTCCTCCTACTGGGGGCCTGGGGTCAGGGAAGTCTTCTGACTTTCCTTGGGAAGAAAGGAGGTGACATTTGAGCAGGAACAGGAATTATGAGAAGGAGTGGGGCATGCAATGAGCTGGGACAGAGAATGACAGTATAAGGGTCAGTATGTGCAAAGGCCCTGGGGTGGGACTAATTCAATTACTTAACTTGTCGGAATTTGGAATAATTTTCATGGTTGCATTAGTTTTTTTGGGGGGGGCTGCTTAACAAATGACCACAAACCGGGTGGCTTTAAACAACAGAAATGTCTGTTCTCTCATAGTTCTGAAGGCCAGAGTCTGAAATCAAGGTCAGCAGGCCATGCTCCCTCTGGAGGTTCAAGGAGAGAATCTGTTCTTTGCCTCCTCTGGCTCTGCTGGCTCCTGGTAGTCTTTGCTGTTCCTTGGCTTTGCAACTGTGTTATTCTAATCTCTGTCTCCATCTTCAGCTCACCTTTTCCTCTCCCATCTGCCTCGCTCTTCCAAGTGGATTTATAAGAGTGATTTTGTTATTGGATTTAGGGCCTGCCCAGATAATCCAAGATAAACTCTTCCTCTCAATATCCTTAGAGTAATCCTGTTTTTTGCCATATAAGGTAATATCCCCTCTCTTACCGTATAAGGTAACACTCTCAGATTCCAGGGATGAGGGCACAGACCTGTCTTTTGGGGGCCACCCTTTAGCTCACTACAACGTTGAGACGACAGGCCAGGTTCTAGACACTGAAAACAACAACAGAGAGGCAAACTTTCACCTCTGTTTCACGTCGAGCCAAAAAGAACAACACTTTCCAGTTGCGATAGCTATTTCTGACAACTTCAGCCTTTACCTATTCCGAGTGAGCTCCCAACAGGCTGTGGGGCACTGCGGTGCAGGCAGGGACAGGGACGGACATGGGGACTTGGGCCTCGAGGCTCTTCCGTCTCTGCTTCCTGTGGTCCTGTTTCTTTTGTCACTGAGGGCTGGCCACGTGATGGGCCCCGCGCTAAAGGTAAATGATCCTCCTCTGGGAGCTTGTTAGGTGCGGGTTCCTCCAGGCTCCTCTCTCACCAGAGCCTCGTTGAGTAAGTCCGGTCCAGGCCTGGGAAGCTGCATTTTAAACAAGCACAGCAGGTGATTCCGATTCAGAGGCAGGCTCTCTGAGAACCAGCAAAACCATGCCTGGAGAAATGCAGTGGAGGGGGTGGTGGGGTTTCATGTGTAACTACTAGATGGTGGCAATGGGAAAAATTTCCAGTCTCACACTCCATTTGGCACAGGTTGGAAAAACATACACATTTGCTGGAAGGCTCAGTTTCCTGGGAATGCTTTTCTCCATAGGGAGATGGATCCTATGCAGGCTTCTGGGGTTGGAGAGAGGTTTGCAGGGAGGGACCCAGAGCGAGAGCACTGGACTAGGAGCCTGAGCAGACTCTGGTCTCTTGTACATTCACTGGCCCTAAGGTCTTGGCAGGTCATGCCCCTCCTTGAGCCTCATCTTCCCACTCTGTGAACAGGGCTAGCCCGACTACCTGATCCACCTCGCAGATTCGCCTTCAAGAGTCGTTATGGTTTGGAAGGTAAAAGTCCCGAGGCCGTCTGGACTTTCCTAGTGTCCGAGGGCTGCTCGGTTAGCCTGAGTCAATATGTCTCAAAGGCTGTGACACTGGTGGTGTGTTGGGGGCTCTCTAAGACCACTTCCTGGACTGATGATTCACTAGGAGGCTCACAGGACTCAGCACATGGGCATCCTCAGGGCTGTGACTCATGACAATGAAAGGCCACAAGGCGAAATCAGCCGAGGGAAAGGCCCTTGTGTGGGGTTTGGAGGAAACCAGGCACAAGCTTCCAAGGGTCTGCTTCTGGGGAGTCACCCCAGGATGCGATCAATTCCCCCGGCAAGGAATTGTGACAACACCTATGCAATGCTGCCAACAGGGAAGCTCATTAGAGACTCGGCGCCCAAGGTTTGCCCTGGGCGGGCGGCGGGGGGGGGGGGGGGGGGTCACGCAGGCAGCCTCTGTCTGGCACATACCCAAATTTCAGGCTCCCAGAGAGAAAGCAAGTGTCCTGCTGTACAAACAATGTAGGCATATAGTGAGTCACCACTCGCAGGTGATGGGGGACCGCATATAGTGAGTCACCACTTGCAGGTGATGGGGGGGCCCACAGAAATCCAAGTCCCCGAATACCAGCTGAGCAATTTTGCAAGTAGGCCTGTCAAAGGAGACCAGCTGGGCCTGCTGGGTGAGCTCTCCTCTCTCCTCAGGCGGTGGAGGTCATGGTCATCTCTCGTTCTTTCCTTGACAATCGGGTGTTTGAAACCCCTTTCCACGCCTGGTGAATGTCCCATCTTCTGAGACAAAAATCCACCTCTCTTGAGAGAAGCTGAAAATCTCAAATACTCGTGTCCTTAGCCACCTTTGCAGCCAGGGAACCGATCCACGACGTCAGTCCTGCCAATGAGAGGAGCCCAGCCAGGTTTTGAATCGGAAGCCAGTGACATGGAGAAGCGGGGGCACACTTGTTCTCCTGTTCTGGGGTGGTGATGGCAAAAGCTCTGCTGTCAGGGGCAGGGTCCAGTCCTGGTGGCGGTGCCGGTATGTTCCAGGGAGTGCCCCCCCCCCGCCCCTGGAATCTCCCCTGGGTCAGCTCTGCAGGACACTCTGGGCACCGCTCCTGGCTGTGTGGCCCAGCCCGAGTCTCCGGTCCTCCCAGAGTGTCCGTGGGTCCCCAGTGACCCCTCAACAGACTCTTGAGTTGGACAGGGTTGGGTTTTGTTTCTCGGTAAGGAAACTAACTTTAAGATGATGCTAAACAACACCAAGTCACAGAGAGAAATGTTCCCTTTTCCATTCTCCATTAGCCTTTCTGGTTATTTAGGAGAACGTCTGCTTGCTTCTATGTCCTTGATCCCTTTAACCTCCTTCTAATACTTGTGAATCTCCCTTTTATTTTATCTTTTTCAGCTTTATTGAGCTATAATTGACATATAAAATTACAAGATGTTTGAAGTGTACATCATGGCAATTTGATATATGTATATACCATGAAAATGTCCCCCTTCCCACCCCTGCCATGCAAATCTCCTTTTACATAAAGACAGAACTGGCTAGAGGCCAGTATCAGTATCTAGCTAGAATTTAACCACGGGGATATTGCAAAGTGTTTATTTCATGGTTACCTCCTGTTGGTCACAAGTATTATATGGTAACAATATATTGTTTCCTTTTAAAATAAAAGCATGTAAGTAAAAATCATAATCCAGTTCATGAAAAACTAAATAGTAGCACAGTAGTAATTTATAAATATAGTTCCTGAATGAAAGACTTTGGGGAACACTGCAACTGGGACTCAAATTTGCCTTTTGGGGTCCACAGAGGTTGGTGGAGGGACAGCCAAGCTCCCTGGAAACTGAGGGTTGTGGGCGGGGCCATCCCTCGGCCAGCCGCTGTGCAGGTGAGCCGGGAGCCCCTCAGCCCAGCAGGGAAGACCAGCAGGTGGCCCCTCCTCTCCCAGCATGGCATCTGGGGCATGGGGACAGAGTGACCCTCCTGGGATGACCAAGCCCCCGAGGTGGCCCAGCTCAATGCTCGGCAAGAAATGCTGTCACAAACCTCGTCGTGACTGGAAGAGAGGGTGGGGGCCATTCCGTGCATCCCCTCATCGCAGAGATGGAGTGGTGCAGGGGTGAGGTTCTGTAGTTCAGAACCGGCCTTAGGACCCTGGTCAAGCTGTCTTCAGCAGCCCCTGCTTTACTTTGGGTGGAGTGACAGGGCGGGGGGCGGGGGGGCAAACTGGCCTGGGAGCTCCACCTCGCCCTCTAGCTCTCCAAGCTGAGGCCACACAGGCCTCCCCGTGTCCCTCCAACTCAGCACACATGCTCCTGCTTCAGGGCTCGAGGACCCGCTCTTCTTTCTCCTGCCTGGAAGGTTCTTCCCACCCATGTCCCCCTGCTGCCCTGTTGAATGGCCCTCACCATCACCTTGTTAGGGACGGCTTTCCCGGCGGCCACCAGCCAGGGTCACGGACACTTGCCGACACACATCTGAGTTTGCTTTCATCAGAGCACTTCTTGTGGCCTGAAATTAAGTTCTGCTTAGTGCCAGTTACCCCACTAGAATGTGAGTTCTCTGAGGGAAGGGCCAGGGGAGCTGCATGATTTGGGGGACCCAGTGGAAAATGAAAGTTGGGGCCCTTGTGACTAAGAATTGATTAAGAATTTCAAGACGGTCACAACAGAGCATTAAGGCATGCATAGGGCCCTTGTAAGTCTCGGCTCCTGTATTAGCATGCAGTCAGCAGCCCTGGAAACCAGCCCTGGCCACAGACTTGGTCTTGTTCACCACCGACCACCAGGCCTGGTACAAAGCCTGGTACATAGTTGGCCCTCAGTAAGTGTTTGTTGACTGGCTGACTGACTGACTGACTGAGCTGTCTCACTCCAGAGGCTTTAGCGGCTACTTCATCTGAAAAACAGAAATAAAATACTCTGCACCATTTATTACTGAGATCAACTTCTCTGCTAAGATTTAAAGGCAGGTTTGGACCAGAAGGGCTCTGGAGGCCAGGCAAGGGTGGGAGGTTTATTCTAAGAGCAATTCTAAGAGGCTGTGAGGCTTCGTAAGGCCGGGACAAGTGGAGATCACACAATAAAATATTGCCCAGGCGGCCATAAGCCACACAGTGTGGACTTGGGGGGCGAGAACAGAAGCAGGAATTGGAGCAAGCAGCCCTTGGTGGCAGTCCCGATGACCACAGTGGGGATGGACAGATGGAAAGAAGTGGGGGATGCTGGCTTACACCCACATTGGGTAGATCCCTGGGTCCTGTCGTACCCATTGCAGAGGCACTGGGGGGAAATCTGCAGGCCGTTGGTTAGCTGGGGAGGTACTGAGTGGTGTAGGTTCTAACCACGCAGGGTCCAGAGTCTGTCCTGGCTTTGCTGTGTATACACACATTCCCTTCCATGTCCCAGCCCTTCCCTGAACCCTGTGGGATGGAGAAGATGGTTTATGCTGAGGGCACTCCACACCCCATAAAAGTTAAGTGTATTTATACACATCAGGCAGGCCCGGAAGGCCCGTGGTGGAGTCGTGATGGGAAGAAATGTAGCCCTTGGAAGAAACCTCTTAGAAGCAGTACCATGTAGCCAGGGACTCCGTCTGGAGGAAAGGTGCCCCCTCAGTGGAACCCAGAAAGTTCCAATTTCAGGTGAATTCCTTCTAACTTGTGGCTCCAAGGCATGAGGTGAGACAGATTTTGGACAGAGCTGATGTTCTGGGTAAGAGACAGTAGCGTTTTCGAGTGAGTGGGTATATATAATCCATAGAACACCTTCCCAGGCAAAGAGAGCAACTTCTCTGGAGATCACCAAACACAAAGTGAGAAAAAAATAATGATAACAAGAAGTCCGTCTTGAGTGTTTTATATGCCTAGCCTCCTTCCAAGGCATTGATGGATGTATCTTCACTCATTTAGTTCTGACCGCAACCCTGTGAGGTTGATACTAATGTCTCAGGTACAGGATGGCTGATCATTTGCCCAAGGTCATGGGCCAGGAGGCCGCAGAACCCGGGTTCAAATTCGGACATCTGGCTCCAGGCCCATGCTTTTACCACCGCACAGAGGCGGCCCTGCCTGGGGATCTGGAGGCCCTGGCAACATGGGTTTGCCTGCTGGCCAACGTGCTCAGAGGCCTTTGCAGACCCCCAAAGCATGCCTGAGAACTGGTACCCAGAATCAGCGTAGTGGCAGGACTCGATGGGAATGATCACATTTGATTCTCACGCCTACCCCTTGTGCCCGTTTTACAGATGAGGAAAGAGAGGCCCTGAATGTTTATGTATGTTGTCCAAGGTCCTACAGCTACTAGGCAGCCAAACAAGGCTGGACTTCAGGGCTGACCAAAGCCTTCTCTGTTTTTTTTTGAAAATTCCTGGCTGCGGGCCTTTATTTCTGTGTTCTTCAAAGCCTGACTATCCTTGTTCTTTTGATAGGCATTGAGACTCAGAGAGGTTAAGAACTCTGCCTGCAGTCACACAGCTGGTCAGTGGGGAAATGGGACTTGGATACAGGTTGGTCCAAGTCCAATGTTCATGCTCTTTCTGTTCTTCTAAGCCATTTAGGCTGACCGTGATTTAAAATTATGGGGTGTCTTCTTTTTAAAGTGGATTTCCCCAGGGGGGGGTTGTTGTGTGGTGATGGCCTCTGGCCAGACCGAGAACTTGGACTGGGGAGTCAGAGGGATCTGGTTCCATCTAGATCTGCCTCTCACGGACAGTGTGACCTCAGCACGCCTTTGTCCTCTCTGAGCCTCAGGATGACCATAAGAACACCGCCTCCGGGCTGGCTATCAGGATGAGTGAAGAAAGCTGCTAGAAAAACTCAGACTCCCAGTGGCAGGGATCTGTGTCTGTGTGCTCCTGGTGATCCAAATCAGTACATGCTTGACCAGTACCTCTGGAAGAAGAAGGATGGAGAGGGGAGGGAGGAGGGGAGGACCCACGAAAATGGTGGCTATTAATAGAACCTCATCCATCTTCAGAATACCCTTCTGAGGAACGAAGAGGGCAGAAGGATTTCTACCCGCATTGTCAGCGGGGAACTGAGCACTGAGCACCTGGTCGGGCAGGGGGAGGGCCGGCCAGAGCTAGCCCAGGGCTACCCGAATAGATTTCTTTGCCTCTTGGTTCTTAACCATGATTTTTTTTTTTCTTTTAAAAACCTACAGAATGTCAGAACTTCAGCCTTACAAAGTGCAGGAGGAATACAAGGAGGAGCGGCTCAGGCTCTGTCGCTGCCCCAGCGCGCGCTTCCCGGCTGGGCTCCCAGGCCCGCCTGCCCAAGAGCAGAGCGTCTACCATCCGCATGTCCTTGCAAGGAATAGCCTCTCCCCAGGGAGGAATCCGCAGCGTTCCTCCACAGATAGGCATCTTCTCCTCCAGAGTCCTGGGCTCAGAGGACACATAACCCTCGAAGGCCCAGGAGTCGATTCCGACAGACTCCGTGTTTCATCTCCGAAAGCCAAGATTGAGGCGTCCCCCTGCACTTCTGCCCCTCAGGGGCCCAGGACCTCACAAGGGCATTATTACCTGAGACAGGCTGCCTGTTTGATGGATTTCTAGCTAATCCATCTTTATTAAGTCTAGTCTTGATTTCTAGAAGCTTAAAATCTAGTGAGGTGGGGCAAGCCTCAGCTGGTATGAATCATTTGGTTTTAATACTAGCTGTTAAGATATGGACAACAGAGAGTTTCTTCTCAAGCCCTTGAGCGCCTTCCTCTACCCAGGCACCGCCCCCATCCCCCTACCCTGGCCACTGCCCTGGGACCTCCATATTACCCAGCAACGAAAGGGTTAACACCTAGCCTAGTGGGAGACCCTGCTCCAGCCCTGGAGTCATTGTCTGTTCTGACCGGTCAGTCCTCCAGTGGCTCCTGATTGTTAAATATTCTGCATATCACTCTGGAAGCAATGCATACACTAGTAGAGCAAGACACAGCAGAAAATACTGCAGGGGTCCTAAGGACCAAAGCAACTTGTAAAGACCCCTCATCACGTTTCTTTGGAAGATGTCCACCCTCACCCACACTGGGCCAGGCCCCTTCCTGTCTCACCTGATTCTTTCCTCAGCCTCCAACTTTAGCCTTTACCCTGGCCTCCCTGCCTTCACTCCCAGCAACCCAGCCAATGCATCTTCCACTCACAGCCAGCCAGCCAACTAGATCTGGTCACATCCGCTCTGGCTTAACACATCACATGGTTTCTTGTCGTGCTCAGGATCAGGCAGAAACTTGCTTTGGGGCTGTCTCTGCAGTTTGCGGGTCCATATTAGTCTGTTTTTGTCTCCCCCACTGGATCTCGCGCTCCACCAAGCCTCCCCAGTGTATGTATCTAGCGTCCAGCAAGTACCTGGAACAGTAGATGCTCAGCAGATGTTTGCTTAGTAGCGGAAAGAGAAAGGAATGGACGAATGGGCACTCACAGAGAGGTCTGTAAGCGCCAGAAAGGACCAGGGCTGTTTCCTGGGTGGGTTACCACCAGCAGGCAGAGAAGAAACTGGCCTTTAAGGCAGGGGGACAGCCGGGCCAGGGCCAGGAGGTGGGAGGTGGATGGCTTTCTCTCTAATAAGGAGGAGATTGAGAGCATGGGGCTCTGGAGCCCCAACACCCGGGTTCAAGTCCCAGCTCCACTATTCCTAGCTGGTGGCCTTGAGAAACCTGTCACCTTTCTCTGCCTTGGTTCTCTCATCTTTCAAAGGGGGACAATGATGGTACCTTATAGGGTGGTGTCCGAGGACTATATGAGATAACAGGTGTGGGTAAAAAGTCAGCCAGCGTGCTTGATTCTAGGGACAGAAATAATGCTTGCCAAGTATTTTCTGTGCACTCTCTTAGCTGAACTTGCCCCGGCCTTTCAGCGAGCCTGCAGGCTTGACGCCGGTGTCCCCGTTTGGCAGACAAATTCCAACATCCACCGCTATGGAGCCCACCGTCCCCAGCACTCAGTTTATTGTGGGTGGCCCAGCGCAAGGATGGTTAGCCTTACTTAGACATTAGCATCTGCTGGAGAACTGGTGTAAAATACCCACACTTGGGCCCACCTTGGCCAAATGAATCAGCATTTCTGGGAGCGGACCAAATGTTAGCCTTTTTTTGAAACTCCCCAGACGATCCTAATGGGCAGCGAGGCTGCGAACTGCTGGTCTAAGTTTGGGTTTGAAGAGCGTGTGGTTGTCACAACGAGTCCCATGAAAACAGATGGTGTAGGGTGGAGGTGTGGGGTTGGGGGCTGTGAATCACTTCTCACCCTGACGACTGACAGCAAAGCCAGCCAGCCAAGTAACTCTACATAGAGGGGGCTCAGAAACCTGCTACCACCCAGTGCGGGCACGCCGCAAAGCATGGCTTCAAAGTGCTCGGCACGATTGCTTCATGGGGTCTCTAAGTCCCAGGCCTCCCTCACTTTTATGGGGCTCTCTGATCCCTGTATGTGTCAGTGAAGCTCGCTCTCTTTCAGAGTGGGGGATAACAAAAGAGGACCCGAGACACATGGTGATTTTCTCTGGGCCTGTCTGGGGCTAACTTTGTTAGAAGAATGGTGGGGCCCGAATCCGACTTGGCCCTAGAACCCCAGGATTGCTGCAATGGGGTTCCTGGTCTTTCCCATGGCAGTTTGCTAATGGAGGTCCTATCCCTAGGAAACACAAAGAAACGAACAAAGGTGCTCGGTGAAGTTAGACTTTCCGATACACAACGAATAATTTTTTAGCATAATTAGATCACGTACAATGTTATTCGTTGTGTATCTGAAAGTCTCATTTACCTGGATATCCTGTGGTTTATCTGTAAAGCCTACCTGGGGCTTCACTTTCTGGGCCTACTTCAGGGTTAACAATATGGTTATGGGCGTCAGCTATATCCTCACTGGAACTATCTCTGTCCCTTGGTGGTCACTGAGCCACAGACAAGACAGCTGAGCCTTCATTTTCCCATAAGCAAATGCAAATAATAATAGTAATAGTCCTTGCCTCTTGTAATTTTTTTAAACTCTAAAACGAAACAATGCATGCAAGGCAGATCTTAATCTCTCAATACACAGTAGCTGTTATGAGGAAACAATATCAAAAACATATTTTCAATGGATAGTACTTACTTTAGAGTCTCGGACTAATACGTGCTCTTTATGGAAAATTAGGAATTGCAGACCAATAGGAGAGAGGAAAAAAACCCCACCATATTTTCACCATTCAAAGATAAGTACTTTTAATATTTTGGCAATTATTCTCCCCAAAATTAAAAAAAAATTTATTTTTTTGGTTTTTTGGTCTTAAAAATGTATCTACATATGCACAGAAAATTAGTTTTATGCTCTGGGTCCTGCTTTTCTTTCCTTTCCCACTTCACATTATATCATAAGCATTTCTCCAATTTGTTAGATAGTCTTTAACAATCTAATTGTCATACAGTTATGGATAGACCCACATTTATTTCGCCAATGTCCTGTTGACCATGTAACTTTTTGCCCCTGTTGTAAATAGTGCTGCCAGGAGCTCTTTATCCTTTACTAAAAATTGGGTTTGAGCTTGGTCAGACTTTCTGAGGCCTGTCCCAAAGGGCAGTCTCCCGGCCACAGCTCTGGATGGTTGGGCTCAGCTTTTGCCAGAATGCTTGTGTCTACACCACAGACAAATGGATTTCAGCCTTGACTGGTGGGCCCAGGGCAGCTCCGCGGCCCAATTTGTTACTCTCTGCCCCTTGGAGAGCAGGGCCTGCTCTCCGCGGAGATGTACAAACACGTAATCCTTTTCCATCAAAAGGGACTCCTTTTCCTGGCGTTCAGTCTCAGTCCATTCTGCTTCTAGCTGCATGTGTGAGATCTTCGTTTATTGCCCTTGGGTTTCTGGTTTCATGGACCTGGGGGAAAAAAAAATCTCCCTGGGTCCCAAAGTCTTCAGGCCCTTAATAATCCATCTCTGTTGGGACATTGCTCCTTATCTTTTGCTAGGACACAAAACCTTAAGTTCCCACTGCTGAGACTGCCTGCCAGCCTTGTTTTGTCTTAAAGTATGCAGTGCCAAAGCCTTCTGACTTAGGAGCAACCGGCTAATGGTTTCATTCATTCTCAGGATCGCGCCCCAGAAGCCTTGGGGAGAACCACTTCTTAAGATGATGGTCATATTAATCTACTTTTGGGTTCTCCTGGGTTGAAGGACATTCATGACTTTTGATAATCTCCTGGCTCCTTGTCTTTGGGGAAGTGGGACTAACCCCAGGGGCTGATGACTACCCAAGGGCTCAGTTGCAGCAGCAGTAGGAGAAAAGGATCTCTGAATACGAACACTGTTACAAAGAGAAGAGTGCTCGCAGGCAGAGATGAGGCATACTGAAGCAAGTTGGCCCTGTTTTATGTGTTTTTGTTGTTTTGACATTTCATGTTCAGAGAACACAGCTTGGTTTTAGAAAACCGTTTTGGTCCAGAGGGCAGACCACATAAAAGTGTCCAAACGAGTCCTTATGGATGGATGGAGGCCAGTGCAAATGGCTCTTCACCTGCTTTGCCCTCCATTCTTGTCCCAGAACCTTCTGGAATGTCATTCTCCGAGCAGATTTGAGATGGAGAGTTAAGTGCGGGGCTCACGTGAGCCCCCATCATGTCTTCTTGCATGCACTGATTTCTTTTCTAAAGTGGTTGAGTTTAAAAACATAATAATTATACCCAAATTTGCACAGCCGTTTTCTCCCCAGGCAGTGGATGTACTTTGTGGGTGTTACTTAGCCACTGGACAGGTGGGAGCCATGCAGCTCTTTGCTGTTTTTGCAGAGGAGCCGAATGCCTGGGTTGAGGTGTCTGAGCCCAGGAGGGCAGCCAGGATGATTCAGGGCTTGTCTATTCCCAGGTGAATATACCAGCTGAGTGTGGGGCTTGCATCCCAGCGTCAGGACAGGGCAGCTTTGAGACCTCGGTCTTTCAGTGCCTCACTGTTCTCATCTATAAAATGGGGTTAATAATAACCCTTACCTGGGGTGCCTGGGTGGCACAGTCGGTTGAGCGTCTGACTCTTGGTTTAGGCTCAGGTCGTGATCTTGCAGTCATGGGATCGAGCCCCGTGTCCAGCTCTGTGCGCTCAGCATGGAGTCTGCGTGAGACTCCCTCTCCCTCTGCCCTTCCCCCCACCATGTTCTCTCTCCCTCAAATAAATACATCTTAAAAAAATAATAGCCCCTACCTCGTGGAATTATTCTGACTCACAAATGAATTACTAGGCACCAAGCACTTCAAACACTGCCTGGTCTGTTGTTCGCTATTATTTACTGTGTTCCAAGTGGTATTTGGATTCCTTAAGTAAGAATCACCAGGAGCAGGGCTTCTCAAAGTGGAATGTGCGCACGAAACACGGTAGGTCTGGTTAAATACAGATTCTTAACCTGGTAGGCTGGAAGTGGGGCCGGAGAGTCTACATCTTGTGACAGGTTCATGCGAGAGCCACATTGCTGTTCTAGGTGCAAGGACCTTGAGAAGACAGTTGAAAACGGGAGATTTCCAGGCCCCAGCTCAGACCCACAGATTCAGATTATTCTTGAGCCTTAAAATCTCATGGGATTTGCTTTGCTAAGTTTTAAATTTGTCACCCCTTCTTTCCCTTTCTTGCCTTTGGGGTGAGAATGTCTATCCTGTGCCTGTCCCCGCATGTTTCAGCACCTGTGACTTGTCCGGTGTCACAGGCTCACAGAGAGAAGCTGTGCCTTGGGACGAATCGTACGCACCTGGAGTCTCACTCAGACCTGATTTAGATGATATTTAGATGAGACTTTGGACTTTCGATTTTAGAGTTGACGCTGGAACACTTAAGGCTCTTGGGGCTGGTGGGACAGAATGCATGCATCTTGCATGTGAGAAGGACGTGAATTTTGGGGGCCGAGGGCAGACTGAACTGAATTGTGTTCCCCCAGCTTCATATGTCGAAGCCCTCACCCCTGAGGTGATGATATTTGCAGGTGGGGCCCTTGGGAGGTCATTAGGTTCAGCTGGGGTCATGAGGGTAGGGCCCTCGTGATGAGATTAGTGCCCTTGTAAGAAGAGACGCCTGGGCTCGTTCTCCACCACGTGAGGATGCCGTGAGCAGGGGGCTGTCTGCAAGCCAGGAAGAGGGTTCTCACCAAGATCCGGCCACGTTGGCACCTGATCTCAGACTTCCAGCTTCCAGAACTGTGACAGATCAATGCCTGTGGGTCAAGCCACCCAGTCTGGGCTACTTTCCTGTGGCAGGCTGAGCTGACTGAGACACTAGAGGTGGGGCTTAGGAGCCAACGGTTTACCAAGCCTCTAGGTGACTTGAATGCCCCAAAGTTTGGCTCGACTGAGTTAACTTTACTGTAAGGAAGACGTGGTTGTTCAAAACGGGTGTGTGGGAGAGAATGTGCCATTCTTTATTTAGGGCTTCGTGTTCTCCCTCTCCTCCTTTGTTTTCCTTCTCTTTCTCCCTTTTTCCCGGGCCAGGCAGCAGAGCTCAGTGGTAAGAATACTCTGGGTTTGCCTCCCAGGCCCCCTTCCTTCACAGCTGGATGGCACCTCTGTTGAAACACATCTCATACAGGGAGTGTGAAACGGGGACCCAGGGACTGACTCGGGAAGCTGGTAGTCATTGCCCAAGTCCCGAGCATTCTGGGCCAGTTGCTGCTGGGGTTGTGGGGCAGAGTTCTATTGTCATAGATGGCCTGGCCATTGTCTGTCTAGTAGTGGTAGTAGGTGAGGGTGTCTGTGTTTGCCTTATTCTGCATGATGGGCACCTTAACAATGACGCCCTTCCTGGCTCTTCTCGGGATTTCCTCAGCCTAGAACTGGACGCTTGGGGCTCACCGGTGCTTGTGGAATGGATGGATAAAAGACAAGATGCAGCCGCCAACTTGTGGACCACCGAGCTGTTGCAGGCTGAAAGGAACTCGAAGCTTCATACCCACGTTATCTCAATTCAAGCCAACGAGTATCAGTGATCACGGACCTGGTGTCAGGGCCCATATCTGAGGCCACAGGAGGACCTGGGGGCGGCAGGGAGATTAAATAACTAGAATCTCTTGGTAAGCTTTCCCCCCGTTGGCTTGCATTTGGGGAGTGATTACACTGGAATGCACCCAGTTATTCGGTTAGTAGTTGTACCATACAAACACAATGGCCTCTACATATCGTCATTTCCAAAATGATGTTAACCAACGTGTTCTCATTGAATCTTCAGAACAACATGGTGAGGCAGGTATCATTACCCCATTTTACTGATGAGCAAACTGAGCTCTGAGAAGATAAGTAACATCTCTGGCACCTGACAGCATGGAACTTGAACCCCGGTCCAGAGTCCAGCCTACACAACAGACTGGAGGTGGGGGGCATGGGAAGTAGAGAATGAGGGGTTGGGCAGGGAGAACAGAGGAGCCGTTTCCATGGAAGGCAGAGGGATGCTGGGCGGATGGACACAGCCGGACGTCTTCACACCTAATGCCCCCCACCTGTGGCTCTCACAGCATCGTTCAAGGGGGTTGGCCTGTCACACCCTCAACACTGAGCACATAAGTGAGAAGCATTCCGGAGTTTGTAAAATGGCACAGGTTCGGCAGCCTTGTGAGTGAATAGACTCAGCTGGATCTTACCTACCTCCTGGCTTTGAAACAACCATCAGGGAGGGAAGCACAAAACCATACCAGTGTTTCTATACGCAGCCCCCCACCCCCAACCCCAGGGAGAGCTCAGCACCAGCAGCCTTCCCTGGGGGTGCAGGAGAGTTTCTTGGCTGTTGGGGCCAGAGCAGGGAGGAGATGAGGAGCTGGCTCAGGAGCAGGCCTTGCTGGACCACCCGTTGGTGGTCCAACGGGCATCATCCTCTGCCCGTTGGAAACCCACCTGGGCGAGTTTGTATCCTCAGAGACACTGTAGTAACATTACAGACCCCCAAGACATACTGCCACTGTCTGATGTCAGAAGAAATTCAGTCTCACTGGTGATAAAAGATAAGCACATTAAAACAAGATGCAGTTTTATTGTTTTTTTCCCCCTGGCTGAAAAATTGGCCAAGATTAAAAAAAAAGATAATACTCCACATGGATTGTGGGTGGAAAAACAAGCACTCTCCCACTCTGCTGGTAGGAGAACCAGGATTCCTATAAGGCCTTAGGGGTGGGCATAACCTTCGACCCCAACAATTTTCCTTATAGGCAGTAACCTTAGTGAGAAATGTGCACAAAGATGTACGTGCCAGGATGTGTGTTGGAGGGTTTATATTTGGAGAAAATTTGATGTCCAACAAGAGGTACCTAGTTAAATATACTTTGGTATATACATGTGGCAAAATTCTAAGCAGTTATAAAATTGATGCACAACTTTCTGGGTTGCTATGGAAAGATGTTCCAGATATATTATTGTTGGGTAGAAAATAAGGTGACAAAGTAACATGCATAGTATGATCTCGGTTTTGTAAAAAATGAAACCATCTGCCTACAGACAGTTTATATATATATATATATATATGAAAAAATGTATATATGCATATATAGGAATGTATATATGTACCTATATATGAATGTGTATATATTATATATGAAAAATATTAATAATCATTATCTGTATGTGATGATACTGTGGGTGAATTTTGTGCTTCCTAAGTTTATTTTAAAGAGAAAGTGATTCCTTGAATAACACAAATGGAATTTCTTTAGAGGCAAAGAGCCAGGCTGTTGGCCTGTGAGTGTGGCAGGATATATGGTGGCTGAGAGCAGGCTGCCAAGGTCATCTTGGGCCTGGGTGTGAATGCTGCTCTGGCGTGTTTTATCTGTGGGGCTCTGGGCAGGAGATGCAAGCTCTCTGAATTATGGAGTTCTCATCTGAAGAAGGGCATCTGATGATCTCTAGTTCATAATGGTGCTACGAGCAGTAAGTGGGATGATATGTTAAGTATCTGGCACAGAGTAACACTTAATAAATCTTAATTATATGTAAATATACTATCAAGATAGAATGATACCATATTATCTATCTGTCTCCTATCAAAATACACACACACACACACACACACACACACACACACACAGAGCCATGTATCTAAAAGAATAGACCTGTTTTCTAAAGCCCCTGAGAGTGGAACCCATAGGCAAAGTCACAGGGAGACCAATTATAGCACTAAATTAAGAATTTTCCAGTTCTCCAATGGGGCACCCGGGTGGCTCAGCCATTAAGCATCTGCCTTTGCCTCGGGTCATGATCGCAGGGTCCTGGGATCGAGCCCCGCATCGGGCTCCCTGCTCAGCGGGAAGCCTGCTTCTCCCTCCCCCACGCCCCCTGCTTGTGTTCTCGCTCTCGCTGTGTCTCTCTCTCTCTGTCAAATAAATAAATAAAATCTTAAAAAAAAAGAATTTTCCAGTTCTCCAAAGGTGAGAGTGGGAGCCCCATCCCTAGAGATACTCAAGTAGGTTCTGGGTCAATGGGTGGCAGAGATGTGGGAGATGACATTCGGGGGCCAGGTGATCGGGCTGACCGGGTCACTGGATCCCCGTCCGGTCCGCAGATTGAAGGCACTGGCAAAGAGGATGGGAAGGTGGTCCCTAGCCAGGCGGCCTGGGGCTGCATCCCAGCTCTGCCCCTTACCAACTGCGGGGGATGCGGGGGAGGCATCTCCTCTCCGAGCAGTGGTGTCTTGTCAGAAGAATGATCTCTGCTGTGTGGTTGTTGTCAGAATTGGAAATAATAAAACCTACCTTCTGCTCTTACGATTATTTTTGTTCTGAAAACAGAGGAGCTAATCTTCCTTCCTCCCTCCCTCCCTTCCTCCCTCCTTCCTTCCCTCCTTTCCTTCCTTCCTTCCTTCCTCCTGCAGATACTTACCCAGCGCTTTCATGTGCCTCTTTCTGTAAGCAAAGGGCCCCTTTAAGCCTTCCGTGCTCCAGGGACCTACAGCTGAGGCCCCTAAATCCTAATCCCAACCTTCAGGCTGTATCTCCACGTTCCATATAGGCACCAAAGGGCAGCCCTCAAGTCAAGATGAAGCCGATTCCTCTCCAGAGAAGCACAATGGGAAGCTTTGCTGAGATGTGCAGGCTTCCTTGAACACAGGATGGGAAATAAGGAAAAACCCTCAGGCTGACTTTAAGATGGGAGGGAGTTACCCAGGCTGGGCTAGAATGCTGGTCCAGGACAAGTGGCCCCGGACAGGCATCTCAGACTTCCTGGCGCTGTGCCCCCGTCCCCTCCTCCTCCCCGACAGGGACAGGAGTGACAGCTGGGAGCCCGCAGGCACCCTGCACTGAGGGACCCTTCCTTCGGGATTTCCTGCCTCTTGTCAGTCTACTTGGGGCTCAGTTCTACTCACTGGTTTCTCAAGGATGTCCCCAACTGCCCTGGCTCATCTTCCAGTCACACCGTGGCTGGACGCTCACCCCTGTATAACTGCTTGCAGGTGTGAGCTTGTCCTTCGCTGGCCCCAAACTCCTCCGCAAGGTGGGTCACACGGAAGGGGCGTGGGCGGGCAGGGTGTGGGGAGAAAAGCTTAGAACATTGATTTGAGTTTTTTGTATGTATTATAATTTGCATAAGGTAATTTAAAAGTGGCATCCACATGCAATTTATAAATAAATATTAATCACAAACAGAGACTCTTGGATGTAATGAAAAGTTTGATGGGAAAGGAAATATCTTTCCTAATAGGTGGATACAATGTCACTTATTTTTTTTAAAGATCTTATTTATTCATTTGACAGAGAGAGACACAGCGAGAGAGGGAACACAAGCAGGGGGCGTGGGAGAGGGAGAAGCAGGCTCCCCGCTGAGCCAGGAGCCTGATGCGGGGCTCAATCCCAGGACCCTGGGATCATGACCTGAGCCAAAGGAGCCGCTTAACCAACTAAGCCACCCAGGCATCCCTAAATGTCACTTATTGCTGGGCTCTTGAACTCTTAAAACCATCTCCTGGCCCAGGTTTACAGAACACTAGGTGCTCTAGGTGGTGTCTAAAATCTCTCCTAGCTCAAAAAGCAGACATTCCTGAGAGAGAGCTGGGTGATTACTTCTCCCTATTCAGGGAGTCTCTGGGAATGTGGCCTCAGGACCTTGGTTAAAGCCCTCTCCACCCTGCCTCATGATAAAGGGTCTGTTTCCTTTCTTGGTTTCATACAGACGGTGAGTTTTGTTCCTTCAGGGTGGCCCGGAAATTGCAACTTCCATGTAACAAGTTGAATCTGCCCAGCGGTGGCCTCTGTTAAACTGCATCCCTGTCACTGAAAATCGGATTTTGTTTCTCAAAATCTTCATTGGAAATATTTAACTGGAGCAGAGAATTATGTTTGCTCAAGTTCAAATGTGGTTTGCTGTCATTGGAACAAAATGGGTCTCTCTCCCACGAATGTGTACACTCCCCGTTAATCATTTTGGTGAACTCTCCCGAAGAAAATGATCATTTGCTTGAATCCAAACATCATAAACACGTCCTCCCCCATTTGCTAGTAAATTGAGGCAGGTGGAGGTGAACTTACTCAAATCCCAGAGCAAAGGTGAGGCCACAGACTTCTGTTCTTGGAGCTGGCACTTCCAGAAGGAGACCTTGGAGAAAAGGCAGAATCAGCAATATACTCTTTTTTTGATAGTCTTTCGAACAAAGACATATCAAACTCGGCATTTGTGTTCTCCTCACATGGCCCCAAAGGCCCTGAAAAGTTGGCCTGCCCCCCTCTTTAGCTACAGAGAGGTTTAGCAACTTGCCTAAGGCCACTCAGCAGATAAATGGAGAAATCAGAATTCGAACACAGGTCTGGCTGACTCTGGAGCTCTTTCTACTTTGTAACACCTGGAAACACTGGTGAGAGCTAGGACCGTAGGCAGGGGCTGCTTACTCCTGATTCTTTTCTGCTTCCCGCCTGGCTGGGGGGTGGCGAGAGGGTCTGTGCCTGGGAAGGCTGGGGTTGGGGGGAGGGCAGAGCGGATGCAGCTGGTTAAGGAATAGAAGGAACAGTTTCTCCCTCCCTCCCTCCTTTCCTTCCCTTAAATGTTTATTAAGGATCTTCCATACTTAGTGACAGGGCTGGGCTTTGTGGATATTGTAGTGAACAAAACAAACGAAATTGCTTGTCCCCATGGAGCTCTAATTCTAGTGGGGGGGGGCGGGGAATGAATGCTAAGCAAAGTAAGCAGGTAAAAGCCATCCTTAGGCCAAAGGGTGGTCGGTGCTGTGGAGACAAACCGAGGCAGGGAAGGAGGGTTGCATGGCAGGAGGGGACATGAGGTTAAAATAGGGTGGCCAAGGACAGTCTCGCTGAAAAGGTGATCTTTGAGCAGAACTGAAGGAGTTGAGGTGGCAAGCAACATACGTCTGGAGGAAGAGTGTTCCAGGGAGAGGAAACACGGGTGCAAAGGTCCTGGGGTGTCACTGGCGTGTTTAGGAACCAGCAAGGAGTGGAGTGAGTGACAGGGGATAGAGTCAGCGTGGTGTCGAGGGGCCAGATCATCTAGGTCCCTGTGGGTCGCGGTCATAGGGAGGCGTTGGGTTCTATTCTGAGTGAGGTGGGGGCCATGGCAGGAAGTGAGCGGGGAGGAACAGGACCAGTCTGGCTGCTACGCTGAAGACAAGGGCAGAGCCAGGAAGCTCAGGGAGGAGGTTAGCGTGTGGTTGGTGGTTCGAGTGAGAGAGGACAGTGACTGGGCCCAGGGGTGTTGCAGCGGAGGCGTGCAGAAGTGGACGGATTCGTGCAACATTCAGGAGAGACGCTGGTCTGGCTTTGGGGTTGACTGGATGTTGGGGGGGGGGCATTGAGCTGAGCGAGAAGGCGGAGCCCCGGATAGCCTGGGTGCCCTGCGGAAGGTGCCAATCATGAAGACAGTCACCAGATTCCCGGGGACCCACTGCGTACACTCTCCGAGGTGCAACCCGAGTGATCTTTCTCCAGTGGGGATCCGGCTGTCTGGCTTGGTTTTCCCCAGAAGCAGATCTTGTGGCAAGGGTTTGAGTGCAAGCCCATCCCTCACACGCACCTGAACGAGGAGGCCGTGTTCCAAAAGTTTACGAAAACAAGCAGCGGCCACACTTGGCCAGGGGCCGTAGCTTGCTGTCTTGTAGAGGATGGGTGGGGGTCCACAGGGAAGCAGGAGTGTAGGTGTTATGAGGATGTTGCTAATAATAATTATCAATAATTACCATCCAACAAAAGAGTGCTTACACATGCTGCGGGGGTTGGGGAGAGCTTACCTGAACTCTAATTACACAACAGACACAGCTTACCAGATGCATTTCCCGAGTATTATGTCTTCCTTCCGAAACTCTCAAAGCGGTATTTCTACTAGGGGAAATTTAATTAAGACCACAAAAAGATCTATGCTTACACAACTAACTGCCTGCTTTGGCTCACAGTTAATTTGAAGTCATTGGAGAATCAATTGGATGTGGTTCTCCAGTCTGGGGCCCGCGACCTTATTCTTGTCCCATAATCAAGTCCTGTGGTTCGGTGGCTTCAGAGACCGTCTGGCAGGAGCTGGGGGGATATTTCATTCCTTTGCCATCAGGGGCTAACTTTCTTGATACGCTGGAATCGGCTGAATTCTCTCACCAAGGGTGATTGTCTTTAATCAAAAGCCTCAGTAAAAACATGTGGCCTGCCTTACAGAGAGCCTCTCTGCTTTTCTTTATCATTAGGGTCCCAGATATGAATGAGCTCCCACCTACTTCAAAATCATATCCCACTCTCGGGAACAGGTTTGAATTTGGACAAATCTGGGTTGAAAAAAATCAAATTTAATTATTTACTTATTATTTGGGTGACTTGAGAAAGGCAGGTTTCACCCCTCAGAGTTTTAGGTCCCTTACCTGCAAACAGGAAAATAGGTGCCTGGGTCCTCTCTTGCTCTACTTCCCACCCTGACCACAAAGGTAACCACAAGCATTTACAGAGCATTTCTATGTGCCAGGAGCCGTGTTGAAAACATTACAATCATTATCTTATTACAATCATCACAAAGACACTATGAGGTTGGAATTGTCCTCGTCTTCACTCTAAGGATGGGGAAACTGAGGCACAGAAAGACAAAGGACCTTGTTAAAGCCACACAGTTAGTCAGTGTCAGAGCCAGGACCTGAAGACACCATAATGAAGGAGAGGTGCTTTGAGGAGCCATGAAGGGGATAGAGATGGGGAAGTTCTTGGCCCTTGTAGGCACTCAACACATTACTTACTGAGTGAAGTGGGCGAAGTGTCCCTTCTCTTGAACTGGCTCTCTTCTGCATGGTGAGCTTTTGGCTTATGAACCAACCGATTTTTCTTTCTTTCTCTTTTTTTCTTCAATGTGGCTGGCATGACCAGATTGGGTCTGGGGTGCCTCATGCTTAGGAGGTGCCCCCAAACCTTGGAAGTCCCTATGAAATCAGGGTGGAGCCCAGAGAGAAGGAAAATAGGGAGTAGACTACTCTAGACTTTATGGGAACAGCAAAGGAGTTCTTGAGGGTTCCATAGTGTATCAGTTAGGATATGTTTGGTTGCAAGTAACAGTATAATGACCTAACAGTGTCCTAAGTAATGCATGAAGGAATCTGGGGGAGGGTTACTCTGCAGGTGGTTTGATGGCTTAATTCTGTCATCAGAGACTGAGGCTCTTTCTATGCTCCTGCTCTACCATCCTGAATCCTTTGACTTTCCATCCTTAGGCTTGTCCCTAGGTCACAAAATGGTTGCCATAGCTCTAAGCATCACATCTTCACACAATCTCATTAAAGTAGGAAGTAGGAGGAGGCCTCCTCCTTGTGACTATTTTTATCAGGGAATAAAAACCTTCTGATGCATAAAAACCTCCTCATATCTCTTCTTGCATCTCATTACTCAGAGCTGGGCTACATACCTTGCCCTAAACTAAGAAAAGGAGAGTAAAATAACCATGCTGGGGACCATCTCGGTTCATCCTCTGGGGCTGGGCGGAAGGACTACTTTCCCTGAACATGTTGGGCCCTACAAAAAATTGAGGGGGGGGGACTAGCTTCTGGGTACACAGAGAACAGCATCTGCTACAAAGAAAACCATAGTGACAAGTGGATAAGCCATAGGTCATGTGCCTACTTCTCTCACAAGAGCCTAAGATAAGGAGTCTCCGCTCACCTGGCTTAGAGACCCCATCCAGGGAACAATACTGAAGTCCCAACCCATAGTGGAGTCCCCCAGGCTCTGTATGACTTCCGCTGTCTGTGCCTTGGTTTTTCACCTTAAAATGGAGATGGATAGAGTACCTGCCTCATAGGGTGCTGTGAGGATTAAGTGAGTTAATCCGGTTAAGATGCCCAGAACTCTGCTTAGCATGTAATACGCACCATGTGAATTTCATCTACTCTGTTGATCGGGGCCAAGTAGGTATCTGAGATGGTCAACTGTCTTGGGTTGTCCGGGACCGGGAGGGTTCAGAGGATGTGGGACCTGCAGTTTGAAGACCAGAACCATCTGGAGCAAACCAAGATGAGCTGATCACTCGATAGGGACCAGACATGAATGAAGTGCGTGGGAAGGCAAACCGGAGAGTGTGCTCCATGCCTATTGCCCTCTGCCTGGTTGTCACCCTCTTGCCCACCAGCGTGGATAGAGCTGACTTTTCAAGAGAAGCCATTAGGAGAAGGAAGGGAAAAATGAAGAGGGGGAAACTGGAGGGGGAGACGAACCGTGAGAGACTATAGACTCTGAGAAACAAACTGAGGGTTTTAGAGGGGAGGGGGGTGGGGAGATGTGTTAGCCCAGTGATGGGTATTAAGGAGGGAACGTACTGCATGGAGCAGTGGGTGTTGTAGGCAAACAATGAATCATGGAACACTACGTCAAAAACTAATGATGTACTGTATGGTGACTAACATAACATAATTAAAAAAGAGAGAGAGAGAAGCCAGACAGCTGGATTTTTATGTTAAAACCCTGAATTTTTTTGTAGTTGAAACATTTTTTAAAAAATCAACCACACCGCTTGTTCCAAACAAAATGCACTTACCCATCACCCCCTGGGCCCTGGGGCGGCCACCTCACCTCTTCGGCCCCCCTGCTGAGTCTCCATCCCTTCAAATTGGGTGTTTCTGGGTCCTGAAACATGCATGTTTCCTGCCTTGGCTCCTTCACGCAGAGTTACTTGTTTCTGCAGGAAGCACAAGATGGAAATTAAAGAAGAAAAATGTTGCCTAGGTTTGGTGGCTATGTGTACAAAAAGATTTCCCCAATATTGTTCCAAATTGCTCATTTTTGAAAGCTGCATGATGTGAAATTAAACTCAGGCTGGGACCTGGGTGGGTGATTCTGTCTTGGTGGCATGAGGCTAATAAAAGTCATTCATCTCAGGCCGGTGGGACCAGTAAGACCATCAGCTTTCCTTGTCACCTCATGGCTGCCGCACATGTAGACCTTCCTTTTTTTCAGGCAATTTGTCCTGATCCAATCAGTGGCCTTCACTTTGGGAACTCAGGAAGCTTTTGAAAAGGAGAGGATTTGCCCCTTGTTGGTGAGTATTAGGTCATCCTTTATAAAGGTTCAGGGAAATTGGTTGGGGATGCTGATGAAAAATGCATCTGAATCCTTCTACAAAATTCTTTCCACTCTCTTTTCACACCCAAGTGAAAGTTCTCACTTTCTCACCTCCCTGTTCTGATGCTCACACTGGTCTCTGTTCAGTCTTGGGGGCAGGCATCAGGGGTGCTAGGGAGGATGCTTAATTCCTCAAAGAGTGTTTATAGTTGAGATGAGAATCACTGGGGAATGGGTCAACCAAACCCAAAGGAACATATCTCTGACTATAGGAGCTACATTTCAGGCAGCTGACCAACCAGCCCCAACTTAGCCTAGTCCTTCCTGGTTGGATAGAGTCTTTTATCTAATAAGGAAATTGAATTTATCATTTAAAACCATTTCACAAAGAAAACGTCAGGTCCAGATGGCTTCACTGGCAAAGATGTTTGAAACATCTAAGGAAAGAATAATACAAATACCAAAAATTCTTCCGGAGAATACAAGAAGATGGAATGAGTCCTTCCTTACTCACTTTATGAGGATATAACTTTGATAAAACCTGATAACATTACAAAAAAGAAAAATTATAGGCCAATCTCCTTTTTGAGCATAGGTGCAAACATTTTAAACATATCAGCACATCAAATTTAATGATAGATTAAAAAGTAATGTGTCATGACCAATCAGATTTATTTGAGAAATACATGGTTGGTTTAACATTTAAAATCAACCAATGCAATTTCTCATATTAACAGAATAAAGGCATAAAAATCATTCTGCTATTTCAATATAAGCAGAAAAAGCTTTTGATAAATTCCAGCATCCATTCATTAAAAATTCTTGCCAAACTAGGAATAGAAGGGAACCTCTTTAATCTGATTGGATGTATCTACAAAAAACTTGGTGAAATGTTGAAAGGATGTTTGTATCATGGCGGGCACACAGTTGTACTAAGGTCCTAGCCAGTAAAATAAAGCAAGAGAAAGAAATAAAACGTATCAGAATTGGAAGGAAGAAATAAAATCATCAATAGATGACTTATTTGAGTAACTGGAACATCCGGAAGAATCTGCAGATAAATCACTGATAAATAAGTGAATTTTATTAAAATTCCTAGATACAAAGTCAACATACAAAAATCGATTGCTTTTCTATATAACAGCAAGAAACAATTATAGAATGAAGTTTTAAAACAGCACTATAACTGTATCAAAAATCAAATACCTAGGAATTAATCTAATGAAAGATGTGTAAAAATCTACACAGAAAAGTATAAAATATTAGGGAGACAAATATTAAAAGACACAAATAAATGGAAAGATTTAATGTACAAATTTAATGTACAAATTTAAGATTTAATGTCAAATTAATGTACAGGTACAGCACAAGCCCTCACAATCTCAACAGTGGTGTGTGCGTGTGTAAACTGATAAGCCGATCCTTCAATTTGTATGAAAATGTAAATATCCAGGAACAACAACCCAATCTCAAGGAAGAACACAAAGTTAGAGAGCTTCAACTACTAGACATTAAGACTTATTAACAGTAACAGCAATCAAGACAGGTGGATGGTGACAGAGAAAAGGATGGGGGAGCACAGTATGGAGTTTGAGAAAGATTGAGGAGGGAGGAAGGACACCCAGGTGCTGAGTTGGCTTGGCAGGTGGTGGCGCTGATGGAAGGCAGCTGGTGGTATTAGGGCATTTGCAACAAGCGCTGCTGGAGAGCAGCAGGTGACAGGTGACGGAGGTGCACCCGCAGAGAGGGACACAGCCGGTTCCACTATCCCACCGCTGCAGTTCTGCTGCTCCTGGCGCATCTACATCCAACCTTCTGTTTACAACCAAGCCCCGAGGAGGCTGCTGGGCGAAAGCAAAGCCTGGTGCTAAAGAAGTATCCCGACAAAATAATTACAGTGTCAGCGAGAGAGCTGTGAGTTGCAAATGAAACTTAAATAATCTGAGCCCCGCATCCAAGCTGGGCAGTGAATTCAAATACTCCATGCATTGTTTGGGGTCCTTAAATCACTTTCTGACCTGGATCCTCCTTCCAGAAGCTGGGAGTTAGCCTGAGTAATTTGGGATCACCAGGACACCAGTGGTCTATTTGGCGACATGTCAGCTCAGTCCCTACAACCTGCTGCTGATAATGTCTGTGATGACCATCCGTTGTTCTGGCCAACCCAGCCCACATTCCTGCTTCTTCTGGAAAGGGCATCTCCATTTCCTTTGGGGGAACCTCCCTCCCCCACCCCCCGACCAGAGGCTCTGACTCCACCCCCAGCGGCAGGTGGGGGGCGTGGTCTCCAGCGGGCCAGGCTTAGCCACTCTTGCAGAAAGAGAAGTCTTTTCCTAAAGTTCCTGCAGGGACTGGATTGGGCCTCTTTGGGTCATGTGCCCACCCATGCCCCAATCACTGCGGCGGGCGTTTGCGGCACCATGATTGGATGGACCTGGGTCACGTGCCACCTCTGAAGGTGGGGGAGGGTTAGATCGGCGGCAGGTGCTTTGCGTGAGGAATGGGTCGCCCTCGGAGACGAGGGGAAGGGAGGCTAGGGCGGGCCCTCTACCCTTGCCCCACAGCACACAGCAGCCTGTGAGGAGGGCACCAGTGTCACTCAACTCCACAGAGAAGGCGGGGTCGCGCAGAGTGGTTTAGTTGCTCGTCCCAGGTCACAGCAGGAAGCGGCAGACTTTTTTAATGGGGGGCACGAGGGCTGTAAGGAGCTTAGCGCCCAGCTACATGTGGATCTCCATTTTAGTCATGAGCCTCTCTCTGGGGGCATTTGGAGGGTTTCTCTCCAGGAGAGGAGTGTGATTCCATGACTGGGAGCAGGTTCTTAGGTTCCAGTCCTATATAGTAAAGACTATAGGTAGACTACTGATTTGGGGTTCATCTAGCTGTGTAAATTGGGCAAATAAATGACAGACTTTGTGAGCCTGGGCTTTCCTGGTCTATAGCAAAGGAGGAATAACAGGCTGTACGTCAGGATCACTGGGAGGATTAAGTGAGTTAATATTTGCAGAAGTCCTTTGGAAGCAGTGGTAGCCCCACGGATTTGCTGTTCTGCTCTGGATCTCTTCCCAACTCCTTATTATCAAGGTAGACCCCAGAGGGGTCTACTTCCTGCAAAGCAAGTGCTGATAAGTATGTGGGATGTCGTTGGGTTAAGAGTGGCCCTCTGCAACCTAGAAGAGCTAATAGTAGCCCCCCATGAAGTGTCCCGAGCACTGTGGGGACTTCCCATGCAGTCACTTGACCCTCACCATACTCCTGGAGGCAGGTTCTGCGATTATGCTTACTTTATGGATAAGGGCACTGAAGGGACAGAACGTGCAGGAGGACCCTCAGTTACTGAGGGGCAGAGCTGGGGTTTGAACCTGGGTCTGTTGGATTTGGAAACCTATGTTCTTTACTCTGCAGTAGTGCTCGTGCTGCTCAAGTGAGGGATCCTGCCTTGGTGGGGAGTGCTCAGGGGAGAAGCTTTAGGCCAGCACTGGGCAGGGGTGTTCTTGATTCATTAGAATGATTGAAATGGGCAGCTTCCTGCCTTTGCACCTCGTGGGCTTGTTCAGCGTCTTGCAGGGCACTTGCAGAATGTCGGATGAGATCGGGGGTCCCTGGGGCTTTGCAGCACGTGCACACAGCACTAAAGGACCAGCAAGTCAGTAAAAGTTTATGAAACTCTATTCACTCATTCATCTGTGTATTCATCTGCGGCAGTCACGAGTTTTAAGGTGTATAGGCGAAACACGGGGACTGTAATGCACCGTCCTCACTGTGACAGACATCTGACGCTCTGTGAACCCCGTCCCCACTTCTGACTGCAGCGCCGGGTGGTTGGCACAGTTCAGGAGGCTGGTGGGGGGAGGGCCACAGTTAGCTGTTGGGGGGTGGGTGAGCCCTGGGCCTTCGATGGGCACTTTCTTCTCTCTGGCTTTGTAGAGGTGGATGGATGTGAACCTGAAGATGCTGAGGGCTGTCCTGCCCCCTCATGGGGAGACCGCATCCATCAGCCTCGTGGAGGACAGCAGGGCCAGGAGGTGGAGAATTCAGAGAGATTTTGTAACCTACAGGACCAGCTGGGCACGTCTCTGGACTTCTCAGGTAGGGGAGGCCATCAGACCTTTAAATAACCCAATTCCAGTAGGGTTTCTACCTATGTGCACTTGACCACAAGCACTTAGTGATCTCATTTCAAAATCAAGAAGGAACAACGTTCTACTTTATTACAGTACTAGCATGTGTATAAGTCATGTGTGTTGGCTTTATGTTTAAGAGATTTTTCTATACCACGGGGACCTGGGCTTTAGTTCTGGCTTTGTCTCAAACTCATAGCATGACTCCACCTCCTCTCTGGGCCTCAGTCTTCCCATCTGTAAAGTGAATGCTCTGGGCCCACTGCCTCCTGAAGTCACTCTCACAATGTCTGAATTTAAGATTAGTATCCGTGCGATGAGACCAAATAATGAGAAACTGAGAAAACGAATGTGTCATCTGCTGGGCTCAGAGTTCCATTTGTTGACACAGAAAGGAGAGTGACTGAGGACCGAGTGCCCAGGGCCGGGGGCGCAAGGCTGGGTTTACAGGAGGCCGGCACGGCCCCTTGTAGACATATAAAGGGTTGGTAATGATTAAGCCTGCGTGCCAAGCTCCCTTCGCAGATGGCTGCGGGGCTGTGCGCCGAGCTCTGGGGAGGAGATGTGGAAAGGGAAGCAGCTGGTGTCAGATCAGCCACAGACACAGGCTTTAGGGCTGTGCTGTTTTTAACACAGACCTTGAACGCCCGTGACCCTCAGGCGCGGTGGCCGGGGTCCCAACCTGAGAAGATGCAAAAGATTCAGCTCCTCCGTCTCTCAGGCTCCAGACATATCCCAGGTGGATATGACAACTAGCCAACAGAGACAGCTGGCCTTTTTTCTTGCGTCATCAGTGGGACCGGTCCTCCTGGCCTGAGCTAGCCATTTATGCTATTGATCGATCGCATTTGGACAGCACGGTTGTTAGGGTGTGTTAGGCCACCAGTAGCAAAACCCTGAGGCTGCCTTGGATCCCCCCCAGGGTTCCCTTCATGCCACCATGTGACCACAGCGGACAAGACGGAGATTTCAGCTTATGGAACAGAGACCGCAATCAGATGCCGCTGGGCATGAACCCACTGGCAGGTGCTTGCTCCAGACCTAAATATTTCTCATCTAACTTTTGTTTGATACCTATTAAGCCTGTCTAACCAAAGCATCTCCCCGACCATGAGTCACCGAGTGTGTGGTGGTCTGGTTTAGGCAGGCTGAACTCGCTCTCCCATGCTTCTGTAAACAAACTTCAAAACCTCAGGGGTTGAACCCACCGTTTACTGTTCACTCACACAAGGTCTGCTCTGGATCTAGCTCCTCTGCAGGGAAGTTTCCTGCGGAATGGCAACTCAGACCCCCAACTGCTCCATCTCTTAGCTGCGTGTGGCTCCAGGGTCCCCATGGCAGGGAGGAGGCCTGCAGGCCCCATGCACTGGATTTGAGATGCTTTGGCCTGGAAGGGACAGGTCTCACTTCTGCTCCGCTCACAGCCCATGGGCCACACCTAGAAGCACTCACAAGGCCCCATGCAGGTGCAGGGGGCCAGGAAGGGAGCACTGCGCCAACAAAGAGCAGTAAATGTGGCTCTGTCTGCCTTTCATGGCTTCCCCTTGTCCTCAGCATCAAGGCTGCACCCTGCCTGCCGAAGGCTTTCCCCGTTCCCCAGGGCCCAGTCCATGCTCCCCGGGTGCTGAGCGGGTTTAGCCATCAGAGCAGCCATCCCTCGGGCTTCCCCCTGGCCTTTGCACGTGCTGTCCCTCTGACCCTCCCCCCCCCCCCCCCACTCCTCTTCTCCTGGCTGACTCCTGCTCATCCTCCATGCCTCGTCTCAGGTTTTGTTTTCTGTTCTCCCCAGCTGGGATGGGCACTTCTGTGGGCCCCCACACCTCCGCATGTATACCATTGGTGCATCATTGCCCGGGTGTCTATTTTTTGTCTTCTTGACTTCCTCCCTGCACCAGTCCAAGCTATGACTTGATCCTGACACCCCAGTGGGGCCCAGCACCCAGCAGCGGTGTTCGCTGGTCATTGGTTAATGAAAGAAAAAGCCATGAATGAATTGTATTGCAGTTGGCTTGTCTGCGGAAGTGCAGAATGAATTGAGGTAAATCAGTTTTGTTAGACATCCTTCCGGTAAAGACTGCAGCTTCCTGAGGACCCGTGGCTGGCTCTGGGGAGAGAGCTGTGTCACTGCCCCTCCCTAGGCACGTTTGCTCTGCAGCACAAACCAAAAGGAGGGGGGACCCTTCCCTGCCCGAGGCATGCCTTGTACAGAATTTCATTGCTGCAGTTTGCAACAGTGCTTGTTGGTGGATGGAAGCCCTCCTTTCAAGGGGGCGTGACATCAGGGCTGGGGGGTAGGGCGTGGTGGTTAGAAGCACAGGCTGGTTCTCAGATCCCAGCTCTGTCACCAGGGAGCCACACGGCCTTGGCAGAGCCCCTTCACTGTTCTGAACCCCCTTGATAAAATGAGGTAAGAGCCAGAAGTTTGGTGGCCAAGGATGCGTGGAGCAGTCAGCACCCCACAGGCAGACAGCACCTTCTCCGTAGTTTCAGCTACTGTTACTATGGTTTGTTATTAGTATAAAGCAGGATCGAGTACTGGATAAGTATTCGGGGTCTCAGGATACTTTAAGGGAATGAATGTGGCTGGTGCTGGCCTTTAGAGATGGGGAGTGCATTCTGTCCAGAGCCGATCTGGGACATGCCTGTTTCTACAATAACCCCCTCCTCCGGTATTTTACCAGTTGGTTCTCAGGATCTTGTTAAGTCAGCAGAAAAGCTCCTTTATTCACTCACCTACACTTTGGTTTGGCTCCCAGCTCTGCCACTGGCTATGGGGCCTGAGCTACTACCTTATCCTCTCTGTGTCTCAGCTTCTCCATCTGTAAAGTGGGGATAACAATTGTACTTACAGCTTACGGGATTGTCATGGAAACTGAGTGAAATGCATACAATGTTTAGAAAGTGCCTGGAACATAGGAAGCACTCAAAACATGTGGATTGATATTCTTATTATCAGACACGGTCTATGACAAGTGTGGGGGGGGGTTCTGCAGGGAATAAGCCCCTATCCCTCCCCTCAGGGGGAGGGGGCGCATGGGTCAGACAAGCAAGCAGGCAATTGCACCCCAGGGCGGAAAGTTCCTGACACAGGCGGTGAAGAGGGGAGCTAGAGCAAGTGTGGGCTGGGAGTCAGACCTCAAGGTTTGGGATTCTGGCCTCATCCTGACTGAGTGTCAAAGGCGATTGGCACTAGAACCACCCACCTCACCCCAACGTCAGGAGGTTGAACAACCCGACGGTGCTTCGAGCAATGCCAGCGCACCATCTGCATGCTCAGGGTGGGTAGGCATTCCTTTTACTCCAGATCTCGGGGTGCAAGTCAGAGGAGAGCTGAGATTGAAGAATGGGGAGGAGCTGGGAGGGCAAGGGCTCAGGCTTGGAAGCAAGTGATGTTGAGGAGGGACAGAAGCTTGGTATGGCACCCTGCAGGATGTGCCAGGGAGGGAGGAGGGATAGGCAGTGAGGCTGGAGGTAGCGGGGGCCATCCTCCTGGAGACCGCGCACCTGCTCATTCAGCCAGTGTTCTCCGCACCGCTCTGGGTCCGGGCCTTGGGGGCATAGCAGGGCATAAAACAGGCTTAGCTAAGGAGTTGAGCCTTTAGCCTTGGCTAATGGGAAAGCCAAGGGAGGATATTATGCAGGAAAAGGAGGTAAAAAATGTGCCTTTAAAAAGATGCAAAGGCTGAATCAGCGAGGGTTCAGATCCCAGCGCCAACATGAAAGGGTCACAGTGACCTGTTCTGAATAGAAATGTCATAAGGGCCAGTACTATGGCCTCGGCCCTTTTCCTCCATGTAGGGTGGCCATGTAAAATGAGGGATGCCCAGTTAAATTTGCACTTCATACAAACAACAAATGATTTCTTAAGTATAAGTATGTCCCAAACATCACATGAAACATACTAAAAGACCTGCTATCTCTGGCAACCTGACCTCCATGGGGTCATGGCCAGGGGCCAGGAGCTGATGGGGCTTTCAGGCTTCCCTGAGCTTGGCCCTCAGCTTGATGAGGGCAGGGTAACGTCTTCACAAGACGGAGGTGGAAAGAAGACAGAGGCACTCCACCCCGCCCCGGAGCCTCACTGTCGGCTTCTCCCTTTTCCAGTTGGCTAAGCCTCACCCCGCCCTGCTTCTGCAGAAGGCTGGGCCCACTCAACCTGGCGTTGAAGCCCCTGCCAGCGAGGGTGAAGGAAGGCAGCTTCCTGAGTCCATCCAGATGTTGATCAGTCTGCTGGTTCATCCCAGACCCTTTGGGGCTGGAGGGTTAGAGTAAGATGGATACCACACAGCCCTTTCTGTTCAAGGAGCTCAAGGATGCTGGCTATATGTGGAATTCTTCAAGCAGGCTTTCAAGGGTAGTGTGTGCAAAGTGCCCCCATGAGCAGGAAGATCAGAAGCACCATTGCCGAGCCTTAGCTTGCCGGCTGGTGTGGAGAGGAGCAGTGGGGTTGTGCAGAATGAACAGCTCTTGGGAGGCAAACCTCTTTGGTTCTAGCCTCAGTTTTACCATCTACCACGTGTATGAGCTTGGGCAAGCTACTTCTCCTTCCTCCGGTTCAGTGTCCAACCTCGTGGGCTTTTGGGGAGGTGAACAGAGCTGACACGGATGAGATGCTCAGCTCCACAGCGCCCGGCACCTGCCCAGGCACCCAGGTCCCCGACACACAGATGCAAAAGGTATGGTCTCCATGTCACCGATGAGGAAACAGATTCAGGAAGGTGAAGTCCCAGGGTGACATCCACCAACTGGCAGAGCCAGACCTTGACCCCGACCCGCCTTCCTGAAACCCAGCATCAGATAACGAAATGGCAACACAGAAGGGTTCTCCAACTTAAAGCTCATGGGCTTCTCTAAAAAGCTGAAACTTCTTTACAAGACTAATGCATATTCATCACAGACAATTTAGAAAATGCAGTTTTGCCAAAAGAAGAAAATACAACTCACCACCCAGAGATAGCCACGGTTGACGTGCCATGGCATGTATTTTAAGACTTTGGGGGAAATATTTAGAAACCTAGAACTGAGATCCCAGCACTGCTTTTGTTCATAGCTTAGGGTTGAAACAGGGCTTTCAACCTCAGCACTGTTGACATTCTGAGCTGGATAGTTCTTCGTGGAGGAGGCTGTTGTGCACATGGCAGGGTGTGTAACAGCTTTTCGGACCTCTACCCACCCGATGCCAGTAGCCCACCCCTGAGTCCAGATAAGCGAAGACGTCTTTAGATAGTGCCAAGTGTCCCTTGTGGATCAAAATGCCCGCCCCCCCCTTGAGAATTGCTGGGTTGAGGGGTAGAGAGTCTAGGTCAGCCACACCTGGCTTTTAATCCCAGCTCAGGTGTAGACTCAGGCAAGTGAGCCAAAGATTCAGCCCCACTGTCCTCATCCATGAGATAGGGAAAATATCTGCCCGCCCTGCACAACTGGGAGGATTCCAGGTGATGGTGCCTGGGACACAGAAAGCACTCACTTCAAGGAAGCTGCCGTTGACATCGGCATCCTTGAGGTGGTGGCTTCTCCCAGGAGGCCTGACTTCACACAACCCCAGACAAATCAACAGTAAACTATTCACCTGCATTAGGAAGGCCCTTTATGCCTGAGCGACAGGCACATCTTGTGTTAGAACGGCAACAGGAGTTAGGACGAAGAACATGGCTCTAGAACCAGCTGGCCTACTTTTGCATCCTGTCTCTGTCCCCAGATGCTGGCAAAATGTCCGGCAAGATCTGAACACTTCAGTGCCTCAGTTTCCTCACCTGTACTGTGAAGACAACGGTGGTTCCTACCTCATGGGGTCATGAGGAATCAAGGAGTTCACCAACTCGGTGGCTGTATTAACAAATATTATTATTACATACGCCTGGCCCCGGGGAGACGGCGAGGGAGGGAAGGGGCACGTTGGGAAACCACCACAACGGGATCCTGCCTGGGAGAAACACCGGTGCTGAGCAGCTCTAGGCTGAGCAAACGGCTGCACGTGGTTGTCTCCACGTCGGCTTCTCTCTAGACCCTGGGCAGTCACTGTCCCTGTGCCTGAAGGCTTGTGAATGATAGCTAGCTAGCTATCCTTGAGGTCTGGGACACTGGAGTCCACACCCTGTGGAAATTTCACTTTGAAAAATTCATTGGGTCCTGGGGCGCCTGGGTGGCTCAGTCGTTAAGCGTCTGCCTTCGGCTCAGGTCATGATCCCAGGGTCCTGGGATCGAGCCCCGCATCGGGCTCCCTGCTCTGTGGGAGGCCTGCTTCTCCCTCTCCCACTCCCCCTGCTTGTGTTCCCTCTCTCGCTGTGTCTCTCTCTGTCAAATAAATAAAATCTTAAAAAAAAAAAATGTTTTAAAAAAAAGAAAAATTCATTGGGTCGGGGTGCCTGGGTGGCTCGGTTGGTTAAGCATCTGACTCTTGGTTTTGGCTCAGGTGGTGATCTCAGGGTCATGGGGTTGAGCCCCTTGATGGGCTCCACGCTCAGCCTGGAGTCTGCTTGAGATTCTTTCCCTTTATGCCTCCCCCCTCCTTGCTCGCTCTCTCCCCCTTCTCTCTAAAATAAATAAAGTCTTTAAAAAAATCATTGTGTGTTGGGGGCTCATGTGTGTTTTTTAAAGGTTTTTTAAAATTGTGATAAAATATTCATAACATAAAATTTTCCATTTAAACTATTTTAAGTGTTATGCAACTGTTACGTTATACACCATTAGGCCACCATCACCACCATTTGTCTCCAGAACCATGTCGTCCTCTGAAACTAAAACTTGGTCCCCATGAAACAACAGATTTCTGTTTACCCCCTTCCCCAGCCTCTGGGGACCTGAATTCTATTTTCTGTCTCTATAAATTTGACTACATACTTTGTATAAGTGGAAGCCTACACTGTTTGTCCATTATTTCACTTACTTGGTTTATTTTACTTAGCATGTCTTCAGGTTTCATCCATGTGGTAGCCTGTGCCAGACTTTCCTTCCTTTTGAAGGCTGCACAGTACCCCATTGCACGTATTGACCACACTCGGTTTATCCATTCATTGGTGATGGGCTCTTAGTTGTTTCCACCTTTTGGCGATTGTGAATACTGCTCCTGTGAACATGGATGTGCATGTTTGAGTCCCTGCTTTTGATTCTTTTGGGTCTCTATCCAGAAGTGGAATTGCTGGATCATCTGCTAATTCTGTGTGTAAGTTTTTGAGGGAGTGTCGTACTGTTGGCCAAAGCAGCTGCCCCATTTTACATTCCTATCAACAAAGCTCTCCACATCCTCGCCAATACTAAGTGTTTTAAATCCAGCCTCCCTGTAGATTTTTACACCCTGAAAAGAGTTGAGTGTGTGCAAGGGAAGGGCCTTTCTTCATAATAATTCTTTGTTTTTTAATTTTAATTTTAATTTTAATTTTTTAAGGGATTTCTTTTTTTTAAAGATTTTATTTACTTATTTGAGAGAGAGATAGCGAGAGAAAGCACAAGCAAGCAAGGGGGTGAGCAGGGAGCCTGACACAGGACTGGATCTTGGACCCCAGGATCATGATCTGAGCCAAAAGCAGATGCTTAACCCACTGAGCCACCCATATGCCCCAAATTCTTTTTTTTTTTTTTTTAAGAGCTTCAGACATTTCCAATGAGCAGTTAACAGGCTGGACCCTCACAAGAGCACTGCAAGGGAGGAGAGGCTGAGACCCTTTTCCCTCATCATTCTCTCCCTTTTGTCTTATTTTTGAGCCTAGGGGAAAGCTGAAGAGCCATTTCAAAGAGTCAAGAAGATTCCAAACTAGAACTCAAGTCCTGAGCTCTTTGGGCCTTTTTCCTCAGATCAGACTGTTTGCCTTTTATTCAGTTGTAACTGAACCCAAGTTCATACATTCAAGGCCAAACATTGAGACATCAGGTGTGCAGCAAAGGAAAGAGTTTTATTCCAGATGCAGCCAAAGCAGGAGATGGGAGGGCAAGCTTCAAATCTGCCTCCCCAAAGGAGGAGTTCTTTATAATCATAGGGGTTGAGATTACATACGTATTAGTGAAAATGGCAGAAAAATTTATGACTATTCCTGAGGAAAGATGGAGCATGCACATTGAGCAAACATATATGTAACATACATCCCATGTTCACTTTGGGGTGGAGACATAACATCAGAATGAGGTAAAATCCAGCCCCTGACATCAGCAGACTATGTTAGGACAAGGATATGGGTCTATGGGCATGCTCTCAGAGCTGGTATTAACTGCATGGGTCTTGGGAAAGGAATGTAGGGCCCTGTTTGTTCCTAGGCTGGAACAGTATCAGTTGACTTTGAGTCCAGTCTTCTGCCTAGACAGCCACTGGATTTGTTAGTGGGGCCTAAAAAGACACAATAACCAACTAGGGGTAACGGTTCTCTGAGAAACAAGCTTTAAACTTTCTGCTAGTTTCAACCTCATTAACCCTGTGGGGTGTAGTTTCAATCCCCTCTGAGTTATGATCATTTCTTAGTCATTTTTTTAAAAAGATTTTATTTATTTATTTGATACAGAGAGAGAGACAGCAAGAGAGGGAACACAAGCAGGGGGAGCGGGAGAGGGAGATGCAGGCTTCCTGCGGAGCCGGGAGCCCGATGCGGGGCTCAATCCCAGGACCCTGGGATCATGACCTGAGCTGAAGGCAGACGCTTAACGACTGAGCCACCCAGGTGCCCCCTGATCAATTCTTAGTCTTAAAGGAATTATGGTGATGACTACTCTGGTTACATCTTTGTCTCCTCAGGTGAGGTAGGTTTTGAGAAAAGAGTGGTTTTTGTAAATATTAGCCGTAGGCAAAATTCTTTCAATAATTAACATGCCTACATGCAAGACTAAGCAGAAGTTTCTAACTTATAGGTCACAGCAGCAAGGGAAATAGGAGTAGCATGGAGTCAGACATACTAAGTTTTTCCCTGTTACAGGGTCCCTATTCACAATGCATTGCCTTGGTCTTGGGAGACTTTCTACACACTTGCAGACACAGAGGGAGTAGGAGGCCATAAAACTTCCTAAACCAGCCTCATCCCTGCTGCTCAGGGGCCGTAGACGTGCCAGATGGGTCTTCAGCATGGCCTGGATCACACAACCTCTGCTTGTCTGCAGGATCAGAAAGTGAAGGGAGAGAGAAAGCCCCTCATGGAGTTCTCCCCACTCTTCTCGACAAGCCCTGGCTTTCGCATCTGGGAGGCAGATGTTAGAGATGGCTAGCCCTCTGTTACTTGTTTGATGAACAAGCTTGCACACACAGTCCTCTCTCATCTGGCTAGTCTTTCATGTCTTTCATAAAATGATGCCAGCAGGACAGTTTGGGACATGTATTATACAATTTTTGGTGATCTCTGTTCCTTCTTGTAGGTTTGAGTTACTACCACTTAGTATCATTTCCCTTCATTATGAAACTTCCTATAGCAGTTCAAGTACAAGTTTACTGATGATGAATTTTCAGTCTTTGTCTATTTGAATGTCTTTATTTTGCTTTCTTTTTTGAAGGATAATTTTATTTGATAAAGAATTATGGGTTGATGGATCTTTTTTCTTCCAGCATCATAAATATGTTTTTCCATTCTCTTACGGCCCTCATTGTTTCCAGTGGAAAGTCAGCTGTCATTCATACAATTATCTTTCTGTATGTAATATGTTTTTTCCTTTAGCTGCTTCCAAGATTTTCTCTTTATACTGACATTTCAGAATATGATTGTAATATATCTCTGTGTAGTTTTCATTGTATTTATCTCATTTGGAGTATGCTGAGCTTCTTATACTTGTAAATTAATGTCTTTCAGCAAATTTGGGATGTTTGGGGCTTTTTTCTTCAAGTATTTTTTTTCATACCCATACTCCCTCTCCTCTCCTTCTAGGTTTCAAATTACATGTCTTTTGGGCCACATGCTATTGTCCCAGAGATCTTTGAGGTTCTGTTCATTTTTTTCAATCTTTTGTCTCTCTATTCTTCAGATTGGATAATTTCTATTGATTGAGCTTTCAATTCAGTGATTCTCCTGCCTCTAATCTGATGTTACATTCTTCTAGTGACATTTTCATTTCAGGTATTGTTTTTTCAACTCTGCAATCTATATGTAATATTGTTTTGTTTTGCTTTGGTTTGGTTTGGTTTGGTTTCTATGTCTCTACTGAGATTCTCCAGCTATTCGTTCCTGAAGTACATATTTTCTTTAAATCCTTGATTGCATTTATAATAGCTGCCTTAAATTTCTTGTCTGAAATTATTTCAGCATCCAGGATCATTTTCTGTTGACTGCTTCTTTTCTTGATAATGGGTCACATTTTCCTGCCTCTTTGTCTGTCTAGTGACTTAATGATTGACTACTGGACATCATGTGTGATATGTTACAGAGATTTTGGATTCTGTTGTGTTCCACTGAAGAGTGAACACTGAAAGTAGGCAGTTAATTTGGGTGGACCCGTACCCCAAATCATGCCTCCCTCATGGTCAGCTGGAGCTGGAAACTCTGCTTAGTTCTTTGTATTTCTTTCTTTCTTTATTTTTTAAAGATTTTGTTTATTTATTAGAGGGAGAGAGAGAGAGAGCACAAGCAGGGGGAGCAGCAGAGGGGGAGGGAGAGGCAGGCTTCCCAGGGAGCAGGAAGCCCAATATGGGGCTTGATCCCAGGACCCTGGGATCATGACCTGAGCTGAAAGCAGATGCTTAACCATCTGAGCCACCCAGGCACCCGAAATATCCCCGCTTCTATGCCTCAAAAAATTTATCAGTAACATGGAGATAAGAACAGTATCTACTTCTTAGAGTTTTTGAGAGGATGAAATGAGCTACTATATGTGACAACATTTAACATAGTGCCTGGCATATAGTAAATACTCCATAAATATTAGCCATTTTCACTGAAGATATAAATCACTTAGCACAATGCCTGATGCATCATAGGCAATAAATAAATAGTATTAATAGTTGCCATTATTTCTCAATTCTGGATACTGACATCCAATTAATTATTTTTCCTTCTGCCAGGCCAGCAGTATCTTGTCTCTCTTGTTGGAACAAATGGAGAATAGGCAGTGAAAATCAATACTCCAGAAGCTGCATATTGGCAGCACCATTGGAAGCCACTTGGGGAGAATCCAGTGGGGAGTTCGGGCTGGAGGCAGCTGCTCTTGGGAAGGATTCCACCTCCAGTTGTTACTGATGTGTGAAATCACAGTTCGAAAAGCGAGAAAATATCATGGCAGAATTCCAGGGGCTAGACCAGCTCTATAGACTTGATGGAGTTAGGTCAATTTTGGAGATGCTTCAAGAAATGACAATTCTTTTCTTGCTCTTTCCAACAACATCTTCTGTGCTTGTCCAATATCTTGCTGCCAAAACCTACTCCTCCTCTCCCCACCATCTCTGGGTGGGTATTATTTAGCTTGGGCTCATTTTCCCTCCACTCCCTAATGAAGTTTTGATTCCCCTCATTACCATCATTTGCCATTTCCCAAATTCTCAAAGAACGCAGGGAAGAAGGTGTCAGAGTTTTGCCAGCCCAGCTGGCTTTGATCTGATATTTGTCAGATCAGATATTTGGCATGCTCGGTGGGGTTGCTTTGATTTTTTTTTTTTTAATTTCTGCTGAGGAACTGGCTTACAGGAAGCATTATTAAGAGGAACTGTCAGAAGGAGTGAATCTGCAGCACCAGATTGCATGTAGGTGGCCGGTGTGGGGACTCTGGTCCAGGCCCCACCTAAGTGGATAAGCGTTTACAAAGCACCACCTGTGGGCCATGACTCAGCCACGTCTCCTGTTGCTACAGTCGCACAGCCAGGTGTTCTGTTTCCAAGAAAACAAGGACTTGATCTGTGATTTGGGGACAGTGAAGCCTTGGTGTTTCCCTTCCTTGCTATATGACCTCATATTAGTTATGGAAAGGTTTGGCTATAAATAACACAGACCTAAATAAGAGTCTCTTAAACAATGTAAAGGTTTATTTCTCCTTCATGTAACAGTCCAGAGGGAAGCTGTTCTGTTCTGCTCCAGAAAGTCCTCCGGAACTGTGGGTCCCTCTAGCTTGTTGCTTCACTGTGCATGGTGTCCATTTTCCAAGGTCACCTCATTGTTCAAAAGGGCTATTGAAGCTCCTGCCATCATAACTACATTCCAGCCAACAGGAAGGAGACCGAGCAAGAATCTCGAAGGACTTTTGCCAGAAGTTGCACACATTTCTTCCATTCACATCCCAGTTGGCCAGCACTTGGTCACACGGCTTCTCCTGGCTGCAAGAAAGCTGGGAAATACAGTCTGTATTCCCAGCAGCCATGTTCTCAGCTACAAGAAAGGAAGGAAAATGATCACTGGAGGAAACTAGCAGGTTGTTTGGGAGAGAGTGATGATGCCATGGAAAACATTGCCGAATGCATCAGAGGACCTGTGTTTGCATTGCAATCTGCCCTACCCCTTCCCCCAGCCTGTGTTCTCTCA
The DNA here is from genome assembly GCF_009762305.2 of Zalophus californianus. Lineage (NCBI taxonomy): Eukaryota > Metazoa > Chordata > Mammalia > Carnivora > Otariidae > Zalophus > Zalophus californianus. The sequence goes on from NC_045602.1 coordinate 129,745,724, forward strand.
CCTGCAAAGCGGGGATGATGGTAATTACCTCAGAGTTTGTGAAGATTGAACGATATGTTGTATTGGAAGATAGTTTCTAAGGCTCTCAAAACATCAGCAAACATTAGGATCTGCTGTGGAAATTCATTTCCAGTGCTAATAGTACGTGTATCAAATTTATGGAGGTGTTTGTATGAAACAGTATGCACCTGTCTGCAGGTCTGCTCTGGTCCAGGTCTGGCAGCCTGGACTTTGTAGCTTCTGTGTGGCTGGTTGGCAAGAGAAATAATTTGTCTGGTGCCTGGGACCTGTTAGTGCTGGTTGTGGTGTCAGGAAGCCCAGATGGGGCACAGTGAGAAGTTCTAAAGTGTGATGCAGGTACAATTGGTGCACAAGTTGATTTTCGATGGAAACTTTAAAACGTTTGTTAATAACAGTAATTTTTTAACATATCATTAGAATAAAAAAAGGAGAACTTGACCATTGAGCCTGGGGCTTTCATAGACATTAAGGCTTAGGACAAGACTGAGTTTCTATAAAGTGAGTTTAAAGAAAAGTTAGGTAAATAATAATTTAAGTGACACTTGGCTTTGGCAGAAACTCAGATGAGAATTGTATCTCTGGCCAATATCTAGATTTCACCGTGGCGAGACCTGGAGCAGAGGACCCGGGAACCATTTTCTGGACTCCTGACATGCGACATAATATTTGTGTATTTTTAAGCTGCTAAATTTGTGATAATTTGTTATGCAACAGCGGAAAACAAATACACACGGTTAGGGATTAAGACATCAGAAATGTCATCAACCTGGACATGTTTCTTAAACCATTTCCTCATTTGGACCCTGGTGACAGGACTATGTACTTGTAGATTTGCTGGAGGGACAAGTAAGGAGAAACATGTGGGTTCTTACCTAATCTGAGGGAAATATTGAGCTTAATAACTGTGGATTAGAACACAGGGCTATAGGATCAATCCCCACAAGGACCACATTTGTCCAGTTCCATGACCCCAGAGATGGGCGAACCTTGGTAATTCTCAATAAAGCTGGTAGAACTTTCTTTATGCCCTGGTCATTTAGTTTCTTGTGCTTTAATTCTCTCCAGCCACTAGCAAAAGGGCCTTAACTTGGACCAAAGCCAGATGAGACAGCTGAGCATGGAAAATTCTGGACAACCACCCTCTTTACCAGGGAAAATCAAAGGCAGATGCTTTTGGGTGTGGGGTCAGAAGCCAGGACACTTAGGGGACAAGCTCCGTTGAGCTTCTTTGTGAACCTTTCTGTTGGGGTCTCGGGAAGAAGTGCTCTGTCCAGAAGTTGGATGGGACAGCAACTCCCAGGATCCCAGATCAAAAGCCTTTTCAAAATCCATCAGAAAAGATTTCTTAACAAGGAAAGGGTAGAGTTTTGCTAAATAGGAAGATTCAACTGATATTCTAAGGCAACTTTACTGGAGATAGGAAATCACCTGGGTCACTTGTTTTAAAACATTCCTGATCCTCCAGCCCCACACCCAGAGAGCTGGATTCAGAAATGTCAGGTAGTCACCAGCTGTCTGCATTTTTATCAAGTCTCTCAGGGGATTATGGTCCATGCAGGTATTCGAGGATTGCAGGTGTCCTGACAGATGTTTAACAGCCAGCTTTCTGGGAAAGTAAACCCTGGTTTGTAATGTTTGCAAATTTCTGAGGTGTAAACACTCTGATGGGAGCTGATGGCATTGACCATCAAGAAGAAATACACAGTAGCATATCATTACATGGTGTTGCCACCACACAGGTAGGAGAGACGTCAATGACCTAAAGAGTATATAGTTAAATGTAGTCAAATAATTATGAAGGGCTGTGTTTTGAGTATTACTTTTGTTTTTAATATAATTTAATATTAAGTTTATGTAATTTAATGGATAACAGTGGGTCTGTTTACCAGCTGGCTCACAAAATTCCTGAAAACTGAACAGTAGGGTTTTGCAAGACAGTGCAAGGCAGCTCCAATAAACGATTGAGCTGAGGGACGTTGATTTGATTGTAGGCCAACTACATGATTCCCGGGGCTAGGGCCTGGGCAGCTTAGCTCTAAAAGCTCCCCATTTGATTCTGAGGTTTGTACAGGGTTAAGAACCACTGACCTAAACCCTCAGTACTCAGTGGGTGGTCCACAGACATGGACGCAGGATCAGCATCACCTGAGGGGCTCATAAGAAATACAGGCTCTCAGGCCCTGCCCTACACCTGCTGAATCAGAACCCGCATTTCAAGAAGATCTCAGCGGATTCTTATGCACAATAAAGGTAAAGAATTCGGGGTTCCCAAACACACCAGCTTGTGACAGTGACACGGATGTGCTTTAAAATGCAGATTCCTGGGCTCATCACTCAGTGGGTCTGGGGCTCCAGGGATCCCTACTGAGATGATGCCCATGCACTTCTGGGTCTGGGAACTTGCAGTAGACAATTCATTTCAAATATAGTTCTCTAGGGTAGAAGGGAAATCCTAGCAAGAGAGAGAAATTCTTCAATCTGTACCTGGTAAATGTCACGAGGTAAAGCATGAGAACAAAAAAGACACTGTGGAGAACATGTTAATCATTGAGGAGGCCGGGAGGACAGGTGACTCATGAGGTCGAGTGCCTGGCTTGCGAGGATCCTCAGTGTTGTTCTTCACGTGGAACTGCCCTGAGGTGGGGTGCGGACTGTGGAGTTAGAGGGTCCCTCCCCTACAAGCAGTTTCCTGGCTTCCTTGTGCCTCAGTCTGGTCTTCTGTGAAATGGGGATGATAGCCCCTCCCCTCACAGGGTGGCTCTGAGAAACAAAACTCGTGTGTAGAGGGCTAGGCAACCTGCAGTCTCAGCACAAGACAGCAATGACCAATGGGAAATCTCGTGCATGTGCATGTGTGGGTGTCTGCATGCATGTGGGTGGTCATCCGCATGGGTGTGCAAGAAGACGGTAGGAGGGTAGCAAGATGCCCATGCTGGCTGACCCCAGGGCTTTATGCTGAGTTCAAGGGCAACTGGAACGCCAGTGGTAGTGGAAGGAGTCTGGCTAATTAGAAAGACCTGGAACTAAATAGCGCAGCTGTAGGGGATGAGGTTGGAGAGGCCAAACCCTTCACTCGCAAGGACAGAAAGAGTACAGAAGCCCATGGCTGCACAGTGCTGGGTGAAGGAACGGAGGTGGAAAGGGCTACGGGGCTCCTGTGTCTGGAGGGAAACACAACCAAGGAAAGAGGCTGGATGTAGGCTATTTTCTTTACAGTTGTCTTTTCAGTAAAGATAAGCCGTAGATAATTGTGCGGGAGCACGGCCCAGCTAGAAAGCCAATTGATAACAGGGACTCTAGTTAAAGATGCAGAAGGTCTGGAAGCATGAAACCTGTGGGTTCTTCTCACACTCCTCCCCCGGCTCCTCCATGAACTTAGCAGATATCACTGTGTGGCTGTTAGCCATCACTTTTGGAAAATGCGCAGGAGCAATCCCTGTCTCAGAAAGGCAGATGTGCAGCAGTTTGCAGAAGGCTGTGTCTGGGAATAGGAGTGAAGTGCCCGGTGCCACAGAGAATTTAGGGCCATTGTTCATAGAATCCTACTGGAAGGTGTTCCTTGCGTCTAGATCCCCAAGCCCTGTAAGTAGCCCCTGTTAAGCTGCAGGGCTGTGCAAGGAGAAGGGCCATGGATGGAAGAAGCTCTTGTCAGAGCAGGTGCCAGGGCAGGGCTGGCTACATAATTTGCAGGATCCAGTGTGAAATATGAAGCTTATTCCTTTCTTCCGTGGTCTCTCTCTCATAGTGTTTCGTACTTGCTGTTTAATGTTGTTCTAAGTAAAGCAAAATTAAATTTTAATAATTAACATGAATTTTATTGTTCATCTTGTATTGTGCAATGCCTGTTTGGAATGCAGATATAAGCCTTTAACTCATTCATGGAGTTACCGACATTACACAATTTGTGTTTTGTCGCTTATACCTGGATAGATGTTTTGTTCGTTCCAGAAGAGTGGGGATCTGCACAAAGCTAACTCAACTGCTTTTATTTCTTGATGCGTGTACATTCTGCCAGCATTCTTCCTCTGTTTCACAGATGAGTAAGGAAGGACAGAAAGGAGAAAGAACTGTGGGTGGTCTTATCTTTCCCTTTCCTTCTGTGGCATCATCTTCAGCATAAACAGTTGGCTAACATGAGACTTCTCAGACACCGGGAGACAGGGTATGATAGGGCTCCTGGGTTGTTCGTGTTTCTTAGAGTGTCACTGTGTTCTTTCTGGGTTGGAAGCAGGTTTTCTCCCCAGCCCCACTGAGGTATAATTGGCAAATGAAACTGTATATATTTGAAGTGTACAGTGTGATGATGTGATAGACGTATACATTGTGAAATGATCACCACTGTCGAGTTAACGAGCACATTTGTCACTTCACATAGTGATTTATTTTTCTTTTTTGGTGGAAACAATTAAGATCTACTCTCTTAGCATATCTCAAGTTTACAATACGGTGTTAATTCCGTGAAGCAAGTTCCAATGGGAGCAGAGCGTGCTTCTTCTCGGGCTTACTGCTTACTCAGCCATAGATGTAACTTGTGCCCCGTACTCACTTTGGGCCTCATCGAACCAGCATGCGTCCTGGGTCTGCCACAATCCTATGTTCAAGGGGCATTTTGAATCCTCTGCGCAAGGAAGGGGGAACACGTGGATTGTGTGTATCTCCTCTGCTCACGCACATGCTCCATTGTCCCATCAGACTCCACTTGCAAATCATCAGGTCAATGATAAAATGAGTAAGAATATGCAGAAGGGAACAGTAAGTTGAACCAAGCATGGGGGCCTTCTGACTGTACAGGTTGCATGCCCTTGAACCTGGCCCCGGCTGGGTGCTGCTCCACATACCACGCATGGGGGTGAAATAGACCAAGTCTCTCCCTCACATGCTAGTGGGGCAGATGCCCGGGAGTGGGAGTCAGTGTGGCATGTCTGAGGGACCGAGGGGCAGCGTTGGGGCCAGGGGCCCTGCCAGATAACAGCAGAATGACAAAGTCCTAATGAATGAGGGCAGTGCAAGGAGCAAAGGCTTTGGAGTCAGATGGTCCTGAGTTCAAGTTCTGGCTCTGTCACCCCCAGGATGATGACCTTGGGGAGGTTATGTACCTTCTCTGAGCCCTCACCTTCTACATTTGCACAATGAGGACAAAAACCAAAACTCTGCACTGCTGACCACTTGGGGTTGTTGTGAGAATTGACGAGGGAATGTATTTGGAAATCTTTTGCCCGCTCTGGGTTGTTATAGAATCATAAGGAGTGATCAAGCGAAAAAGGGGTCAGATGAATAGAAACAACGCAGGCCCTGAGAATGGTGGGGAGGCATAACTTACATCAGGAGCTTTCCAATGTGCCAACAACATCCCAGTTACAAACTCCAATGGAAAAGATCTCATGTACAGCGGGATCTGGATCTCTGAAAGACCTGGGAGTAAGTCAAACGGGCAACCGTAGGATCTTATGCAGAAAACTCCATCATTTTCATGGGGACACAGAAGGGGAGAGCAAATGGAGAGGCATGCTCCGCTCCCAGATGGGGAGAACCAGTAGAACAAATATGACAGTTTTCTCAAACAAAACCCTGATAAAATTATGGACAATAACAAGTCAAAATGTGACATAGCTAAGAAATTTTGAAAAAAGGAAGGAAGGAAAGAAAGGAAGACGTAATTTCAAAAATCAAAAACAAGGCAAAACCAAGCTGGAGCCTACAAAAGCAGTCCACAGGACGATGACAGTGTCAGCAGCCTGGCCCTGGTGGAGGAAGGGACCAACGTGAGAGATCCTATAAGCCGGTGGGAATTTAGGGCATGCCGATAGGAGCACCCACAGTTAGTGGAGAAACTGTACCTCCCATTTGCTCTGCCCTGTGCTCTGGGTGGTTTACTGTCCTCTCTTAAACCTCAGGGCGACCCTCAGAAGCCGGGGCTGGTATTATTCCCATTTTCCAGGTGAGAACTCTGAGACACAGAACTTAGATGACATCCTTGAAGTCCCAAAGCCGCCGAGGGGTGGAGCCGCTTTCTGGTGGAGACAGCCCAGCTCCGGAGTTCACAGCCTGAACCACCAAACAGGTGTTCAGTAAACCGTGAATACTTGGGATCTCAACTGGGGACAGAAGTGAGATTCCCTCCCGCCCTCCAGAAAAGTCCCCATCTTAAACATACTGAAACACAAAAGTACTAAAAAAAAAAAAATTGGAAAGTGTTCATGTAATTCTGGGCTGGGAAAGCCCATTTTAAAAGCCACAAAATCCCAACCCACAAAAGATTGACTTTTAAACTTCTTTATGGGAAAAGACAGGAGAATCAAGTTACAAGAAAACTGCAAATCTGGGAAATATTTGCGCCCTAATTGACAAAGTCTCCATATACTTGAAATGAAACAGCCTTACAAATCTATTAGGACCACGACAGAAAAACGGGCAAAGGTCATACAACAGGCAATTCACAGAATTATAAATGATCACTAAACATGGGGAAAGATGTTTTACCTCAAATAATCTATGTCTATTTTACCTCAGATTGCCAGGGATTGAGAGAGAGATGGAGGGAGGGAGGTGGGGAATGGTAATAGCCATATTGATGAGGATTTGGGTAAACACAGAGCTTTATATTTTGGATTGGGAGTGCTATTCCCGCTGTCTGGAATGCTCTTCCCCCTTCCTATCTATCACTTCACTTCCTTCGCCTCTCAAAGAAGTTTCCTGCCTTCTTCATCTAAAACAGTCTCCACTTATCCTGCTCTGTTCCTCCCTTTCCCTGCTTGCTTTTTCCTGTAGCTCTTGTTATCCTGTGACACACTGCAGCTTTCGTATCTGTTGATGATTATCTAGCTTGCTTCTTCACACTATAAGCTCCGTGAAGGTAGGGGCTTTGTTTTGCTCACAGCTATATTCCCAGCACCTAGAAAAGAGACTAATACATAGAAGGTCCTCACTTAAGAATTGAATGCGTAAGAAAGAATGGAGGTGTAGTGGTGCGGTTTTTCTGGAGGGCCATTTATCAGTATCATCGCTTAAAAAGCACACATCATTTTGCTTTATAGAATTTACAGAAATTCTACTGGAATTTCTCACCAGAGATACTCAGAAATACAGAAATACTCAAAAGAGGCAAAATATGTGTGAGTTTGTTGTCTAGTGTGGAAATGACCCATCCAAAAGATGTGCTTGAATAAACTTGGAGAACATTCGTACAACAGAACACTATTCAACTTGTTAAAAGAATGAGACAGCTTTGACTCTGGCTGCGGATGTGGCTGGATATAGCGCAGATGTAGATATGGGTGTGTGGGTTATGGATGCAGTGTCCTCAATGAAGGGAGAAAGCTAACTCTAGAGTAGTGTGTATAGAATGATTCCACTTCTATGAAAGGAGAATTTAAGCATATACAACTGGGTGGAAATGTGGGAAAAAGTCTGGTAGGGCATGTAACAAACTGTAACCAGTGTTCACCTCTGAGAGATGGATGGGAAACTTTCACTTTAAATTTGTCTACGTGTTTGCTTTAAAAATCTTAATTCAATGAACACGTTTTGCTTTTTAATTTTTTATTTTTAAGTAATTATCGACTCACAAGCATGTATCATTTTTGTAATTATAAAATCCAAATGGTATGGGGAAATGTGGGATGGAAATGGAAAGGGCTGTGATTCTATTCAAGTAGGAGAGACTTGACCTTGTTTTTAAGAAGAGGGAGGTTCTAGAAATCACAGCCAGGTCTGGTCGGTATCGGATACCGCCCCAACTCCACCCTCCCGTTATTGCTACACACGGTGTAGGACTAGAGAGAAAAGCGAGGACGACAGGTGTGTTTGGTCCTGACTTGGGTCAGTACTAAACAAACAGGACAAGGGTGTATACTTATCTCTGTACAGACACGCTTTACCTCTCCCACTCACTGTGCTTTTTTGTACGTTGAGAACCTGGCATAGTGTCCTGAATGCAATGGCTACTGCCTTCAACAAATGTTGATGAATGATTGTCTTTTGGATCCAAATGAGTCTTTTAAAAAGAATACTTCATGTTTTAGATGTATGTTAAAGTTTTTATTTGGCATAGTTTTACATGTGACACCCAAAATGAAGTATCTCTGTGCCAAATTATTGTAAATAAGATTCATGCAATAAGGAGCAAAACTTGGGTTTAGGACTATCTACAGTACATAAGCTGTGTATTGGGCCAAGTCTGGGGCAGAACTGAATCATTCCTTCAGCAACTATTGATTGATTGATTGATTGATTGATCTGTCCTAGGCACTGTTTTAAGCTTTGAAATGATAGCAGAGAACGGGAGAGATAATAATTCCTGCCATCGAGGAGGTTTCATTCTAACTGTGCCGGGGGATGAAGAACAAGTAAAGTAAATGCCTCATTTCAAAAAATCTAAAATGCAGACCCCCCTTCCCACGTTAATACCTTTGACACTGAGATACATTTTATTTTGCAGTCAATGGAACTGCTATCCCGTGCTTGCTCTCAGGGACACAATTGTCATACGTGGTTGCCATTGGATGTTCATGCGTAAACATCATTGTAGCTGTTCTTAGGGCTGTCCCTCCTGGCAAGTTATGTGCATTGTTGGAACTACATGTGTTGAGTTTAATTTCCATTTAAAATACTGTAACATTACCCTCTGTTGGATTCAGCATTGCTATTATGTATGCAAAAGGGAATGAGAATAGAGCAGCAGGGCATTTGTTTGATGTGAGTGAACAGACGTCATTGGAGTGATAATGGTAATTCCATTTTTTTTTTTAATTGTAAAGCAACACCCACGTGCTTTAGAGGCCTAAGCAAGGAAAATGCAAATGTATTGCATTTGGTTATTGAAATAAGTCTAGAAGGATCTCCTACCACATCCCATCAGCACTAGTAAAGGCAGAAGAAATGATCAAATCTCCTTGGAAAAAGGAAAGACATTTTCAAACATTAAGAGGTTGGTATCATTGGTTTATGTAACAGAATCAGGACTGTTGTTAAAGCATCATGTCATTTAATTGGCAACTTTTTTTTCGTTTTTAGTGGTATCGAAAATAATGGTGTGTCTCACAGCAAATGGCACCTTAGATGCAATAAAAACCGGTGGCGTGAGAAGTAGCAATGGGGAAACAACACAATTCCTTGTGTTAAGGGGTAAGGAGTTGGGGATATGGTGGCTTTAAAGGTGTGATCAGAGAAGACCTCATTATCATTGTTACAGTATTAAGGCCAAAGACTGTGCCTTATAGAGAACCTTGCTACTCAAAGTGTGATCTGTGGACCAGCCATGATAATTTTAGGGAAAGTTGATACTAATTTTGAAAGCAATGAATGTAAACGGAAGGTCTGTGGAACGTGGAAGAATATTTGCTTTGGGGAAATTGGCCTGAAAAAGAAGATGTCTTTGATCCACACTCTATTGAATTGGTATATTAATTCTCAGTTAGGCCAGCCCCCTACACTTCTGAAGATCTCACCAAAGTTTTATTGACCACGCAGTTTTTTACATTGTGTTGGGTTTTACATATTTACTGTTTGCAAAGGCATTGATTTACTTTGTATATTTTTTTTTCTTTTCATCGTCTGCCTGTAACATTTTTGCCTGAGCATTTGACTTTCGACCATTGTTCAATATTAAGTCTTAAGATGGAGGTTGTCTATAAACGCACTATAGAGATAATACTGGTGTCTTAACATTATTTGGTATTTTTTTCCCCATATTTTCAAATGCCAACAAAAGTGTGTAACAACACCTGTCCAACGCTCCATCAAATAGGCAAGTTTTAGTTTACTGGTGTGCTATTTAGAGGGCTTACAATTGCAGATCATGTTACAGTGAGCATTTTCCGTGTTGTTTTTATCGACTCTGTTCTAACTGGACTGCGTTGCTCAACTGGACTGGGAGACTCTTGCAGCTGAGTACCCACTCCTGACACCTGCTAGCACAGATGTAGCAAGTGCTCAGTAACTATGATGAAGTGATGGATAGGTACGTAAACAGGTGGTTTGAGAATCTCAACCAGATAGTAAGTGACTCTCCAAAAACTTCTGGGAGCTGTTCTGCTTGACGTCTTTGTTGACAACCTGGGTGAAGGATTTGAGAATATGCTTTTGAAACATGTAGAGGATATAGAAGAGGCAGTGTTCCTATCCTGGAAGACAGAAATAGAATTCAAAGAACTTTGAACAAGCAGAGAAAAGGCTACTTGAAAAACAGAATGAAATGAATTTATACTGATTTACGAACAAAAAATGGTTTCCACATAGAGAGGGAAGGATGTGGGTTTTGGGGTCAGGGAAATGTGGGTTCAAATCCTGGCTCTATCACCGTTGGGCTGTGTGACCATGGATATGCCACACCTCTCTGAACCTCAGTCTCTTCTATGAAACAGAGATAGCGTTGCCTTCCACAGTGTTGTTGCTGTGAGGACCAAATGAGTTAATATAGCTGAAGGGTCTGGCTCGGTTCCTGGCACATAGTAAGTACTCAATAAATGCTACTTATTTTATTTTTAATTATTTTATTTTTATTTATTTATTTATTTTAAAGATATTTATTTGACAGAGACACAGAGAGAGAGGGAACACAAGGCAGGGGGGAGTGGGAGAGGGAGAAGCAGGCTTCCCGCGGAGCAGGGAGCCCGATGCGGGGCTCGATCCCAGGACCCCGGGATCATGACCTGAGCCGAAGGCAGACGCTTAACGACTGGGCCACCCAGGTGCCCCTAAATGCTACTTATTTTAAATAATATCCTGAGGTCCCCAGAAAACAGCCCTCACAGAACTCATGCAAAAATCATCTAGGGCTGGGATAAAGAAGTGTGAATCTGATATAATCCCTCCCCCAAATTGCAGGAGGAACAATGGTCAGGAGAAACTGTCCCCCAGATCAAAGACTCTGATAGATCAGGTCACAAGGTCCTCCTGTGCCCTGCATTGGATAAGCCTTTATTGGAATTTCAAACCCAGCCTTGGCCGCTCGTTCCACAAAGAGCACAGAGACGCACCAAGGAGTCCAGGGAGGTGTGGCTGAGGGGTCAGAGGGTGGAAAACAGATCCGCTGGAGGAGGAAGGAGTTTGAAGTCAGAGTAACTCAATTACTGAGGCCAATTTAAAGATTTAATATACACATTTTTAGTGTGTATATTAAAATGTACATTTAATTTTAATCACTCTTTTACCTCAGGGGCAGGCAGTTGAGGTAATCATATTCCTCATTTTGTGGCATGCTATATTAGTTATCTATTGCCGAGTAATAAATTACCACGAATTTAGCTTAAATCAATGTAAATTCATGACGCCCCAGTGTATCCAAGGTCAGGAGTTTGGCACGGCTTACGGGGTCCTCTGCTCGGGGACTTACAGGGCTGCGATCACTGTCAGCCCAGCTGCACGGCTTCCTGGAGCTTGGGCTCCCTTCCAAATGCAAGCAGCTGTTGGTGGAACTCAGTTCCTTGCGGTTGTAAGACTGAGGTACCACTTCTGTCCTGTGAAGGGGTCACTTGCACATCTTCGAGGCCTCTGCAGTTCCTTGCCCTCTCATGACATGTGACACGGGTCATGTCTTGGCATGACCTTGGCAGCTCATGTCTTCAGAGCCAGGAGAAGAGTCTCTCACTCTGGTCTGCTAAGACAGGACATCCTCTAACACCGCCACCGAGGAACTGGGCCCTGTAATGCAGTCTACTTGGGGGGACACTCTTTCTTCACCTTTGTCATATGCTCTTGGCTGGAGGCAAGTCACAGGTCCCACCTGCGCTCAAGGGAAGGGGGTTACACAAAGGCAGGGCTCATGGGGACTTCCTTAAAATTCTGCCAGACACACGCTGTCATCATTTGCATGCAAAAAGCCCTTCATTTTTTTTTTTTTTTTAATTTATGTTTCCTACTTCACTCTTGATCCCAGGCACACTCCCTGCTCACTGCCACCCCATCCCTGCTGTGGGCACTCTGGGTGTGATTTATGTACTTGGAGGTGTATGCATATTGTGCAGTACTTAGTGTAGTTCTGGTGTGAAGGTGCTTTTAATTCACAGGAATGGCTTTGTGTTATAAATCTCATTCTGTTTCTTTTTCACTCAGCGTTCAGTTTTAAGATTTATTCATCTTGCTTTATATATATCTTCAAAGATGAAAGTGGCATCATGTTACGTATATGGATTAGTAACTTGCTTTTTATTTTTACTATGACTTTGCCATCTTTCTATGTCCATACACATCGGTTGTCCTTATTTCTTTTAACCACTGCATAATTTTCCATTTAAGGGATTTATTTAATTCCTCTCTTCACAGGCCTGAAGGGTATTTTGAAGGTCATGGAGGGGGTGTTTGATCAAGTGGGACAGAGGGATAGCCCTCGGGATCAGGGGCTCTCATCCTCGGGTTGGAGGTCCCTATCTGTCTCTGGAAGCCATGTGGTCACCTGTCTCTGCTTCTAACCATGGGTCTGCTCCTTTCTCTGGCTCAGTTTCCCAGACTGTGGGGAAGTGCAAGGCCAAGGGCAGTCACCCCAACCCAGTGTCCACCTGGGCTCTGATCTTGAGCATCTCCACTCCTCTTCTCCCACATTTGAACAACAGACCCAATCTCATTGGCTTGTGGCCAGCCAGTGGAGTTTCTGGCTTTAAGTCAGGTGCTCACCTTTAGTCTAATCAGAAGGAGCTGTGAGCTGAGCCAGTCACATGACCTAATGTGCACAGTGATTCTGACCAGGTCCGCCTGACTCCAGAGCCTAGGGTCTTAACCTCTTAAGGGGTTCGGGGAGTGAGACAGAAAATTCCAGAGGGTGAGTGGCCAGGCGGTGAAGGCTGTGGGAGGGGAAGGGAACAGGTGTCCCTGTGGCCGGGGACTTGGGAGCCCAGACCCAGCACCTAAGACTGCCTTGATGATGCCCACCCATAAATAGCCACATAATAAGCTGCTCACATCAAAAAGGTTGGCTGCTATTGTAAGGAAAATGTTTGCAGCCATTAATCTTTAATCCGGGGCAAGTTCATGACCATCAACATGTAGGGGTTTCCCAATGGCTCTGTTTTCTGCCAACGGGGCTTGTGGGGAACAGAGAAACATATACTGATGATAGGGAGCTGACAAGATAAATGAAGGGAATCACATAATATGAAGCTGAAATGAACAATAAAAATATTAATAGCTTATCTCGCACACTCTAGGACAACAGAATACTTACTGAGCGCTTACAATGCACCAGGCAGTAATTTAGGTACTTGATCTGCATTCACAGTTATGATAACCCTAAGTGGTAGTTACGATTACTCCCATTTTCAGGGAAGGAAGAGAGGGTCAGAGAGGCTAAGTGACTTGCTCGAAGTCACACAGGTGGGAGGAAACAGAACTGGTTCTTCTCACTCTCCTGCTCACCCACACAGACTCTGTGAAGTAGCTCACAAGAAGACAGTGTGGGGTGAGGGGCTACATCATGTGGTCTACAGCTCCCAGAAAGCACCTTGTGGGCAGGGGTGTGCCTTATTTGTTGCTCTAAAGAGAGCAACATATTCTGGCACTATAAAATGATTTTTAAAATTTCTTAAATTATTTTTAAAATGCTTTTTGAAGGAAAGATGAGATCTGTAGTGCCACAGTCAAGAAGGACTTCTCGGAGGAGGAGGCTCTTGAACGATGGGCAGGGACCAAGCTGGAAGGACAGAAGGAGATGCCCAAAGAGAGCTTGGCTCATCCCAGGATGGCTCAGGAGACTGGCAAGCAAGAAAAAGGACTATTTTCATATGGTCAGGAAGGACAATGGTTTAAAACCAAATAGTCTTTCATCTTCCCCACCTGACAAATGAGGGAAGCATTGGACAGAGCCCCTGTGGGCTGGGCAACCTTCCACATTGTTCTTTCTGCTTCTTGCCTCCTCCCTCCCTGAGTGGTGTGTGTGTGTGTGTGTGTGTGTGTGTGTGTAGCGGGATGTTGTGTCTGTATGGGGGGATATGGGTGTGTGTGTTAGGGAGAATGTGTGTGTGTGTGTGTGTAGAGGGGATCTGTGTGTGTGTATAGGTGGGATGTTGTGTGTGTATGTAGGGGTGTGTGTGTGTATGGGGGGATGTATGTCTGTGTACGGTGTGTGTGTGTGTGTGTGTGTGTGTGTGTGTGTGTGAAGGGGGGATGGGTGTGTAGAGGGGATGTGTGTGTGTGTAGGGGATGTTGTGTGCATATGGGAGGATGTGCATGTGTGTGTAGGGTGTGTGTGTGTGTGAAAAAGGATGTGTGTGCACGCGCACGTGCAGTGCAGGGGCTCAGTGCTTGCAGAGGCAGAAACAGCTTCAGTGAGGAGTGGGGGGGAGTGAGACACCCCTCCCCACCCCCCCAACCTCCACCCCCTGCTCTGGTCCAGAAGGAGGAAACCCAGCCAACAAACTCTAGGTAGTGAAGTCTAAGTCCATCCATCATCATAATCCCATGAAGAACCTTAGAAACCTCTCCTCAAGTTTGCATAATGTTATTTTGGGAAGAAAATGTATAGTGGTTCCATTGTCCCGATCAGCTTCTGAACAAATGAGGAAAGCAGAGATTTCCCTCCTGGCAGTGAGGATTGCTGACATTCTGAGTTTTCTCTTCCAGGCTCCCTTTATCGTACCTACTTTGATTCCCTTCATGAAGTGGGTAGCCCACTATGACAGTCTGGGAGGAGCTGGGAGGATCGGATCCTATTTTGGGTTCCATTCCTGACTCACTACGTGACCTCTTGTGAGGGGTTTGGTCTTTTTCCAAAGTCTTGTCCTTTGGCTCCTGGGTAGATCAATGCTTAGTTTCTTCTAGATGTTTTAAGAGTCCTCTGGGTCTTTATTGATTCATGTCTGAGACAATGGGGCTCAGATGCTTTTAGATTCTCAAAGAACTGTGTTTCTGGAATTTTGGATTCAAGAACCCACTGTCCCATGTGTACGCACCAGCCGGTCCGTTCCTTCCCTTTGTCCCTTTTTTTTTTACCAGCTACACCCATGGACTGTCCCATGTCACCACCACTGGCCATCTGTTCTAGCTTTTCCAGTGTCATGCAGGGTGGAGATCATACACTAGCAGCCCATCACTCAATTCCAGTTGGGTTTTTCTTCCCCATTTTGTTTAAGATAATAATTTACATACAGTAAAATTCACCTGTTTTTACCAGCTGTTCGGGGAGCTTTGACAAACGTCCAGTTGTGTAACAACCACCACAAGTCAAGACACAGAGCATCTCCATCTCCCTCTCCCAAACTTCCTCCTGCTGCCTCTTCATGGTCAGACCCTCCCCACTCCCAGCTCCTTGCAGCCACTGATGTGTTTTCTGTTCCTATAGTTTTGCCTTTGCAAGATGTCCTATAAATTGAGTTACACGTTACACAGCCTTTTGAGGCTGACTTCTTTCACTGGCATGATACATTTGAGATTCATCCATGTCACGTGTATCTCCAAGTAGCTGCTGTCCCCTCCGATAAACGTGTGTTCCCAGCCACCACAGTCCCCGCTGGCCTGCAATTACTTTACCTGGCTGTCCCAGATAGCACTTGAGTCTGAAACTCCCTGGCAGATGGCTTGGAAGCTGCGTGACTTTTGGAAGCAAATGGCCTGGGATCAAATCATGGGAGCCGCGTGCCTTTGGGCCCCTGTGTGACTGCACTCCTCCATGCTTCAGCCCCCTCATCAATCAAATGGGGGTGCTAGTATCCTTGCCTGAAAGGGAAACCGGTGAGGGTGGAAAAAGCTAATGCATGGTAAGCACTTCGCATGGTGCCTGGCACCTAGGAGGTGTTCGGTTAACTC
This sequence comes from Zalophus californianus, assembly GCF_009762305.2. Classification (NCBI taxonomy): domain Eukaryota; kingdom Metazoa; phylum Chordata; class Mammalia; order Carnivora; family Otariidae; genus Zalophus; species Zalophus californianus. The sequence goes on from NC_045602.1 coordinate 129,761,477, forward strand.
TTGATAGGTTCATCGTCAGAGTGGTTGAGACCAGGGTTCCATGGGGCAATCTGTGCCCAAGTAGCAAATGGGTGGGACAGCTTAGCCACTCACTGAATCATGCCCTGCCCTGCCCCGTGGGGAACATTAATACACTTACTGTACCTCAAGCCCTGCTCTCAGGGCACAAGCAGGATCTTAATGGATAAAAAAAGGACTCACATGAGCATTGTTATTCATCAGATTTTACTGGCCATCCGGGGCTGAGCCCTTGTTCAAAGTTACAGCCAGCTTGCCGAGAAAATTTGGAAGAGCCTTGGGGCTCTCATTTCTGTCCTCTCCTCCCATTTCAGCTGTTGTTAATCATCTCCCAAGAGACCTTACAAAAGAAGAAATGGCAAATAGTCTGGCTTTTCCAAACCTCTGGTCATTTCTAGCATGATCTGTTTGCATTTCTCAGAAGATGGAATTTCACAGAGGTGTCACGTAGGGTTGACGGAGGGGGGTGGTGGGTAGGGAGATTGTTGGAGAGCTATCCAGAGAGAGGCAGGGGTGCGGGTGGCCCGTGCTCTGCCTCTTCTGTGTAGCAAAATTTGCAGGAGGCAAAGAGCTCAGTGTTGGGGGATATGCCTCACAGCAAGACTGCACGACAACATCAGGCAGCATCGTGCTATTGTGAGCACAGAAGCAGGTGCGGCCATAATCGAAATGGTCATATTCCACCACTTGACAGTGTACTTGCATCACCTCCCTGGACTGTCACAGCCCCTTCGCTGAGCAAGCCAGGCCCAGTGTGAGCATCTCATTCTACAGATTAGCACAACGAGGCTCAGAGATGTGAGGTGCCTTGGTCAGGGTCACACAGCAAGGAAGTAGTGGGTGGTGCTAGCCGAGCCCCAGTCTTCCGACTCCTGCTTTTACTGCTGCCATGTGGTTGGGCCTGCGATGGGGGTCTCATTACTGGAAACCGTGTGGGATTATCATCTGCCTATACTGGTTGCACATTGAAGGTAGAGGCGACAGGACTGGATGCAGGATGGCGGACAGATGGCAAGGGTGACTGGGGATGACTTCCAATGTTTTGACCTGAGCAGCTGCAGCTACTGTTTTCTGAGATGAAACTCATCAAGATCAAGGGTGGGGAGGAGGTAGGTTAAGGGTTTGGTTGCAGATAGGCTATGTTTGAGATCCTTTAGATCTCCAAGTGGAGATGTCAAATGGGTGGTTAGATTTGTGGGTCTGGAATTCAGGGCAGAGGCTGACCTGGGGTAGACATTTTGGGGGGCACCAGATGCAGTTTAATGAGGGAGTGCTGGTGGAGACTCGTAGGAAGAGCGCTGGGCACTTGGCCCTGGAACCCTCTGATATTTTGATGTTGCAGGAAAAAGAAGGAGCCAGCAAAGGAGATGGAGCAGGGGCGGCCAGGGAGGCAAGAGGAGGGCAAGGAGTGGTGTGTGTGTGGGGGGGGGGGGGCGGTGTCCTGAAGCCAAGTGCAGGAGGGGTCTCAAGGTAGACAGCGTGCCCGAGTGAGCCAATGTGTGGCCGAGTGGGAATGGAAGCGAGAATAGCCGCTGGATCGGCCACGGTCAGCCACAGCCATTGGAGGCCACCGGTGACCTCAGCAAAAGCTGCCTCCGTAAGAGGTTGGAGCTGGCTCGAGACACAAGGCGGGGAGGACAGGGAAGTGAGGTGTAGAGTCCACTTGGTAAAGGTGCTTATCCGTGGAGGGGGGCGGAGAGACGGGGTGGTGGCTGCAGGAGGTGTGGGTCTACACCAGGAGCAAGCCGTCAGCTGAGAGACAGGGTGGGCGGGGAGGGGGTGGGGAGCGGAGCAGAAGGAGGAAACAGCCACCAGACCCCTCGGTCATTGTCAGGATGGAAGGGCGTGGCTGCCGAAGCCCTCTAGCAGTGGTGCACTTGGCCAGAGTTCGATACTCAGAGATAATATAACCTACATAGCCATACATTTTTAAAAATAGCATAATACCAAAACATAAGGAAATAGGGCGCCTGGGTGGCTCAGTTGGTTAAGCGACTGCCTTCGGCTCAGGTCATGATCCTGGAGTCCTGGGATCGAGTCCCGCATCGGGCTCCCTGCTCGGCGGGGAGTCTGCTTCTCCCTCTGACCCTCTTCCCTCTCGTGCTCTCTATCTCTCATTCTCTCTCTCTCATATAAATAAATAAAATCTTTTAAAAAAACATAAGGAAATAAATAAGAGGAAAGTAATTTATATGATATTAAACATTTAAGTGAATGCTCTGGTATGACTTAAGCATATGAAGTTAGTCACATATTTTTTTACCTAGTAAATAAAATATTTGACTGAACTCACTCTTTGGCACTTTTTATTTTCTAGAAAAATAGGGCTATTTAAGACTCACCATGTGCATGTGACAGCCGCAAACACAGACCAATACAAGTGTGTTATATGGTGACTCAGATTCCACAGGCAGTGCTGCAGGCAGTCCATGGACAGCTCTTTCTTCTTCAGGACTGTCCTGGGCATGGCACGGCAGCCAGCCTCCCCGGCCCTCACCCTCCAAATGCCAGTAGTGCCCCTAAAATGCCCCTGTGAATTTCCAAAATGCCCTCTGGGGGGCAGTTCCATCTCCATCAAGAGCCACACGTGTCAGGGAGACACTGGGCTTAATTTGGATCCTACCCAGGAGGAGGGATCCCCATGGGGCCCCTGAGTAAGCTGAATAGCCTCGATGAGCCTCCTTTTTTTAAAATGGAGATAATAAGCCTTTCCTCTGAAGAAATGTTTGAGGGTGAAATGATCTGATGTGTGCTACTAATGGTAAAATCCAACACACAGCAATCCTCAATATCTGCTAGTTCTTTTCTCTCAACTGGGCCAACTTGCTCTACAAAGGGCCAGCTAATAAATAGTTTAGGTTCTGTGGGCCATACAGTCTCTGCTGTAACTAACTACTCAGCTCTGCAGTCCTAGCAGGAAAACAGCCATGGATGACAGAAACAAACAGTCATGTTCCAATAAAACTTTATTCACAAAATCAGGTGGTGGGCCGGATGTGGTCTGGGGGCTGTAGTTCATTCACCATCTATGTCCATGGTCGTGTGTACACCACTTCTTCTGTCTGCTCAACTGGATTAAAGTCTTCCTAGAGTCCATGTTTCTAAGTTTTATCATAGTAAGTGAGGAAGGAGAGGGTTTTCGGATGGTGGAGCAGGCAGGCCCCAGAGGCAGTTGTCAGCGATTATGAATGATCTACAAGGCAGAACAACCTCCCATCTCCAGCCTTCAGGGAGTGGTATGGGGGACAGGGGGAGAAGCTGGGCTGCTAATGACCAAGCTCAGTGAAGACGAAATCTCAGGATGAGACAGCATGGGTGAAGCAGGGTAAGAGCTCTCTGTGCAGGGGACCAAGCTTTGAATGGAGTGGGTAGCTCATCCTTGGGGGTTTCTGAGGATCCCTAGTGTTTCAGAGGGAAATTGCAACCTCTCCCTTGCATTTGTTTTCACATTCTCTTGGCCCTCCAATAGAAGAGAAAAAATGAAGTTTAAAACGGACAAGAGATCATCCAATAAGACCGATTGGGACCCCAGAGCCGCTAGCTTCAAAGAAAGAGTCACCCGCACTGTGTCCCCTTGGGCAGGGAGTTGTAGAATTTGCATTTTAAGTTTTGGTGGTGGGCCTAGAAAGAGGAGCAAGGGTGGGGGACATGCTGGCAGCCTGTGGGACAGCTTCTGCCTGAGGACAAGTTTGCTTTGATCTTCACAGGAAGGGTCTTGCCCAAAAGAAAATTAGGTCCCCCCACAAAAATCCATCTTTCGAGCTTCTCCTGAAAAATTAGAAGCCCTGGGAACTCCAGGGCTGTTTTCACCCAGCAACAACTGATGGATGGGCAGGGGCTGTGCTCTCCAGCTGCTAAAGCCCCCATTCCCTTTTTGTCCCACATCCTGCCTGCTTCCTCGACTGGGGCCTCTGTAGGCATTTGGGTTTGAGATGCTTGTATCCCTAAGAAATGGTAAAAAGGTCTTTCATCAGCCTTAAGAACACATGGAAGATGAGGGGCAGCCAGGAGTGGCCCTCCCTGCAATCTACAGTGTCTTCCTACAGTTGATGCTCCATGAGCAGATGGGAGGTTGGTCTAAAATACCCAGCTAGTCTGCCACTGCAGGGCTTAACTCCCTCAGTTGCTTCCCGTTGCTTTTTGGACAAAGACCCAAACCCTTAACGCAGCCTGCAGAGTCCTGGGTGATCTCATCTCTGCCCACCGCCCAGCTGCCTTTCTGCTCCATGCTCTGCCCCCTCACGATGAGCTTCTTTCAGTTCCTTGAACGGTTTGTTCGGTCTTCTTGTGACTTTGTAAACCCACATTTTAAATGTATGACTTTGTTGAGACAGACTTTGTTAAGGTTGGTTTAGTTTGAAGTTGACAGAAATTCAAAACAAATGAAAGGGATGCTATTTCTCTCACATAATAATCCAAGTGTGTGTGATCAAGGCTCAGAGGCATGATGGCTGTGCGGTGGTGGTGATTTGATGCCCCCTCTTCTGTTGCACACTGCATGTGGCCTCATGATCCAATATGGTGGCATACAGATTCCAGGTACGGAAGTAAAGAAGGAAGAAGAGAGCCAAGGAGGCATGCATACCATCTCTTAAAGAAGGGCTCCTGAAAGAGACTTCACAGCTGTGTACTTCTCACTAAATTCTGGACAATGAGGTGACTCAAGGCCACCTAAGCTGCAAGGAAACTGGGAAATGTGGTCTTTATTTCAGGAAGTCATGTGGCCATAGAAGGCATAAACTACACATACCCACAAGTACCTCCAGTAGACTCCAATAGTCTCTATGTCCTTTGCCACCAGCATCGCCATAAGTAGGATTTGGATTTAGAACTATCTTTCCCAAAGCTGCTCTCTTAACTGTTTGCTACATCACTTCCTGACATGCAGCGCACACAGGAAGCATTTAATACATGCTCACAGAGTAGTGAGATACAGATTAGGGCTTGGGTGCTCTTGGGACGTATTGGTCTGTGCGTGCAGGCTGCTTCATTAATTTTTTCACAGGAGTCTGCTAGATGAGTCTTAGAATTTATAAAATTTTGCAACTGGAAGAAATGGCCCTTCTTTTTCAGTTAATTCACTGAATTAGATATGATGCTTGATCCATAAAAAACACACATTTTAAGCATACATTTTGATGAATTTATACAAACGTAAACACTCTTGTAACTGTCACCTCAATCAAGATAGAGAGCATTTCCATCACTTCAGAAGGGTCTCTTGTATTCTTTTGTAGGCAGCCCCCAACCCATTTTCCACTCCAGGCGATCCCTGATTCATTTTCTATCATATGTTGTTTTGCCTCTTCTCAAAGTCCATGTAAATGGAATCACAGGGTTTGGGCTCATTTATATCTGGCTTCTTTGTTTTTTTTGAGATTTTATTTTGTTTTTTTTTAGCTTAATGTGTTTTTATTTATTTTAATTTATTTTTATTTAAATTCAGTTAATTAACATATAATGTATTATTGGTTTCAGAGGTAGAGGTCAGTGGTTCATAAGTCTTATATAACACCCGGTGCTCATTACATCACATGCCCTCCTTAATGTCCATCACCCAGTTACCCCATCTCCCCACCCACCTCCCCTCCAGCAACCCTCAATTTCCTTCCTATGATTAAGAGTCTCTTAGGGTTTATCTCCCTCTCTGATTTCGTCTTATTTTATTTTTTCTTCTCTTTGCCTATGATCCTCTGTTTTGTTTCTTAAATTCCACATATGAGTGAGATCATATGATAATTGTCTTTCTCTGATTGATGTATTTTGCTTAGCATAGTATCCTCTAGTTCCAACCACATCATTGCAAATGGCAAGATTTCATTTTTTTTTTTTTTTTTTTGACGGCTGAGTGGTATTCCCTATACCTGGCTCCTTTAGCTCGGCATTTTGTTTTGCAGTGCAATCCATGTTGTTGCTTATATCAGTACTTTGTTCCTTATTTATTTATTTTTGGCCACATAGTGTTCCATTGTATGACTATACCTCCAGTTGTTTCCCCATTTATTTGTTGAGTGACATTCAGGTTCTTTCCAGTTATTGGCTATTATGAGTAAAGCTACTATGGACGTTCATGTACAAATCTTTTTTTTTTTTAAGATTTTATTTATTTATTTGACAAAGAGAGACAGCAAGAGAGGGAACACAAGCAAGGGGAGTGGGAGAGGGAGAAGCAGGCTCCCCGCTGAGCAGGGAGCCCAATGCAGGGCTCGATCCCAGAACCCTGGGATCATGGCCTGAGCTGAGGGCAGACACCTAACGACTGAGCCACCCAGGTGCCCCTCGTGTATGAATCTTTTAATTTTCATCCTCTTGCTAAATATTTAAGAGTAGAACTGCTTTGTCACATAATAGGGATATATTTACCTTTATAATAAACTGCTAAACTCTTTTCCACTTTACATTTTTGCCAGCAGTGTGTGAGAGTCCCAGTTGCTCACATCTTCACCAACACCTGGTATCATCAGATTATTTTATTTTTTAACTATACTATTTCAATGGATATGCAGTTGTATCTCATTGTGGTTTTACTTTGCATTTCCCTGATGAGTAGCAATGTTGAGCTTCTTTTCATGTATTCACTGGCTATGTCTGTGCCTCCTTTTTGAACTGTTCAAATCTTTTGTTCATTTCACTGTTGGCTTTCTGTCTTATTATTTAATTGCAAGCATTCATTATATATTCTGGATACAAGTCCTTTGTCAGATACCTGTATTTTGAATATTATCTCCCAGTTTGTGGCTTGCCATTTTATTCTCTTAATGGAGTCTTTTGATGAGCAGGTCATAAGTTTGATGAATTTATCCAGTTTTTCTTTTATGTTTAGTACTTTTGTGTCATGTTTTTAAAACATGCTCAAACATGCTCTGTGCCTGTCGTGTAAATAATCCGAAAATGTTTGCTTGAGTAGTTGAGCTCCTTCAGAGCAGGAATAGCTTGTTGTAAGTCTGTGAAGAAGTGTCTTCCCTGGGCTCTCTCCTCTCTCTCTCTAGTTTTGGAGGTCCTTGTTGGAAGTCTGCTCCCCACTCCGGCCTCCTATTACCCTAGAGTTAGGCTGATGGAGGGCCACAATCTGTGTTTGTGTGTGTATGTTTGTGCACCAAAAACAAGTGAACGGTTTCATCATCACTGAGTGAAGTTTTCTCAAGTGACTTCTTGGCCTGATATTCTCAGGAAATGTTGCTTCATAAATCTTGAATTGTGTCGTTACCTTCTGCACACACCGCCAGCGACTGTTTCCTAGAAATGGATTTGGAGTCGTGCAGTAATTACCCCTGCAAGTGTTCATTCAAGTCTGAGAGCAGATTAAATAATGAATAGCAATGTCATTTATTCGTTCCAATTTAGAACCCTTGTCTCATTATTTTTCTGGATGAAATTGAATGTCAAGAGGGAGAGAAAACTCGAGGGAAGGGGGAAGCGGGGATGGAAACCAAGGAGGGAATGTGGAATCACACTGCATGATGCCAGAGACAGGGTTCTGTGGGGGGAGCAGGACCCTCTGCCCCTCCAAGATAGTAGGGCTGTGGGGCCAAGGGGGTCAGGTAGGCAGAAATGTGCTGTTGCCCTTGCTCCTGGACCACCACCATTTCTCACCTTTTGGACATTTTCCCCCTTAGAGAGAACATAAAGTATAGAAAAGAATTAAAGGGGAAAACCCCAAAGGTAACTGTTATGGAGCATTTCTCTTCCCTGCCTTTTTTTCTCTGCTGAGTTTTTTTCTTTTTTTAACATAACCCAAGACCATACCATTAGTATGATTGTGTCTCCTGTTGTGTGTGTTGGTTCACCCTTAGGATGTAAGCATTTTTAAATAAGACTATGGGCACTTTATGAGAAGCAAGCTCTGTGGGCTCTGGGACCCTTGCAGCCCCAGTGCCCAACCTGGTGGCTGGCAAGCATGTTGGAAGGACAGGTCACTTATAATGCCCGAGTATCATTCCTTAATAAGAGTGGCCAACATTGTAGGGTGCTCGTAGTGGCCCAGGCACATGCTGAGAGTTTTACGGAGTCTACCTTGTTTACCCTTTACATCATCCTCCTAAGAGACTGTGCTTTCATGGCTGAGAGCACAGACCCTGGAGCGAGTCTGGCAGCACAGCGTCGTGCTTGAGAACATGTGACTTGGAGCTGGACTGTCAGGGTTTGTATCCCAGATCCATTGCTTCTTAGCTGTATGACCTAGGGTAAGTCACTTAGCCTCTCTGAGCCTCAGCTCCTTCAGGTATAAAAAGCTCTACTAGCAGTATCTACTTTGTAGGATTGTCAAAGAATTCAGTGAAGTAACCAATCAGTGAAATAACTCCGATCTGGCAAAGAGAAGGTGGTATGGACTGTTAGCTATAATTACTATTATTCTGTAGCTGGGTGACCTTAAGCAAGTCGTTTTACCTCTGAGACCCAGTTTCTTTATCTGGAAGGTGGAGTGTGGTTGTGATAATTGAAATGAAATAAAACATGCAAAGAGCCTAGCCCAGAGCCTGGTTATGGTCAACAGGAATAGTTATCAATATGTACTAAAAAAGTAAGATCTATTGAGCTCCTACATCTCCTTCTAAACTCATCCTAAGGGTCACTTCCTCCAGATGCCTTTCTTGATTCCTGTTCCTCCTGTCCCCCATCTCCTTGTTCCTCCAATGCTCTGTGCTGTCCTCTGTCACAGCACCTCCATCCTGCCTTGTAATGTTCTCACTTGTTTGGGTTCTCACCAGACCCTAAACTCTTTGAAGGCACTCACCAGACTCCAGCATCTAGCACACAGTAGGTGCCCTACAAAGCATTTGCAGAGTAGAACCATGATTGGAGCAGCCAGGGAAGACTGTGGGGGCAGCCAGATGGAGAGTGAGAGAGCTTCTGTTGAGTCATCTCGGAGGGGAGATGTTAGCAGAGGCTTCTGGAAAAATTAGCTGCTGTCATAAATTCCAACTCTGTTTGGTAATGTTTGGCCAATCTTTCTTTTCCTGACTTAATTCAAAATTGGATGGGAGGGAAAGAAATTTGTCTGAGTGACTGTAAGTTAACAAGCCGTAATGATGCTCCGGGAATCATGTAGCTTGGAGCCATCAATTTGCAGAAAGAGAAGGGCAGAAGTGGAAAAGTAACTACTGGATGTTGGGAGGGGTTGTCAGGGACAGAAGCAAGAAGATTCTGGGTTTTATCAGAGCTCCTATGTTCCAAGTACCTTGGATTACTTGTCTTTAAAATAAACTTCACTGAGGTATAATTTATGTACAATGCAATACACCAATTTTACCTGCACAGTTTGGGTTTTGACAAATGCATACCCCTGTGTAACTACCACCACAATCAAGGTAGAATTTTTCTATCACTCCAGAAATTTCTCTGTCACTCATGCCACTTTGTAGTCAGTCCCCCCACCTCCTGCCCTGGCAGCGACTGCTCGTCTTTCTGTCACTATAGCTTGATTTTGTCTGTTTTAGAATTTTACACAAATGGAATCATACAGAATAGATTCTTTTGTCTGGTTTCTTTCATTCAGCTTATTGCTCTCAGGATTTATATTGTATTTTTGAAGTAAGATTTAATCCTGTTTCATCAATATACCAATCCCTTTCTGAGATAATTCAGTGCAACAGGTGCTTTGTTGCATGGTATGTTCTTGTGTGGTTCTGATTCTTTAATGTCCAGCATAAATGGTCTGTCCTCTGAGATTCCTTCCCTCACTTTCCCCCAGCACTGCGGGCTGGGTTGAGGACAATGCTAATCGTAAATTCCATTTAATAAGTCTTCACCATGCTTAATGAGTATTTACAAAGATGATTCTGTTATCCCTGCACAAACCTCATCTGAGCTGGGTATTGTCCCCATTTCAAAGAAAGAAAACTAAGGCTCAGAGAGGTTTGAGTAATTGAGCTAACATCACACAGCTCAATAGTAACAGAGCCCAAGTTTGATCCAGGATTGTGACCCCAAGAACTGTGCTCATGACCGCTCTCCTCTCGAGCCTTGTAGGTGGAGTGTTTTCGTTACCTACAGTACTTGCCCTCATTTCAGTTACCTGAGGGAACCATGGTCTGGAAGCCCATGATCGTCCTTCTGACGTAGTGTCATGCACTGCATGGCCTCAGATCTTCACGAGAAGTGTGAGGACAGTCCAGTAAGATATTTTGAGAGAGAGAGACCACATTCACATAACTTCATTACAGTCTATTGTTATCATTGTTCTATTTCACCATTAGTTATTGTTGCTAATCTCTTACTGTGCCTAACTTATACATTGAACTGTATCATAGGTGTGTGTATAAGAAAACACATAGTACCTATAGGCTGTGGTACTGTCCGCGGTTTCAGGCATCCACCAGGAGTCCTGGAATGTATTCCCTGTGGATAAGGGGGGAATACTGTATATTCTGAGTCATGCTAAGAGCTAAGGGTTTACCTTATTTACCCTGCACGTCACCCTCATAGGAGACGATTCTTTTCATGGCTGAGAGCACAGACCCTGGATATCCTGATATCCCCTACATACGGCCCCTGTTGTTTTCTAGTTCATTGTTCTACTGTCTTCCCCCCCTTAGCAGTCTGAGTTCTTTGTTGCAAATGACAGAATCCACTGTAGACATTTAAATAGAAAGAAAATTTATTAAAGGAGAGAAGATAGTTCCCAGAATCTCCAGGAAGACCAGAATCAGCTTGGAGGCTATGCAGACAGGAATAAAGCTAAAATTTCACTGAATACCACAGCCCCTGCTGCCCTGAAAACCAGACACACCCTCCCTGGAATGAGGTTCTTTGGGTGTCTGTCTATATCTTCCGGTGCTCCCGTCTGAATTGAAGTATCACACAACGCTGTCTGATTGGTGGATCCTGTGTCACATAACTATGCCCTGCGTGCAAGGGATGCTGGGAGAATAAGTGGCCGGCTTCAGCCAAGGAAAGGCTGAAATTCCCCTGAACTTGAGAAAGAGGTTCCACAAGAACTGGACATCTAGAAAACATGTCTATTACAGTTCCTCCTAGACCATAACCTCCTCTGGGAAGGGAAGGTGTCTGTTTTCTGTATCCCCAGCCTAGAGAACGTGGCAGACGTAGTGTAATGAGCAAGGATATATACATATTAAGCAAATGAATGAATGAGGGAATAGATGGGTGAATATGCATTTGACTTAGCGAAGACCTCAAGACAGAGGATGTGCTGAGTCATTTTGAGAAATGGTTTCTCGGCTTCATACTTGAGTCATTCCTTCACAAGTTGAGGATGATTCAAGCCTAGGGCATTTCTGGGTCCTCAGGCCTAGGGACCGAGGCCCCTTCTCTGAATGAGGCAGCTCCACGGACTGATTTAGGCGTGAATGGGGGAAGCCACCACTATTTATCCGAAGGAGGTTTCCAGGCTGTCCGGAAGCAGAGTGTCAGCCACAAGCAGACAGCAGGCTGTGTGCTTAGCCTGATGACAGTCACTAAGGGGGTGAGAAGGGGAGACTAACACTTCTAGAACCCCTGCTATGCTCCAGGCAGTCCAGGTTCTCTAACTTAGGTCTTGCATCAACTCTTTGAGGTGAGACTATTCCCATTTTATAGATAAGGAAACACAGTCTCTCTGAGACTGAGTAACTTGCATGAGACCATCTGGCTGCTATGGTTTAGAATTCTGTCTTGCTGCTAGACTTTTTAATTAGTGTGGCTCTACCATATACTAACCATGTGCCTTCGGTGTTCATATGTGAGCATCAGAAATATTAACAATTCTGACTTCAAAGTGTATTCTACAGACAAAATATGATGATGCATGGAAAACCCTTAACCTGGTGCTTGACATATAGTAAGTGCTCAATATGGATGTCCAATTGTTCAGGCATAATTTGTTGAAAAGACTATCCTTTCTCTGTTGAATCGTTTTTGTGCCTTTGTCAAAAATCAATTGGCTGTATTTGTGTGGATCAATTTCTGGGTTCTCTCTTCTGTTCTGATTATCTGTGTATCTACCCTTTCATCAGTACTATGTCATCTTAATTACTGTAGCTTTATGGTAATTCTTGAAACCAAGCAGTGAGATTCTTCCGAATTTCTTCTCCTTTTTCAGAATTGTTTTGGCTGTTTTAGGCCATTTGCCTTTTTATATAATTTTAGAATTAGCTTCTCAATACCTAAACATGAGTTTTCTGGGATTTTGATTTGGATTGCAGAGTCTGTAGTTCAAAATGTAGTTAACATCTTAATGATACTGAGTCTTCCAACCCGTGAGCAGAGTGTGTGTACCTCTCCATTTATTTAGACCTCCTTTATTTCTTTCCTCAGTGTTTTATAGTTTTTAGCATATAGAGCCTTCAGAGATTTTGTTAGATTCATACCTGAGTACCTATTATAAATAGTATTCTTGGAATTTCAAGTTCTAATTGTTCACTGCTAGCATATAAATATGTTATTTACTTTTGCATATTGAACTTGTTGAGCTCATTTATTCTAGGAGTCTTTCTTGGGGATTTCACCAGATTTTCTACATAGATCATCATATTGGGTTTAAATAGGGACATTTTCCAATCTATATGCCTTTTTTTTTTTTCTTGTCTTACTGGACTGGTTCTAGTCCAGTCTTCCAACATGATGGTTAATAGGAGCCATAGGAGAGGAAACCCTTGTAGCCAATCTGAGGCAGAAAACATTCTCTTCCTTATTAGTTGCAGGATTTTTGTAGATGCCCTTTATTAGGTTGAGGAAGTTCCCTTTTTTTTTTCACTAAAAAAATTTGCTTTAAATATTTTATTTTTTTTTAAGTATACTCTACACTCAATGTGGAGCTTGAACTCACAACCCCAAGGACAAGAGTCACATGCTCTCTACCTACTGAGCGAGCCAGGTATGCCCCCAGGAAGTTCCCTTCTATTCCTCATTTGCTGAGAGTTTTTATCATTAATGAACGTGGAATTTTGTTGAATGCCTTTTCTTTTTTTTTTTTTTAAGATTTTATTTATTTATTTGACACAGAGAGGCACAGCTAGAGAGGGAACACAAGCAGGGGGAATGAGAGAGGGAAAGCAGGCTTCCTGTGGAGCAGGAAGCCCGATGAGGGGCTCGATCCCAGGACCCTGGGATCATGACCTGAGCTGAAGGCAGATGCTTAACGACTGAGCCAACCAGGTGCCCTGAATGCCTTTTCTGCAACGATCATATTTTTTCTTATTTAGTTTGTTAATATAGTGAATTACATCAGTTGATTATTTTTCAGTTGGTTTTTGAATGTTGAAATAGCCTTGCATTCCTGAGATAAACCCTACTGGTCATGATATCCTTCTTATATACTTTACATTTTATAGATGGTTGGATTATATTTGCTGCTACTTTGCTGAGGATTTTTTTTCACCTGTATTCTTGTAATGTCTTTGTCTGGTTTTGGTATTAGGGTAATCCTGGCATCATGAAATGATTTGGGAAATATTTTCACCTCTTCTGTTTACTGGAGGAGATTGTGCAGAATTGTTATTATTTCCTCTTTAAATGTTTAGGAGAATTTGCCCGTAAAACCACCTGAGTCTGGAGTGCATTCGTTCATTCTTTCTTTTCTTTCTTTCTGTCTCTCTTTTTCTCTCTCTCTCATGGTTTTTAACGACACATCCAATTTCTTTGATAGATATAGAACAATTCAGGTAATCTGTTTCTTCTTGAATGAGTTTTGATAGTTTATATCTTCGAGGAATTGTTCTGTTTCATCTAAGCTGTTGAATTTATGAACATGAGTTGTTTGTAGTGTTCCTTATTGTTCTTTATTGTCTGTGGTACCAGTAGTGATGTCCCCTCTTTCATTTCAGATATTGCTGACTTGTTTCTTTTCTCGTTCTCTCTTTTTGGTCAGTTTTGTTATTGGTTTATCCATTTTATGGATCTTTTTCAGAGAACTGGCTTTTGGTTTTGTCACTTTTCTCTGTTGCTTTTCTGTTTTTACCTTAATTGATTTTAACTTTAATCTTTATTATCTCTTTCCTTCTGCTTGCTTTGGATTTAATTTACTCTTCTTCCTCTAGTTTCTCGAGGTAGAAGCTTTGGTTACTGATTTTAGATTTTTCTTCTTTTCAAATATATGTGTTTAATGCTATGACTTTCTATCTAAACACAGCTTTGGCTGCATTCCACGAATGTTGGTATATTTTATTTTTATTTTCACTCATTACAAATATTTTTAAATACCCCTTGAGATTTCCCCTTTGAGTCTCAATGAGTAGTTTAAAAGCATGTTGTTCAATTTTCAAACATTTGGGGATTTTCCACATATCTTTCTCTTTGTGGTTGCTAGTTTAATTTTTTTTTTTTTACGATCTAAGAACATGATTTGTATGATTGCTATTCTTTCAAATTTGTTAAGGTTTGTTTTATGGACCAGATTATGGTGTATCTTGGTGAATCTTCCATCCGCAGTTCAGATGGATGTGTTCCTGTGTTGTTGGGTAGAGTGTTCTATAAATGTTTGTTAGGTCTGGTTGGTTGGTAGTATTGTTTAGGTCTTCTGTATCGATACTGATTTTCTGCCTACTTGTTCAGCAGTTACCAAGAAAAGACGTGTCAAGGCATCCAAATACATTTGTGGATTTGTCTATTTCTCCTTTCAGTTCTGTTGCTTTTTGCCTCATATATTTTGATGCTCTGTTTTTAGGTACATACACATATATAATTGCTATGTCTTCTTGGAGAATGGGTGCCTTTATCATTATGTAATGCCCCTCTTGATCTCTGAAACAGTCTTTGTTCTGAAGTCAGCTTTGTCTGTTAAATATCTAGTTAGAAGTTAATATAGCTACACTGGCTTTCTTTTGGTTGGTGTTTGTGGAGGAGGAACAGAGAGAGGAGAGGGGCGAGCAGGGGGAATAATGTCTTTTTCTAAACATTGAGCAGTCAGTGTGTTTGCATAGAGCTGTGTCCAGTGGAAGATGAGACTCTGGATTCCCAGCACTGTCAGTAAAGGAGGCACCTGCATGAGATCTATGACCATCTATAGCCTGTATGCCTGTGGTTAGATTTCTCAGGGAGAGACAGGTGTGGCAGGAGACCACCATGGCTTTGGGGTGGGACTTAACATGGGACTTAAATTATTCTGTGTTTCCAACCTTTCTTCACTACTGGGAGTATTTGGCAACCCCAGAGAATCATCTTTTAAAATACTCAGTGTGTGCACTGGAGGAAAGAAGGTAGAGGGATTATCTGTAGGTGTTTGTTTTTTTTTTTAAAGAAGCTCTTTCATAAATCCCCCTGCTGTGTAATTGCAAAGTGGGCTGAGGGAGGAAAGGGAACCATTCCAAGGTTCATCAGGAAACACAGGAAAGACTAAAGCAGATGACTAGGGTCCAAGGTCATACCTGGAAGATTAAGAGTAAGTTGGCCAGCTCCTAGTTATTGGTGTTCTCTTGGAGTTTTAGCCTCAGTAAGGACAGAAAGGGTGGCAGGGAGGGGAGGAGATGTTACTACAGTCCTCATCTATATTCAGTCTCCAAGAATAGCCTTCCGATGGTAATTGAATATAATTGGAGACAGAGTCTGGCTGGCTGGAAGCTAGCTGATTGTCTACCTTCACAGTCTTAGGGGGGCGGGGGAGTGGGAGCAGGGATGTGGGTGGCAGAGTGGAGGAGAAAGCCCTGTCTGCTCAAGCTCTGCTCTATCCTGCAAGTGTGGGCAGCCAGGCTGGGGTCAGACAGGCCTGAGTTCAAATCCCACCTGCTAGCTGAATGACTTCGCCATTCTCTGCCTCAGTTACCTTATCTATGAATAAGAGTAATAACATATATTTAGAACGTGGTTGTGAAGATGAGGTGAGATAATCCATGTAAGTTATTTCTCTTGCTTGCTTCTCAGAGTGTGGTGCACAGACCAACTGCATCGGCCTCCCTGGGGAGCCTATAAGAAATGCAGAATCTCTGGCCACCCAGCATCTGCATTTTAACCAGATCACAGGTGATCCCAATGCCTGTTGAAATTGGAAACATTCTGCCTTTATACCATTGCCCTCTTTTCCCTCTTTTCTCATTGAGCCCATCCCATTTTTGAGGGGCTTCCCTCCACCCACCCGAAACAACACCCAATACCCAGAGCCATTTGGAGAAGGTAATTTCCTACTGCTTTGAGGAGCCCTGGCCTTTCTCAAGAGTATTAATGCTGGATTCCCTCCTTCTGTCCCCTTCCCCCCAGCCCCCAAACCAATAAATCACCATCACTTCCTGCATCTATTAACATTTATTAACATTTGTGAAGACATAGCCTTTTGGCAACTTATATCCCATTTTTTAAATGTACCTAAGGGAGCCTGCCATTTAAAGAACACCCATGGTGAGCATTTCTGCAAATTAAATAATCACCAACTAATTCATCTATTTTACAAAGCGCAAATTTTGCATATGATGATTTCAGAACAAAGCAGGTTGAGCTATTGGAAGTTGTAGTTCTTAATTAGCAGTATTCAGGAAAAAACCATTTTTCTTCGTGTGAGTGACATAGGTCTCTTTTCCCAGTCTCAGTGGGGCATCAGGATCACCTGTAGAACTTTATATTTTCATATTTTTGAAGTATATAAATTGAAGTGCATGGCTTGCTGATTTTGCAGCTAAGATGTGGAATATTTTAGCACCCCTGGTTGGTTTTTTCTGGTTTGGAATTTCATATAATGGAATTGAGGCAGAAGGGAAGGGGGACTAAGGAGCCACATTGACCAAAGTAAAGCCATTTTAGTTTAGGCTGACCCTTAATCTAAAAGTCAGCAGGTCATAAAAAGAGTTACAAGATCCAACTCATGGGAAATCACAAGACCCCACTCCCTCCCACAGCAAAAGCCACATAGGCTGGACTTTCTTGAGAACCACTCCCCGCATGTAACTCCACACCCCTAAGACAATGGAAAAACTATCCACCCAGTGTAAACGTCAAGCCCAAAGTTAAAGAGTAAGCCCCTCTCTATAGACGGTTAGCTAATTAAAAAAAGACTTATAAAACCTTTTGTTAGAGGCAAAGGAGGGCCCTCTTCCTCACATAGGAGCAGAGACCACTGCTTTGACTATGAAGAAGCTCATTTCTTACTTCTACACTTACTAAATCTTTGTCCTTTTCTCTAAATAGCTTGCTCTTGAATTCTGTTTTTTCTTGATGGAAGCCAAGATTTTGGCTACATATGATAGATGTGACTCTGATGCCAGAGTTTGGATTTGTAAGGTTGGTGAGACCGGGGACAAGATTTTCTTTTGTTATTTTCCTGCTCCTGAGTGGCCACCAAGAAGGCAGTGGTTTCTAGATGCATCTTTGAGGCCCTAACTGCTGGTTTCCCATTAGGAGTGAGGTCTGTGAATTCAAGGACACTAGCACCCTTTCCTTCAAATTCTCCTGTTCCCATAAAAATGCAATTCCATTTAAACTGTAAGGCATAGTGAGTCCTAATTACTATATTTATAAAAATTATATACAATTAGAGCAGAGTTTCAGGAACCAAACCAAGTCTCTTAGGGGAGAGAATGGAATACGTTGAAATGCACATTTTAAAAGGGTAAAAGATGTTTGGGGGCAAAGCTGTAATGTGACATCTCCCAGGGCCATTTCAGTCATTGGTTTTTAGGGGCAGAATATAGGTTTCTCCTCGGCTGTTGGCTCTTGCTTGGATGCAAACCGTTTTTAAGACATCAGAATTCATTTTGGAGATTATACGTGGAATGGTTGTACTCTCTGAACCAAAGGTAGGGCATGCAGTTAGCTGAGGATCTTGATGCCCTTTATACATCTGAACGGCAGCATGAGGTCAGAGACCAACCAAAGGTGGATTTGGAAATCAGAGGGAGACAGAAGTGATACTTGGGGGTAGGAGGTCCCCAGTCCCCTTCAGGCACGGGACCAAGCCCTGCTAATGGAAGGGTTAGGTGATTTGGCCTCCAGTCCTTCTCTGATAACCCAGGCTGGCACAAGCGAGACCAACCCAACATTTTTGGCCTCCAACCCAAATCCCAGAGCTCACTAGTTTTCCATGCAAGGCATAGCCCATGGAACCTTCACGCAGGCCAAAGAAGCCCAAGCCAGAAAGAACATTTCCCCTGAGCACACTGGATCCCCCGACCCCGAGATCATGACCTGAGCTGAAACCAAGAGTCTGGCGCTCAACCAACTGGGCCACCCAGGTGCCCCCAGGACTCTCTCTCTCAATATTGACACTGAACAGCAAACTGCCACAATCTCTGGGGAGGGAGATACTCCTCACAGGAGCTGCAGGCAGCATATTCCACGTGCGGTGATACGTGTAAATGCCCTTTGGAAAATATCAAGTGTTTGCAACATTATTTAAGGGTAATCCTCAATGTGGACTAATTTTGTTTCCCATCTGATAAGAAAAATCATTAATTGCTACATGCAAAGTAGGAGACTTCAATTCAACAATGGGGAAATTGTCTGAGGACTTCCCCCAAACACCCTGTGTAATACTGTACATCAGAGGACTTTCCATGTCAGTTTATAGAGGACTCCCCTATGTTTTTCATGGCTGTGTAGTATTCCACAATGTGATGAGAACATATTTTATCTAAGTGGTATTGATGTACATTTAGCCTTTCAACAGAGAGACATTAAGGGATGTCAACTGAGAGCTTTTGGTTTCAAATCCAAGCTCTAGCACATTCTAGCTGTGTGATCTTAGATGAGTCACTCAACCTTTCTCAGTTCCCTCGTCTTTAAAGGGTGAATAGTTATCACATTTCATAGGGGATTCAAAGAGGTATTTCATGCAAAGGATGGAGAACAGCTTCTGGGACATAGTTAGTGCTTGGTAAGTATTAACTGCGTTAATATTGTGCATTTCTTACTGTAACTAGAAAAGATTCACAGTGTAACAATTTAACAATTTCTGCATGCTTCCTTGTCTTCATACCTCCATAAGTAGTGTTTGAAAGCAGGTTTTAAGAAATGGGTTAACTGGAGGCGGAGCAAGATGGCAGAGGAGTAGGAGACCTGGATTTCGTCTGGTCTCAGGAATTCAGCTGAATAGGGATCAAACCATTCTGAACACCTACGAACTCAACAGGAGATCAAAGAGGAGAGTAGCAACAACTCCCTGAACAGAGAAGCGACCACTTACTGGAAGGTAGGACGTGCGGAGAAGTGAATCCGAGGCGATATTCGGGAGGATAGACGGCGGGGGAGGGGGCCTCTGTCGGCCGCTTCTGGCAAGTGCTAGAGCCGCGGAGCACAAAATCGGACCTTTTAGAAGTCGGCTCCGCGGAGGGACGTCGCTCCGGTGGCTAAGCGGAGGGTGGAACCCTCACGGGACCCTGTGGTCTCAGGACCCTCGGGGCCACAGAAAGACCGGGGGTGCCTGAGTGCGGCAGAGCTCCCAGGTATCGGAGCGGGGAAGCCGGCTGCAGAGACGGAGCCGAGGCGCGGGCTCTTAGCTCGGGGTTGCCATAAACTGTGATCCGCGGCCCTGTCGGGCCACTGCTCCTCCAGCAGGGACCCAACAAGCGGCAGATCCGGGGAGACTCCCCTTCCTCCCCCGGGGAGAAGCGGCGTGGGAACGCACCGCAGGGATCTGCTGGGTTTGGAGACTCCACACGGGGTCGGGTGCCAGAGAGAGAAACGCTCGGTCACAGGCCGGGTGAGCACGGAGTGCGGCCGGAGACCGGGGACACGGGAGTGACTCCTTTTCTCTGGGGGAACACTGAGGAGCGGGGCCCCGAGTTCTCGGCTCCTCCGGGTGGAGACTGGGAGGCCACCATTTTCACCCTGGTCCTCCAAAGCTGTACCAGAGCTTGCAGGGAAGAAAAGCTCCTGAGAGCAAACCCGAGCAGCTTACTTAGCCCGGACCAACAAGGGCGGGGCAATTCCACCTCCGGCAAAGACACTTGGGAACCACGGCAACAGGCCCCGCCCCCAGAAGATCAGCACGAACAGCCAGCAAGCCAAGACCAAGTTTACCGATCATGGAGAACGGGAGAACTCCAGCGCTAGCAGAATACTGCACATAGAATTCATGGCTTTTTTTACCATGAGTCATTAGTTTTTCAAAGTTAATTTTAACTTTTTTTTAATTTTTCTTTTTCCCTTTTTCAACCAACATCTTATCAATCCCTTTTTAAAAAAAAAAACTTTTTATTTTTCATTTTTAGAGTCATATTTTATCCCTTCATAGTAGTTACCCTTATTTTTGGCATATATATATAAGTTGTTCTCTCTTTAAAATTTTGAGATACAGTTTCTTCTAACAGATCAAAATATACCCTAAATCACTAGTGTATGGCTTTGTTCTAGTCTCCTGCCTGATCACATTCTCTCCCTTTTTTTTCTTCTTTTTTTTTTAAATCTTCTTCTTTTTTCAAACAACTTCTTATCAATTCCTCTTATAAAATCTTTTATAATTTTCATCTTTACAGTCATCTTCCATCCCTTCATTGTATCAACCCTTATTTTGTACATATATAAGTCTTTCTTCCTTTAAAATTTTAGGAGGCACTTTTTTCTGACAGACCGAAATACGCCCAGAATCTAGTGTGTGGCACTGATCTATGCACTAGCCTGATCATATTTGATCATATTCTGTTTTTTTTGTATTGTTCTGTTTTTGTTTTTATCTTTTTCTTTCTGTTCTTTTCTTCTCTTTTTTTCTTTCTTTCCCTTTCCTTTCCCCTGGTTTCAGGGCTTTTCTGATTTGTATAGAGTATATTTTCTGGGGTCGATGTTAACCTGTTAGCATTTTGTTCTCTCATTCATCTATTCTCCTCTGGACAAAATGCCAAGAGGAAAAAAATCACCTCAGCAAAAAGAACAAGAGGTAGTACCGTCAGCCAGGGACCTACTCAATACGGACATTAGTACGATGTCGGACCTAGAGTTCAGAATCATGACTTTAAAGATACTAGCTGGGCTTGAAAAAAGCATGGAAGTTATTAGAGAAACCCTTTCTAGAGAAATAAAAGAACTAAAATCAAGTCGAAATCAAAAAGGCTATTAATGAGGTGCAATCAAAATGGGGGCACTAACTGGTAGGATAAATGAAGCAGAAGAGAGAATCAGCGATATAGAAGACCAAATGATGGAAAATAAAGAGGCTGAGAAAAAGAGAGAGAAACAACTACAGGATCACGAGGGCAGAATTCGAGAGATAAGCGATACAATAAGACGAAACAACATTAGAATAATTGGGATCCCAGAAGAAGAAGAGAGAGAGGGGCAGAAGGTATATTGGAGCAAATAATAGCAGAGAACTTCCCTAATGTGAGGAAGGAAACAGGCATCAAAATCCAGGAGGCACAGAGAACCCCTCTCAAAATCAATAAAAATAGGTCAACACCCCAACATCTAATAGTAAAACTTATGAGTCTCAGAGACAAAGAGAAAATCCTGAAAGCAGCTCGGGAGAAGAGATAGGTAACCTACAATGGTAGAAACATTAGATTGGCAACAGACCTATCCACAGAGACCTGGCAGGCCAGAGAGGACTGGCATGATATCTTCAGAGCACTAAATGAGAAAAATATGCAGCCAAGAATACTATATCCAGCTAGGCTCTCATTGAAAATTGAAGGAGATATAAAAAGCTTCCAGAACAAACAAAAACTAACGGAATTTGCAAACACGAAACCAGCCCTACAAGAAATATTGAAAGGGGTCCTCTAAGCAAAGAGAGAGCCTAAAAGCAGCATAGATCAGAAAGGAACAGAGACAATATACGGTGACAGTCACCTTACAAGGCAATACAATGGCACTAAATTCATACCTTTCAGTAGTTACCCTGAATGTAAATGGGCTCAATGCCCCAATCAAAAGACACAGGCTATCAGCTTGGATTAAAAAACAAGACCCATCAATATGCTGTCTGCAAGAGACTCATTTTAGACCCAAAGACACCCCCAGATTGAAAGGGAGGGGGTGGAAAACCATTTACCATGCTAATGGACACCAAAAGAAAGCTGGGGTGGCAATCCTTATATCAGACAAACTAGATTTTAAAACAAAGACTGTAATAAGAGATGAGGAGGGACACTATATCCTACTTAAAGGGTCTATCCAACAAGAAGATCTAACAATTGTAAATATCTATGCCCCTAATGTGGGAGCAGCCAATTATATAAGGCAATTAATAATGAAAGCGAAGAAACACATTGACAACAATACAATAAGAGTGGGGGACTTTAACACCCCCCTGACTGAAATGGACAGATCCTCTAAGCAAAAGATCAACAAGGAAATAAAGACTTTAAATGACACACTGGACCAAAAGGACTTCACAGACATATTCAGAACATTCCATCCCAAAGCAACGGAATACACATTCTTCTCTAGTGCCCATGGAACATTCTCCAGTATTGATCACATGCTAGGTCCCAAATCAGGTCTCAACCGATACCAAAAGATTGGGATTATTCCCTGCATGTTTTCAGACCACAATGCTTTGAAACTAGAACTCGATCACAAGAGGAAAGTCGGAAAGAACTCAAATACATGGAGGCTAAAGAGCATCCTACTAAAGAATGAATGGGTCAACCAGGAAATTAAAGAAGAATTACGAAAATTCGTGGAAGCCAATGAAAATGAAAACACAACTGTTCAAAATCCTTGGGATACAGCAAAGGCAGTCCTGAGAGGAAAGTATATAGCAACACAAGCCTTTCTCAAGAAACAAGAAAGGTCTCAAATACACAACCAAACCCTACACCTAAAGGAGCTGGAGAAAGAACAGCAAATAAAGCCTAAACCCAGCAGGAGAAGAGAGATAATAAAGATCAGAGCAGAAATCAATGAAATAGAAACCAAAAGAATGGTAGAACAGATCAACGAAACTAGGAGCTGGTTCTTTGAAAGAATTAACAAGATGGATAAACCCCTGGCCTGACTTATCAAAAAGAAAAGAGAAATGACCCAAATCCACAAAATCATGAATGAAAGAGGAGAGATCACAACCAACACCAAAGAAATACAAACAATTATAAGAACATATTATGAGCAACTCTATGCCAGCAAATTAGATAACCTGGAAGAAATGGGTGCATTCCTAGAGATGCATCAACTACCAAAATTGAACCAGGAAGAAATAGAAAACCTGAACAGACCTATAACCACTAAGGAAATTGAAGCAGTCATCAAAAATCTCCCAAGAAACAAAAGCCCAGGGCCAGATGGCTTCCCAGGGGAATTCTATCAGACATTTAAAGAAGAATTAATACCTATTCTCCTGAAACTGTTCCAAAAAATAGAAATGGAAGGAAAACTTCCAAACTCATTTTAGGAGGCCACCATTACCTTGATCCCAAAACCAGACAAAGACCCCATCAAAAAGGAGAATTACAGACCAATATCCTTGATGAACATGGATGCAAAAATTCTCACCAAAATACTAGCCAATAGGATCCAACAGTACATTAAAAGGATTATTCACCACGACCAAGTGGGATTTATCCCTGGGCTGCAAGGCTGGTTCAACATCCGCAAATCAATCATCGTGATACAATACATTAACAAAAGAAAGAACAAGAATCATAGGATCCTCTCAATAGATGCAGAAAAAGCATTTGACAAAGTACAGCGTCCTTTCTTGATCAAAACTCTTCAGAGTATAGGGATAGAGGGTACATACCTCAATCTCATAAAAGCCATCTATGAAAAACCTACAGCAAATATCATTCTCAATGGGGAAAAGCTGAGGGCTTTCCCCCTAAGGTCAGGAACATGGCAGGGATGTCCACTATCACCACTGCTATTCAACATAGTATTAGAAGTCCTAGCCACAGCAATCAGACGACAAAAAGAAATCAAAGGCATCCAAATCGGCAAAGAGGAAGTCAAACTCTCACTCTTTGCAGATGATATGATACTGTATGTGGAAAACCCAAAAGACTCCACCCCAAAACTGCTAGAACTCATACAGGAATTCAGTCAAGTAGCAGGATATAAAATCAATGCACAGAAATCAGTGGCATTCCTATACACCACCACCAAGACAGAAGAGAGACAAATCAAGGAGTCGATCCCATTTACAACTGCACCCAAAACCATAAGATACCTAGGAATAAATTTAACCAAAGAGGCAAAGGATCTGTACTCAGAAAACTATAAAATACTCATGAAAGAAATTGAAGAAGACACAAAGAAATGGAAAAACGCTCATGGATTGGAAGAACCAACGTTGTGAAGATGTCAATGCTACCTAGAGCAATCTACACATTCAATGCAATCCCCATCAAAATACCATCCACTTTTTTCAAAGAAATGGAACAAATAATCCTAAAATTTGTATGGAACCAGAAGAGACCCCGAATAGCCAGAGGAATACTGAAAAAGAAAAGCAAAGTTGGTGGCATCACAATTCCGGACATCCAGCTCTATTACAAAGCTGTCATCATCAAGACAGTGTGGTGCTGGCACAAAAACAGACACATAGATCAATGGAACAGAAACGAGAGCCCAGAAATGGACCCTCAACTCTATGGTCAACTCATCTTTGACAAAGCAGGAAAGAATGTCCAATGGAAAAAAGACAATCTCTTCAGCAAAAGGTGTTGGGAAAATTGGACAGCCACATGCAGAAGAATGAAACTGGACCATTTCCTTACACCACACACAAAAATAGACTCCAAATGGTTGAAAGACCTAAACGTGAGACAGGAGTCCATCAACATCCTAAAGGAGAACACAGGTAGCAACCTCTTCGACCTCAGCCGCAGCAACTTCTTCCTAGAAACATCGTCAAAGGCAAGGGAAGCCAGGGCAAAAATGAACTATTGGGATTTCATCAAGATCAAAAGCTTTTGCACAGCAAAAGAAACAGTCCACAAAACCAAAAGACACCCGACAGAATGGGAGAAAATATTTGCAAATGACATATCAGATAAAGGGCTAGTATCCAAAATCTATAAAGAACTTATCCAAGTCAACACCCAAAGAACAAATAATCCAATCAAGAAATGGGCAGAAGACATGAACAGACATTTTTCCAAAGAAGACATCCAAATGGCCAACAGACACATGAAAAAGTGCTCAACATCGCTCGGCATCAGGGAAATCCAAATCAAAACCTCAATGAGATACCACCTCACACCAGTCAGAATGGCTAAAATCAACAAGTCAGGAAACGACAGATGTTGGCGGGGATGTGGAGAAAGGGGAACCCTCCTACACTGTTGGTGGGAATGCAAGCTGGTGCAACCCCTCTGGAAAACAGTGTGGAGGTTCCTCAAACAGTTGAAAATAGAGCTACCATACGATCCAGCAATTGCACTACTGGGTATTTACCATAAAGATAACAAATGTAGGGATCCAAAGGGGTACATGCACCCCAATGTTTATAGCAACAATGTCCACAATACCCAAACTATGGAAAGAGCCAAGATGTCCATCGACAGATGAATGGATAAAGAAGAGGTGGTATATATACACAATGGAATATTATGCAGCCATCAAAAGGAATGAGATCTTCCCATTTGCAACGACGTGGATGGAACTGGAGGGTGTTATGCTGAGTGAAATAAGTCAATCAGAGAAAGACATGTATCGTATCATATGACCTCACTGATATGAGGAATTCTTAATCTCAGGAAACAAACTGAGGGTTGCTGGAGTGGTGGGGGGTGGGAGGGATGGGGTGGCTGGTGATAGACATTGGGGAGGGTATGTGCTATGGTGAGCGCTGTGAATTGTGCAAGACTGATGAATCACGGATCTGTACTTCTGAAACAAATAATGCAACATATGTTAAGAAAAAAGAAAAAGAAGAAGATAGCAGGAGGGGAAGAATGAAGGGGAGTAAGTTGGAAGGGGAAGACGAACCATGAGAGACGATGGACCCTGAAAAACAAACTGAGGGTTCTAGAGGGGAGGGGGGTGGGGGGATGGGTAGCCTGGTGATGGGTATTAAAGAGGACACTTTCTGCATGGAGCACTGGGTGTTATGCACAAACAATGAATCATGGAACACTACATCAAAAACTAATGATGCAATGTATGGTGATTAACATAACAATAAAAAGAAAAAAAGGGAAAAAAATAAAAAAGTCTAAAATAAGAACCAAAAAGCAAAAACTTAACTTCTCACTCACCCCAGAGGTACAGGCTATGGGGTGAGGCCCAACTACTGGCATCTTCCATAAACTTTCCTTGTGTCCCTAAGGCTCAAGAACCAAATGGGGTCCTGAAAATCTGACCTGGAAATTGCACTGCTGGTTTCTTCTTTCCCATTTCCCACATCCTTCCTGATGCTCCCACCAGAGCCTGTGAGGGGGGAGGGGGGGTGAGGCTGTCGGTGCTGGTATGCGCTCTGCATGTTCCTCACTTTACTATTTCAAGATTAATTTAAAAAAAAAAGGCACTAAAATGCCTCAGATGCCTTTTTCACCTTTAAAGTGTGATACTTTCAGCAGTTACTGTACCAGGGACTGAAAACGCTCACCCCTTTGTGACAGAGACCATTGGAAAGGGTTCCGGGGCCCACGCGTCTTGGAAGTTCAAGGAGGGAGGCCCAAAGTCTGAGGCAGGCACCAACCCAGCTCGGCAGACCTGGTTTGAATCTTGACTCATCCACTTCCTCTGGCCAGGGCCTTGGTCAAGTCTGTTCGAGTCACCTGTGAGACCCGGATAAGAACGGCCTCTTGGCAAAAAGATGACTCGACTATGGAAGCGCGCTTGGCACAGATGTGGGACTGGCACTATGGCAATTAGTCCATTCATTATTCCTATCATTAGGCTCAACGTGAGATGGCCTGTCGGGGATTTCTCTAAGCTCATCCAACCCTCCTAAAGTTAATCCCAAGGGGTTGTTTCCTCTGAAATCCTATTTTATTTCACAGTAGGTTAAATCCCCGTTGACCTTTTAGTGTAGGTGGGTGACGTGTTGCTATTAATGTCTGTGATTTAACTTTCTTAACAAGTCCCTTCTGCCTGGAGACATGGCCCTTCCCTGCATTTTGGGGGCACAAACTGAGCTTACTGCCTCCAGTGGAGGAGAGTGCACAGCAAACCTGCAGCAGGACATTTCAATAGAGAGGGGACACCTTCCAAAACAGGTGATGAAGTTGGACATGTCTTTAAAATGACAGGTGCCTCCAAAGATGGGTGCCACCCTGGGGTGGGGGTGAGGGCATCCCGAATGGCTGGGTTTAAATCTGAAATGACCACGGGAAAAAACCTGGAGATGACTGCTTTGACTTGATTAAAATATTCACCATTGGGCAGAATAAAAGGTCGAGTGCAGCTGTATGAGAAAAGCCTATTTTTTTCTTTTCTTTCTTTTTTTTGCAGGTCGGAATGTGTGGTTTGAAAAATCAGACCCTCTATGGGGGCATCCAAATTAACACCAGGAGGTAAGACTTCCTTCTGCCCGGAACCAGTGCTGTCCTGTGGCTCAGTCTCAACTTCTTCGCATCTCGGTTGCTTCCCCAGTGAAAGCCTGGCTCATTGCTCTGCAATTTCAAGATTTATTGTGGGGATCAAACGAGAGAGTGTGTGTGAAAACACTCTGAACATAGAAAGCTCTGGCGACGAGCAGCGTAGTGACAATGACAGTGAGAAGAGCAATGACCCAGTGGTGGTGATGTGTGTTTAAAAAGCCAGGCAGGTACACGGTCTGCCTACAATACACTTAACATTTAAGGGCTAGGCAGAATAGCTGCAACAGTTCAACTTAGTCCTAAAAGAGTCCCACCTCATAAAAATACACCTGCAGCTTCTCACTTGATTGACAAGTCCCGTTTGAACGACAAAGCTTGAAACGATGTCAGTAAACCTTTGCAATCACATCTGGACATTTGGCTTTGACAGCTATGGCAAGATATGAAACTCGCCTAGAAAGTGAAAATGTGGCCTTGTCCCCAGGGTTCATGAGCTGCTTGGAGTTGCTGATGAGTGAGACTTTGTCACCAACACAGGAAGGAGCAGCCCCCCCCCCAGGAGTAATTGCCCCTGAGGACCAGAGCTGAGCATCGTGACATCAGGGTTATGGCACCTTCGAGTCAAAGGCTAGAATTTCTGTCTTTATTTGTTCAGCAAGCGGCGTCTACTGTGTGGGATTTACTATGCCAGGCAGTATGAACAGGAAAAACAGTAAGAGCCATGCCCCAACCTTCAGAAACCCACAGTTCAAAGTCAAGACTTGGGAGGGTCTGGAGCACACTGGCATTCTCATCCGGGGCCAGTGGAGAGTTGGTACAAACACTTGGAAAAGCAATGTGTCGAAATCTTATAGGTCCAATTGCAGGGACTTTATAAAGAACATGGGGTCACTTACAGAGTAGTGCTATGACCTTGAAATTCACTCTTAGGTGTCTGCATGGTAGAAATGTATACAGGTATCTCCCAAAAGACATATGCAAGGATGGTCCTATTATTCATTATAACCCCAGACTGGGGAGGAGCCGAATAGCCATCAACAGCAGACTAGGGGAGTGAAGTGTGGCGTACTCACATAATGCAATACTCAACGGCAGTGGCTCTCAACCAGGGGCAACTGTACCCCACCGGGGACGTTTGGCAATGTCTGGAGTCACTTTGGACGGTCATGACCAGGGGGTGCTAGCGGCACCTAGTGGGTAGAGGTCATGGATGCTGCTAAACATCCTACAGTGCGCGGGTTAGCCCCCCAACAACAAAGATTTACCCTCTCCAAAATGTCAGTGGTGCTGAGGTCAAGAAATCCTATTTCACATCATGAGAAGGAAGGAACTGTGACCACATACACTGGATGGAAATATACAAACCTAACATTGAGCAAAAAGAAGCCAGACACAGAATTGTACAACTGTATGATTCCATTCATATAAAGCTCAAAATCAGGCAAAATTAATCCCTGGTGCTGGAAGTCAGGAGCGTGGGGGTGAGGGGACATGAGGGCAGTTCGGGGACACAGGCCATGATCTGGGTCTCAAGCCAGGGATTAGTCTCCTGGCACTGGGTGTAAACTTGAACTGAAAAGTTTGTATTGATATTCTTTTCTGAAAAAATAAAAAGTTTATTTTAAAAATCCTTGCCCTAGTACTTGGGCAAGTTGTGTAATCTTTCTGAGCCTCCATTTACTCATCTGCAGAATGGGTCAATAACAATAGGATATACTCCAGGAGAAGTACTGTGGGGATGGTTTGAGAACATGAGTCAAAGGAACCCCACGGTGCCTGGCACACAGTATGTGTGCACGAAAACAAAGAGATTAGCCAACATCTATGGAACCTGTTTGTTGGAATGAAGTTTTCTCAGAAAGTCAATGTTTGGGGAAGAAAAGATAACCCACCGGTTGGCCCCAGACAGTTTTGGTGATGGTGCCCACAGGTAGGTCTTTGAGCCTCTCTGGGCCCATGGACCCCCCTTTGCTAATGAGAGGCCTGCTGAGCATGAACATTCTCTGATCTGCTCTCATCCCTCTTACAACAGGCATCTGTTGCTTTCCCCTACCCAGCTTCCATTGTCCCTTTGGTAATAACACCTCAATGTTTCTTTGGGGAGTCACTCATCCCCCACTGCACACAGTCTTGGGGGGCTGTCAGTCTAGGTACCTGGCCCTGCCTCAGCCAAAGGGGGGCATGTGACCCAAGCTGGGCCAACCAGGCTCTCTCCTGGATGATGCAACAAGCAGATGCTGGAGTTGGGTCATCCCTAGAGTAGTGCTCCCCAGGAATTGCCGAGACTGTCTGCCCCAGAGGTTCCTGGAGCTCTTTGCTCCCCATCCTTCCCTGGGCCTGGCTGGTCCTCTTCCCATCTACTCTGTAAGTGACCCCATGTTCTTTATAAAGTCCCTGCAATTGGACCAAATATTTGTGCCCCCCCCCATTCATTTGATGAAACCCGAATCCCAATGTGAGGGTATGAGGAGGTGGGGCCTCTGGGAGGTGATTGGGTTGTTAGCGTGGAGCCCTAGTGAATGGAATGAGAACCCCTATAAGAAGACGCCCCAGAACACACTCACTTTCTGCCAGGTGAGGATACAGAGAGAAGTCGGCCGGCTGCAGCCTGGAAGAGGCCCTCGCCAGAACCCAGCCCTGCTGGCAACTGTGATCTCAGACTTCCGGCCGCCTGATTTGTGGCAAATAAATGCCATGCCATCTACGGTTCTTTCTTATAGCAGCCTGAACTGACTAGATGGTCCCTTAGTGCTTAGATTAGCCAGAGCTTCTGTTGCTTGCTACCCAAGAATCCCAGCTACTACGTCCAGCACCAGGCGGAAACAACCTGCCCCAGGTGGTGAGTAGCTCCTGTTCGGAGATACGAACGCCCTCCTGTCACCCCAGACTTGCCCCTGGTACCTCCTGGATCTTCCTGTGATCCTGCAGCTAAATGGCCAGTGCCCAGCACAGCTGGGACCTCTGGGCCCTGCCCCGACCACACAGTTGACTATTGTTAAACACTGAACGTCGCCCCCCCACAGATAGCTCAGCAGGTGACTGTCACCTGCAAACTTCTCTTCCGACCTCCACTTCATCGACTATGAAATGGGCGAGCCGAACGCACTGCCTGCCTCCTTCTCAGGGTGACGCAGGTGAGGGCGCCTCGGGAATTGTGCAACACACTTCCCAGACATGAGGCATTCTTGTCAGTGCCCGAGATCACGCAGCACACAGGTGGCAAAACAAATTTCCCAGGAGGAAACACCATCTCAAAAAAACAAAACAAGCATTGCTAGGGGCTCTGAAAGGGACCCAGAAGTAACAACAACAACAAAAAAAAAACAGCTTCCAAAAGGCAGAAACTTAAAAAAAAAAAAAAAAGCCAGACTGCATTTCTAGGCCAGAGTTCATGCTGGGGATGGTGAGGGATCGGCAGGGTGCTTACGTGGGAAGTCTGCCCAGCTCTGCTGCATGCCCAGCCCAGCGGGCCAGCGTCTCTCCCACTTCCTGTCCTGCAGGAACACTGGAGAGCCCTCAGAGGTGACCAAGGGACCGCTTTCTGTTGCCCAG
Organism: Zalophus californianus; assembly: GCF_009762305.2. Lineage (NCBI taxonomy): Eukaryota > Metazoa > Chordata > Mammalia > Carnivora > Otariidae > Zalophus > Zalophus californianus. The sequence continues at coordinate 129,792,325 of NC_045602.1, forward strand.
CAGGTTGCACGGTAAGGGTGGGGTTGAGGGATGCGAGCTCTGGGAGGCAGAGACTTCTGATAGAATCCCAGGGCCCATAGAGCTGAGTGACCCCTCCCTTTCTCCCCCAGTGCCCCCCCCATCTTCCAGAGGGGGGACCATGTGGGCAGGAAAATCCCAGCTCCTCTTCCCCGCGTGTCCTTGGACGAAGCACGCAGGCTCCATTTACCAGGTGTCTGGGGGCAGAGCCTCACGTACAAAGTGGGTAGCAGGGCCCCGGTGTGTTGGTAAACGCATTTCATCCTTCTGTCTTCCTCTGGCCCACGCCCCTGCAGGGAGGCGGCAGTTCTAAGAGCTCGCCCAGGGTTACAGAGCTGGGAAGTGGCAGAGCCAGGACTCACATGCAGCCCTCCGGGCTCCAGACACCACCCCCTTAGCTCACAGGGCAGGAGGGGTGCAGGGACGTCATCAGGGAGAGGGGCACCCTAGTGAAGGTCCTAACACGGGCTGTAGGTGGGAGCCTACCTTCCCCCTTCCCACAGTCCTCTGTGAATCAGTATCTCTGTTCTTCACAAAGCACCTGCCCCAGGCTTCTGGGTATCTCTGTGACAAGGTAGACCCTCCCTGGACAGACTGCTCTGATCCAGGAAGAGACTCAAGGCCTGTGGTGGTTGGATGCCTGGCGTCTCCAGGGGCATGGCCTGGAAATGATGCCCCCAGAAGGAAAGGTGTTGGCAAGGATGGCTGGCTGGTCCATTTCCTACCATTTTCAGCAAGGCCCTCAGACCAACATTGGGCACAACAGTTCTTACTTGTTGTCCAGGGGAACACAAACTCAAAAGAAGCAAAAAATGTCTATTTTCACATGAAATCTCTAATTTGTAACCATTAGAAATGCTTTTTAAAAATTTTTAATAAGAACAAAATCGGCATGACATAACTCAGTAGCCACCAATTGTCACCTCTCTGCCATGAAGGATTTATCTGACCAAGCCTCCACTTGCTTGCCTCTTCTGTGACATGAGGACACTCTGGCCAAGTTCAGGGTTAGGAAGAATGAGAAGCAGTGAACTTAAAGTGTTCAGTATAGAGTAAGGCATTTGTCTCTGCCAGCTCGGGCCGCTCTAACAGCCAGCCACAGACTGGTGTCTTAAACGACAGAAACTCATTTCTCATAGTTTGGGGGCTGGGAGTCTGAGATCAACGTTCCGGCCAATTCAGCTTCTGGGGAGATTGCTCCTCCTGGCTTCTAGATGGCTGCCTTCTTGCTAGGACCTCACGTGGCCTCAGAGACAGACAGAGATAAAGACAGAGAGACAGAGATAGAGAAGGAGAGAGAGAGCTAGAGACAGAAACAGATATAGAGACAGGGATCGTGTGCAGCCATTTCGTGACAGGGATCGTGTGCAGCCATTTCGTGACAGGGATCGTGTTCAGCCATTTCGTGACAGGGATCGTGTTCAGCCATTTCGTGACAGGGATTGTGTTCAGCCATTTCGTGGAACTGAGAACCACATGTTGAAGGTCTGAGCTGCCAAGGCATCCAGGAGCCAGGGGAACAAGATCCCTGATGGTTCGGCAGGTGAGTTCTACCAAACATTTAAGGAAGAGTTAATTCCTGACTCGTACAAGTTCTTCAAAGACATCAGACGCACAGAGAGTTCAAAGCTTATCGAATGAGGCTGAGAGGGGCCAGGTGTCAGGTGGGGACAGTGGGGAGCCAGGTGAAAAATGAGAGCACACGGGAACAGGTAAGCCAGAGGTTGAACTGCAGAGATGAGGGTAGACAGGCAGCAAAGGGCTGGCCTCCAGTGGCCATCAGGATCAAGGTGAAGACTTTATAGGCTCAATGCTGTGGGTGACGGGAGGTGATTTGGGGTCCTGGCTAAGGAAGTGACAGAGCCCACTCAGCACTCCTACCATCCCATCGAGAAGGCTCTGGCTTCTAAGGAAGCCACATGAGTGCCAGGTAACCAGAGCACTCTGGAAAGAACCAGTCAGCTGCTCTCACCCAAGGTCTATACTAGGAGATAGCGAGTGTTTGGAGTGTTGAAGCTGTAAGTTTGTTTATTCGTTCAACAAATACTTACAGAGCACCTACTATGTGCCAGACACTCTTCTAAGTGCTGGTTCATGGTGACAAATAAGACAGACCAGATCCCTATCCCTACAGCTTACAGTGTAGAGGTGGTGGCTGATAAATGAGATAAAAAATAGACAAAAATCCTTCCCATTAGCAGTGACCGCTCTGAAGGGAATAAAACAATGATGGATTACCTGAGTGGTCACTTATAATCTGATGATTGGGACAAACCTCTCCAAAGAAAAGTTGTTTGAATTAAGATTTGAAAGAACAGAATGAGCCTGGCATGCAGACAGAGGGAACAGTATTCTAGGCAGAGGGAACAGCAAGGGCGAAGGCCCTGAGGTGGAAACCATCTTGGCATGTTCAACATAATGGAAGGAAGGGTAGTGTGGCTGGAGAGAGTCAACCAGAGGAAGATGGCGGGAGGCTGTGGAGGCCGATCATGCTTGGCCATGCAGGCCGCAGGGAGCAGTTTGGGTTTTATTCTAAGTGCTCTGAGAAGATTCTGGAGGGTTTCAAGCAGGAGAATTCCATGAGCAGACTTATACTTTAGAAGGCTAACTCAAGGCACACAGAGGAGGGTAAGAGAAGCAGAGAGTATGCTGAAGATTCTGCAGCTGTCTACACAGAGATGCTTTCACATCACTGTGGCTGGAAAACAGTAGAAAGCACACACACCACACACGACAGTGTCTGCACCGAGAATCCAGGCTCGGGAGGGGGCGCTAGATAAGCAGGAGAAGGGCAATGCTTGGTCCCAAGGGTATGGTGGTGACATTTCAGGCCACAGTGGGATACCACCTTGGGAGCTCAAAGAGTGCTGGAACGATTACTCCCCTAGTCTAATGGAGCACAAACTCCTTTGAAGGACTGGCATGATCCTTAGGACGACTATCAAATTTAGATGATTTAATACTCCCTTGAATTATAGAACAGTAGCAAAGAACCCTCTTCCCATACTTCCAACCTTTGAGCAAGCATCTCATTCATTCTTATTATGCATGTTCTAGAAAAACTGGGCAGGTAGATCACCCAGAGTCCCACCAAACTCCTCAAGAATATCCTAACATTGCAATGATGAACTCCTCTCACCTCCAGGGGAAGATGATGGGAAGGGGACGAAGGAGAAGCCACTGGACTTGCATCCTAGCGAGGCTACTTTATCTCACACCTGAGCTGTTTCGGGGCCCTCCCACCTCCCTGGTCCCCTGTTTCCATCTTCTCATAGCCAGAGGGACCCTACAGAACCTGAGTCAGGTCACATTTCTCCTTGGCTCAGAGCCCTCCACTGACTTCCCAGCACACTTGGAGTAAAACCCAGCTCCTTGCCAGGGCCTGCCAGGCCTTACTTGGCCTGGCCCTACTGCCTCCCAAGGGCTCCATGGAGTCCAGGAGAGATGGGTCTTTTGAAATAACATTGTCGGGGACCATTAAAGCTCTGGGTGTTCTCTGGGCTATCAGATACATGAACAGTTCTGTATGCAAACAACCACAAACAAGGTCAAAGCCATGCTGGCTGGCAGGCTCCTACCCATGAGCTACATTATTCTTACAAATAATGTGCTGGTTTGGGTCTGCCTGTACTAGGCTGGGAATAGGAATCCAGAAGCGTGGTTTAGAATGGAATCATGATTCAAGCACAACATAAAGTTCAGCTGTGCTCAATGAAGGGAATAAGAAATCAAGCAGAATGAAGTGTGGTGGGCTTTCCAAGGCACATAAATAAATACACTTGCCATTGTTTCTTACTCTAGGATTTATACTGAGGAAGCAAGAAAGTCACGCAAAGTCAAATTTCCTACCAGCCAGACTAAATGGGCACCAGACCTACTGTTCCCACCACCCCTCCCGGCCAGGGGGCCTCTTGTGACATGAGTATCTGGCTCTGGCTTTCACGTAGGTAACACACACACCCCAGACAAGAAACAAAGCTTCGAGGCAAACAACCGTGACTACTTGGCGTGAAACAAGGACATGCAACCCGGGTACCAGTAAGCTCAGAGACAGCCAACAGGGTCAACTCGCATGACAAATGCATTCTTCCGGAAGCATCTATTGCAAAATGACACTTAGGAAAGACCATTCTGATTAACAAGTCAGCCTCGGGTATGGTAAGGGGAGCCAATCCTGCCCAGCACATTATCTGTCCATCCAGTCACTCAGCAAATACTGAACGACTACCACGTGCTGGGCACGAGGGATACGGGGTTGCACGAAGGAAAAAAGGGTCTGCTTTGGTGGAACTTATAATCTAAAGGGGTGTTGCCCAGTGTGGAGCCACAAGTCACATGTGGCTCTTAAGCATTTAAAACGTGGCTGGGCCCAATTGAGATGTGCTATTAAATGAAAAATACCAGGTTTTGAAGACTTAGTACAAAAAAACTCCCATAAAACATATCATTAATAACACATTGCTTATATGTTGAAATGATAATATTTTTGATATATTGGGTTAATCAAATATATTAGATTAATTCCACCATTTTCTCTTTACTTTTTTTCAGTGTGGCTACTAGAAAATTTAAAATTATGTATATGGCTACATTTGCACTTGTATTGTATTTCCATTGGACAGTACTGATCCTGAATAGCTGATGAACCATAAGTAAGTCGGCAAATACTGTTTCAGGTGATCTCAGAAAGTGATGAATGCTCTGAAGAAAGCAGAGTAAGATATAGGATAAAGGGTGATGGGGCAGAATGAGGGCATTTAAATGGAACGGTCAGTGTCATGGGCTGAGCTGGGTCCCCACCCCCCACACTCATACATTGAAGTCCTAACCTGCACAATTTTAGAATATGATTATATTTGTAATCAGGAATATATCTGAAGTCTTTAAAGAGATAATGAAATTACAATGAGGTCACTCGAGTGGGCCCTAATCCATTATGACGGTGTCCTTCTTTTTTTTTTTAAAGATTTTATTTATTTGAGACAGAGACAGAGCACATGAGAGGGGGGAGGGTCAGAGGGAGAAGCAGACTCCCTGCTGAGCAGGGAGCCCGATGCGGGACTCGATCCTGGGACTCCAGGATCATGACCTGAGCCGAAGGCAGTCGCTTAACCAACTGAGCCACCCAGGGGCCCTGATGGTGTCCTTCTAAGAAGAGGAGATGAGGACACACACGCACAGGGTGTAGAAACCTACTGCGCTGGCTTCTGATCTCAGACTTACAGTCTCCAGAACCACGAGTTAAGAAATTTCTGGGGTTTAGGCCCCCCAGTCTGTGGTACCTTGTTCCGGGAACCCGAGCAGACGAATACAGTCAGGAATAGCCTTTCCGAAGACGTGGCATTGAAGTTGACTGGCAAGAGTGGCCCAATCTCAGGACATTTCTGGGAGGATTATTTTAGGTACAGGAAACAGCAGGTGCAGACGCCTGAGAACAGGCAGAGAGAGGACTCTGCAGCTGGCTCCTGGAGAAGGAGGGGCAACATGGGAGGTGGGGTGCAGGTAGTCGGGGTCAGAGCAACCCACTCTCCTCCCCACTCCGAGCACAATATATTGAACGTCACTTTGTTTCAGGCCTCATCTAAACAATAATCTCCAGGATGCCTTGAGGAAGGTCTGTGTGCTGGAATCCACTTACGGTAGCACTCTCTACTTAGAATCCACCAACCCTGCTGCAAGCCAAATGCATCCGGGCAGTCCTGCTTCCCCAGATCAGCCGGTGAGTCACTGAGGCAGAAGGTCGCAGGGCCTCCAGGAACTGGGGTCTGTCAATGAGGACACTCATGGGCATTTTTAGCATCATCTGTCCTGGGGACCAGAAAATGATTTTGGAGGGTGAAAGAGGACAGTCCAAGAGCTGCAGGAATGGGGCTGGTCTGAGCTGTGACGACCACCGAGGGGGGGGGGGGGCTTTATTCATTTTAAAATTAACATTTAAGTGCCTTCTGGATTAGTCCATTCTCCTTTAAAGTCATAGAACAATCACAGTTTCTACCTGCCTCCCTAGATGACCGTTGTTACGGTTTTATACCTATCTGCTTATTTTTGAAAAAAGACGTGCAGGTCTGATAACCAAAGACTAATGACACTGATCCCCCATGTGTGGTCGTGGGGTGGGGAGCCTGGTGGAAGTGACCAGAGAGGGAGGCCACCTACTGACAATACTGTTTTCACATAGTTTAGTCTTTTGGAATCTGCATAATCATTAACAAGATTAACATGAAATGATTTATTTAAAAATATATATCAACGAGAATAGGGGAAAATCCCTAAAGATGGAATAAAACCAAAAAGAAAATGAGCTGCATTTCACGGAATTACATAGCCAAGCCGAGGTTACCAACCTACATACCTTCTGAACATGGCACCTGGGCTATCGACCTTCAATCTGATGACACGTAAGGACCGGAAATGAATCCTGAACTCTGTTTTGTAGTCAGGCTGCCGCAGTGGTTTGGGTATGACAATTCTGAAATGATTTTGTATGTGTTGTAGGAGTAAACAAATGAGTAAATATTTTGGCTGTGCTGAAAGCCTGGGTTCCCGCTGTGGGAGAAGGGGGAGACACCAACATGGGACACAGAAGGACAATGGGGAGCCTTGTGGCATTAGGCTGGCATGAAGACATCATAACAAAGCCCCATTAGACTATGCACAGACATGCACACACACGTGCAGGCGCGCATAGATGCTCTGTCCACTGGGAGGCCAAGAAGCGATGACAGCCTGGCAGCAAGGCATGCATCTCCCGCTCCATCTTGGTGTCTAAACACCATTCCCCGCCAAAAGCAACCAGGGCTCCTTGAGAAATAGCTGATCTAGGGTCAGAACAGGAAAAGGACAGGGTGAGGCTGACAGAGTAGCTGTGCAAAAAGTGAGGAAGTGTTCAAAATGGGGGCATCTTACCAAAAGGACCCCAGTGGAAGACAGAAGTAGTTCATTTCAGATCCAGTTCCCAGATGAGACCAGTCAGGTGGGTTTTGCTACTGAGAACACCCCCGGATCTACAGGACTCGATTTTTTTTCCCCAAACCTCATTTTCTAGTCTTTCCTTCCATCCTCTGAGCACCTCCTTATGTTCTATCCTTATGCATAGTCTCCTTCTGTTGCCTATAGCAAAGGACCCTGTTTGCTTGTTGAGTCTCCTTTCCCCTGTTCAGAAATTTTACAGTCTTACTGAGAAACATATAGACGGTCCGGTGAGGATGTCTCTGGCATTCTTTGGTCAATGTGCCCTCCTCCATTGCCCATCCTGGGAGAATTAGGTAGATCACATTCCTAAAGAACCTTGAGGCTCCTTAGGAACCACAGCTCCCAGAAGCCAACAGCAGCAGCCCCAGCCTCCAGAGTTGCTTGGGAGAATTTAGGGGAGTAAATGTTCCCTTGGTGTTTCAATGGGGTGCCAGTTCCTATTAATAAGAACATGGTTTAATGTGCCCAGGGGATTCCAAGCAACACATGTGCCTCTCTCCAACTGGTTTCATTACAATCAGGAGGTGGGTAACGTTTTAGACTCAGTTCACTCTCCCCAAATTAGAAGGTGGAAGTAATTTCCAGATGCTGCTGAGTGCAAACATCCCACTGGGCGCACGGTCCAGAGATGGAGGGTAGGGGTGCCTCCTCCTGGCTTCCTCACTAATTGGCTGGGGGAGATGGGGCCAGCCACCTGACCTCCTGCACCTCTGTTCCCCATCCAGGAGACAGGTGTGGCCAAACCTGCCCCACAGCTGCGGAAAGCCAAAGCAATGATAAAACTCAGGAGCACATCTGAGAAGCACCATGCACTGTGAAACATCAGGGAGGAGGAACCCACATGTTTATTTCCTGCTTGCTCTCACCAGTTTTCCCCGGAAAGTAGAGAATACACGTGTCCTGGGAAGGCAGCAGACATGCTCAACTTATTTCACATAAGCTATGGGCTCAACTTATTTCACATAAGATACATAAGATACAGAGGCATAAGACACATTACGAATCATCTAGGAGAACACGCGGTAGTTGGTGTCTGCATGATGTGTGCCTTCCGTTCACGCGTGACCAATGCCTACTAAGTGCCAGGCACTGTGCCCTGCGCCTTCTACACATTAGCTGGTTGAACCATTGCCACAGATCTACGATCTGGATTCTGAATCCCATGGTAGTGCCAAAGGTTTAGAAGGGTAAGGTAACTTGCCGCAGCTCACGCAACCAGGAATCAGCAGAACCTGGATTGGACTCCCAAGCCTGACTGTGTCCAGAGGACTGGCCCTTTCCCCCTTTAGTGGGCTGAATGGTAGCCCCCAAAAGACATGTCCACATCCTAATCTCTAAAAGCTGTGAATGTTACCTTACATGGTACAAGAGGGAGAATTACCTTTTGTGGCACCAAGTGTGATTCAATTAAGGGTCTTGTGGAGGCACTTGTCCTGGATTACCTGGGTGGACCCTAAATGTATTCACACATACCCTTTTAGAGAGAGGCATGGATGTGGTGGGGAATGGGAAGGGGTTGGGAAGGGATGAAATGGGCCCTCCGTCCCAAGCTCACACCGCTATGAGATAAGGATGACCTCACCTGTCTATGGGGACCCATCGATCCCACAGGGTCGCTGATCCACGGGGGATGAACTCCAACAGCGTCTGAGAAAACCAGCTGTGATTAAGAAGCATCACGGATGTTTGTAGTACAGGCCACCTGGCTCACATCTGGAAGGAAGCAGATTCTGGGAAGTTCCCCCGAAGCCCCAGATCCACTGGGAAAGCTGGCCAGTCCTGTGGGGTGTGGCAGGCAGAGTGATGACCCCACACACAAGGTGTCCATGTCCTAATCCCCCAAACCTGCCACTCTGTTACCTCATAGGGCAAAAGGGACTCTGCAGATAGGCTTAGGTTAAGGATCTTGAGATCGGGAGATTGCCTGGGTTGTCAGAGGGAGGAGGTATGCGGGTCAGAGTCAGAGAAGCAGATGTGGTGGCGGAGGCAGAGGTCAGAGTGATATGGGGCCACAAAGCAGAGACACGGGCGGCCTCCAGAAGCTGGAAAAGGCAGGGAAATGGATTCTTCCTTGGAGCCTCCAGAAAGAACATACCGTGGATGACCCATTTCAGGTTCTGAACCTCTGGACCGGAAGATAATGGATTTGTGTTGTTTTAAGTCACGAAGTCTGTGCTAATTTGTAGAGCAGCTATAGGGGCTGGGTGGCTGTTCCTGCCAGCTCACCTGGAAGGGAGAGAGATTCTGAGAGCCGCTGGGAAAGCTGACTGCCATGCCAATTTATGTTGGGTGACGTGGCAGACGGGGCCGCTGTGCGTGCGTGTGTGTGTGTGTGTGTGTGTGTGTGTGTGTGTGAGAGAGAGAGAGAGAGAGAGAGTGACACTCAGACCCAGAGCCAGAGAATCGGGGACAGAAGCAAGGAGTTCTGTGTGTTTTTGCACATGGCCCCCAGGCTCCTTCCTTCTGCTCTTGCTTTGCCAGAGAATAGTGGGCCCACGGTCAGGAGCTGGCTCCAAGCCACGCTCTGTTTGGGCTACAGCTGGTTTTTCCCAATTACAACTTCTTAATAACAGGAACCATAACAACAACTAAAATCTACTGAGTTCTAACTGTGGACCAGGTGCTGTTCTAAGCTTTCTAGCTGTTTTCTCATTTCTTTTAAAAAAAATTTTTTTTTATTTGAGAGAAAGGGAGCATGTGAGTGGGAGGAGGGGCAGCAGTAGAGAGAGAGAATCCTCAGGCAGACTCCATGCCCAGCGCAGTGACCGACGCAAGGCTCGATCCCAGGACCCTGAGATTATGACCTGAGAGGAAACCGAGTCAGATGCCTAACCGACTGAGCCTCCCAGGTGCCCCTCCCTTCTAATTCTTAAAGCCATTGTATCAGTGATAGGCTGTGACTATCTAATAGGACATCAGTATTTCTTTACAAAGAAAATTGCTCCTACAAAGTTCACTTCTCCACCACCCCAGCCCAGACGACTGCCTGAAACAGGGCCAGGGTCTGATGCATATGTGCTGAATGAACAAGTGAATGGGGTGGCCTGGAGAGAGCCAGGTCGATCCCACAAGTAAATGATCATTCCCAGCCCCTGTGAGGCCATGGTACAATTTGGGGGACAGAATATACTCGGGGGTGAGGGTGGCACCGTGGTTAGAAGCAAGTAAGTAGCCAGGGGGACAGCATGGGAGAAACAGTTTGGAGAAGAAAATCAGAAAGAACTGGAAAGTGCAGGAGAGGTGGCATGGCTGAAGCATTTAAGTGACAGGTGAGTGGGACATGAGGGCCAGAGGGACTCAGGCCTGGAACATCATAGCTGTTTGCTGCAGCTGCTGTAACAAATCGCCACAGCCTGGGTGACTTAAAACAGCAGAAATGAATTCTCTCACGGTTCTGGAGGCCAGAAATCCAAAATCAGGGTGCTGCCAGAACCACGTTCCCTCTGAAGGATTTTGGGGGGACCGTTCCTCACCTCTTCTGGTTTCTGGAGGCTCCTCATAATCCTTGGCTTGTGGTCACATCACCCCAATCCCTGCCTCTGTCCTCACATGGCCATCTTCCCTGGGTGAGCTATTCTTTTCTTGTAAAGATGCCAGTCATTGGATTTAAGGTCTAATCCAGGAAGACATGATCCAGAAAAACATTATCTCAGTCCTTGACTCCATGACATCTGCGAAGACACTGTCCATCAAGGTCACATTCACAGGAACAGGGGGTTAGGACTTGGGGGATACTATTCAACCCCCTACAGACATTTTCCCCACAATGTTTCCAAGACTAACCTTTCTAGAAGCTACAGGCCCTGGGAAGTCCCCCACTGTCACCGAGATTGAACAAACAAGAAGCAACAGTGTATGGATGGTGACAGGCTCTAGAAATGTCACTCGAAATGTGAAACAGGCTCCTTCCTGTGTCTGGGTGGTATATTTAGGCCAGTGGGAATGTAATTCAGCGAAGGCCCCCCAAACCCATATGTTCCCCTCCCCCGGTTTCTGTAGTTGTGTTTCAGTTGGTGAACACTACAGCCAAAATGAGGATCCCAAAATAAGAACCTCATAAGGATCTAGAATATTTGAGTAAAGTTATCTTTGAGTCGGAAGCCTTCCCCTATGAGCATTTGATCTCTGTCTCTTGTTACCTGTTTCTTGCCACCTAAGAGTTTTCTTTGCAGCTCCTCCTGACCCCAGTACCCTCAACCAGGCGAGCCCCGACTTGGGGGCCTCCTCAGCAAGTGGGAGGGAAGCATGAATTAGCTGAGAAAAGCACCCAGCCTGTTCTGAATGGTATTCTCAATCACTCACCATCTTTTTTCCAGCTTATGCTAGATTTAGACTTCCTTTTCTCTCTTTCTTCTAAAGGGCCATGCATTATGGATGAGGGCTATTTCTTATTCAGCAGCTGAGAATCACTCTTCTATCAAAAACAGCTCTGTAATGTGTTCTCAGAAATCAAAGCCCGCCTCTGAACTTGGAGAGTTTCCTGGCCTGGCTCTCTGAAGGGGCCTGTTGGACAAAGCTCTTGAGTGACACATGCTTGAAATGTAAAGTGCACAGGCACACACAAAGTCCCCAATATGAACATGCACAACATGCGTGCTGGGAAAGGGGTAACCCCAAACATCATGAGACCCCTTGAGTTTCAGGAGAGAATGGGGGTAATTTGAAACCTTTAGATAAGCAGTCTCTTTTCCAGGTGGATTGCAATAAGTTTCGGTTCTATGCTAAGCATGTTCATTCACACACCTCCTTTTTCCTTATTCACCTAAGCCTGCTCTAAAACAGAGGGGAATAGGGGTGCCTGGGTGGCTCAGTCAGTTAAGTGTCTGACTCTTGATTTTGGCTCAGGTCATGATCTTAAGGTTGTGGGATCAAGCCCTGTGTTGGGCTCTTCACTGAGCCTGAGCATGGAGACTGCTTAAGATTCTCTCTCTCCCTCTCGCTCTGCCCCTCCCCCCCAGCTTGTGTGCACGCTCTCTCTCTCTCAAAAAACATTAAAATAAAATAAAATAAAACAGAGGGGAATAAAACAAAACAAAAGAGATGCTGGTAAAAGGGGACAAACTTTTAGTTATAAGTAAGTTCTAGAGACCTAATGTATAGCATAATGACTATATTATTAGTAATGTACTAGATGCTTAAAATTTGCTAAGAGAAAATCTCAAGTGTTCTTATTACACACATAAAAACATGGTACCTATGCAAGGTAACTAGCTATTGTGGTAATCACCTCACAGCAGATATGTATACCCAAATATCGTGTTCTACATCTTAAATATGTACAATTTTATTTGTTAATCACACCTCAATAAAACTGGGGGAAAACCCCTAAAAATAAAATAGGAAAAAAAATCAGGATACACACTCAATTTAGTATGATCCTCATTATATACACATAGAAATAAAGGCTGACAAAACTCATCTACAAATACTAGCAAAACAAACAAACAGAAAAAAAAAGAGAGAGAACCAGCACTAGAAAGAAATAGTCCAAAGATAGTAGCAGTAATTACAGTGGTAATTTTCTTCTTTCTACTTCTAAAATGCCTATTATTATCAGATATTTCCTAGCTTTACTAGTTAACCCATTTCTTTTTTTTTAATTTTTTTATTGTTAATCACCATACATTACATCATTAGTTCTTGATGTAGTGTTCCATGATTCATCGTTTGTGCATAACACCCAGTGCTCCACGCAGAACGTGCCCTCTTTAATACCCATCACCAGGCTAACCCATCCCCCCACCCCCCTCCCCTCTAGAACCCTCAGTTTGTTTTTCAGAGTCCATCGTCTCTCATGGTTCGTCTCCCCCTCCGACTTACTCCCCTTCATTCTTCCCCTCCTGCTATCTTCTTCTTTTTCTTTTTTCTTAACGTGTGTTGCATTATTTGTTTCAGAAGTACAGATCTGTGATTCAACAGTCTTGCACAATTCACAGCGCTCACCATAGCACATACCCTCCACAATGTCTATCACCCAGCCACCCCATCCCTCCCACCCCCCACCACTCAGCAACCCTCAGTTTGTTTCCTGAGATTAAGAATTCCTCATATCAGTGAGGTCATGTGATACATGTCTTTCTCTGATTGACTTATTTCACTAAGCATAACACCCTCCAGTTCCATCCACGTCGTTGCAAATGGCAAGATCTCATTCCTTTTGATGGCTGCATAATATTCCATTGTGTATATATACCACCTCTTCTTTATCCATTCATCTGTCGATGGACATCTTGGCTCTTTCCACAGTTTGGCTATTGTGGACATTGTTGCTATAAACATTGGGGTGCATGTACCCCTTCGGATCCCTACATTTGTATCTTTCAGGTAAATACCCAGTAGTGCAATTGCTGGATCGTATGGTAGCTCTACTTTCAACTGTTTGAGGAACCTCCACACTGTTTTCCAGAGTGGTTGCACCAGCTTGCGTTCCCACCAACAGTGTAGGAGGGTTCCCCTTTCTCCGCATCCCCGCCAACATCTGCCGTTTCCTGACTTGTTGATTTTAGCCATTCTGACTGGTGTGAGGTGGTATCTCACTGAGGTTTTGATTTGGATTTCCCTGATGCCGAGCGATGTTGAGCACTTTTTCATGTGTCTGTTGGCCATTTGGATGTCTTCTTTGGAAAAATGTCTGTTCATGTCTTCTGCCCATTTCCTGATTGGATTATTTGTTCTTTGGGTGTTGACTTGGATAAGTTCTTTATAGATTTTGGATACTAGCCCTTTATCTGATATGTCATTTGCAAATATTCTCTCCCATTCTGTCGGGTGTCTTTTGGTTTTGTGGACTGTTTCTTTTGCTGTGCAAAAGCTTTTGATCTTGATGAAATCCCAATAGTTCATTTTTGCCCTGGCTTCCCTTGCCTTTGGCGATGTTTCTAGGAGGAAGTTGCTGCAGCTGAGGTCGAAGAGGTTGCTACCTGTGTTCTCCTTTAGGATGTTGATGGACTCCTGTCTCACGTTTAGGTCTTTCAACCATTTGGAGTCTATTTTTGTGTGTGGTGTAAGGAAATGGTCCAGTTTCATTCTTCTGCATGTGGCTGTCCAATTTTCCCAACACCTTTTGCTGAAGAGATTGTCTTTTTTCCATTGGACATTCTTTCCTGCTTTGTCAAAGATGAGTTGACCATAGAGTTGAGGGTCCATTTCTGGGCTCTCAATTCTGTTCCATTGATCTATGTGTCTGTTTTTGTGCCAGCACCACACTGTCTTGATGATGACAGCTTTGTAATAGAGCTGGAAGTCCGGAATTGTGATGCCGCCAGCTTTGCTTTTCTTTTTCAAGATTCCTCTGGCTATTCGGGGTCTCTTCTGGTTCCATACAAATTTTAGGATTATTTGTTCCATTTCTTTGAAAAAAGTGGATGATATTTTGATGGGGATTGCATTGAATGTGTAGATTGCTCTAGGTAGCATTGACATCTTCACAATGTTTGTTCTCCCAATCCATGAGCATGGAACGTTTTTCCATTTCTTTGTGTCTTCTTCAATTTCTTTCGTGAGTATTTTATAGTTTTCTGAGTACAGATCCTTTGCCTCTTTGGTTAAATTTATTCCTAGGTATCTTATGGTTTGGGGTGCAATTGTAAATGGGATCGACTCCTTGATTTGTCTCTCTTCTGTCTTGTTGGTGGTGTATAGGAATGCCACTGATTTCTGTGCATTGATTTTCTATCCTGCTACTTGACTGAATTCCTGTATGAGTTCTAGCAGTTTTGGGGTGGACTCTTTTGGGTTTTCCACATACAGTATCATATCATCTGCAAAGAGTGAGAGTTTGACTTCCTCTTTGCCGATTTGGATGCCTTTGATTTCTTTTTGTCGTCTGATTGCTGTGGCCAAGACTTCTAATACTATGTTGAATAGCAGTGGTGATAGTGGACATCCCTGCCGTGTTCCTGACCTTAGGGGAAAAGCCCTCAGCTTCTCCCCATTGAGAATGATATTTGCTGTAGGTTTTTCATAGATGGCTTTTATGAGATTGAGGTATGTACCCTCTATCCCTATACTCTGAAGAGTTTTGATCAAGAAAGGACGCTGTACTTTGTCAAATGCTTTTTCTGCATCTATTGAGAGGATCCTATGATTCTTGTTCTTTCTTTTGTTAATGTATTGTATCACGATGATTGATTTGCGGATGTTGAACCAGCCTTGCAGCCCAGGGATAAATCCCACTTGGTCGTGGTGAATAATCCTTTTAATGTACTGTTGGATCCTATTGGCTAGTATTTTGGTGAGAATTTTTGCATCCATGTTCATCAAGGATATTGGTCTGTAATTCTCCTTTTTGATGGGGTCTTTGTCTGGTTTTGGGATCAAGGTAATGGTGGCCTCCTAAAATGAGTTTGGAAGTTTTCCTTCCATTTCTATTTTTTGGAACAGTTTCAGGAGAATAGGTATTAATTCTTCTTTAAATGTCTGATAGAATTCCCCTGGGAAGCCATCTGGCCCTGGGCTTTTGTTTCTTGGGAGATTTTTGATGACTGCTTCAATTTCCTTAGTGGTTATAGGTCTGTTCAGGTTTTCTATTTCTTCCTGGTTCAATTTTGGTAGTTGATACATCTCTAGGAATGCACCCATTTCTTCCCGGTTCTCTAATTTGCTGGCACAGAGTTGTTCATAATATGTTCTTATAATTGTTTGTATTTCTTTGGTGTTGGTTGTGATCTCTCCTCTTTCATTCATGATTTTGTGGATTTGGGTCATTTCTCTTTTCTTTTTGATAAGTCAGGCCAGGGGTTTATCAATCTTGTTAATTCTTTCAAAGAACCAGCTCCTAGTTTCGTTGATCTGTTCTACCGTTCTTTTGGTTTCTATTTCATTGAAATAGAGCTGCTTTCAGGATTTTGTCTTTGTCTCTGAGACTCGTAAGTTTTACTATTAGATGTTGGGGTGTTGACCTATTATCATTGATTTTGAGAGGGGTTCTCTGTGCCTCCTGGATTTTGATGCCTGTTTCCTTCCTCACATTAGGGAAGTTCTCTGCTATTATTTGCTCCAATATACCCTCTGCCCCTCTCTCTCTTTCTTCTTCTTCTGGGATCCCAATTATTCTAATGTTGTTTCATCTTATCGTATCGCTTCTCTCGAATTCTGCCCTCGTGATCCTGTAGTTGTTTATCTCTCTTTTTCTCAGGCTCTTTATTTTCCATCATTTGGTCTTCTATATCGCTGATTCTCTCTTCTGCCTCATTTATCCTAGCAGTTAGCGCCCCCATTTTTGATTGCACCTCATTAGTAGCCTTTTTGATTTCGACTTGGTTAGATTTTAGTTCTTTTATTTCTCTAGAAAGGATTTCTCTAATAACTTCCATGCTTTTTTCAAGCCCAGGTAGTATCTTTAAAGTCATGATTCTGAACTCTAGGTCCGACGTCGTACTAATGTCCGTATTGAGTAGGTCCCTGGCTGACGGTGATTTTTTTCATCTTGTCATTTTGTCCAGAGGAGAATAGATGAATGAGAGAACAAAATGCTAAGAGGTTAACAACGACCCCAGAAAATATACTCTATACAAATCAGAAAAGCCCTGAAACCAGGGGAAAAGAAAGGGAAAGAAAGAAAAAAAAGAGAAGAAAAGAACAAAAAGAAAAAGATAAAAACAAAAACAGAACAATACAAAAAAAACAGAATATGATTAAATATGATCAGGCTAGTGCATAGATCAGTGCCACACACTAGATTTTGGGCATATTTTTGGAAAATTTTAAAGGAAGAAAGACTTATATATGTACAAAATAAGGGTTGATACAGTGAAGGGATGGAAGATGACTGTAAAGATGAAAATTATAAAAGATTTTATAAGAGGAATTGATAAGAAGTTGTTTGAAAAAAGAAAGAAGAAGATTTTTAAAAAAAGAAAAAAAAAAGGGAGAGAATGTGATCAGGCAGGAGACTAGAACAAAGCCATACACTAGTGAATTAGGGTATATTTTGATCTTTTAGAAGAAACTGTATCTCCAAATTTTAAAGAGAGAACAACTTATATATATATGCCAAAAATAAGGGTAACTACTATGAAGGGATAAAATATGACTCTAAAAATGAAAAATAAAATTTTTTTTTAAAAAAGGGATTGATAAGATGTTGGTTGAAAAAGGGAAAAAGAAAAATTAAAAAAAGTTAAAAAAATTAACTTTGAAAAACTAATGAATCACGGTAAAAAAAAGCCATGAATTCTATGTGCAGTATTCCGCTAGCGCTGGAGTTCTCCCGTTCTCCTTGATCGGTAAACTTGGTCTTGGCTTGCTGCCTGTTCATGCTGATCTTCTGGGGGAGGGGCCTGCTGCCGTGGTTCCCAAATGTCTTTGCCGGAGGTGGAATTGCCCCGCCCTTTTTGGTCCGGGCTAAGTAAGCTGCTCGGGTTTGCTCTCAGGAGCTTTTGTTCCCTGCAAGCTCTCCGTACAGGTTTGCAGGACCAGGGTGAAAATGGGGGCCTCCCAATCTCTGCCTGGAGGCGCTGAGAACTCGGAGCCCCGCTCCTCAGTGCGCCCCCAGAGAAAAGCAGTCACTCCCGTGGCCCCGGTCTCCAGCCGCACTCCGTGCTCACCCGGCCTGTGACCGAGCGTTTCTCTCTCTGGCACCCGACCCCGTGTGGAGTCTCCAAACCCAGCAGATTCCCGCGCTGCTCCTCCCGGGGAGGAAGGGAGTCTCCCCAGATCTGCCGCTTGTTGGGTCCCTGCTGGAGGCGCAGTGGCCCGACTGGGCCGCGGATCACAGTTTATGGCCACCCAAAGCTAAGAGCCTGCACCTCGGCTCCGTCTCTGCAGCCGGCTTCCCCGCTCCGATCCCTGGGAGCTCTGCCGCACTCAGGCACCCCCGGTCTTTCTGTGACCCCGAGGGTCCTGAGACCCCACTGTTCCACGAGGGTTCCACCCCGCGCTTAGCCACCGGAGCGACATCCCTCAGGGGAGCCGACTTCTAAAAGGTCCGATTTTGTGCTCCGCGGCTCTAGCTCTTGCCAGAAGCGGCCGACGGAGGCCCCCTCCCCCGCCGTCTATCCTCCCGAATATCGCCTCGGATTCACTTCTCCGCACGTCCTACCTTCCAGAAAGTGGTCGCTTCTCTGTTCAGGGAGTTGTTGCTACTCTCTTCTTTGATCTCCTGTTGAGTTCGTAGGTGTTCAGAATGGTTTGATCCCTATTCAGCTGAATTCCTGAGACCAGACGAAATCCAGGTCTCCTATTCCTGCGCCATCTTGCTCTGCCCCTAGACTTTATTTTTTAGAGAGGGGAGGGGGCAGAGAGGGGGAGAGAGAGAATCTTAAGCAGGATCCATGCTCATCATGGCAGGGCTCCGTCTCATGACCCAGAGATCATGACCTGAGCTGAAATCAAGAGCAAGCCGCGTAACCAACTGAGCCACCCAGGTGCCCCACCGAAGTTAGGTTTTTCACATGCTCCCCAATGACACTTTGGTGCAGGAGATCTACAGACCCTACTTTGTGGAATTCTATATCAAACCTGCCATCCCTGCCAGGAATAGCTCCGAGGCTAAGCTTCAGGGTGACTCTAAGACTTTGAACCGGCTTCAAAGCAGCTTGGAGTCTTGGGCTCAGGAGACCTTCAGTCAAGTTCAAGCCTCATTCTAAGCTAGTCTGTGTAACTTCTCTGAGCTTCAGGGATTAACCAGTGTGAGCACCTGAGCGGAGTGAACTCACAGGGGAAATTTCATCTAGTTCACTGTGGCCGGAACAAAGTGGCAAGAGATTATGCTTCCAGCGTGGGTGGGGCCTTTTCAATCTCCAGGAGTCTGAACTTCTTGCTTTTTGGCAGTGGGGAGCGCTGAGAAGATCTGGAGCAAGGAATGATGGGAGTGGGGTCAGGAAGACAGGTCAAGATGCTGGTGTAAGAGACTAAGCAGGGATGGACAGTGGCCTGACTTAAACAGGTAGCACCACAGATGGAAAGAAGCAGGTTGGAGAGGTAATAGGGAGAGGATGAAGTCAAGGTCTTGGAGACGGATCCAGTGTAGAAGAAATCTGGGCACCCCTCCATGCTTAACATCCAAAGCAGTGTCTGGCACATGGTAGACACCCCAAAATAATTATTGGATGAATGAACAACTGAATGAATTAGCGTAGTTCTAGACCCCATCTGGTTGTGGGGAACAGATGAAATCTTCATATGAAAACACTAGAAATGTGCATACATTCAGAAAGTGGTTCAGCTACTGAAACAGTGTCCCCAAATGGTAATGGCTACAACATTACAGAAGATTCTCTTTTTTTCTCATGCAACAGGCTGCCTGAGCATATGGAGCTCATAGGGCAGTTTCATGATCATCTGAAAGGCCCCTTCTCTTTTGTTCTTCCATCGTCCAAACTTAGTTTCCATTTCATGGCCCAGAATGGCTGCTCTCACTCCTGCCATCACATCAGCACTCTAACTGTCTTCATTTGACCTGTGTGTGAGCCAGTGGTAGAGGAGAAAGGGCATGTACTGCCTTTAAGGACATGACCCAAATGTTGTAAACATCACTTCTTGTCATTTATTACCAGCCAGTACTCAGTTATGTGACCACACTCAGCTGCAGGAGAGGCTGGGAACTATAGTCTTATTCCAACACTCGCCTTCCCAGCAAGAACATACGTGTTCAATTTCTAGGAGCACGAATAATTGTCTGCCGTGGTATTCAGCATGTGAAGGTCCTTGAGCAAATTTTAACACTTGTTAAATCTGGATGGTGTCTCCACAGGCGTTATTACATCATCATCTGCACTTTAACTTTGAAACGTTTCATAATGACACAAAGGGCTACACAGATGAGAGCACCCCACACTATTTCTGTCTGTCTCTGCAAGTTACCCACCCTGGCACCAAGGCTCAGTTTACTCACCTCCATCCTGGGATCGTGGTGAGGAGTCTGTGAATGCAAAGCAGTGTCTGTCCATGGGGATTTGTGCACTTGGGCTAAAATGGGGACCTCACAATATTGGGACTGTAAATAACAGAACCTGTGATGAAGAACAACTTACAGAAAGAGGCATTTGTGTTCTTTAATCAGAAGTCTGAAGAAGGGTGCTGCCGGCATTATATCAGCAGCTCACTCACATCAGGGCCCTGCTCAACCGTGTGATTCTCTAGACCTCTCCCCACGGTCCCAAAATAGTTGTCACAGCCCCAGATGTCATCTGTTCAGACATCTGTATCCACCTCGGCACTATGAACACTGGGAGTGGATCACTCTTTTTGGGGGGACTGTTGTGTGCCCGGTAGGATGTCTAGCAGCACCCCCCCGCCCTGCCCAGCCTCTGCCCATCGGAGGCCACTAGCAGCCCCCACCACCAAGCTGCAACCACCAAAATTGTTGCCAGACATTGCCCTATGTCCTCTGTGGGACACAGTCACCCCCAGGTGAGAACCACTGGTCTGAAGTAGGAATGAAAATATTCTTTTGATGCAACTTACTCCTTCTTCAGTGAGGAAAGGACCCCCTCGCCTCCCACTGGCGGGCGGGCCACGTGTCAGAGCCCCGAAACGGAGCACCTGTCGTCTCTGCTCTTCTAGGAGGAAGCGGCCCCGCCATTGGAGACACAGGGGGGTGGAGATGGCTGTCCTGGGCGTGCCCAGCAGCGTCTGCAGGAGGGGTCCCCACAAGGGGGTCCAGGCATCTTTCCCCTCGTGGTTGGGAGTGTCTCCCAGGGTCAGCCTGGCTTGCAGGAGCCACCGCAGACCTCTATGGGGAGCTCAGCATTTGTCAGGCGCTGTATTAAGTCCTTTACACATGTCAACATGATGAATGGTCACCTCCCCTCTGTGGAGACAGACTATTTCTGTCCCTCCTTTGGAGATGCAGAAATGGTGGCTGAGAGAGATTAGGCCACTTGCTGTGGGTCCCCCAGCCCCAGAGGGGCGAGGTGGGCACCGAAGGCCATGCATGTTGCTCAGTGTCCCGTCGGGAGACAAACCACAGCAGCTGCGTTCATACAAAGGATTGCCGCCTATGTACGCAGATCTGCAGAGGCAACCCGAATCTGTGAAGGCACCGCAGGGGGAGTGCGTTCTGGGAGCGTCTACCACGCCAGGCCTGGGGAATCCAGGGAAGGCTGCACCTGCCAAGACTTGGAAGCTTGGAGAAAGGTCCAAAGCGGGGCACCAGCAGCTGAGAAGCACAGGGAGGCTGGCTCTGGGCCTGCTGGAAAAACAGACTGCCCCTGCTGTGGTCAGACGCACTGGCTAGACGCTGGACAGACAAACAGAGAGAGAGAGCTGGAGAGAGCATGCTTCCTCCACCCTTCGGCCCCTCACAGGTGGCGGAGAGGAAAGGTGGTTTTCAGAGTCCCAGCCTAGCGTCGCAGGGCAGAGCACAGAGGGGGCAGGTTTGGGGCTGGGGGACGACCCTTAGTAACCAGCACGTCTGCCAGCTCCTTCTCACCCTGCCTGATGCCGGGAACCAGGGGGGCTTCATGGAGAGGTGAGATGATTGGCCCAAGAGATGGGCCAGATGCCTTCGGGATCCTTCGGGGAAGTCCTCTAGCCTCCAGGATCACGGCCTTCGCTGTGTGCTCGTGAAGCTAGCCGCTCTGGTGGCAGCCTCTGGCTCTCCTCTCTCCTGACGGAGGCAGATGGGCCAAATCCCCTGGTGGGCTGGTTCTGCCGTGTTTTCCGTGGAGACCCAGCCCAGGATGGCTCCGAGTGACCGCCCGGTGGCTTTTGTAGGCCCCTAATGCCCTCTGCTAATTTCTCTTTGAAATAGATAGAATGGTTCTGCCGCTGAACTCTGACTACTTCAGTCACGCCTGCAGTCTTCACAACATTGATTCCATTTTACAGACGAGAAAGCTGTAGTGGTTTGGCACCCTGCTGGAGGCCACGGTCACTAGACAGTGGCAGTGTCAGAACCACAGTGCAAAGCCAGGTCTTCTGCCCCCTAACGCTGTCCCTTCCCACCTAACCCGTGGGAGGATGTGACTTTTAAACTAGAGTGAGGAGGTGGTCTGAAGCCACATTTAACTTGCAAATCACAAAATGTGTTCTACTTTTATGCTGAATTCATCTGAGCCTTGATTCTTGTTTGTTTCAATTGTATGATTAAGAAAAGCGTAATGAGGGGCTCCTGGGTGGCTCAGTCGTTAAGCATCTGCCTTCGGCTCGGGTCGTGAACTCAGGGTCCTGGGATCGAGCCCCGCATCAGGCTCCCTGCTCCATGGGGAGCCTGCTTCTCCCTCTCTCACTCCCCCTGCTTGTGTTCCCTCTCTCGCTGTCTCTCTGTCAAATAAATAAATAAAAATCTTATAAAAAAGAAAAGAAAAGCATAATGATTCTCCTCTTGGGTCAAGTGGCTGTGATTGGCGGGGCCCTGCACACAGCTAGCGGCCCCGCAGCGGCTGCAGCGTGGGTGGCCTGTATTCCCGACCCTCATCGCCGACCCCCCGGGAATGACGTGAGGACAGGACAGCATAGAAGGGTCCACCATGTATCAGGTGTGCACTCAGTGCCACGTGCTCGGCCCCAGGGTGGTACCTGTGATCCTCGCGATGTCCCTGCGTAGTGAGGACAGCCACACCCTTGTACAGATCAGGAAACCTCACTCCTTAGGTCTCGGTTATTAAGCAGTTGCAGGGTGTGGCCGTAGTCTGACCTGCTCAGCCTCCCGTCCTCCCCCACTGGTAACAGCACCTCTGTTTTCCTTTGTGGGGACCTATCCCCCCCCCACCCTCAGGCCATGCAAGGTTTGGTTGGCATGGACTCTTCTCATCCCCAGCTGCAGGGGGAATTCCTGACTTCCACATTCCATCCCCAGATTACAGGGATTCAGCCAGGGGCTAGTTAGCACGTCACCCAGACAAGGCAAAGGAGACTTGGTCCTGCCACCACTGTTGAATTATTGAGAATGAGAAACTGGTTCTTTCTGTTGGACTTAAAGACATATACGTGGAGTATCTGGGGTTACAGGAAGACAACCTGTCAGAGTATGAAACCCAGGAGTTGGGGTCGGGGAGAAAGGAAGAACCAAAAGACAGAGAGAGAGGAGGCAGATTCTTGATGACATCATTTATAATGCTGGATCCAACCCTACCTGAAACCATCACTTCCCACCCTAGTTTTCTCAGTTACGCAAGACAATAAATTCTTCACTTTGCTTAAGCCAGTTAGGGTTGGCCTCATACTTACTCGAACTTCACTGTCTCCTGACTGCTAGCCAGATCTTTTTTCCAGGCATGTCCCATGTCCTTTCTACCAAACCAAGCCCCTCTCCCCCCCAACTCTAGATGGGTTGAGCTTGGATTGGTCTAACCTACAAACTACTGAACTTCTCA
Source organism: Zalophus californianus (assembly GCF_009762305.2). Classification (NCBI taxonomy): domain Eukaryota; kingdom Metazoa; phylum Chordata; class Mammalia; order Carnivora; family Otariidae; genus Zalophus; species Zalophus californianus. The sequence continues at coordinate 129,815,574 of NC_045602.1, forward strand.
GGAGTTGCCAACCTGGCCTCTCATGTGACAAACACTCAAGATTCAACCAGTCCCACTTCCTTTATTCTCCAAAAATAACTTAAGATTGCCTACAGATGCCACTTACCAAATTACCCAGAAATCCAGTGTCACCCTCTGGGCTGTCTTTCTCTCTCTCCTGTCCACAACACATCCCTGGATTGTCTGTGAGTGCTGGAACACAGGAGGAAAGCATCCTGGAGGAGGGGGTAACTGAACTGAGTTTTGAAGAGTGTGTTTGTGTGATTCTATCGAAGAGAGCAGGAGGAGTGCTTTCCAGGGGAACCATCCACCTGTGTGAAGGCAAATACACAAGAGAGAGCAGGGCAAAGGGCTTGGAGTTTTACAAGGGAGTGCAGGGAGCTCCAGTAATGTTGATAAAAGATGTTCCACTGAAACATCATGTAGAGAAAAGTGTGCATATACCTGCACAGCTGGATGAATTTCACCAAGAGAACACATCCATGTCACCTGCAGTTGGATCCAGAAGCAGAGCACAGTCAGTATCCATGAAGTTTTCCATCCCTTCCTGTCTCTGTGTGTCCCACAGGTAAGTTTTCTCCTGACTTCTCAGATCCACATCATGGCTTAGTTTTGCCTACTTCTTTCAAATTTATAAAAATAGGATCACATCTGTCCTCTCTTGTCACTGGCTTCTTTAATTCGACATTGTGAGGTGCATCCTTATTATTGTGTGTAGTTATGCTGTCCTGCAGGGCTCAGCGAACTTTTTCTAGAAAGGGCCGGAAATAGTAAATACATGAGGCTTCTCAGGCCATTTGATCTCTAGCACAGTGACTGTGAAAGCAGGGGTACACGATATTTAAACCAATGCCTGGCTGTGTTCTAATAAAACTTTATTTACAAAAACAGCAGCTTGGATTACAAACACAGAGCTGTAGTTTTCCGACCCCTGCTGTAGAACATTCCAGTGTGTGAATATACCACATTTTATTGATCTGTTCTGTCGATGAGCTTTGGGGTAGGTTGCAGTTTGAGACTATTTATGAATAACGCTGCTATGAACATTCTTGTACATGTGTTTGGTGAACAGATGTTTGCATTTCTGTTAGGTATGTTCCAAGGAGTGGGATTGCGAGGTTGAAAGTTATACATATGTTCAGCCCCGTAGCTTTGCAAAGTGGTTGTCCCCAATTTCTGTCCCCCCCGTCCAAAACAGCAATGCCTGGGCTCTCCAGTTGTTCTACTTCCAACGCTTGGTATTTTCACATGAACCTTTCCCGTGGGTGTGTACTGGTATTGCTTTATGGTCTCAGTTCGCATTTCCCTGAGAAGTAATGAAGCTCAGCACCTTTTCATATGTTTACAGCTGTTTGGGGTAGCTTTGCAAGGTGCCTGTTCCAGTAACATCTGTACCTTTTATATTGGCATAAATCACATCCTGCCCTGATGATAAATCTGGCAGCTTCCTTTGAAGAGTTTGGTTTTTTCTTTTCTTCTCTAGACTTGGGAGTCTTCAGGTGTCCATGTTCTGTATATGTTACTAGTTTGTCTTTAATTCCAGAATCTACTGTAAGATGTTAGCCCAGTAGGAGTTTGTTGAAGTCCTCTTCCCTTAAGGAATTTTGATCTTGTGTCTTGCATATATAACTACTGTTTTGAAATACAGAAGCCTAAGGAGCCTAAACTGTCAGAGATTGGGACCTAAAAGAATTTAGACAGCGGGACCCTTTCTGGGCTCAGGCAAGGGGGTGTGATGTTGTGCGCTGGGGTCCATCACTGAACCGGCCCAGGTATCTGGGTGTAGGTGTGAGCAGTACTTGATGCCTCTATCCGCCCCTGTCTTTTTCCTCAGGACCCTGAATATAGCACATCTTCCATGAGTAACTATATATTGTAAGAGTCACAAGGGAGAAAAACCTTCAAATGGGGCAGGTTGAGAAGTAAATCTGTCTGAGGGAAGATTAGTGATAGTGATTATCATTTGGCCGATTCTGAAATAGACTACCGTGTGTGTGTGTGACAGAGAGAGAGAGAGAGAGAATATGACTGTTTGCTGTGGAATAACAATGGCTTATGTAAATCACATAAACCTAGCTGCATTGAGGTCCAGCGCAGCAAATAGTCCATGTAAAAACAAAAGAGTGTAGCAACCCCAAATTCACTAAGAGTCATCTGAATATACATGGCAGCCTTTCGAATAGCATACCAAAGAAGGGACCCATGGATAATACATATTAAAACTTCTTTTTACAATCCTCCTTTCTACAATATACAACAGCTGCCATGAAGTTATTTTCTCCTCTTTATCTCCCACATTTAAACAAAGTGAAACAAACCAAAAAACTCTGTCTAATGCAACCTTCCTCGGCTCTTTGATTTTGATCCTTCCCTTATTTCCCAAGTCTGTTAGAAGTCACCAACTGAAGTTCTCCCAGTTCCCACTGGAACCCCCACTAGCCCTTCCTCAGCTTATCTCCCTTATTATTTTATTTTAAAGATTTCGTTTATTGATTTGCAGAGGGTACAAGCAGGGGGAAGTGGCAGGCAGAGGGAGAAGCAGGCTCCCGGCTGAGCAAGGAGCCTGATGCGGGACTCGATCCTAGGACCCTGGGACCATGACCTGAGCAGAAGGCAGACGCTTAACTGACTGAGCCACCCAGGCACCCCTCCCTTATTGATTATTGCATTCAATCAAGAAAAGGCTCAGTAGCCAATCAGACAAGCTTCCTTCCCGGAGTGGGAAGGAAGAGAACAAAGACAAAGCCGGTAGAATTTTCTTTAGGGTTTAAGATAAAAGAGACCATGAATACCCTCATGAGTTCATATTTGTGTCCTTGCTACCCTTAGATTCGTGGTCCATGCAAGTATGTATCTTTTGAACCTTTAAAAAAAAAAAAACAAGTTACTTTTAGGGAAAACGGGTCTGTCTGATTTGATTCTTGCGAGTATAAGGACACTGAGCCTGCGACTATGACGGTAACTCATATTTGAGGCTTCTACTTCTGAAGACTAATCATGGAGCAGGTACCAAGGGCCCGAGGCGTTTACTGGGGCTGGCCACCCAGGCGCTCTCTGCCCCACATGTACCAGATTTCGCAGGAAGGTAGCATGTGTTCAGCAGAAACCGCACCGTTGGTGCACAGTGTGGGCGCCGTGCACCACTCTCATCAGGGAATGGCGGGAACCCTCCTGAAACCCACCTTCTCAGATGCTCTCCTTTGAAAGGTCTGCTTTCAGGGCAGCCAGGCCTCCTATGGTAACCGTGTGTGCACCGTGAGAAAGAACCCTCCCAGCAAACCCTATGAAGCTGTCTGATCATTCTCCCCATTTGGAGGAGAAGAAACTGAGGCTCAGAGGGGTGGAGAACTTTTCTACTAAGAGCTAATAAGTGGTAAAAACTAGAAGGAGACTATGTTTTCACCAGGCCCCACTGCCTCTCAATTATTTATTTCAATTTGTGTACTACTGAATAGCCCACATCTACTGAGTCTTTTCTACGGGCCTGGCACATAGAGTTAACAGCTCATTGACACCTCACTTTATGAGATCTTCTGTTAACTGTTATCTCCATTTTACAGATAAGGAAACTGAGGCACAGAGATACTGAAAATTGAACGCTGCGTCATAATAATCACGGCCATGTGTTGGGTGCCTTTTGGGGTCAGACACTGTGGTAAGCATTTTATGTGCTCATTAAGTCTTCATAATATCTTTATAAAAGGGACCTATGGCAGCTCCAGAATTCAGGGGTGGAAGGGAATCAGGGATGGCAGTCTGATTGGAAGGAAGTTTAAGCCTTTCTTTTTTTAAAGATTTTATTTATTTGGCAGAGAGAGAGAGCACAAGCAGGGGGTGCGGCAGGCAGGGGGAGAGGGAGAAGCAGGCTCCGTGCCAAGCAGAGAGGACCCTGGGATCATGACCCAAGCCAAAGGCAGATGCTTAACCGCCTAAGCCACCCGCGCGCCCCCGAAGTTTGAGGTTTTCTATCCTTTTATCTGACTGAGGACATCTGATTGTCCACATCAGGAAGTGGGAGGAGGGGGCACCTCCAGAGGAGTGGGCGCCACTGTTGTTTCCAGTTTATGGCTGAAGCGCAAGAGTATTAACATGTTCAAGGCCACACTACTCCTGGGGGCCCCCGGATGGATTCCAGTGTCCCAAGGCATGTTCCTCGTGTGTGTCTCTATCAGCTTTGCTGAGCGTCTTCTCCCTGGTGACCCTGGAGAGCAGAGCTGAATTGGAGGTGAATCTTAGTGGAGGAAAGCTCCATGAGAAGGAAATCAAAAGTTCCAGGAGCCAAGGCTGATGCAGGGCTCCAGTTCCTGGAGTAGACTGCCTCCAGCAAAAGCGAAAGCAACTCACTTACCCAGTCAGGAAAGGAGAGACCAAGTGGAAACTTCCAGCCTCTGGGCTTTGAAGAGTTTTCAATGCAAAGTGCCCTGTTCTGTTAGGTGGAGACAGCCCCATGTAACTTCTCCCTCATTATCTCCCCCACACATACCTTCGCCCCACCCTGGCCCCCATCCATCAGAGAAGGTGACTTACTGGGGATGGGGGGAGGGGGCTCCTTGGAATCCTTGTCGGGAGAGGAGAAGGTGTGGACCCAGCTGAGGAGAGAACCTGAGAATTTATCCAAGCCCAGAATGGCAAACCTGTGCCTTTAGCCGACTTGGCAGGCGCAAATAGCAGAGAGAACTAGTTAGAAGGCCAGGCCAACCAGAGAGCTCTCCAGGCCCCGCTGAGCCATTGCCATTGTCTGCCCTGCTTCTCTGCCTGCCCTGCCCAACACACACAGCACCTGTCCTGAAGTGATAAAATTTGTGAAATATACCCTTCCCAGCCCTCTGGAGAAAGTCAACAACTGGTGATTTTGTGGATTCTAAAAAGTAATGGTTACTGTTATCCTGCTAATAATGCAATGTGATGTGATGTTGAGCTTGTTTTTATAGCAGAATTCATACTGATCGAGAGCATCATAAGATCTGAAGGGGACACTTCCGTTACATTTTCCTGCAGTTGAGAGGGAAATTAAATTCGGCAGCAGGGATTGCCAATTCAGGCATTTACCAAGAATGCTGGAGGGAACCCTTGCAGAGCACGCGGGACTGTTTCAAGGGCAAAGGAGATGCTCAGCAGAGAGGTGACTTCTGTTTTCTGTCTACCTTGAAGCCCCACCACCCAGCCGAGCACAAGGATGTGACTAGTACTTTCCCAACATTAGGATTCTGAGGAAAACCGGTTGCTCCCTTGGCTTTTAAGTTCAGGCCAACAACGCTGGGCAGGTTGACCCGGCTCGCCAGGCCTCAGTGTCCTAATCTTGCAAAACGGAACTAACCACGTTCCTAACACTGTGGTTAAATGAGACTATGGATGGCAAATGTGGGGCACCGTAGCATCTGGCACTAGCCGCTGATAAAGCTACCGGAACCATTAAGTCACACTGAGCACAGGTAGTGAGTGCAGCCCAAGGATACAGGCAGGAGGAAGGGCTTCTGCATTAGCTCAGGGAGTCTGTGCCCACTCCCATCTCTGAGAGCAGCCAGTGGGTGTCTGCCCCCACCATTCCTTCCCGGGGGTCCTCCCTCATGCTTCTAGAATTTCCTTCAGGCTCTGGTGCCCCACCTCCACGCAAGCCACGCTTTGGGGAAAGATGACTCCACCCCCTTGCTCCAGCGGTGGGCCCTGATTGGCTTACAGGGAGCCGCGTCCATTTCCGCACGGGCCAGTCATTGGTTCACAGGAGAGCGTGTGACCCAGGGGGTCCAATCAGGGTGCATCTTGTTTGGCCCTGTGCTCGCAGACCCGGGGAACGGGCCTACGGGAGAATGGACCTGCTGGGGCTGCGGGCGTGTAGCCGGAGCAGAGCTGAGAGAAAACACCTGTGCCCAGGTTTACCTTCAGGTAAACACCTGAAGCCTCTGGATCATCTGCCTGGAGGCTTGAGCTTACCTGCACTTTCTGTTTGCATGAGACGGATCCCCTCGACTGCACCAGCCAGTTCAAGTTGCCCTTCTCCGTTATTCACATCTAGACACGTCCATCCGCGCTGCGCTTTTATAGAAGCAATGATCTGCTTTCATGTCTGCCTTGGAGAAGACAGTAACCTATTATCCTCTGCATTCACAGCTTCTCGCCAGTGTCTAGGACACCTCAGGCACTCAATCATTGTTGAATCCGTCGGACATGCCTTACCCCGTGGAACTTGCGATCTCTTTGAAAAATGAGACGCGTGGTTTTAAATCTAAGATGTGAGACAAGCTGTGACCAACTCCCAGCGCTAGTCCTACAGGCTGTCAACATTGTCATACTTAATCCTCCTTGAAGTGACCGTATGATGCTGTTGTGAATGAATGACAAACCCATAGGAACCAGCAGCAGGGCTTTGGGGAGAGATTCAGGAAGAGGGGAGGGTTTTTCTTTAAAAGGCAAGTTGGAATTTTTATTGAAAGTAAGAGGCCCCAAACAAGGTGTCTGTCTGAACACTTTTGGTCCAAATGGGACAGAAAGTTGGTTGCAAAATGGCTTAAGCAAAAAGAGACAGAGGGAGAGGGAATTTATCAATTCGTGTGAAAGAACAATCCAGGGGCAGATTGATCCTCGGGAATGTAAATGTGAGCAGAATTCTAGCTTCTGTCCATCGCTGAGCTCTGCCTTCCTCTGTGTTGGCTTCAGTCTCCTGCTCTGCTGGGAGCAGGATGGTGACAGCAACTGCCACCAGTACTCCTCATGGGTTCACGGGAGGTGGGAAAGAGCTGGGGGCTCCTACCTCACTGGCCCAAGTATCTGTCCCGGAGCTAGTGGCTCTGGCTGGGAAGTGTTATGCTTTGATTAGGTTAGGCCTCAGGTGCATGCTTCGCCCCTTTGGTGCAGTCCCACGGTCAGTCTCTGAGACACTAGGGCACTATTGCCAGAAAGCCCGGGGTGCTGGGGGCAAAAACAAGGGCTGTCCACTGCACTCAGCAATAGATAGGAAGAGTGGAAACAAAGAGGTGCACACATTCTCCCAGCTCACTCTGTGAAAGGCCTGCCCCTCATCAGACCCTGTGCTGGGAATACAGGGACACGTGAGAGACAGGGCCTGGCTTTGAGGAGCTCACAGCCCAGATGACAGGTGAGAGTTTTATTCCTGTGTGGCTTGGGATAAGGATGGGGAAGAGTGCTCGGCAGGACCTCTGGCGTCTCCCCACCCCTTATCCCTTATCTTTCCATTCGGTGTCAGATCCCCAGGTCCCATCAAGGAGATGGAGGGGATGCAGGCCTGCCTTGGGAGCTCTGGAGGGACCCAGGGTGGATTAAGTGTCTGTCTTCCTGAGGAGGAAATGTAGCATCAAGGACAGGGAGAAAATTAGCACTTGAGAGAAAACAGTGTCTCTAGGTGATGCCTAGTTTAAAGGTGGAGCTTGTTTGTTATACCTCTGGACAACCCTAGGGCCTGTGTGAGGCCTGGCACATAGTAATCTGACATGCAGCTTGAACAAATAATTTCTTGTAGTTCTACCCCTACCCCCAGCTTCTTTAGACTTCTAAGACTTGGCCTCAGGGGATGAATATTGCCTTATGATTTATTTTGATTACAGTGTGAAGCCCAGTGCCTGGCACATAGTAGGTGCTCAGCTGTTTGGTTTCCTGGTATCTCCGTAAATGCATGGTGCATCATCAGTCTGCAGAAAAGGAGGGTCTGTATCCTTAGAAGCCTTGCTATGGAGTCAGGGCTGACCGATTCTTAAACATGCAGGAAAAGAGAGTGATGATAATGGACTTAATGATCACGAACTGAGCACCTACTGTGTGTTAGACTCTGTGCTGGGAATCTGACAAGTTGTTTCAAATCCTCCACCAACCCTTCAATATGGATATTATCCCCATTTTCTACATGAGGCAACTGAGAGGTGGAGATGGCGAGTCATCAGCTCATTCTTTTAGAGCAGGGATTAGCAAACTGGCTGGTGGGTCAAATCTGACCCACCACCTGTTTCTGCAAATAAAGTTTTATTGGCACATGGCCTCAGCCATTCATTTACATAATGTCTTCGGCTGCTTTCGCTCGACAACGGCACAGTTGGGGAGTTGCGACAGAGACCATATGGCCCACAAAGCCTAAAATATTTACTATCTGGCCCTTTACTGAAAAAGTTTGCCTGGTTTAGAAGAAACATTTGAATAGTTTCTCTTTGCTAGGCTGGAAATCAGATGGGGTGGGGGGGGGGAAGGCTTTGTAAAGAAATGAGACTTACAGGGCTGGCAGAGGATGACCACTGCAGGGGTTTGAACAGGGGAGGGACAGGGCTGCATTTGCGTTTCAGGACAGCCAGGCTGGCTGCTGAGCGGAGAACTGTCAGCAGCAAGCCAGCGTGCAGGCAGCGAAACCTGTTAGAAGTCTGTTGAAATAATCCAGGCAAGAGGAAGCTGGGCGGGAAAGTCCCAGTGGGGTGAAGGATTTAGGAGGGAGAGTCAACAGGAGTTGGTAACTAGTTTTCAGGGGGTGCGGAAGGGGGGGAGGGGGAATCAGGGAAACACCTCCCATTTGATGGGGGGATTAGAGGCGTCATTCAACGAGGAGCAGGAAGGAGGAGTTACTGATGTGGGAGTCAGAAGCTGAGTTTGAGAGGTGTTGAGTTTGAGGTGCCTGTTGGATGTCTCGGCCCAGATGTCCAGCTGGAGGTTGGCCTCATGGGTCTGGAGCTCAGAAGGGAGAGGCACGCGTGCACTGGCAGGTGGTGACTTAGGCGTCTCCAGCGGAGAGATGTCCACAAGCAGGGAGAATGAGCTGAACAGCAGGGTGCTCTTCAGACCTGGGGCCGAATTCTTGAAAACCCCTATTCTTGCCGCTCCAGCACGGGGCTTCTCCTCATGTCCTCCCGAGACCATTTCTTGAGCCTCAGGTGCAGCTGCAGCCAGGGAGGGCGGGCCCAGAACCCAGCAAAGCCCAGCTCAACCCCCAAATTGTCAGGTCCTACTCCAGGCCGCAGAAGCGGGGAGACAACAGTCTACCTAGAGTCAGAGATCCCGGGAGAGCTGGAGGCTGTCCCTCTTCCTGAGAAGTTGACACCTGTCATGCTGACAAGGCCTTTTCTGGTGCCTCACACCCCCAGCTGTGTTTTTGCTCCAAAGCATGGCTCCGGGGAGCTGGGCTGTACCCGCCCCCCCCCCCATAGCCATTTGCTGGAGTCGTTTGCTTCTGCGGGGTCAGGTGAGTACCTGCCGGTAGGAGAGAGCTGGCCAGGCTCAGGTGGCCCTCAGGTACCATTTTGAGTGTACAGAGCATCCAGGATGCATGCCTCATACATGGGCCTGGGAGCGGATGGCAAGTGGGAGGCATTCTGCACGCTGGAAATGTTTGGCACCTTAAAGAAGGCTGAGGAAGTCTTTTTCCTCTAAAGGTATGACTGGTGCCTCAGATTTATTTTTTGCCTTGGAAGATTTCAAGGCTGCCTGAAACCCTGAGAGGGGGGAGGGGAAGCAGGGCCCTCAAAGACGGCCGGCTCTCTCCCGGGCAGAGAGCAGCTCAGGAATCCCTCCATCTGGGAAGATGCTAGTTTTCCTGGTCAAAGCCCTGGTTGACTTCTGGTCTAGTCTGCCTTGGAGTTTTGTCTGCCTTTTCCCCTTGCTAGTGGAGAATGTTGTCCCCCGTGTGCCACAAACCAGTGTGGGGAAGGATGGCGGTGGGGCCAGCACGGCTCTCACCTCAGCAGTTTGGACAGCTGAGAGAAGGTGGCCCTCTTTCCGCACCTGGCACGCTCTGCCCCTGCCCCACCGCCACCCCCCTGCTGCCTCCTCACGTCTCGACTCACCAGCTACTGACTAATGCTTGCTCTGCGAATCAGAGCAATTTTAGTAGCAGGTGACAAATTCAAGTCCAGCTGACTTAAGCACAGAAGGGAGTTCATTGGCTTGGAGCACTGAAAATTTCAGGAGTGGCCTCTAGTTCAGGTAAGTATGGACGCAGGGGCTCAGATGATGTCGTCTGAACCGCCCGTCTCCGAGCTCTGCGGCCCTCTGTGCTGGCTTTATTCTCAAGGCAGGCTGTTCCCACGCCGCGGGGAGATGGCTGTCAGCCCCCGGCTTTCATCTACTTAGCTTGGCATTCCCAACAGAAGAACAGCGCCTCCTCGCTGATTACCACGTGGTGAAAGTCCTGGAATTCAAGGTCCGCCGCGCCCGCTGGAGTCACGTGACCGTTCCTAGCCAATCACGGGGGCTAGGACAGTGCTGGGCTCTCATTGGCCAGGCCTGGGCCACGTGGCCTGCCCTGGAGCCGGGGGTGGGGGTGGGCTCCGTCTGAGCTCCGGGGCCGGAGTGTTGGTGAGCCGGGCTTCGGCGGGGGCCGTGTGAGGGTTGTTCCCCGAGGGGCAGTGCAGGGGGCGGGCGGAGGCAACGGAGGAGGATCATGCTCGGTGCCTCTGAGTACGGTGGGGTGGGAAGGTGGCGAACTGGCTGGCCCTCCTGACCGGAAGGAAATACTCATGGCGGAATGTATGTTATAAACGAGGCAGCTGTCTACGCAGGGTTAGACCGGGTACTGGAGTCCAGTGCGGGTGAGGGGGCGGGGGTTGTGCGTGAGGGGGCGAGGTGGGGGGTGGGAGTGTGAAAGGAGCAGGAGCTCCAGAATGGGGTGGGTGAGGGCTGGGCCTCCAACCCCCTCCCTCTTGCCCTCCCAGCTTCCTTTCTTCCTTTCTTCGTCCTCCCTCCTGTCAGCACCGGGAACACGGAGATGGACAAGATGGAAGCGTTCCCTACCTCTTAGTGCTTCTGCTCTCCGTGGGGGAGAGATTTGATAGATAAACGGGATCGTTTTCCAAAGATGAGCTAGAGCGCGTCTTGGAGGAGGTGCCATTTGGGCAAAGACCAAATGATGAGAAAGAGCTGAGCCTGGGAAGAACAGGGGTGGGAGAGGGAGGGACAGCGAGCAGGGTGGCCTTGAGGTAGCAAAGAACCCCGGGGTACTGGAGAAATAGGCAGCAGCCCATGTGGGTGGAGCCTGAGGCTGGAGAAAGTGCTAGAGGTCAGAGTAGGGCTAGGCAGGAGAAGGGGCAGTCCCGGAAGGCCAGGCAAGATGTTTGGACTTCGGGACTATTGGAAGGGAATTGAGCATGGCTGGCTCCTGGTCTCGATGCGGGGGATGATGGATCCGTGCTATGGCTTGGGCTCAGCCTTCTGGAAAAAAGAGAAGGAAGAAGGATCAATGTCCTTCAGAGTCAGTTCTGCACCAGCTGCCATCCATCTATATCCCTTAACCTTCAGAAAGACCCTGTGAAAGGTGTGATGCCCATTTTACAGATGATGAAAACAAGGCTCAGCAGGGCGAGCGGCCCCAGGCCTCTTGCCATACTTTGTGGAGCTAGAATTTGAACTCAGGTCTTTTCAGCTCCCAAACTCTTCCTCCCACATGAACCTGCCTCTCGCCACGCACATTCAAACGAGGCAGCAGTCCAGAGTGATTCATCGCTTTTCTTCCCTTCCCGCCGCCTCTCGTTTCCTTTCTTAATTTCCACATTTCTGCGCTCAAACAGGCTGGTATTTAAATTTGACAGTGGCAGAGTAGCAGATGGGGGTGGGGGTGGGGGCAGCATTGGCCCCTCAGAGCACGAGGGATGGGAGACTGAACCCCACCTGGCCACCGAAGCTGGCGGGACCCTCCCCACAAGCCAGATGCTCCCCGCTGCTCTCGGCAACACCCCCGCTGCCCAGCTCCTGAAATGGTTTCAGAGTAAGAAAGAAGATACGCTTCCCCTAGCGCGTAAATGTCACTCTACTTCATGTCTTCCTTTTTTTATCAGTGCACTGGGAAAGTGCCTGCTATCTCCAAAGAAACGGTTTTGGTTTCATCTCCCAAATGCCACCACAGTTGGTGCCGGCACAGGGCTTAATAGCAGATTATTTTTACAGCTTGTACTCTTCCCTGTCTTTGAATCCTGATACCATCTTAGCCAGACACGTGAGAGACTTAAGTGGAAGATTGCCATCACAAACACCCCATATGTCCTGCATTATGGGGACTTACAGAGCCCTTCCATGGACACCCTAATTCTGGGACTGGACACAGTGTCCCTCTCGTGGGCTCAGGCTTGAGAAATTTGCTGCAGAGGAAAGAGTTCCTGTTTCATGTAGACATTTTGTAGTGCCTGTCTGCTGGTTTTTCCTGCCCAGTCACTTCTGAAAATTTGGGTGGGGATGAAATCCACTCTACCCACCTCCCACCCCCTATTTTTAGGGGCGATCACATTATCCAGACCTGGCCAGTGGACATATTTTCTCCCTGATCTACCTTGGTGATTCAGACGCGAACAGGAAACCCGAGCCAGGCCAGCGAGATTTGGTTTGGGGACTTATATGGGAAAAGAGTAGTTGTCCTGCTAAGAACTAGCTGAACGGGTAAGATGGAAACCAGAAGCTGCTGGCAGCCAGAGTTCTGGGAAAGAGTCTCCTTGATAATGAGGCCAACACAGGAAAGCAGAGCTAAAACTTGGATGCAAGGGAGGGAGAGATGGAGTTCTAATGACATCACTTGGACATCTGGATCCAGCCATTCCTGAAGCTAATTAATTTTGGAGTTGATAGCTATATGCGTTCATAAATTCAGTTTGATGGCAGGATTACTGACTAATAGCTGTTGGTATGATCTTGGCTGCATAAAGCAGCCTTGTCTCCCAGTTCCCCCACACCCACGTTACTCCAGAGGTACAGCTCATAGCCAGAAGGACGGGTAGGAGCAAGGCATGGACACCACCCCTTCTCACCTGTGTGGACACCATGGGAGCCATCTCTTGAAGGCTCACCTGCTCCCTGGGGATCCCTGAGAGGGATGTTCAGAGTGTAAAGGGCAGGGCAACCTGCTGGGACAAAGTTGGCAGTTGGCAGGGGGAAAGATGGGGGTCACAGAGTGAAGAGGCCTCCCATGGCCCCATCCTTGCTTTAACACAGGGGCCTTAGTCCTCCAGTTTACACTTGGCAAGCGGCTCTTATAAGTACTTTCGTTCTGCTTATTTCCTCCCAGAATTGCACTCAGACTCAGCAGATAGTTACCAAGGGGAATGCCAGGTACTGGGGATTGACCGACTTGGGTCTGGGTTCTTCCATCTTTGTCCCTTAGTAACTGTGGTGTTGAGCAGCGTCCCTGACTTCCCAGAGCTTTCTACTCCTTACCTGTAGATCATGAATAGCAGCATGACCTGCTTCAGAGGGTGATTAGGAGGGCTTAAAGTTCAGCCCTGGGTCTGGCACACAGTCTGCAACTGCTAAGCATTTACCAGCACTACTATTCTAGAGATGTTTCCGTCCTAGGCCCTGTGTGTGGCGTGGGGGTGGGGATGGATAAAGGTGGCTCAGGTTTTAGAGAGTTATATAAATGGATTATTTCTATGTTGTATAGTTGATGATAAGATGGACATAAGCCATTTGTACAGGCAGCTCTGGGAGCCCAGAAGGAGAGGTGTCTGATCAGTAGGTGGGATTCAGGGAAGGCTTCCTGGAGGAGGTGACCACTGAGCAGAGCCTTGAAGATTGAATAGGAGTTGGACCAGAGACTAGTAGGGGCGATACTTAGAGGCATAATGTGAGCAGGAAGTGTGCCCAATTTGAGTAACTAGACAGTAGAATGTGATGGAACATGAGACTCAGAGGGTAAGATTGGAGAGGCCCCTGGAAAGATGATAGCAAGAGTTCAGGGTAGATCCCGGGGGCAGCAGGGAGCCTTGGAGGGTTTACTAATGAGGGAGCAGAATGGTCCAACTTGAGTTTTAGGAGTTTCCCCCACTCACTGTGCAGTGGGGACATCAGAGGGAGAAGTCTCCACTGAGGGTGGAGGTTATTGGGGGCATCTGGACCAAGTTAATAAGGTCCACTACCGGGCAGAGGTGGTGTTCTGGAGGGAGGGGGAGAGCTCAGCTCCACAAAACACCAAAGCACCTAGTTTCCGTCTGATTCTTGGTTCCCCTTGACTGTGATTTGAAAACACATCACGTGTGCCTTACAGAATGATGGGTTGTTTACCAGGATCTCTAAATGCTGACATCATCTCTCCCCAGTTGAACGTCATTTTTTTTTTCAGCCCATCTGCCATAGTGGGGCATATTTTGCCTCAATCAACAGTTGGCTATTTTCATTTTTTTACATCCTGAATGCCAGTCCCGACTCCTAGCTGTAGATCTGATTCTTTAAGTTCTTTATACGTTAGAGCCCTGGACCACTTACTAAATGCGCCCCCCCCCCCCCGCCCCGTGTATTATCCCACTTTGTTTTCACAGAAACCTCAGGTAATACCTATAGTGGGTATCGTGTCCATTTCAGACACAAAAGAACAGAGGAGCTGGGAATTTAACTGACTTGCCTGACTATCTGTTAGAGCTACCTTATGTGTTTGGGGATTTTATTTCTGTTTTAGGGGCATGTGTTTGTTTTCTGTGCTAGGTACTTAGGCATGAAATCACATTTTAAAAGATTTTTGAAATCCAGGGATGCCCCTCTTTTGTCAGGTGATAGATGTAGCGGACCAGTGTTCAGCATCCATTTTTACCTTCCTTCTGCGCTTGCACAACTACATTTCCCACAGTCCCTTGCAGCTGGCCTTCTACATGTTCTTTAGGTCGGGCCAGTCAATGGCACGCATAGGAGATGTGCTCTTCCCTTGAGGCCGTTCGCTGTGTCCTGTTTTAATATTAAGCTTCTGTGACCTTAGCACGTGCTCGTGGCTGTGTGTGTTGGACAGACTATGGGAGATGTGCGCGGTCTCATGGCAGAAGTGTATTTGTTTCAAAAGTGCACATTAAGTGCATATGCAGACACATTTCCTTGGGCTAATGACCAGAAACTCTTATCCCAGACAAAACTTTGCTCGAGTAACCAGATTATACACAGTGCAAGAGGCTGATCACTAGGTGTATCCGTGGAAACTGTGTTGGTTTCACACAGCGGGAACCTGCCCAACAGTGGCTTAAACAAATAGGCGTGTGGGGGGGGGAGAGGGGTTTGTTCTTTCACCACAAGATCCCCCGAGATAGGGAACTGCTGACATTGATTCAGCTGCCCAAAGGGGACATGAGGAACCTGAGCTCGCTCTTTTCTTTCTACTTTGCTCTCCTTTGCTCTCTCATGGTCACAAGAGGGCTCCCCCAGACAAGAGGTCATTCGTCCTTCCTGCAGCTTCCCCTGGTTTTTGAGAGTGGCTTTGTTTTGTTGCTCCCCCTGCTCTGGGTGTGGCCAGGACAGCCCCAAGCTCCCATGTCCCAAGTGCATCGAATGCCAACAGCAGCCAACCCCATGGCACTCGGACCCAGGAGCAGCCTGGGTGGCCCCACGGGTGCTGCTTGTGTAAGTGACTAAGGCCAGCACGGATGACAGCAGTTTTAGCGTCGTTTCAGGGTAAAAGCAGATCCAAAGCAGCACAAAGTGATGAAAATTCACAAGCTTCAAAATATGGTGATGAGGACGGCCGATCAGCCTGGCTCAGGTCTGGAGTCTGGATCTCGGGCCTGACGCTCACTGCTTTCTCCCTCTGGCCCTGACACGTGTGTAATCTGGTGCCTTCTCGGACCTGACAGTCACTACTGAGTGGCCCCTGCCCGTGCCTGTCACCTCATCTGGGAAACTGGGACACCTTGAACCATGGGATTTATTTCCCATGGTCCAAACCTCAGGGGGCTGTGGCGAGGCTTTGCTAGGATTATGCAGGTTCATCCCTTAGCCCCATGCCTGATCCCATTCACCGTTGGAGGAGGAGTTGGATATTCAGCCAGAAGATCTCTTATGTTCAGCGGATCACTGTTTATGAGAAGCATTTGCACATATCATCTTACTGAATTTAGCCCAGTGGGTATTGGCACCCGTGTTTTACAGGTGAATTAACCAGGGCTCGGAAAGGCCAAGCAGTTCGCTCCAGGTCACTTGGATCTGCAAGTAGCAGAGCCGGGACTGCAGTGCCGGCCTACCTACCCCAAGCACCAGGGCCACGGATAGGATGAGGCAAGTGAGGCACTGTTCTTAAAAATTGAAATCTGTACAAAAACAATCCAAGATAAATATCCACATGGCAAAATATCACAGTTTTAAACACAGACAGGATCGGTCTGACTGATTTTTCCTTTTGCTCAGACGCCAGTGGGGCTTGGCACGGCTGTGACTGATCCTGTCCTCCTTGCTGGTGGCCGAGGTGGCCCCAGCAGCCTCGGGCGTGCATCTTCCTCCATGAGATGCACACGGAGGCTGTGGACTGGACTGTCCTCAACTCTGGCTCACCTCCAGCCCTGGGAGGAAACCCAGCCCCGCCCGATCACACACAGTGACAGTTGGGAAGGGACAGCACTCAGAAATATTGGGGTGCTATTTTGGTTCTGCAAAGAGGCTTGGATGTGAAACTACCAGGGGGCGGTGCTTGATCCAAAGGACCCTCACTGCAGTGGTGGAAGATGGGGTTTGGGGCAGAGCCAGAATTTGGCCAGGGGACCTTCCTGATGTCACCAGGTTGGCACAGCGCTTAGAGGCTGTTAGCACCTGGGTCCTTGTCCAGGAGAGTCCGTCCTTCTGCTCAAGGCTGCTTAATCTCTCCCTCCTCCTCTTCTTCCTACAAGGCAATCTTGCAGAATGTTTAGGGCACTTAGTTATAATTTGAATCTTTTTCGGTCAGGCCTGTCTATTTTTGCACCAGCAATGACTGGGTCTGTGCCTCGGTCCCACCCCACAGTGAGGAGTTCCGGGGGAGGAGAGCAGCAAGACCAACAAGTTCCCATTTCCTGGGGAAGGAGCCCAGCAAGGCGGGATGAGGGGCTCCAGTAGACCTCCGGCCGTGCTAAGAACGTCCCTTTATGCCCTACAGCATAAGAAAGCAGCAGGCTTCTTCTGGAATGTTGCTTCTCGGGCGTTCACCTTTCCCGTGCTGGTGGGTCAGGTACTCGGGAGCCAGGGCCAACCTGGCAGGGATAGCAAGAGTGGTTGTGCATCTATGGGCAGTCTGCAGGAGCCGAGGAGCGGCTGGGCAGGCCTGTGTTCTCCGATTGTCACAGTCCCCACCACTCCCTGTCGGTTTACACTCACGCTGCTCTCCTCATGTCTCTCGCCTGCCTTGCTGTCGCAGAATCAATGTCTCTCTTCTCCCCTCATTGAGACTTAAGCCTTTTGCATCCCAGTATCAGAGCATCTGCCAACAAGGCAGGCGAGGGCGTCCATTAGCTCTCAGATCCCCCGGATCAGCCTTTAGATTATTGTTCAGCAAATGTTCACTCTCTTCCTACTTCCCTAAGCCTCTGTTCAAGGAGTGTATTCCCTGCCCCACGGATGTTGGGCTTGACCTTGTGATTTGTTTTGATCAGTAGAATGTGGGCCAAAGTGACAGTGTGCCAGTTTTGAGCCTAGACCGTAAAAAGGATCACATATGTCCACTTGGCCTTCTGGTAGCTCCAGATTTTACCCACGAGAATAACAACCTCCTGGGTGGTTGCTGTCTTTCTACACTGGACCCCAGAATAAACACATGTAGAGAAAAACCATCTCAGGTTTTCTGCATAACCTTTGAGCATGAGAATGAATTCTTACGGTATCCTGCTGAGCTCTGGCGTGGTTTGTTACGTGGCAAGATCTGCCAGATAACTGAGCTCAGGGCTTTTTGAGGTTCAAAAAACTGTGGCAGCAGTGTCGGTGGTACAGACTTGGGGCCAGATCAGCTTCGGTTTGACCCTGGTAGGCTCTTGTACTTTTTTCCTGTGAGCTGAGTAATGCTACTTACCCTCTCCCTCAGGAGTGTCCTTGTGTGACAAAAAGGTACAGTCCCCCCTACTTCACAGAGCTATTGTGAGAATTAACATGGATTGTATCTGAAGTACTGGACATGTATTAGGTCCTCCGTGCCTTGGTTTCCTTTCTCGCCCTTTCTTTCCAAATGCTGCCAAACTGTTAAGTTTTTTTGTTTGTTTTTAAGATTTTATTTATTTGACAGAGCAGGAGAGAGCACAGGCAGGGGGAGCAGCAGTGGGAGAGGGAGAAGCAGACTCCCCGCTGAGCAGGGAGCCTGATGCGGGGCTCGATCCCAGGACCTGAAATCATGCCCTGAGCCGAAGGCAGACACTTAACCGACTGAGCCACCCAGGTGCCCCCCAAACTGTTAAGTTTTGAGAGTGGCTTTGTGAATCGCCGTGTCACCAGAAGCCACTGGATAGAAGCTTTAGATTTGAAGACGGCAGGCCACGGAGTGAGGCTGTCTTGCTCTAGTTCTGGCTGCACCCTTCCTCACTGGGCGACTCTGGATCAGCTGCTTGATCCCCCCGCACTTGAGCAGTGAATGGGTGCAGTGACATTCCCTAGCTCAGGGCTGCTGCAGGGGAAGGATTCTCAGAGGAGTGGCAGGAAGGCAGGAAGGTGGCGCCCCTGGAGGGCACCCCGTAGCTACAGCCACTGTTGCTCACGACGCAGGACTTTCGCATTCCTGTCCCACCTTGTCTCCATTTCTCGCTGCCAGTGTTTCTCCAAGTAGGGACCCCGGACCCCCTACCATAGAATCACCTGGCTAGAGAAAAGGGTGTTGCTGGTTAGGATTCAGACTCCTGGGCCCTGTCTCTGACCCATAGAGTCAGACTCTCTGTGGATGGGCCCTAACTCCTGCCTTTCAGCCATCTCCCCACCTCCGACCCAGGCTCCTCCCTGCCAGGGGATCTTGTGACTGGCTGGGTGGCACAGAGTCAATTCAGGACTCAAGGTCGAGGCACTCTCTTCAAGCCAAATCAGAGCCCCACACTGTGCAATATTTTACTTTTTGTCAACAGAAAGTACTTGGAGAAGCTGCCTTTGTCTGTGTGCCGCTGGGGTGTTGGCACTGTACCCCAGCGGTGACCCGGGAGGGTTCAGAGAAGAGGCCCGGTTTCTGGGGCTGGCCGCCCCCGAATCGGCAGCTGGGTTCTGGACGCCCCAAACACTGAGAAAGGTTTTCACATTTTACACTGTTGGGGAAAAATCCAACACTGCAGTTGATTTCAGTGATAGGGAACACTAACTTTGAACCCCAATTAAGCGAAATATTCTCATCCACATTCCATTCCTCTCCTTAGTAATAAACTTGTATTATTTTTTAAAACTTAGGTACTACATTTTGAATTTCTCAATAAAAAATGTGTGGAGATTTTTTTTTTAATCTTGTAAATGTAAATACTTAACATAATTCAGTTTTGCCTCTTGACCCACAGTAAATATTGGCTCTCTGGCCGTTGATAGAAAAAGTTTGGTATTTTTGATTCCCCCTCCCCCCCGCCCCCCAGCGATCTCACTAATCCCTTGGCCCCTGTCCTGCGGGAGAGTCCAGGGACCACCTGTGGGGCTCAGACCCGGAGCTACCTGCTGGCCCGACAGGGCTCTCTGTTTCACTCTTCCCTTAGTATCTGTAGCAGTTTTTACACACACACACACACACACACACACACAAACACACACACACACACACACACACACACACGCGCGCGCACACACACACACCCAAAAGAAAGTAAGAAACGCCATTCAGAAAATGCACTGTCCTGTGCTGGGGTGGGTGGTGCAGCCTTGGAGAGCGCCCCTTCCGCCCGCCCCCATCCCAGCGCTGCTCCCCACATCCAGGCCCCCCTCCAGAGGCTCCTCCCGACATGGCTTGTATTGTGGATTTGAGCTTTTCCTCTTCCCCACTCGCCTCCCCACATGTACTGGAGGCTGGAGTTTCCCATGGCAAGAGTAACAGAGCGAGCATTCTTTCGTGCTGTAGCTCAAGGCAGAAAGGGGACAGAGGCATCCTAAGGCCTATCCCCACTGCTCACACCTGACCGACCGGCACCCAGTAAGACAGCGGGCTGCTCCTTAGATTCGTCAGTCCTTAGTCTCGATGGTCATGTGGGGCTTTTCCCTCCTTTCTTTTCTTCACCTTCACAATTGGCAGCTACCTGCGCCCTTCCCCCACGCCAGGACAGAAAGCAGGGAGCCAACCATCCCCAGTGCCAGCCGGGAAAAGAGGAGGTGGAAGCCAGGGCAGGGGGTCAAGGGGAAGCATTGAAACCACTGAGGAGGAAGAGGGACATGAGGCGGAGAGTCCCTGGGGTGGTCCTGTGGGCCCCTCAGGCCCTGGAGGCCCAAGCCCCATGCCAGCAAATGGATCCCCGGCTCCCCCACCCAAATCCCCACGGCCCTGGTGGACTCAGATTTGGTGTCTGTCATTTGACTCTGACGTAAAGAACCAACCGCGTGATTTCAAGGCTTCGTGTACTTATTTGTTGGAGGCCCCGCACCCGCCCACTTCCAGGCCGGAGCAGATGCTGGAGGAGGCCTGAGAGTGGCGTGTGCATCTGGCCCCAGGGCTGGCCACTAGGCTGCTCTGCCCCCCACCCCCCCCCCAAAAAAAGGGCGTGGAGCCCAGAGAGCATGAACTTAAGCAACAAATTATAAATGCACTGAATGCAGTTTTCCAAAAACATTGAAAGGAATCATGTCATAATGTTGTCCTAAAATTTGCTTTTCTCACCTATCTCGAGTCCCCTGGTGAGTTCTGCCTCATTCATTTAACCGCCTTATAGTTTTCCTGTTCTCTCTTGGTGCCAGAATTTATTTAACCCACACGTTTGTTGATGGATGTTTAGGTTGTTGCTGTGTGTGTGAACATGCATGTACACCATTCTGGAACGTAAATCTTCCTTGGGTAATTCCTAGTAGGAACGTTTTGGAGTAAAAGGGGATTCGTGTGTTTCACTGAAATCGATTCTGCCAAATCACACTCCAGAAAGCCTGGACTGCTTTGTCCACCAAGTAGCTCCAAGTTGGATGTCCACTTATAGATGGGGAAACAGGCACAGAGAAGTTCAGTGATTGGCCGATGTCACACAGCTCACAAGTGGTTGTACCAGTTTTCACACCCCGGTTCGCGGGACTGCAGGGCCAGACCTGTCTGCCACGGTGCGGGGCAGGGAAGTTGTAATCGGCCGCTCAGGGATACTTGTGGATGTGACGGCTAGCTTGAGTTTTCTCAGGAACCCTCGTGAACAAATTCAGAATTCACAAAACCGCCTAAAAATGGGGGCTGTGATTCACATTTCCTCCGCAAACCTTCCCTTTTATAAGCACGCCCTCTGATGCATTTCAGCGTGTGGTTCTGCAAAAGCCGGCTGTTCATACAGTTTTCCAGGAACCATCTCCTGGGGACATCCAGGTTCACCTGTGAGCTCGGGGGACACCACGGGCAGCCCCTGCCTTCATCCGTTTTGTTGATGAACATCCAAAGCAGAGATGGCTGACACTAACTGCCTAATGCAATAGAAGGCTCTCCCCCGGGAGGGGAGTGTTAATGCCAGGAATGGCATTCAAGTGTAAGATGGACGGGCAATGTCTCAGGGTGAAGTGGGGATGGTGCGTGTGTTGGAGGGAGGGAGGGTGGCCGGGAGGCCGGGAAGAGAGAGGAGAGCTCAGCCTGCAGCGGCCAGAGCAGAACGTGTTGTGTTGGTTGGTTTGGGGTTAATTTTTCTGTTCCATTTTCTTGGCCATGAATTTTTATTAAGTGCAAAGAATAGACACCTACTGAGGTCCAGCAAAAAGACAAATATATTTGTTCATTGGGCAGGTGTTCCCTGCGTACCTACTCTGCGCCACACACTACGGAAGGTCAGTGAACCAGGCGCCACATAAAGAAACAAGGCCTTTGCAGGTAGCGCTGGGTGCCACGAGGAGACTGAGGAGGGTAGATAGATACTCACGGTGGATGGAGCAGGAGGTCATGGGGGAAAGCACCTCTGAGGAGGGAATGTCTGAGCCGAGGCCCGAAGGATGAGAGCCGGTGTAGGAAATTTGGGTAAAGAACTTTCCAGACATGGAATGGCAGGTGCAGATGCCCGGAGGCAGGAATGGACTTTGCGGAGTAGAGCAGCAGAGAAGGGGGCCAGTGTGTCAGGAAGGAAGGTTCGGGAGACCAGGCCCTCAGGGGCCTCAGCTTGGCTCTTCTCGGAGCACCCGGCAGGGCAGCTGTGGAGGCTCAGTGGGGCGTGAGTGTTAGCACGTTCCCGGGAGGGACAGGAAGTTCAGAGGTGGGCCCAGGCTTTCTACTCTCCGTCTGTCTGTAGCTTGTCACCTCACAGTGTGTCATGAGGACCACCTGAGCCCAGGCCGGAAGGCAGGGCTGGGAGGATGCCTGCTACGTCTGTGACACCAACAGGAATAGAGCCTCCCCCAGAAGCCGCGGGGAGCTCCCCCTTTCAAGCCGTTGGCCGGAGCTGGCTCTCAAGGCCCGCCACGAGGGAGGCTGGGTGATGAAACCTCTCGCCCGGGGAGATCAGTCGGCGTTCCTCACCCAGGCTGGACCTGCGCCGCACCCGAAGGTTCTCAGCAGGAAGGGGGAGAGGACCAGCTCTGGGATCTAGTGGAGAACAGGAAATCTCAGGCCAAGTAAATTAGAAAGTGTACGTTAGAGGCCTGTCCAAAGTGCGGGGCCAGCCACACCCCTACCCACCGGACCCCGGCTGTGGGGCGGAAGGCTGCCGGTCAGCGCCGGGGGCGGGGATCTCGCCTGTCTTTGGTGGAAGGGTGGGCGGGAGGGAGCCTGTGTTAGGAAAGGCACGTGCTCCCTCTAGTGGCTGCAAGAGGTGAGTCCTGCAGGCTGGGGGGAGCCGGGCTTGAGGGCTTGATCCATCAACCATCCCGGAGCCTGGAAAGGGGAGGACCCGAGCGAACACTCCCTGGGCACTTACAGTACGCCAGGGGCCCTGCTGTGCAATTTACAGACATTGACTCCGATGCCCTTTACAGCTCTGCGAGGTTGGTCCCATTCACATTTCCATTTTCACGATGGGGTCCTTTGCCCAATATCACAGGGACAGGATTGGACCTGCGTCCGTCCCACATGGAGACTGGCTTCCAGCCAGTGGATTCGGGGCCTGCAGAATACACCCTTAAATGTCCCCCCCAGGGGACAGTCACCCTGATCATGAATTACATCTCTCCACTGTTTTAACTGGCTTACTTAGACATCCTTGACTGGGGACTTAAGGGGTTCATGGAAATCCCCAGATTTGGATGCAGAGTGCTATAGGCAGCTCTGCACGCTTCCCTGGACAGAGTCCCAGAGCAGCCATCAGATGGGCAGAGGGGTTGGGGCCCAAAGAAATCAAAGAGCCTCTGTTTCTTATTATTTGGATGTCATGCTTCTTCTTCCATAGACTTTTGGAAGGGGGTAGGGATGGAACTGATTAGAGGCTGCTCGTCACAAAGGCTTGTCTGAGCCCTAATCGACTTGTGATGATCTTAGATTTTGCATAAACCCAGTTTTTGTTTAGCTCTGGAAACCTCTTGACATTAACACCTAATCAGGGTCCCTTGAGGGTTGAGGACGGCCAAAGCCACCTCCCAATTTAAAAGAAAAAATTTGCTTTTAGAAGTCAAAAGGGAATGTGGAAATTATGGTAGATTTTCAGTGCTTGGGTTTAATAAAATAGTACTTTTCACGTAAAGTTCAATGATTACTCATCTAAGTTTAGACAGCATCACGAGTGTAAGCTGGAGGAATCTATGAATGAATGGCTGGGGGCCAGATTGCCCCCCCCCCCCTGCCCTTTTCCCCATTCTAGAACAGGCACTAAGAAGCTGAATCATATTGACCCCAGGGCTGGAGTCGAGCTGAGATAACAAAGCCATCTCCCATCCTTCCAGTTCCTGGAGGAGGTGGCAGAAACAAGGCTGCCTCCACTTCAAACAAGCAGGGTCCTCTGCACAGGAGTCGGGGTGGGGGGCATCCAGGGCCAGGGTGGGGGAAGGAGGGTGAGGCTAAGGAAATTTCTCACCCAAGCTGAATTCTTGACCGTCTGGCTTGGGGTGAGGTTGATCCCGAGCACCCAGCCCCTATTCAAAGGATGCCCAGAGGTCATTCCTAAAGCAGGAGAAATGATTTTGAATTCCCAGCCATTGGGTAATAACGGGAAGAGTATGGACTTTGGATTTGGTTTCTATTTCAGCCCCTTTGGGGCTGTGTGACTTTGGGTTAACCTCTTTGAGCTTCTGGTTCTCCACCTTTCAGGTCAGCTTGATAATTACCTCTTCCCAGGCAGCCATAGGAGAAAGTGGGGTTCATTTAGCCGACACTGAGGGTGGGCCCCTGAGCACTGGGGGTCTGCTGGGCACTTGGGGTGCAGGGGACTTGAGGGTGCCAGTGCAGACCTCAGGGTCATGGTGTGGCATGTGGGAGACAAGGCGTTGGGATTTCTAGGGAGATCAGTGCAGGGGTTGGGGAACACAAGGCAGGGCTGCTGACCCCACCACCACCTGTGGCTCCGAGAGAGGGTCCGGGGAAGTACCAGTGTGGTGGTAACAGCAGGGTGGCCAACGCCTGGGGGCGGGTACCGTTGGCTGTTTCATCTTTGCAGCAGCCCTGTGATTGAGCACTGTAGCCCCATTCTGCAGGACACTGAGGCCCACACTAGCTTAGATCGTGCCTGAAGCCTTGTTGACAGCCGGTGGCAGAGTGGGGTCTCATGCCTGACCCCACAGACCTCAGGACTGACTCTGTCAGAGTGGGGAAAAGAGCATACAAGCAGGGGGAGCGGGAGAGAGGGAAGCAGGCTTCCCGCTGAGCAGGGAGCGCACGGCAGGGATCGATCCCAGGACCCTGGGATCATGACCTGAGCCGAAGGCAGACGCTTAACCCACTGAGCCACCCAGGTGCCCCAAGTTTAACTCCACTCTTAACAGGCTCTACAAAGCCTGTTTTTCCAGCCCGACTGCCCAGGTCCTGGAAAGGCCCTGGGCCGCCTCAACGTTTTGACGACCTCCTGAGGCTCATGCTCCCGGAGGCACCTCTCAGCCCGCACCCCGGCTCCCACGGACCTCACCGTGTTGAGAGCCGTCCTCCTGCCCCGGCGGCCAATGTTCCCAGTTGCATCTCTCACGTGAGGAGCACAGAAGTTTGGGTAACTTTCACATGTGCACACAAGACGCCCTAGGAAGGCATTTGGGCACAGAGAAGGTTTGGGTCGGTGGAAGGACTTACAGCTCAGTAACTAAGCACCGAGCACTTCAGCAGATCTCTCTGCCGGGCCTGACGTCCAGGGTCCCTTCCTGCCTCCAGAGGCACCTCTGCGGCCATCTGGGCCCAGAACTGCCAGGTTTTTCAATTTTTCACAAAAAGCTTCAAGTCTAGATTTTGGATGAAATCTGCCCACTTGTGAGTATTAACATTCCTTATGCTGATATTCAGACTTTTTCAGCTCCGTAGCCTGACGGCTTCTGACTTTTGGACAGAAACTCAGTGATGCTCTCCCCAGTTTAAAATGTTTGTGACTCTGACACAAGCCCCGGGGAGAGCAAAATTGAATACCCACGTATCCTGTGACACACCAGTTCCACCCGTCTGGTTAGGTGCCCTGGAAGAAGCCTCACTCCCGTGTGCGGGAGCCACGCTGAAGGATACTCATCCGAGTGTTGCATGTAGACATGCATAAGAGGGAAGCATGGGAAGCTGCCCAGGTGTCCAGCCCCAGGCAGATGGCGTGGTGCTTGTCACATATTTGCAGTGAAAAGGAACCATGGCTACATTTATTACCATGGACTAATCTCAAAGCATCACTTTAGAATGAGGAAAGCATAGTATTTTATTTACATAAAGCGTTCGGCCTGACAAGTCATAACACGGCTTTTTTTGCGTGTCTCTGTTCTGTCAACGTGAAGGCAGAGCTAGGAATGATGAGGGGAGTATTCAGGACGATGGCTCCAGGGTGAGAGAGAGAAATAGGTGGGGGGGAGTCGCCCGTTGAGGCTTTAACTTGATCCACCACAAATAGCTAGGCTTTGTTTCTTAAAAACAAACCGTGGACACATGAAGCGTTTTCTGGGATACTGCTCATAGAGTTCTTAATCTGGATGCTGGCTTCGCTTCGTGAAAATTCATCCAGCTGATCACATCATACATGTGCATTTTTCTGCACATATGTGATTTTTCAGTCAAAATTAAAGAACTTAAGTCACGAAGCAGTTTTGATCCAAGCTGGGCAGTGGACCCACGCCATTCTCGTATATTTGTCCCTGTTCTCCGTCGTCAGCTTGAAATCCTTACTAATGAAATTCTGTGAGCCTGTAAATGCTTGGCAGTGACCCCGCAAATTGAGATCACAGAGGTTTTGTCTTCGCGACTGCCTGGCTGGGTGGCTGGGGGGTTGCTGTGTGAGGGTGAGTCTGTGACAAACACAGACATAGAAATAAGATCGGTCTGCTGCCTTGGGCTCCTCGTGTTACCTCTGTGAGCCTTGGGCTCCTCTCCTCCCAAAGGGGAAGGGTAATGCCAGCCTTACAGCTCTGTGGGGAGGCTCCCCAAGTCTTGGACCCTTGTGGGGCCCTCAAGGAAAGAAGGGTAGCTCCAGGCCTTTGCACTGGATGTGACGATGAGGGGGAGCCAGTCCTCGGGAGACCTTCTCAGCTAAGACGGCGCTATTGGGAATTGGCAGGGTGCTTGTCCAGGGAGAAGACTCTTCCTTCACACGCTTATCCCCATCTCTGGCACTTCCTTCCCTCTGATGGGAGTGGTACAGGCTGAACATAGCCTCTCTCTCTCTCTCTCTCTCTCTCTCTCTCTCTCTCTCTCGCACACACGCGCACACACGGCCAGTGAATTGATTGGAAGATGATGGCTCATCAGCATGAGGATGAGGTCTGTTCTCTGAGCTCATCAGGACGAAAAATAGCAAGGAGCTCTAAGAGGGGGTCCCCCAAGTGTCATTTTGTTCCACTTGAGGTCATTTGGCCAAGTCTGGAGATACTCGGTTATGAGGTAGGTAGGTGCTGTTGGTATCCAGCAGCTGCCAGCGAGGGATGCAGCTGAACATCCTACCATGCCCAGGGCTCCCCCATAGCAGAGAAGGATCTGGTCCAAATGTCAGTAGTGCCCAGGTTCTGGCTTCTAGGAGAGCAGGGTGGAGGGGAGAGAACAGCAACTACTTGGAAAAGCTGACGCATCCCGTCCAGCGCGTGCGAATGGGCTATCACAGGCTGGAAGCATCTTCTGAAGGCCGGCCTCTCCAGAGCTCTACCTGCAGAGAACCCCCACCCCACCCGCTGTTGTCCCCAGGGCCTGCCATCCGAGTGAGGCTACGGAAGGAGTGGGGGCCTCTCTCTGCCTGGACTGGCTGCCGCGGGGCCAGAGCTGGTCTGGGGGCCGAATCTGGAGCCCTTAGAAGGGCACAGGGGGACACATTCCAGTGCTGGCTTTCTTGCCCACTTGATTACTGACTTTACGGCCTAGCAAGAAATAGCGTATTCGAGAACGGTTGAGGGAGGAAGGCCCAGAGTTTACAGCGAGGAAAGAACCAGGGGAAGATACCATCACCTCGCGTTGGTCTAGGACTCTGGAGTCTCCGGCTTTGCCTCACTTAATACCCACAGCAGCCCTGTCGGGGTGAGCGCTACCTGCGGCCCAGTGGCCGATGAGGAGACTGGGCCCAGAGAGGCAGGTTATGGCGGCAGATCCTGCCACTGGTAACAGACTTGAACTCGGGCCTGAGACCCCAGAGCTCAGAGCCATCCCTGCAGACACCACCTCTCTGGGGCTGGACATGGGGATGGCGAGCTCTGCGCATCCAGGCCGCGGGAGGAGGGAGCAGCAGAGTGGAGACGTTGTGGGGGTCAGCTCGTATGCGACGCTCATCACTGTTTCCGCCTCACCGAACCCTTTATGCACACGGCATCATCCGGTCCTCCCAGAAGCATTTAGCGAAAAGCCAAATGTTTTCAGCTCCATTTTCCAGAAGGACACAAAATGAAACCTACCCAGCGTTACCCAAATGGAGAGGCGCAGAGGCAGGATTCGAATTGCAGTCTCTGAAATCTAATGGGCCCACCACACAAGACTGCCTTCAGGTCTACACTGCTTCTAGTCACTGTCGCCATGAGTTTGGGCCCACTAGGATGCTAAAGGCCTGGCTAATTCCCCTCGTATCTTAGGAAATGGAAATGCCCCCAGCAAATCCACTCTAAGGCCTCAGGCTCGGTGCCTTAGCTTTTGTGCCTCTGCAGAAAGCTAGCTGGTTTTAGACGAACTGGCTGCGTGTGTGTTTAAAGAACAGAGTTGAAATACTGTTTGCTCAGAGGGGTGTGGAAATTTTTCCAGTGTTTCCTTGGTTACATGTTTTTCTAGGGTGCTAGGGGAGGCTCCAACAAATCATGTTAGCAGTAGTATTTTACACATTTCTAAATCTTTAACCTCAAACACCCTCCACCCAAAACTCCGTAGCACTGGAAATCGATCTTCGTTTGGGGCGACTCCATTAACAGCTAATTCCCCTCCACAATGACCATATCCATTTTTGCGTGATGCCAGAAATAGAAGCACCGGGGGTTTTGGTGGGCAGACGGAGGGAGGGAAAACCTCCCACAGACGTATCGGGTCGGGCCTCCTCGGGGGTTGTCCTCATGTCACATCTCGGACACAAGCCGCATGATGTCACCCGATGCCACGGTGCGGAACTCCCCTCCGTGGTGTCTGTGGTCAGCCCAGGGCCCAGAAGTGTCCCCCTTCCTGGGCTTCGGTGTCCTGATGAAGTCACATTTCCTGGGCTGTGGATTTGGTTCCCGATAATTGCCTTGCGAACTGGCAGATGCAAAATAAACATTTCTGGAGCCTGGGGCGCACGGAGCTCTGGCGGCAGCCCACCACGAAGGCCGGGACGGAGTCCTGCAGGGAGGCTGGCTGGGACCTTCAGGTGCGCTGGTGAGGCCCCGTGCTCTGCCTGTGGGACACGCACACCACGAGGAAACCCGGCACGGCTGAGGAACCTGACCTTCGGCTTGCAGGGAAGGGAGAGATGAGCATGTGTGCCCGGGACCAGGCCGAGTGCCCTTGTGGAATGTGGGTTTTCCACACTCAAAAAGCAGATAGGGCAATGGGAGCGTCCCCCCTGCTCGGCCCAGCCATGAGTCACTTTTTCCACCAGCCCCTGTGCCCCTCCAAGTCTGCTCTCTCACACTGCGGTGGTTCTGTGGAGGGAGAGCCGAGCCTGGAAAGGGCAGATCCAGGGCCCCGGGGCGAAGGGAGCGTGTCCTTCCCACCGGCCAGGTGCGAGTAGGGTTGTGGGACTTCCCCAGCAAAGAGCTATTGCTGTAGAGGAATGGGCCTCCCTTCCCAAAGAGAATAAAATCCAAATTCTCGCAAGGCCCTGCATGACGTAGGCCCTGCCTAGCACACCCCTCATGTGTTCACCTTCTGGATGATCCAGCCTCAAGTTTCCTCCTGCTGTTCCTCAGCTACCCTGGGCTCCTCACCCACATCTGAGCTGAGGGTGTTTGCACTGGCTGTGCCCTCTGCGTACACTGTTGGTCTCAGGTTTCTACCCAGTTGTCACCTCCTCAAGGAAGCTCTCCATGATAACTCTAAAATACTGTCCCCATAATTTTATTTTCTCACTCTTACAGGGTTTTCTTCCCACCCTACAGCCTTTATAATTACCTGGCATGATGCCACATATTTGATTATTTACTGATTATCCGTCTCTCCCTCACTAAAACATCAGCCCCTTGAGGGTGGGGATTTTTGCCTGTCTTGCTCACTAAGTCTGTTCTGGCATCTGGAAACTGAAGCTAATAATAATACAAGAGATTTGAGGTGGGTCTAATGAGATAACACAGCTAACAAATTTAGCTCCATGCCCGGCACTTGACGCCCCTGCAAGAAATGTTAGCTTTAAACAGATTTGGTTGTTCGAGGGACCGTCTTAGTCCATCCAGACTGCTGTCACCTGGAGTACCACAGACTGGGTGGCTCACAAGCAACAGAAATTCATTTCTCATAGTTGTGGAAGCTGAGAAGTCCAAGATTAAGGCACCAGCAGATTTGGGTTCTAGTGAGAGCCCACTTTCTCGTTCATAGAAGGCCATCTCCTCACTGTGTCCTCACATGGTAGATGGGGCAAGGGAGCCCTCCAGGATCTCTCTTATAAGGGCACTGATCCCGTTCTTGGGGGCTCCACCCTCGTGACTGAATCACCTCCTAAAGGCCCCACCTCCAAATACCATCACATTGGGTGTTAGGATTTCCACCTATGAATTTGGGGGGAGGGATGGAGGAACACAAATGTTCAGTCCCTAATACCTCCCCACACCTTGACCCAGGATGACAAGTGTCACTCTACTTAGGTTTTCACATTCTGTCCAAATACTCAACTGTTTAGGTCAGACTTTTTATTTTCCTGAGAAGTATTTTAATTTGCATGCCACTCACTAATGAAAAACATAGACGTCTTACGAGGTAGATACAGTTATGATGCCTACCAGCTTTTCATGTTTAGTGCCTGTGTGGTCTAGAGAGAGGTATATTAATTATTGCAGCATGACAAATGACCACAAGCCCAGTGGCTTAGGACAGCACGGGGAAAACAGTCTCACAGTTTCTGTAGGTCAGGAATCCAGCATGTCTCAGCTGGTCTGCTGCTTTGGCATCTTCCAAGGCTGCAGTCGAGGTGTCTGCCAGGGCCGGGGTCTCATCTGAAGGCTTGACTGGGGATGGATCTACTTCCAAGCTTGCTCACATGGTTGTGTGCCAGATTTGGTACCTTGCAGGTTGTTGGATGGAGGGCCTCAGTGGCTCCCAGGCTGTTGGGGAGCCCTCTCGGTTCCTCAGTGCTGTGGCCTCCCCATGGAGCAGCCAGTGGTGTGAGCTGGCCGTGGGCCCATGAGGTTGCTTCATCACAACCAGCAAGGGAGAGAGTCTGCTAGCAAGATGGAAGTTAGAACCCACCAACACTGACAGCCCACCAACACTGAAGTGTTCTGTTGCTTAGACACAGGCTACTCAAGGGGTCGGGGGGGGTTATCCAGGACATGACGGCCAGGTTGTGGAGATCATTGGCGCCATCTCAGATGCTGCTGACAACACGGAAGAACCTGTGAGATGTAAGCAAAGGCTTAGTCCAGTGGGCTCAAGATTATCCCCTCCTTTAGACTGTAGTAAGATCCCTGAACCTGCCCACACCTCTGCTCAAGTCACCTCATAGTCAACCTTTGATCAGGAGGCAACTCGTCTCTCTTAGCTCATGTAACAGGGGACAAGTAGCACCATTGCTCGAAGATGGTTGTAAAGAGCTCGTGTGACCCAACAAATGTGGGTCTTTCATCATAAAGCTCTAGTGGCTGGCTAGGGTCGGGGCTGAAGGAGGCTGGAGCACTCTGCTCACGGAGCCAGGATCTCTAGAGAAGGAAGGGGCTCAGACATCCGACCTCTGCTCCTCAAGATTGGAAGTCAGGAAAACCCATCACAGTGGACTCCAAAGTTCCCACCTAATACTCGCCGGCAGAGAAGGACAAGAAACCCATGTTGGAACTCATCCGGAGGGTGGGGGCACCTGGCCAAAGATGGAGAGCCCCAAGGATCTTTGTGGGGGGCTGCTTCTGACAGGGCAAGTGGATGAGCTGGAACCCCTTCAGACCCCAGGAGACCTCCTACAACTGGGTCTGGAATCAGTGCTGATGGTGAACTAGGAGATCTAGGAGGACTATGTGCGGCCTATGCTCCACAGTGACCCCTCGTGGCAGCAAGAACCGGTGCATGGTCCAGACGCCCGATTCTGTTGTTTGGATGCTACACTGGCCCCCTTGGGAACCAAGTAAATGCCAGTGTTCTTGAAGAGTAGGCGTGGCAAGGAAGTCAGAGGCTCAAGAGGAGGTGTCAGACTTTTCAGTGAGGCGTAATTTATTTATTGAAGGCACGAAAGCAATAGGGAAGTCGTTGAATACTTCACAGGTCACAGAGATTTCTAGAATAAACCAGAGGTCAGCAAACTTTTATTTGAGGATCACATCATAAATACTTTTAGGCTTGCAGGCCATATGTCTCTGTCCCAGCTAATGAACTCTGTCCTTGTCACATGAAAGCAGCCACAGGCAATAAGTAAGAAAGTGAGCACAGTTGTGTCCCAATAAAAGTTTATTTACAAAATCAGCCAGCCCGCCGTGGGCCCTAGTTTGCTGGCCCCTGGAATAAACAGTTGAGGTCAGTCTTTCCATCTTCAAATGGTCAGTTGTCATGCTGCAATAATTAATACACCTGTCTCTAGGTGTATTAATTAAGAAGATCTTTTACATTTTTGTAAAATGTCCTTTCCTCTCTGGGGCAAATGAAGTCTCATCCATGGAATTGCTAATTGCCCTTTTCTCCCTTAAATTGATAGAGGCTCACTGGTGGATTTACTTATTTTTTTCCTCCTTTGGATAAACAGAGGATTATCAACAGACTTTCTAGTTGCTGTTCCCTTCTTTATATAAGTGGAAAGTTATTGATTAGTTATTATCTTCTGCTTTAGGTTACTAGAAGCTCAATCATAGGCTTGCTTACTGTTTGTTCTTTCATTGTCAGTTAGGCTTGATTCGGTCATTTTAACGCATTGACACAACACGTACAAGCTTAAGAATGTACTACTTGTGGCCGTAAAAGTGGAGCTGTTCATCTTCTGCCGTGAGAGTCTGGAAAAGCTTATGCATCTCGAACAGTATCCGCCAGCATTGTCCAAGAAGACACATGGCTTCCTAGTACACAGACATTTCTCCCCTGTCTAGCCACATGCTGGCAACGCAGCTCAAGGTGGCATCAGGATTCTCCACTAGACAGTCCACATTCTTCAGCAGCCAGTTCGGAGCTGTTCCTGCCCTCAAGGCCACAGCCAAGTCCAAGGCCTCGGGGGCAGGTCTGGGGAAAAACCACCAAGTGATTTGGGAGAACCAAGGAGTCTGGGTCAAAGACATAGGGATTTCCTCCCACCTCTGCACCCCTCCAGACAGACCTGCCATTCATCCCGAGCGTGTTTTTTTCATAACTTCAAGCAGAGCTTTTTAACCATGATGTGTGACACCTGTAGGTATTCTTTACATGCTCCTAGGTATTTGATGTAGTTATTTGAAAACAGTGGAGCTGTGCGAATAGTCTTGGGTTATGATATTTTAAAGTACATCAGATGAGAATTAGCCTTCAATTGTCTAACGGTTTGATCAGAGAAACGACTGGAGGGATTTATCAAAGGGATTTGACATTATGCAGAGGTGGGAGGTGGTTGGACAGCCTCCGTGAGCCTGTTTCTTTTGAACCTGGTGCTGGAGACTCAAGTCAGCAGGGCAGCCACCAAGAAGGCAGGGGGAACGAGACGTGGAGGGGGTGAGGACAGCCCAGGGCCGCGAGGACAGGCATCCTTTATCGCAGGATAGAGGTGGCACCTGCCTCGGATTCAGAGGACTTGTGGGAGCTGGAAGCTATGGGCTGTCTGCTGCCCCCATGCCAGCCAGGTGAGCCAGAAGAGCGTCGGTGTGAACGAGCCATGACCGTACCCCCACACCCCACCCTGCAAGCATAGAAATAGTATATCTGCGGCTTCTACCTTCCCAGTTCTTAGCTACGGTGTGTCCTGTGGCACATGCCAGCCGGAAACTCTACAGGGGGAGGAATTCTGGGAATTCTAACTCAGCTGACTTGACACAATCCAAACCCACCACAATCACTACATTAAAAAGTAAGTAACAGTAAATGAATCGATTTGGGCTTTTATTAGAAGTGTCATTCCCAACCGTCCATTTAAATGAAACACACATATGAGGGGCATGCCTGGGTGGCTCAGTCGGTTAAGCATCCTTCGGCTCAGTCACGATCTCGGGGTCCTGGGATCGAGCCCCATGTCGGGCTCCCTGCTCAGCAGAAGAGTCTGCTTCTCCCTCTCCCTCTGCCTCTGCCCCTGCTCCTGTGCGCTCTCTCACTCACTCTCCCAAATAAATAAAATCTTTAAAAAAAGACTGCATATATGAAAAAGTTCTGATGTAGTAGGAAAGGCTTGGGGGTCAGAAAACCTAGATTCGTAGTACTAACTGTGACGTAGGACACGTTACTTAACCTCTTTGAGACTGCATTGCCTCACTTGTAAAATGAGGATTAAAAATATCAACTCATCTAGATAATATATAAAAGATACAGCTGGGTGGCTGCATATAGTAGATATGCTCAATAAATCAAAAAGGAATTCATCGAGGCACTTAACAACAGCATGTCCTATGGTGTGGTGCTGTTTTCAGAATGGACCAATCCATCTGAGTCTCTCACTAAATTGTGAATCCATGATGTCAGTGATTATGATTAAATGTAACATAAATGAACAAATGAGCTATATCCCTTGGTGCTAGGCAGAATGGGTGTGGCCACTCCCATTTAAATATAACAAATTAAACTTTAGTAGTTGATCGATTAAGTGGCCAAACCAGGACCAGACACTGACCTTCTGCTATCTAACCTAGTGCCCTTAACCCCACATCCTTATGTCTCTTTGACATATCAGAACATTCTGGGAGTATTATGAGGAAGTGGCTTTGTGTTCAGAGCTGTTGCTTTTTCTTTTATGTCCCCATAATTCTGAAGCTGTCACAGGCCACCTGGGAGAAAGCCTTGTTGGAGAGGCCATGTTCCACCTGTCCACAGGGAGGTGTGTTCATTCTGCTTTGGCTGGCTGAGTTCCACCTGTACTATCCATTCATAAAGTCAGTCAGTTATCCAACAAAATGGATTAAGAATCTGTTACGTGCCAAGCATTGTTTTAGAAACTGAAGACAACTGTGAATAAAATGGGCATGGTCCCGTTCTCATGATATTTGTGTTCTGGTAGACTGTGGTAGCCAGCCTCTAAGATGGCCTCAATGATCCTTGCCTCCTGGTATTCACGTCCTTGTGTGATCCCTTCCCACTCGGAACAGGGATAACCTCTCTCTCTCTCTCTCTCTCTCTCACACGCGCACACACGCACACACACACACACACGATGGAGTGTGACTTCTGAAGTAAGGTTGTAAAGACATTGTGCCTTCTATCAGGCTCTCTCTTGAATCCTTCTCTCTGAGGGAACCCAGCTGCTGTGTTCTAAGCACATCAAGCGGCCTTGTGACACGGTCCACATAGTGAGGAACTAAGGCCTTCAGCCAACAGCCATGTGCGGGCACCATCTTGGAAACAGACCCTCCAGCCTCAGTCCAGACTGCAACTCACGAGAGACCCTGAGCCAGAACCACCCTGTTAAGCTGCCCCCAAATTTCTGACTCACAAAAACTGTAAGATAATGTTTCTTCTTTTAAGACTAATTTAGTTTTGGAGGGATTTGTTATGCAGCAATAAATAACTAATACATGGGGAGAGACAAATCAGGCCCAAAATAATGGCAGATGAAAGATAAGTGCTATGGAGAAAAATAAAGCAGGGAAGGGTGAGGTGGAGGGAATTGAAGTCTTAAGTAAGGTAGTCACTAAGACCTCACCAAGTTGGCTAAAGACCAAAAGTAGTTGAGGGAATGAACTGTGTGGAAGAGTCTCTCAGGCAATGAGATCAGCAGGTGCAAAGGCCCTGAGGCAGGAGCCTGAGTGTGTCATCAACAAAGAGCCTGATGTAGCTGGACCAGGTGAGGGGAGGAAGGTGGTAGAAGATGAGGTCAGAGAGATGATAAGGGGCCCAACTGTGAGGCACAGAAGCTCCATGATGAGAAAATCATAGTGGCTAATGACCCCAGGCGTGTCTCAGTGCCAGGCGTGGTCTTTCCCATGCATTGCGTCCTTCAATTCTCACCAAATAAGGTAGACACTCTTCCTATCCCCACTTGCCACATAAGGAAACTGAGGCCCCCAGAGGTTATCGAACTTACTTGAGGCCACACCATCAAGTAGGGATTCAAATCCAGGTCTGAGGTCCTCAAACCTGCGGTCTTAATTAACCACCTGGAATTTGGGTGGGAAGGAAAGAAGAGGGGGCTTCATCCATTTCCCTGAGGAATCACTACACTCTTTGACGCTTTGTCCGAGTTGGGATCTGTTGACCTCTCTGTTGTAGGAGGTGAGTATGCAGACTTCAGGCC
This sequence comes from Zalophus californianus, assembly GCF_009762305.2. Lineage (NCBI taxonomy): Eukaryota > Metazoa > Chordata > Mammalia > Carnivora > Otariidae > Zalophus > Zalophus californianus. Next base: position 129,851,375 of record NC_045602.1, read on the forward strand.
CTGGATAGAGCACAGGCCATAAATGACCCAACGGGCTGGAATTCAGGATGGGTCCAAGGTTCTGAGGGTTAGCAGAGTAGCTTGGGGGATCTCCAGCCCCAGGGCAAAGCGGGACCAGCCGAGGCCCACTTGGCAGTGGAGCACGCCGGCTTTGGTCCCGGCTCCCCACAGACATGCATGAATCACCACGGGCAGCCCTGCGTGGTCTGCCCAGGACGCGCTGTTCTGCAGGGACCACGGCTCCCACTGGGAGCTGGGGCCAAGCAGGCAGAGTCTGTGGAAAAAGGCTGTGGTGGGGTCCACCCCGGCACTCCGCTGAGTTCTGTGCTGCCCCAGATTCACCCGTGGCCTCCTGCCAGCCCAGTGGGATTCAATGCGTTGGTTTATAAAAAAAATAAAAAAAAAAAAAAAGCCAGTAGAGCACTTTTTGAGAAGTCGGAGGCCCAGATGTTAGGTTTTGCTGCTTTCCCCGTCTAGGTTATCACAACAAGCACAGCGTCAGACGACACTTACTTCATGGCCTCTGCATGCCAACGACTGCACCAATATGTACGTTATTTTTTCACATCTGGGCCTCCTCGCAGTCTTAGGGGGCAGTGCCTTTATTATTCCCATTTTCCAAGTGACGAACCTGAGGCACAGAGAGGTTAAGTAACTTAACCAAGGTGAAGAGGGAGTTTTCACAGTCCCTAGGCACCTCTCAGGTTAATTCAAGGTCACACTAAGGGGCACAGGGGCCACCCACTTCCTCAGAGCACCCATTGTTCCGTGTGGGGCTTCAGGTTAATAGTATTAGTCTAGCATTAAACTAGTTTACTTTTGCTTATTGATGCTAGCAATATTAAAGTATACCAGCAGAGACTCTTAGTTGGCTTCTCAATATCATTCTTCCCTTCTTCACTAACAAAACTCCGGATTTTTGTTTTGTTTTGTTTAAAGCTTTTATTTATTTGAGAGAGAGAATGAGAGAGAGAGAGAGAGCACACGAGAGGGGGGAGGGTCAGAGGGAGAAGCAGACTCCCTGCCGAGCAGGGACCCGATGCGGGACTCGATCCCGGGACTCCAGGATCATGACCTGAGCCGAAGGCAGTTGCCCAACCAACTGAGCCACCCAGGCGCCCAAAAAACCCCGGTTTTCTTTAGTGTGGCCTTGTGTCTAGCTAAAGACCCCAACACCACCCCTGCTTACAGCTAGAGGCAGCCAGGAAGATAGAGGCCAAAGTCACCAGATGGGGCTTTTAAAAAGGCTCTTAATGAAGAGTTTAGTCACTCCCTGGAAGGTGAGTCCTTTTGGTCCTCCCGCTCTTTGCCTCCTTTTTCCTGCTCAGAACTTCAGAGTAATGGCTGGATCCCTGGCAGCCACTTTGGACCATGATTCATCATCGAACACGGAAGTTGTATGCTGAGGATCGTCGAGCAGGAGGCGGGGATATTACTGGCATCATGGCACCACCATGTTAGCCATGTACTGCCTCCTACATGAAAAGGAGCCCTACATTTTTTAAAAACTGTATTTGGGTTCCTGTTCTATTCAGCTGGAGTTAAATGTATACAGTTTGTTTGTTGAGCATTTGCCACATGCTGGGCACGGAGCTAAAACTATAGACATAATTTCATTTAACCCTTACAATAACCCGGTGAGTTAGGTGGACTCTGGAGCCAGCTAGTCTGGACTCAAAATTCTTGCCTCTTTCAACTTAGGCAAGTAACTCCATCTCCTTGTGCCCTGTTTTCCTTCTTTCTAAAATGGAAACAGCAGCCGTGGGTTCCACCTCATCAGGTCACCCGGGAGATTAAATGAGGCTGTGTGCATAAAGTGCTAATAGTAGCACCTGGCACGTAGTAGGCGCCCCGTGAATGCCCGTCCTTGTCCCTGTTACCTAGATGAGGACATCTGGGTGGTTGGGTCCAAGGCTCCGCAGCCAGTTAGGGAGGGAACAGGAATTCGAGGTCAGGCAGGATTCTGTTGCTAAAAGAAAATAAATTAGCTGCTCCCCATTCGATGATCCGTAAGGATTATTCTTGCTTTGGATCCTGTGTAGTCTACTGCTGTATGTGTCTATGATAATAAATATGGAACTAAAATGTGTCACTACTTTTCAACCAGTAAAGAAATGCTCAGTTTAAACAAAAACACGGAGCCCAGCTCTGTGCCCAGGAGTGGCAGGGGCCAGGAATATACAAAGAAGAGTAAAACTGATAAGTCGGAGCTGCTGTCCTTCAGGAGCCCCCAGTCTGATGAGGCGGGGAGGCCCATCCATGGTGCTGACACACTGTAATGTAGTAAGTGCCCGAAGGCCATGTCTGGGTTGTGGAAGCTCAAAGAAGGCGCTCCTAATCTGGGAGTCAGGGAGGGCTTCCTGGAAGAGGGGACATTAACATTTAATGCTGAAAGAAGGTGTGGTGGGCCGCTTTTGCCACAGCCCCTCGTGATCCCTGCCCGCCTCGCGCGTTCACATCCTTGTGTCAGCCTTCCCCTTGTGTGTGCGCTGGAGCTGGTGACCTGCTTCCAGTGAATAAAATGTGGCGGAATGATGAGATGTCGCTTCCAGGGTGAGGTGCGCAGCACCGTGGCCTCCATCTCCCCGGCACTCCCTCTTGCTCACTCTGCCGGCCGCCACGTTGCTACATGAGCTGTGGAGAGGCCCCCACGGTGAGGAACCCAGAAGGACTTGCAGCCAGCGGCTGGTGAGGACTGCGAGTCCTCGGTCCAACAACTCAGGAGGAGCGGAATCTGCCAGCAGCCCCGTGGGCGGGCTAGGGGCCTTGTCACCTCTTAGCTTTGGGACGACTGCCACTCGAGAGGGCATGGGGGGCGTGGGGACCAGCTGAGCAGGCGTCCAGAAGGAAGAGAGAACGGGGTTTAGCAGAGCCACAGCAATCTGGTTGGGGTAGAGCTCAGGCTGCAGATGTCCCACCCCACGAGGGCAGGAGCTCACCTCACTGACCGACCACCAGCCCCTAGAGTGTGAAGGGCGGGCGGGCAGCACGCAGCAGGTACTCAACACATGTATATGGGAGGTGTGATCAAGGGAGGGAAATGGTCAAGGAGGATCCTGGGAGGAGAGCTCAGGGCAGGCAGCCGGGGCCTGCCGGCCTGCTCATGGAACCTGGACGGGTCCTCAGGGCCCCCAGGGCCCCAGCTCACATTTCAGCAGCATGATAGCTGCCCAGTGAGAATGGCCCAGGGACGAGGAGCAGGAGGCCGAGGAGGAGGCCGGCACGGGCCTGCCGGTGGGAGATGGCCTGGACCAGGCTGGGCCTCGGGGAGGGGAGACACGGGCCCAGCCCTGGGGCATTGTTGGAAGGAGAGTCCACAGACCTGCCCGTGGGTAGGATGTGGGGGCGGAGAGAAGTGGGGGCATCAAGGGACACCTACTGTGACGGTCAGAGTGGCCGGGAGGGGGAGCAGTGGTACTGTTTTTGGTGACAGAAAGCATGGCGGCGTGACCTTGGGCAGGTCACTTAGCCTCTGCATGCCTCAGTCTGAGCCATCAGTAAAGTAGGGGTAGTAAATCTACCTAGTAGGGCTGTTGCAAAAATTAAATGAGGGAATGGATGAAGACCCTGGAACGAGGAAAAACAGCAAGGTTTACACACCACACCACACACACACACACACACACACACACACACACACACACACACACGATTCATGCGTAATATATGACTTACATATTACATATGTGGTTTCTACATCTCTGAGTTTTACGTTCTATGTCTGTAACATGAACACGCTGGAGAAGGAGCGGCCTGGGCGGCTCACAGGGGCACCGGGAGAGACGGTCCCTCTTGGAATTCTTTCCCCCGGTTTTTGTCCCTGGGCAGAAACAAGCCACTCAAAGGAAACAAGAAGCCTCTGGATGAAAACTCACTTGTGCCAATCGTGGCAGAGGCAAACTGCATCATGCGTTTGCGGCCCTCTGCAAACGGCACCCCCCGACCAGCGGCCAGCAGGGGAATGATTAAGCGCAGGCCCGCGCGCGTCTTGCCATCACTCTCTCACCACAACAGATGTATGGATTTCAGGGTGGCGAGTGCTGACTCCTTGTGGTCTCGAGGCCCGGTCGTGCCCGCTCCGTGATGGGTATCGCGGGGTCCTGACAAAGGGACGGACTGTCCATGTGTCGGATGGGTCAGGGGCTTGGGGGTTGTGTTTCCGACTCTCAGGCGATTATGCAGGGCGTCCGTGGGGTCGTTCTAACACTCCAGGTCGGTGGGTCTAAGCTGGCAGTGGTCTTGTCCCGCAGGGAACGTTTGGCAGTGTTCGAGAACATTTTTGGTTGTCCCAACTGAGGGCGATGGAGTGAGTTGGGGTGCTGCTGGCCTCTCGTGGGTGGAAGCCAGGGATGCCGCTAAACCCCCTGCAATGCCCAGGCCCCCTCCCTCCCCCTGCAGAGAATGTTCAGCCCCAGACGTCAGGAGTGCTGAGGACAAGAGACTGCTCTAGATTGACCCGCTTATTGAATGAATTCTCAGTGCCCACTGCGTGCCAGGCCCTGTTCTGCCCCGACAGTGAGACTGGGAACGAGACCACTGAGTTTTCTCCCCCCATGGAACCGCCTCACAGTGCTCCGGTGGAGAAGACTGATAGAAACAGGTACTCAGTGAAGTGTATTTCTGAAGGTGATTTCAGATCATGGAAATCGCTGTGAGAACAGGCCTCCGTGTGTGTGCGTGCGCAGTCGTTTCCCGGGCACGGTGCTCTGCATGAAGCGCTCGCTGAGTTGTTGGCAGCTAAGAGTACTCACCTCTGCATCGGCCAACTTTGTGCTCTTGGGCACAGTCATCTCTCTGTGCCTCAGTTTCTTCATCTGTAAAATGGGGGTTGTCACAGGACCCACCTGGTAGAATTGTGGGGACCAAGGGAGGGGATGTGTACTGAGCACCTCGAACATAACCTGGCCTGCTGTAAGTGCCCGATAAATGTCGGTGACATTCATTCATTCATTCCCTACCCCCTCCTCATGGGTCAACAGAAAGTCTTTGCTCTGACTCCTTGGTTCCATCTCTGCCCTTGACCTTTGCCAGCTGTGATGGGTACCAAGTGCCTAACACAGAGCAATAGACCTTCCAGAAGGTATGAGAAGGAAGGTCACAAAAGGACGTGGTGGGGACTGGCCATGACAGAGAGTAGTCCACGCCACTCTGGGGAGGGTACCGTGTAGCTCTGTGTCCCCGGATGGCCCTTCAGGGTCATCAGGAACCTGAGTGGTCAGTGCATTTCTTGTGCCCATAGCTTGGTGGCTCACACAGGTCCCCAGTTGGCTTCTGATTTCTAGTAAGTTCTTCCTGTCTGTGGCCAATTCCTGGGGGGCTGGGGTCTACGGGCTCAGTCTCCTTGGGTGAGTTAGGAGCGTTCTGGTCACAAGTAAGAGAAGACCACCCCCCAGATGCTGTGGACACCACCCCCCAACCTCCTCACCTCCTCCCTGGAAAGACCCTGTGGACTTTCCATGGAGCAAAAGTCTCATGCGATCCCCTTTCTTTACGTAAAACTCACCTAAAGTTGGAGGCAAACTCATGAAACCAGTTGAATTATAAAGCATACTCAAGATGAAACCCGACTCTAAACCTATTTCTTGTGTAAATGAGAGGTTTGGATATGCCTGCAACTATTTTGTTGAGTTGCTTGAAAACTTTCAATTGATTTTATTTGGTTTTTAAACTTCTTCCAATGGCATCTGCTTGTCTTAAATAAGAACAGGAGGTGGAAATGCCACTCTGAACATTTTCCTTGTTCAATTTTTAATGGAATAAATATAATAACATACAAATTAAACATCATGCAATAAAAAACAACACTTTGCAGGAGGAGCAGCTTCATATAGAAGCTCTGCAGGACAACCAGCAGCAGTAGTGGTAAGAGTAGCTCGTACCTATTACTCCTCTCCTGTGAACCAGGCGCTGCTCAAAGTGCTTTATCAGTATGAGCAAGATGCTAACACTGTCCCCATTTTATAGATGGGGACACTGAGGCACAGAGCAGTGAAGTGAGGTGGGTAGGGTAACATGGCTAGTAAATGATAGAGCAGGGATTTGAAGCTGTCTCACCCAGCTGCAGAGTCTGGGTCCCCAAGCACTGGCCCAGGGGCCTGGGTCAGTCAGGGTCCCAGCCATTACGTCGCAGGATGACATGACTCTTTCTAGATGGCTGAAAGGGCAGCCACCCCACTTGAACCTGTTTTCAGGTTCATTGAGCAAAGCCTGCATTTCATGACTGCTCGATGTCTTTGTAGTTAAGCTGAGAAGCCATGTTGGTAGATGGATTCTCTCAAAGTTTCTTCCTCTGCCAAAGTTCTCTTGGGCTGTAACCCTCAAAGACACTTTGTATATACAGACTTCAAAGCCAGTTACATCCAGCCTGACGTGACTGGAGGGTGCCTCCCAAGGCCTGGGCAGAGATGACAATTGGTGATGGAGCTGTTTTTAATGATGTTTCATTTTAATCAAGCCAGAAAAAAATGTGCAAATGCTCAAAAGATTGTTTACAAACTCCAGCTGTGGCCACTGACCTGCATCTAATTCTGCTAATGACATAGGCACGAGTTTTATCCCCACCCGCGGAATACATTTCCAGCCATCCCAACCTTTCACCCTGCCCCCATTCCGGTCCCCACTGCCTTCCCCACCCCGAACCGAGAAACCACTTTTCTTTGTGACTACAGTTGCTGTAATTAGCATCGTCTACACGGCAATAGCAGGCCTGTTCCCTTTCTTTCCCTGTCCCAAGTTGTGCCATTAAAACAGAGAGCTTTGAGGTTTTGTAAAATCTAAACATTCCAAATGTGTTTTTACTGCATTTGTAAAAAAATTTCAGAGGAAGAGTCCCACTTCAAATTTCCATTTATAACCAATTATATCTGTTAGGATTAGGTTTCACTAAATTTAACAGGGGGGAAACAAAAACACCCACCCCAAATATGTTGTGCCTTTAAAAAGACCAAAGTTTATTATTCTTTCATAAAAAATTGAGAGACCCAGACTATCCTTCTGCTCCACCATCCTCGGCATGTGGCTCTATCCTCAAGGTCATCTCATGATTCTAAATGGCTGCTGCAGCTCCAACCATCACATCTACCTTCTAGGCAAGCAGCCCAAAGAAACTGAGATGCTAAGGGCCCTCACACCCTCCCGTTTACAGAGCCTTCTTGGCAATAACCCACCAAGTCCCCTTTTATATCTCCTGAGCCAAGTCATAGTACGTGGTCATATCTAGCTTCAGTAGCTGCTGAGAAATGTAGTCCTTGGACATGCTGACAATGAGGTCTCTGTCACCATCAGAGATGCAGCATGACTGGATCAGCCCAGAAGAACTGAAGTTCTGACCACCTAGCACGGTGCTGGGGACCAAGGGGTCCCCTGGTGCTTCTCCCATCCTTCACTGACCCTGAGTCTTTATTTCCTGGGGCAAACTCTCCCCTTCCAGAGAGGCTGTGATCTGGGGATAGAAGTGACTTACTGGTTTTAGGTAAATTTGGCTCAGCAAAACCAAAGGAGCAGTCTTTGGGATCTCTGGGGGTGTATCTCCACCCTCCGCCCCAGAGGCAGGGCAGCCCTCTGGAAACTCAGTAGCTGAGCATCTGTCCCCCTCATTCACAGTCTGCTGGCCTCTACCCAACCTGTCCCAATAGAAAAGCATCCCAACGCTGTTCTCTGGGTTCCCTTGTCTCCCGCAGGGTGGCATTGCCAACATGTTGGCCCTTCTGCCATCACTTTGCTCTCATCTCGTCCTTCACCTCCCATCAGCTCTTTCTGGAACATTAGAGGTGGCTGTGGGGTAGGTTCCTGAGGAGAAGTGGGGTCTCCTTCAAGAGAGGGCATCACTGGAACTTAAAGCCCAGAGGGGAGAACTTGGGTTGAAACAGAGATCCTCAACCAGGAGGGATCTTACCCCCCAGGGAAATTTGGCAGTATCTGGAGACTTTTTTGGTTGGCACAGCTGGGGTGGGAGGTGTTACAGGCATCGAGTGGGTAGAAGCCAGTGAGGGGGGTTGGAGCTAGACATCTGACAGTGTAGAGCACAAGCCCCCACAAACAAGGCATCCGGCCCCAAATGCCAAGAGTGTTAAGGCTTAAAGGGAGCAGAAATGATGTAGCTCTGTAGTTCAGAGCGTGTGTTCTGAGGTCGAAAGGCCTGGGTCAGATTCCAGCTCTGCCACACGGCAACTTCGTTGACTTTGGGCAGCCCCCCGGCCTCTCTGACCCATCTGTACATCTGCAGTCTTCATACCTCTCTCTGGGGTTGTGTGAGGGGTGAAGGAGGTAGTCCCATAGAACACCTGGCACCTAGCACTCTCCCAAGTTTGCAGAGCAGGATCGAGGAAGAGAAAAACACAGACCCTGGGATTCCCACGCCGAGGCTCATAGCATTTACTTCCTGTCCTACAATTAAAGGAAAGTGAAGGTTGATTCTAAAGTTGAAAAACAAGACACAGACATCTGATGTGATGATGCAAATACTGTTTCCAGTGGAACCGGAGAGGACGAAACGCGGGTCCACGCTGCTAAAGCCAAGCCCTTTGAAGGAGGATGGTCAGCAGGGCCAGCCAACTGGACCTTCTCCTCTTATGTTCTACCCATGCTCACAACACTGCCCCGCCTTAGATTGTTCGGTCTGTGCCTTTCCTTGTCTAGCTTTCTTGTTTGTTTTGGTCTCATTAAGATGGGGCTATCCGAGCAAAGACTGGAAGGAGAGGAGAGAAGGAGTTGTTCTAGAAAGATCGAACAGCCAGAATAAAGGCCCCGAGCGGAAGCATGTCAGACACAGTGAGGAGCAGCAAGGGGTCCGGTGTGGCTGCAGCAGGATGAGAAAGGAGAGGTAACGGGAAGAGACAGGTGCGCTGGGCCAATCCGGGCTTTTGTTTTCCGCCTATGAGATGAGAAGCCGCTGGGAAGCCTTGGACAGAAGAGGGACGCGATTTGCTTGGTTTTAAACGGACCCCTGTGCTATTGTTCCGACACTGGGCTATGGGGGCACCAGGGAAGAGGCAGGGAGGGGACGGTGGTGGGTTCAGAGCCGGGGTGGCGGGGGAAGGCATTCAGCATATATTTTGAAGCTGGAGCCAGTGGATTTGCTGGTGGACTGGAGGCGGGCTGTCAGAGAGAGTCACGTCACCATCAGGCTCCTCTCCACGTGTTCCGGCCTGAGAAACTGTGTGGTGGGTTAAATAACGCCTCCTCCCCACCAAAAGATACGCCCAAGTCCCAACCCCCTAGAACCAGTGAAAGTGACTTGACTTGGGAAAAGGGTCTTGGCAGATGTAATTAAGGATCTCAAGGTGAGATCATCCCGGATTTAGGTGGGCCCTAAATCCAATGACGGATGTCCTTATAAAGATTGGAGGGGACACAGACACCATCTACAAGGAGCGCCGGCAGCGAACACATCCATCAGGAGCTGGTGGGGGGCGCGGCATGGGATCAACCCCCCCCCGCCACCTCAGAGCTCCCGAAAGAAACAGCCTGCCGTCACCTTGATACTGGTCTTCCGGCCTCCAGACTCGTGAGAGGACAAATGTCTCTTGTTTAAGCCCCCAGGGTGCATGCCTCGTTCCAGCAGCCCCAGGAACGGAGCCCAAACTGGAAGGATGCGGCTCAAACTATTTGAGATGGAGGAAGTTAGTACAAAAGGGGGTGGAGGGTGGGGTCCCTAATCCTGTGCAGGGATGCTGTGAGGGCCAAATGAGGCAACGTAGGCAAAGTGCCCAGCACACCTGACCCTGGCTGTCTCCCCTAGAACCTTCTCCCCCAACCTCCCACGCTCCCATGCCTGGCCTCACGGCTCAGGTATCCCCACCCCCCTCGCCCCAGTGACCTCCACCCCCCACGAGAAAGGCCTTCCTCCCCCGCCGTCTAAAACAGTCCTCTGCCCCCCCACCCCCACCCCGGGCCCTACCATCCCATCTCTTTTCCCTCCAGCACGTAGTACGTTCTGGAACAACCTCAGTCTTTCTCTGCCTTTTGCCGTCTATTACCACAGCACCAAGACACTCGCATATGCTCTAAACTGAAATTTGCATGTGGGCGGGGGCTTTTTCTGTTTTTATTTCATTTTATGTTTTGTTCCTTTGTTTTACGTTTTATGTGTCACTTTCCCTTATACGTCCGCAGGGGCCAGGGCCATGCCTGCTGATGAGCAGGCCCCTGATGAGCCATCATGGAAGGTGCTTAGCGGCTGCTTGGCAACGGTGCAGCCTCCAGCCCCCTGGCCTGATGGCCCTGAGTCTTATGAAGACTCCTTGCACGATTCTGAGTCACTGGGTCTGGGTTAGGACTTGGAGATCTGTGTTTGTAACCAGATTCCCGCGTGATCCCAATGCAAGGGTCCTGGGCGGGGAGGGGCGCACGCTTTGTCAAACACCATCGTCCTGGCGGCTCCAGGTGCAGGGCACAGGCCCGCTGCCAAAATGCCGCCCGCCTGGGAGGCTTCTGCCACCCAGGCCTCGGCATGTCTTTGATTGGCAGGAGCTTGGACTCACAGCTTTAGGCCCTGTTCCTAAGGCCTGTTCTTTGGGGCGGTGCTTCTGACACACAGGGTGTGTGTGTACACATGTCTGTATCTGACTCACAGGACACTAGATCGAGCCAGGAAGGAGCCTCCCAGCAGGACACCCACTTTGATGCCAGCCCTGGGATAATGTCGCTCCAGTTGCCTTGTGACTAACCCACGGCCCCAAGGGCATCCTTGGGTGGGGAAGGGATGAGGTCTGGCATCTACAGAGTTTAAAACCAAATATCTCAAGATGATTTCTTAAAGCATCGAGTATACTCGGGAAATTCACATAAAGGCCAGGGCTTGAGGGATGAAGGCAAGGAATGGTAAGTAGCCAAGAGGTCAACTTGCAAACTTGACCAATTAAGGGCATGGCTTCCAGAGCCTGAGGCACAGCTGACCTTCAAAATGATACCTGACCTTGGGAAAGCAGTGAGTCACAAGGCCCTAGCGCCTGGTTCCTGATGGCAGAGCTTCCAACGTCAGTGAGCCTCAGGGCCTTTCTGTCCTGACAGTGTCTACTTGGGCCATGTCAGCCGGTTCTGCCAGAAGAATGAGGCATCTTGCCCTGGGAGCCGACCTCTCTGGGGAGAGCTCAGCTTCCTGGGGATGCCCCTGGCTGATAAAGACTTGGGATCTCAAATGAGTCTCAGCTGGTCCCAGGTTTGGGGTGACCAGTAGGCACCGGATCCATCTGTACATGAGAATAAATCTCATTGGCCTGCAGAGATGAGGCCAGGGAGAAGCAGAAAGCGGAGGGGTGGGCAGCTGGTGGGGTGGGCCGATCGATAACAGCAGCTAAGATTGATGGAGCAGCCTCATAAGCCAGACCAAACAGGAAAAAAACCCTGTTCTTGGTTTGTTTTCTCACACGCTACTTATAGCGCTTCTGACAGAAGACGTGTGAGGTTTCCCCCATCAGCAACTCTGCAACTCCAGCTGCGGGTCCTCGACTCACTCCGATTCTGACGCTCACCGGAATCGGTGCAGACCCCAAGGGCTACGGGGTCAGTCCCACGAGATTGCCTCCCCCTCCCCTGGTGACATCAACACCAACCGGAAGTCCAGACTGTCACCGGGGCTTCTGACCCACCAACACTCAATGGGGGTTCCCATAGTCCCCTCCTTGGGTTTGATCATTTGCTAGAGGGGCTCACAGAGCCCAGGAAAACACTTCACTTCCTCGTGCTGATGTATTACAAAGGCTGTTTCTAAGGATGTGAATGAACAGCCAGCCGAAGAGATTCGTAAGGCAAGGTCCAGGAGGGTCCTGAGGGCAGGGGGCTCTGCCCCCTGGGGTTGGGATGTGCCACTCTCCTGGCATGTGGATATGTTCACCGGGTCTGAAGCTCTCTGAATCCCATACTTTGCGGATTTTTATGGGGTCTTCATCACACAGACACGGTCAATTATGGACTCATTTTCCAGCCCCTCTCCTCTCTCTGGAGGATGGGGGTGGGGCTGAAAGTTCCAAGCTTCTAATCATGGTTTGGTCTTTCTAGTGACCAGCCCCCATCCAGGAACCCACCACCATGATATTGCTGTCACCCAGGAAATCCCAAGGGATTTAGGAACTCTGTATCAGGAACTGCAGGAAAGACGAAACATGAAAACAAAAGATGCTCCTAGCATCCCTACTTACAAGGGTTTTAGGAGCTCTGGGTCAGGAACCAGGGGCCGAGACCAATACGTATATTTTGTAGGATTTCACACACGCCTGCCCTAAGTGCTCTGCAAACATCTCATCTCCTCTCTGTTCAGAGGTGGCATGAGAGGGAAAAGCCCTGGGCTAAGAAGCAGGGAACCAAAGCTGAAGACCCAATTATTTCTAAATTGTTGGGAGGCCTTGGGCCACTTAGGGCACTAAGTGGCCCCGGTCCTTGAGGGCTTCCCCTGTGCCAGGGGCTGGGCTAAGCCCTTTCATGGAGTCCGATGGGACGGGGTGTGTGTGCGTGTGTGTGCGCGCGCGTGTGTGCAGAGGAGACGGGCTCAGTCCGCACCTCGGCTGCTCCATCTGGTGTTCACGGTGATTTGGGATCCGGGACACCCACCACGCTGGAGTTCGGTGAGACTCAGAGCGAGTCCAAGGTGTGCATGTTACACTTAAGACTGAGCCATCACGGGGGCGGGGGGGGGCACTGACAGCCCCGAGAGGCCAGGCTTTCTGTCAGAACCCGAACCTGCTTTGAATGTAGAAACAAGGCAAATGCAGAAGGAAACACGACCAACCAAGGATCTAAGCTTACCCCGTGGAACTGGCCTGTTCTGGTCGGTCACTGAGCCTGACAATGAGGACTCAGAAGGAGAGGAAGGATTGCAGAACCCAGAATTCCTTCTCCCCGCTGTCCATCCTCACCTCACTTTGCGCTGAGCAGAAGGCAGAGGGGGCTGCTAGAATGTGCGCGTATGCACTGCGCTGGTGAGGGCGGAGTGTGTGTGTGTTCGTGTGTGCGCGTGTGCGCGCGCGCCTGAGCTGTGAAATACCAGTCATGTAATCTGGGTGAATCTGCTGATGGGCAAGGTACCCTTATATTTGAATTTAGAATTGGGGTTCTGCAGTATACAGATGGGTGGCAAAAATTCATGCTAGTAATTTCAAATTTTAAATGTTTCCGTACTCAGAACAACATTAAATAGCAAAACAACAACAACAACAAAAACGCCATGAGCAGTCAAGAAAGGAAAATACTTGGTGTTTCCGTACCCTGAGTATCTTTAGCGGCACTTTTCGGCTGCTTTTTAAGCAAGGGCCCGGCGTTCTCATTCTGTTCTGCGCTCCCTGCTTGCGCCCCGAGCGCGCAGGCAGTATAGAAAGAAGAGCAGAGAGAGCAAGGGCCCAGAGCGGTGTGTGGGGAGCGGGACTTGGCTCGGGGCCCAGCACTGGCCTCCCCCGACCCTGATTTGCAGAGAGGAAGGAGCTGGGAGAGTTGTTTGCACTTGGTTCAGTTAATCAAGGGCCCAGGCCGGCATCAGCAGTAACTTAGACTTTATCACAATATTTGCTTTGGCTCCGGGCTTCGTCTTGAAGGTAAAGTTTGGTGAGGGCAACAGCTGCTGTGAGCTCACTCCCTTGGGTCCTTCCGGAGGCGTGTGAGCACAAAGAAAGCTCATTCTTCTGCTCTTAAAAACAATCAGGCCCTTTCCCTCTTTTATTTATTTTTTCGTCTTAAGTCCAATTTAGAACGGGCTGGGGGCCATGACTCGGTCCTACCTCGTGCCCCTTGGAGAAGCTGAGGACGGAGCTTGGGTCCCGGTCATCTCCGGGAGCAATACTTAACGACGCACTAGGAGGGGGCAGGCACCCACTGCTGGTGTTCCTGTCACAGGGACTGGGAGCTATGGCAGGGAGGGGCCTGTCACTGGATGGCCGGGGGATTGGGGGGGGCGCACCCCCCCGTAGGGACAGCCTTGTCATCACCAGCTCAGCTTCTCTGAAAGGTTCATCAGCTTCTGGAGCTAACAGGAGTGAGGAGCCAGAGAGAAGGGTGGCCATTGGCCTCTCCAGGGTCTGAGTGAGAGGTAGTGTCCCCTTCTGCGGTCCCCAAGCTGAGGACCAGATGGGACGAAGCATGTGCCTCGGGCCCTCAGTGATCAGGAGGGGAGGAACTGAGAGAGGGGACACTGCGCAAATGGTGGGATGATGTCACTCTCAGGCGGGGCTTGGGGGCAGGGTGGTTTGTGGAATTGACTCGCTGGGCTGTTCCGAAGCTTTCTCTAGCATGCATCCAGCAGGATACAGGAAGGAGCTTGGCTTTGCTTCACTGGGAGGTGGGTTTGAATGCTCACAATCTCAGATGGACCCCTGTCACATGGCCAATGCAAGGAGCACAGAGGTGCTTAATGCACGTGAGTTCTACTTATAATCAGTGTGCCCCAGAATCAAAAATTCCCCAATTTTTAAATGTCAGTGTATCAGAGAGTACTCTTTATCACCCAAACTGTTGTTCTTCTTTTCCTTTGATAATAGCACCTCTGAATTTTTGTCAGGCTCGTGGCCATCCCAAATATGATACACCCCCAGCGGGTACATGTGGGCCAAATGACCAAGTTCAGGCCAATGGGTTGATAGCAGAAGTGATATGGGCAACCGCAAGGTCTTGACCCCAGAAGGAAGGGCCCACCCTCCCCTGCCCTTCTGCTGCTCCCTCAGTGCAGGCCCGGACCACCTGGGTCTACCACATGGGGGCTAGCACTTGGGAAAGGAGGGAGAGCAAGAGGGAGGGAGCCTGAGTCCCCAGCCCCATGGGAGCCTCTGTATCTACCTGCTTGTCCTCAAACTGTTCTGGAAGAGAGAGATCAAATTCTCTTATCCCTAAGCTGCTATTATTTGGGGTCTCCAGCTCAGCAGCTGAACCTGTACCCTAACTAATTCCTTTGGCAGCTAGTGTGCCAAACAGAACACATCCCAGGCTGGGCACAACTTGTGGGACCCTAGTTTACAAACTCTGCCTAACCTGACCTGGGGAATAAGACCGGAAAGAAACCTGTTTCATTAGAATCAATGTGTAATAGTAATAATAATTAAAATCTCAATATTTGGGGCACCTGGGTAGCTCAGTTGGTTAGGCGTCCAACTTTTGATTTCAGTTCAGGTCATGATCTCAGGCTCGTGAGATTGATTCCTGTGTCAGGCTCCACACTGGGCGTGGAACCTGCTTGGGATTCTCTCTCCCTCTCCCTCTCCCCCTCTCCCCCTGCTCATGCTCTCTCTCTCTCATAAATAAATAAAATAAAAGCTCAATAATTATCATGAGCCGTCTATGCCAAGACTGTACTCAGTCCTTTTCCTGCATTATCTAGTTGAATCCTCAAACGATCTGTAAGGTAGGTCCTTTTACAGATGAGGGTATGACATTAAGTGTGGACCAAAGCAAGTTGTGCCTACGGTCAGTGAGAGCCTCCGGGGCCAGCAGGAGGCCAGGGACCACGGACGTGATGCATTCAAATTGCACACTGACCACAGCAGAGATGAGACTGTGGCTGTGGTGGGGTTGGGGCGGGGGGAGGGGACCTGCCCCTCCACAGACACCCAGGTCGTGGCAGCGCTGGGCCTCAGGAAAGGTGTCACTGCCGTAGAGGAGCAGGAAGAGCAAGGGTGTGAGGGCCCAGGCGATTCCCTCCCTCACGGCTGGGGGTCCAAACTCCCTCCAACTCCTTCGTAAGTGGCCCGGATGGGGAAGATGCCCAGAAGGTGCTGAGAGCATGTTGAGATGGGGTGGGGAGCCACTCAGGTTTGGCTGAGGCCCTGCCCCTGTGGTTTCCTGAGCGTGGCTGCTCTTGGGAGTACCCTCGCCCGAGATCCCCAACAGCACCCCTGACTCATGCTTCTGTCGTCACAGGAGAACTGTTCGCCCAGACAAAGGGAGGAGGCCCGCGGCGTGTGTTGGGGCAGCCGCAAATGAGGGGTCTCTGAGCCACCAAACTGCAGCAAAGCAAAGGTTATTTTAAACCAGAAGAGAGAGGCTTAGGGGATTAGAAGGATGTCCTGACAAGTTGGACAAAATAAGGCATGACTTCCCAGGTTGATTCGCAGGACAGGGCTCTCGTGCCCCACTCTTCCCCTTCTGAACCTTCTGAAGTTTTTATTTGTTTGTTTTTGTTTTTTTAAGCTGAAGGCAGAAAGAACAACATGTCGGGAACATACCCTGGCTCTGCCACTTCCCAGCTGCGTGACCTTGGACAAGTCACATAACCTCTCTGAGTCTCAGCTTCTGCTGGGAAATGGGCGTGGTGGGAGTAGCTGCCTGGCGCGGCTGTGAGGCCTGAGGTGGAATCGTGTGGGTCACAAATTTGCGTTATACGTGTTGGATGAAACAAGTGGCTACTTCCACTTCCTCACGGACAGCACCCTTAGCTAGCATAGTAGCTTCCTATCGCTGCTGTAACAAGTCAGCACAAACTTAAAACAACACAAATGTTGCACCTTACGGTTCTGGAGTGCAGAAATCCTGAACTGGAGGTGTCAGGAAGGCGGGGTTCCTCCGACAGGTTCTGAGAGAGAATCCATGCCCTTGCTTCGTCCAGCTTCTAGAGGCTGCATTTTGGGGTTGTGGTTCTTACCTCCATCTGCAAAGCCAGCAGCATCTTTATTTTATTTTATTTTATTTTTTTTAAGATTTATTTACTTATTTTGGAGACGGAGTGGGGAAGTGGGAGAGGGAGAGAACCTCCGGCCGACTCCCCACTGACCTTGGAGCCAGATGCGGGGCTCGATCTCACCGCCCTGAGATCATGACCTGAGCCAAAAGGAAGAGTCGGACGCTTAACCCACTGAGCCCCCCAGGCGCCCCCCGGCAATGTCTTTAAATCTCTGTCTCTGACCCCTGCTTCTGTCACCACACCTCCCCCTCTGACTCTGACCCTTCTGTCCCCCCCACTTACATGGACCCTTGTGATGACATTCGGCTGCCCCAGATAGCCCAGGGTGAGCTTCCCGTCTCAAAATCCTTAGTCACATCTGTGCAGCCACCTAAAGGAACATATTTGTAGGTTCTGGGGATTAGAACGTGGACATCTTGGGGGGCTACTATTCTGTCTACAACTGGGGATGGTGATTTTTTCTTAATGGGACTGAGAAGGCATCTTCAAGGTGGCTGTTTGGACTAAGCGTTTGCCACAGAGGCCCAAATAGCAGCGGCTAAAAGAAGATGAAGCTCTTGGCAGGACTGATGAGGTGTCCACTATATCAGGTCCTCGCTCTCTCTGCCTTGATGCTTTATCACACCCAGGAGGTGTGTTCCAGAAAAGTCTCCATCACATCTGCAGCCTAGCCAATGGGAAGGAGTGAAGGGGAGAGGGCACCCCTCCTCTCCCGTTTTGAGTACACCCAGAAGTTGGATCCTTCACTTCTGCCACCACTCTGTTGTCTGAAACTTGGCCACCCAGGCACACCTAAATGCACGGAAGGTTGGGAAGTGTGGTTATTCTCAGTGGCCAGGTGCTCAGTAACAATGGGGGTTCTAGTACTACAAAGGTGGGAGAGAATCAATAGGAGGGGACAAAGAGCCATCTCTGCTACAGGGCTGAGAGGAGAGAAAATCGAGGTCTTTCTCAAGGACATGGAGCTGGTGGGGGGGGAATAAGCAGTTCCGGGGGGGGGGGGCGGGGGGGGGCGGGGGATATGGAAGCATCCATCCCACACACACTTGGTCGCCTACCCAACATCTGATTTCCTTCTTCCTTCCTAAGAGGAACCCGCTTGTTCAAGATCACAAAGCACTTGGCTAAAAAGTTTTATCTCCCAGTCTCCCTTGAGACCCTGAGTGTGAGCAGAAATCTGTTGGGGATTTCTGGAGTAGCTCTGAGTCTCCTGATATAAATGCCCTCCCTTCTTGCTTCCCTGGTCTTCCTCTTACCGGAAGCTCAGGAGTGAAGCTTCAAGGTACAGCAGCCATCTATCTGTCAAACATGAGAAGTGGGCTTCTAGAAGGAGCCTTGATGGATGATGGATGATATCGCTGAGCCACCCTAACGTCTGTGGACTTCCTGCCTTCAGACTTCCTTCCTCCTAAGAAAAATGAACCCCTTGTTTGTTTAGTCCTCTTTGCTCTGGCAATTTGGAATCTCCTTTGCCTGCCTGTTTGCTCTCTGCTCTTGTACCTTATAGGGAGGCTTGCTGGTGGTTGTGTGCTGCCCATGGCATGTCTCATCCTTCCAAGGAGAGGCCCCCTGGGGGAAGGAAACCATCTGGAGTTGCAGAGGGAAACCGTGCCTCTCACAGACATTGACCAACTTGATCCTATGTTTGTCAATGCAAAACAACATTCAGGGGATCTCAGGCACTTGGAGAAAACAAAGACCACAAAAGGGAAGGATCACAGTGGATACACTGACTACTTCCTTCTGGAAGATAATCCAGGGAGGAGGAGAAAAGTGATTTTGTTCTAGTTTGCATCTTTAAGAGCATTTGAGAGACTTTTGCATCAACAAGAGTAGGTTGGTGTGAAAAATGTAGTCGTCCGAGAAGAAAATGAAAGAAATACTATCTCATTCGAAAATTTCAGTGAGTGGGCTGAAAAATAAAATAGACCCAGCTGATGATAAAGTTAGTATCTGGAGAACGGAACGGAAGAAATATCCCCAAATGTAAAGAGAGAACACTAGAAAATATGAGGAAGTTGAGACAGAGGAGATAAATCCAGGAGTTCCAACCCCTGGAAAATGGGAATTTCCAAAGAGGGAAGAGAATGGATGGGGGTGGGGGAAACAGATAATAAAAGAAATGAGAAGAATATTTCACCGCACTCCAGGAGAGACTTAAGGTCTGCAGATGCTCCACCGACTTCCATTTCTGATGCATACCTACAGACATCAGGGGAAGTTTTAAAACTTTGAGAATAAAGAGGCTACCATACAGGCCTTGGGAAATAACCATTTTAAAGTGGCAAACTACAAAAGATTGGGAAGGAGCTCAACACCAGATTTGTCATCTACTTGGATGCCAGAAGATGATAAACCTAAGCCTTCCATGATCTGAGGGTAAAACGTTCTCAATCCGGAGCTATAGCTAAACAAAATAAAGATATTCTCAGATGTCCCAAAATTCAAACATTTATAGTCCTTGTACTCTATATGAGAAAACTGCTCAAGGGTCTATGTCAACCTCCTGATAAAGAATCTAAGAGAGAGCATGGCATGCACATTTTTTAAAGTGGCAGTTGACAGTTATACCAAAGAGACAGGGAATACTAGAAAGAAAGGAAGAGTATGTATCAGACCTGATGCTTGGAAGATTCTCCTTTGAGTGGTAAAGGTTCTGTGACCCAGAATCACATTTCCTTCTCCGTGGGTCCATTCATACGTAGTGAATACTATTTACTGGTCACGGTTTTCAATTTTTAGAGTCCACCTACTGACAGTTCAAAGAAGACTTAGTTTTAAGTTCTAGAGCAGAATAATGAGAAATCATCTAAGTAATAATAACAGGTTAATGATAATTTATCGAAGAATTCTATAGCAGGCACTGTTTTGAGCACTTAGCATGAACTAGCACGTTTAATCTTCATGACAGCTTTATGAAACAAAAACTAGCATTATCCACATTTTTACCAACGAGGAAACCGGAACACAGAGAGGTTAAGCAACTTGCCCAAAGTTACACAGCAAGACGTGGGGGAGGTGGGATTTGAACTCAGACAGACCGATCTCAGGGTCCACAAAGTAAAACTAATATAACTAACATGCACGGGAGGAAACGGGAGGAGAACAAAAGTCAGAGTAACCATATTCCCTCATCTTTCAATGGAAGGAATTGTTCAGTACCTTTTAACGTTGATAAATCAAGAGGTAGAAGTAAACGTGTCATTCAAGGTAAACTTTACCATCAGAAAAACAAGAAAAGCCAAACCAAGGATGGACAGCACGGGGAAGGGGCTCGTGAGTATCCTGCTGGAAGAAGACTCTTTGTGTTACACTTTTTTTTCCCCCCGCTGTTAATATCCTGAGATACTAACTTAGTCTTCATGTTCGCTGCTAATACTCACCTTTATTATTGAAAAGAGTGTTATCATGTGCATATGTGATTGCTGTCATTTTAGAAACGACTTCAATTGTCAAAAACCTTGATTCTCTAAGTGCAGCGAGCCAGCCTGACAGTCCCAAGTGGAAGTCACATGTTTTGGAAGAACAGTGACAGTGGGTCTGGGGCCTGCTTCTAGCAGCCTGCTCCGCCTGACCAGTCAGGGCTCTCTCCCACTCTGGGGGAAAAGTCAGTCTGGCAAAGTCTTCCAAGTCCAGAACCTTAGCAGTCTCAGCATTTTAAAGGGAGCCCCAAGGGGCATCAGGGTGGCTCAGTCAGTTAGGCGTCTGACTCTTGGTTTTGGCTCAGGTCATGATCTCGGGGTCAGGGGATAAAGCCCCATGTTGGGCTCTGTGCTCAGCACAGTCTGGGATTCTCATTCTCTCTCTCCCTCTGCCCCTCCCCCCTCTCACGCTCATGCTCTCTCTCTCTCTTTCAAAATAAATCTTATAAATAAAGGGAGCCCGAAGATTCCTGGGAAATGGCCACTAGTTCGCCCCCAGAGAGAAGGGTATTGGATGAGGCGGGAAAATCTGGAGCAGATAGAATCATCATTCAGGGCGTTTTGGACATTTGTAAAACCCCATCTCTGTCTAGCAGGATCCCCCAGCTCCCCGGAAGCTAGTGTGGGGTGGAGTTGCCCCAACTTTGGGGTCTCTCCACCATCATTCCTGCGACCCCCTGGGTCTGTGGTCCGTTGGCCTCCCGGCTCTGCCACCCATTGGTGCCGGGTCCCCGGGGCCCTCTTGGGAGCCGCAGCCCCTGCTGCTGGCCCCGCCGAGGGGTCCAGATGGCCCCGGTCGGCCGTACCCGTGTGGTTCTTGCTGTGAGTCACGCGGGTCGGCTGTGTGGTCCCGCTCTCTCGGGGAGCCGGAGATCCCCGCTAATTCCCTCCAGCCGCCTCTCTGCAGGACTGAGGTCATCCGTTGTGGCGCAGGAGGAGAGCCGAGTTTGTTGTGTCTTTGTTTCATTCAAATGGTTTGGATGATGACTCACTTAATTTCTTCTTTCTTTCTTTTTAAACCAGGGCACCGTCTGGGAGTCGTTTTTGATTAGGAGTTGACCTCAGAAATATGCTCGCATCATTTTGAAAACATCTTCCAGCACCACAGAAACCAACTCAGGATGAGAAAGGACACTGAGTGGACGAGGGCCAGGCCTGGGCGTGTGCTCGGGACCGGGGCCTTCCGGGGCTCCAGGGGCGTGTGGGCCTGAAGGGAAGTGGGGATGCATCCCGGTCATGCCCCCGGAAGTGTCCTGGCCTGGCCCAGCTGGGAGCCGTGATGATGATGGTCATCACCGTCATCATGCATGACACCAGCCGGCACTGTGGGCTACCTACCACAGACCGCACGGTTTCTGGGGGAGTCCCATGGGTGACCTCATCCCAGGCGGGTCTCACTGGAGTTTGAGGTCTGAGTGGCATTGTCAGGTACTGCTCAGGAGCTGGAAGGGTCAGGGTGGAAGGTCAGTACACTTGACCCACTGGGTCGGGACTATCATGTGGGTCTAGTGATTAGGAGCACAAAGCCAAGAGGCAGAAAGTGTGAACCCAGCGTGGGTGCGGGAGAGGGTGGTCACAGGCCGTGAGCTGGACATAAGCGGTGTCAGAGGTCAGTGTTGACAGGAGGGAAGCAGGAGGAAGGCAGTTGGATGCACAGGGTAGGGGCGCAGCAGGGAGCTATGGGTGACCAAGGACAAGGCTCCCTCCCTGTTTTCATTTCTTGCTGTGCCTTTGTGATCTGCCAGATGGCTTACGGAGGGAGACAGGTGAGGCGGGGGCGGGGGGGGGGGGTGTTCATTTCCCCAGGAGTCCACAGCCTATAGGAGAACCAGGGAGAAATCCCCTCCGAGCAGGGGATCAGGGAAAGATCCCAGTGGGCGGCGGCTTTGGAGTCTGGCAGGGAGGGAAGGGCGCCCCCGTGCATTCAGGTGAGTTACACACCTGTGTGTCAGGGAGTTGCTCCATGTGGAAGGGGCGTGAGCTGAGGGAAAGGGAATTCTAGGACATCTGCAATGTAGGTTAGAATAGACTGTGAAAACTGAAGGTTGCTAGAGGGCAGGGGGGTGGGAGGGATGGCGTGGGGTGGCTGGGTGATGGACAACTGGGGAGGGTATGTGCTATGGTGAGCGCTGTGAATTGTGCAAGACTGATGAATCACAGACCTGTACCTCTGAAACAAATAATGCATTATATGTTAATTTAAAAAGACACATTAGTAAACAATACAGAAAAATCAGTCATTGAGAAGAATACGGTGTGAGCATACTGACCATCTAATTTAATTTAAAATATTAAATAGGAAAAAAAGAGTTAAAAAAAATAGACTGAAGGTCTAACAGTAGCAGTGAGGATACTGGAAGAGAGGCGTGGCGTCTCTATCTCCAAGGCAACGGCAGGTGCCCGGGGGAGGGGGAGGGCCGAACTGGCTGCCGCGCAGGTCCTGGGCTGGCACCTCCTGGCGCGGGGCTCGGGAGCGCTTTTGTGGGATGTTGGCGTGGTTGGTCAGCGTGTCAGTCTCCCAGGGCTACACGCGACAAAGTGCCACATACTGAGTGGCCTAAAACGACAATCTGTGTTTTCAAAAACAAGGTCTACTCTCTTACAGATCTGAAGGCAGAAGTCCGTGGTCGAGGTGTCCGCAGAGCCAACCTCCCTCCAAAGGCTTCAGGGAGGAATCCTTCCTTACTTCCTGTGGCTTCCCGTGGCTTCCCGTGGCTTCCCGTGGCCCCGGGTGCTCCTTGGCTTGTGGCTCTCCTCTCTGCCTCCATCTTCACAGCCTCCTCTGTCTGAGTCTTGCCCTCTTCTTGTGAGGACGCTTGTCCTCGGATTTAGGGCCCACCCAGATAATCCAGGATGATCTCATCTTGAGATCATTAACCGGATTACATCCCCCAAGATCCTTTTTCCAAATAAGGTAGCGCTCACAGGGTCCTGGTGGGCGTTTCGGGGTGGGGGCATCAGTAAGGCCAATTTTCCCTCATCCCCCAGTGGGAGCTTCTTGAGAATAGGAACTGTACACATCTTCATTCGTTCATTCAGTCATTCATCCATCCCACAAATATTGATGAAGGACCGCCTACCATGTTCCAGGCCCAGGCACGGGGTACTGAAGCAACCCCAGCAGACCCAGTGCCCACTCTCCCAGAGCTGACCTTGCAGACGGGGAGGCAGACCCAGCAAGACCGAAACACGACTGCCGCTGCAGGGGGAGCTGCCGAGGGAATGAGGGAGCGGCAAGGCCAATAGGGGTGGGGTGGGGTGGGGTGGGGTGGGGTGGGCCAGCTCTAACCAGGGAAGGCAGGGAAGGCTTCTCAGAAGATATGACCTGCAAGCTGGGCCCTGGATGCGGAGAAGGACCCAGGACCACGTCACTGTGTGGTCTTGGGCAAATTGCCTAAAGTCTCTGTGCCTCAGCGTCCTCCTCCGTAAAGCGTCAATGGTGACAACACAGCCTCGTGGAGCCGTCCTGCAGACAGGGTGAGTGAGCCAGGAGAAGCCCTCAGAACTGCAGGGTCCCTAGGACCTGCTCCGGAAGCAGTAGCCAATCCTCATAAAAAAAAAAAAAAAAAATACTTCAATATTAACATTATTAGCGCACGAGCAAAGCGATGCACCAAACATTTTTTGTTAATAGTTTGAGGGGTATTTATTCTAAAACACTTTGCGAAAGACTTCGAAGTAGTCATCATGCAACACTCGGAAACGTCTTGGGACTTCCTTGTTTTACAGCCCAGTGTCGGGTTTTGTTTGAGTTAGATTAGGGGGTGTGAGACGTCATACTGTACTCAGGGCTCGGGGATTTACAACCTTTGAAGAGGCCTGGCCAAGGTGCCTGTGGACGCCAGTCCCTACTTTGGGCCGAGCAAGCGGAGTCCTTGGGATCCAGGGGCTTGACTCGGCCGGCGGGGCTCAGGGCCTCCTATGCCTTGTTGACTCAGCAGATGGACTGAGGTCAGGCTAACGTTGTCCTGGGGCGAGGACCAGAGAGACAAGCCCAAGGAGCTGCTCTGGCGGGGGGCACGGGGAGGGCGCCAGGCCCCAGGCTCCAGGCCTGCGCATCCCCAGCGGACCCTCCGGAATCTGTCCCTCTAGGGGGCAGTAGGGCTCCACTGAGCGTCGCCATCTCGGTTCCCAGAGGCCAGGAACGGCTCCTTGCCTTAGAACCTGGCTCAGCGCTCAGCATTAAGGGGGATTGCTGCACACACTCTGCCTTGTTTGGGCCCAGAGGTTATATCTTTGCACGCTCAGGTGTGGTGAAGGGGGGACGCTCCTTAGGAAAGCAGTGGTTCCTGTCACCGGACCGTGAGTGTTTCTAAAGACAGAAGCCCAACAGCTGCATCCACTTAGGGGACGCTTAGGGGGTTCCAGCCAGCATGGGAAGTCCACCTCCAATGATTGCCAGGGAAGGTAGGTGGATTTCTCAGGCTCAGAATATTCACGTGGAGATGTGCATTGCCACGCGCATGTTTATGGCCAGATTCAGGTTTTTAGCCTAAAAACGAACCTCCTTGGCTAGTTCCTCCCCACCCATCCCAGGGAGCACCTGCTCCTCCTCCTCTCTCTTGCTTGGCAAACGAGGTTTGTTTGGGCGTAGCACTGCGCCCCCAGATCTGAGACTCGTGGGCAGCACCCCTGCTGGCCCCGTGGTTCTCCCCCTCTCTCCAGGGCACGAGTGTAGGGGTTATGGGCACTTGGCCCCGGTCGCACACAGCCCGGGGTTCAGACCCTAACGTTGCCACTTCAGGCTGGGTGGTCATCAGCGGGAATCCTCCCCGCCCCTCAGCTCGCCTGGGAAGCAAGGGGAGACCTGCCTCGCAGGGTGGCTCTGATTCCTGGCCACCATTCCGGGGACGGGATTCCTGGAACGGGCTTAGCATGGCGCCAGGCCCATCGTGAACACGGCCCACGACGCCGCCAGCCCCCCTCCCTGCCGCCACCACCCTGCCCTTCTACCTTGACCTACTCCTCTCCTCCACGGCACCTGTTGCTCGTCTCCATATCTTCTCTGCATCCTGTTTACAGTCTGTCTCCGTGCTGCCCTGGGAACTCCTTTGCTGCATCCCTAACACCCTGTTCTAGGCACGGAGTCGGCATCCGTATCTGTTCATTGAGCGTGTGAACGAATAATGGGAGCTCTTACGACAACTCCCTGGGCCTCTGTTTCCCCAGCTGGGCAAGGAGGATAATGGTATTATGCTTGGGATGGATTAATGCCAGCAAACCTGTGTGAGAGCACCTGGCTGAGGCACTCAGCAGATGCAAATTTGCCACCTGGTTCAGATTTCAGATGCTGTCCGAGGCTTTATGGTGCTGTCAGGAGAATCGCCAGCCCAGCCCACAGCCCCCGAGGGCAGCTCAGAGCTGTGGGCCACCAGCCACCCATTTAGACAGACTCGACCAGTGAGACCTGAGTTGGTTCTCTGCACCACGTGCTGTCATGTTGGACCCTTCCAGAGGCCAGGCAGAGGAGGCCCCGGGTCAGGGAGGAGGGCCCGGGGCTCAGAGAAGTGGGGTCACTTGCCTGTGTAAGTGGCGGCATCGAGCCCAGGAACGGTCCCAGCTGTTCTATATGTGAAACCGCCAGAGGCTGTGAGTCTCCAGGGGGAGGGGTGACCCATGGAGGGGGGACAGACCTCCCATGGTGGCCAAGAGCAAGGACTCCTGAGGCCTGAGTCTTAGCTTGGCAGCGTTCCCCACCCAGTGGCCTCTGGCAGGTGGGTTCACACCTGTGAGGCCCAGTTTCCTGTAAAGTGGGGTGATGCTAGCCCCTCCCTCCAAGAGCCACAGTGAGCATATAACCAGCACCTTACATGGGAGTCGTTCCTGTGCCAGGTTCACTGTTGAGAAAGGAGGAACAGCCCCCAAAGATGTGCCAATCCTGGTCCCCAGAACCTCTGCATTTATACTATGTCCCGGGGGCGGGGGGTGAAGGCTGCTAATGAGCTGGCCTTCTGACAGGGAGGCTAGCCTGGAGTAGACCCACCGTAACCACAGGACCCTTAGCAGTGGAAGAAGGAGGCAGGGCTGTCAGTGCCAAGGGGATGCAGCAAGAAAGTTTCCACCTGCCGTTGCCAGCTTTGAAGATGGAGGAAGGGACCAGGAGCCGAGGCATGCAGGGGGCCTCCAGAGGCTAGAAAGGGGAGGAAACTCTTAGAGCCTCCAGAAGGAGCTCAGCCCTGGCAACAACTTGCTTTTAGCCCAGAGAGGCTTCCGACCTCCCGAACTGTAAGCTCATAACTTGCTTTAAGCTGCTCGTTTGTGCCGACTGATTGGTCATAGTGGCCACGGGGACGTCATGTGGAGGGCCCCCTCTCAGGAAGAGGATCTCACACCTGCTCACAGAGAGCTGAAACTAGAATCTTGGTCCTTTATACATGAAAAGAGAACTTCAAGGTCATAGAGCTCAGCATTTCAGAGTGAGATATCCCCAGAATCAGTCGAGGGCAGTGGTCCGCTCCAAAGGGCCTCATAGGGTCAGTCAGGAAATGCCGCACGCGCGGTCCACCTTTTAGACGGTCACAGGGTTCTCAGCTCTTCAAGGCTCTGAAAAGGTCAGCGGCAAAGAGGAGAAACAGATTTCCGACTTTAACTCAGCACTTCCAAAGACGATGTACCACAAACTACATCCCCTCGCCCCAGAACACTGATGAACAACCCACAAAGCGTGTGTTCAGTGCAGGGGCTGACCTAATCAAATCGATCTCTGTGACAAATAGAGAAACTGGAGGCCAAAGAGGCGGCTGGGCTGTTGAGCAGTGATGCGGCCCGGCGGGAAGAACGTAGGCGTTGGAAGCAGGGAGAGCCAGTTTGCAGCCTGGCTCTGTGGACACCAGCTGCATGACCTGGGGAGGTCACGTCGCCTCCCAGAGCCTCCATTTCCTCGCGGGTAACATGGAGATAAAAGTGCCTGCTTTGCAGAACACCATGAATAGCTGTCTTAGTCCGTCCCGACAGCTAAAACAAGTTGCTAAAGACTGGCTGGCTTGTAAACAACAGAACGTTCTTTCTCGCAGTCGTGGAGGCTGGAGTCTGAGACCCGGGTGGTAGCACCAGGCCTCTTTGAGGGGCTCCTCTGGGTCGGCCCCTCGCGTGGTGGCCTGAGAGCTGGCGAGCTCTTTTATAAAGGCGCTCACCCCCTTCCTGAGGATTAGGCTCCCCCCTCATGAGCCAGTCTCCTCCCCAAAGGCCCGGCCTCCGAATACCATCACACCGGCGGGGGGGGGGGGGGGGGGGGGGGGGGGGGGGGCGGGTAGGATTTCAACCCTGGGATCCTCACTGCACACAAGGATCCCTTGCCGGGGCTGGCACGCACATGGTAGTCAGGGCAGAGAAAAGACTACTATTTGTGTTAGTTTCCTATTGTTGCCGTAACAAATCACCACGGACTCAATGGCTTCAAACACATATGTATCATCTTGCATTTCTGGAGGTCAGTAGTCCTAAGGTCAAGATGTCGGTGGGGCTGATTCCTTCTGGAGGCTCCAAGGAGAATCTTCCTTTGCCTTTTCTAGGTTCTAGAAGCTGCCCACGCTCCTCGGCGCACATCCCTGTGGCCCCTGCTTCCTGTCCCTTCTCAGACTCTGACCCTCCTGCCTCCCTCCTTTAAGGACCCTTGTGGTTACATCGGGTCCACCCGGATAATCCAGGACAATCTCCGGATCTCATGGTTCTTCAGCACAGCTGCAGCGTCCCTTTTACCGTGTAAGGTGACACATTCACAGGGTCCAGGATTGAGGATGTGGACATCTTTGGGGGCCATCATTCAGCGGACCACACGACTCCTCTGATACCTCCTTTCCTGGCCCTCCCTTCCTCCTGCTGCCGTGGGTCCTCTCCCTTCCGCTCCAGCCCGGACACCAAAGGAGTGATTGAGTTCTAATTTAGGGTTCCCATTGGGTCAAGTGGAGGAGAAAGTTTGTGTCTCCCCAAATACTCCTCCTCACCCCCAGACCGTGTAGGTTGCCACGTGGGGGCTTCTCAGAAGGGAGTCTGCAGCCAAGGATTCCGGAGAAAACGGATAGCAAACGTACCCGTGCACTTGTCAGATACTGGAGGGCCTGCCGTGTGTTCGTGGGCACGGCTGTGGACTGGGCAGACAGGGCTTGCTCTCAACGGCTGACTTCCTTATGGGGAAGAAAGAGAGTCAGGGGACAGACCATGTAATAGGCACTAGACCAAAACGAGATGGTGGGAATGGAGATGGAGGGTGGCAGGGGGTGGCCAGTAGCCGTACTGGGCTGGGGAGGTGGGAGGAATTGAAGCTGAATCCGGGGGGTCTAGGTTCAGCAACAGGGCAGATGGTGGTGTCATTTTCCAGGAGGGGAAGCACATTTTGCAGGCATGGGGGAGGAGAAGAATTCCATTCTGGGCAGGACAGAAGGACCGTGTGAAGGGCCCAAGATAGATCCACATGGGGCATCAGTGGTAAGGGAAGATCTGGGCTGGAGCAAACGGACACAGGCATTGTTGGTCTCAGGATGGGAAACAAAACTGGGGGGTCCCCATGGGTGAGAAGATGAGGGTCTGGGGTTGGAGCCTGGGGAGCCTCTGTTTTAGCTGTAGACGAAGAGGGGCCAGAGGGCAGGAGCAGGGGAAATCTCTGGGTGGGGCACGGGTGTCCTGTAAACCCGGGGGAAGGGGACAGGTTCACATGGTGGAGAGAACTTGACAGCGCCAAACGCTGCAGAGAAGTCCCGGAAGAGAAGGATCGAGACGATTCCATTTGATTCAGTCTGAGAAGGGCGCTGGTAGCCTTGGTCTAAGGGGCTGTAGGGCAGCAGCTGAGGAGAGAGCAGAAGAGGAAACAAGGGCACTGAGGCTGTAGGGCAGCAGCTGAGGAGAGAGCAGAAGAGGAAACAAGAACAAGACAGTCAAACATCCTAGACCCTTGGCTGGGAGGGGTGCAGGAGAGCCAGGCCGGTGGCTGGAGGTGGCAGTGGGGTCAATGGTTTTTCTGTTTTTGTTTCTGGTTTGACAGGGGACAGCTCGCATGTGTGTAGCAGACTGCTGGAAGCCAGAAGAGAGAGCGTGAAGATAATGGGGAGGGGTTGAGCCCAAGGGAGGGGGGTGGAAGGGGGGGTGAGGCAGCCCTCCGGGAGGAAGGACCCAAGTGGGCGCAAGGAAGCCGGAGTTGGGTGGGGGTGGGGGGGCTGTGGCAGGGGGGCAGAGGGGGAATCCTTGGGCAGGGCCTGTGTGCAGCAAACACAGGGGCCCCCGGGCTCCAGGGGGGGCAGGTGTGGGCAGGACCTCGTCATGGCAGCCCCAAGAGCCCCATAAAGGGGTCATCCCAGGGCTTCACATCTCAGAGCGGCGGGGTCTGGTTTGAGCTTTGGAACCAATGTCGGGCAGCTGAATGAATGGGTGGAGGCGCCATGAGGACCAGTCAGGAGGCAAATGTGCAGGCCCAGCAGCCTATCAGGAGCAGGCCTCACAACCATCTGCTTTGTGGAGATGCTGGTGGAAATGTCCCTCATAACACAAGACGCATAATATTCTGAGAGGTGCTATGTTTCAAGAATAAAAAGCACAAGGTCTAGGGGATGAGCCAGGCTTGGACCCCAAATCACTTCCAACAAGCTGTGTGACTTCCAGCTGGTGACTAGACCTCTCTGGGCGTGTTACTCATTGCTGTATAAGAAACTGCCTCAAAACTGAGCAGCGTAGGGCCCCCTGGGTGGCTCAGTTGGTTAAGCGACTGCCTTGGGCTCAGGTCATGATCCCCGGGTCCTGGGATGGAGCCCCGCATCGGGCTCCCTGCTCGGCGGGAAAACTGCTTCTCCCTCTCCCTCAGCCCTCCCCACACACCCCACCCCATGCTCTCTCTCTCTCTCTCTCTCCCCCCAAATAAATAAATAAAATCTTTTAAAAAAAAACAAACTTAGCAGCTGCAAACACCATGTTTATCATCTTATAGTTTCTGAGAGTTGGGAATCCAGGAGCAGCTTAGCTGGGTCCCCAGCTCCGGGTTTGTCATGGGGCTGTGATCAAGGTGTCCGCCAGGGCCCGAGTCCTCTCCAAGTCCCGCGAGGCATAATCAGCTGCTGTTGGCAGGGTCAGTTCTTCATGGGGCTGTTGACGGAGGGCCTCCGTTTCTCACTATGAGGTTCCAGGTGGGGTTTGTCCAAAGCAGGCAGGGGGATAGTTGAGTCTGGACTCCAGGGGCGGGATCCAGGCAGGTGTATAAATTTGAGAGTCCTATGCACATAAGTAGTATTTAAAACCTTGGTCACCAAGGAAGTGAGTGCAGATAGAAAACGGGGTTATTCTCATGTTGGGGAGATGAGGAGGAACCAGCAACAGAGGGAAGGAGTATGGGGGGCCCAGTGAGAGCCCCATAAAGGAAACGGCAAGACAGGAGTGCTCCGCTGGCCGGGGAGGTTGGCCGATCCGGGGGATGGTGCTGGGCGGGAGGCCACTGGGTTTAACGGTGACCTGGGAGCCACTGGTAACTTGGACCAGGTGGTGTCAAAGCTGATGGGATGAGCTTAAGAGAGACTGGCGGGGGAGAAAGTGGATCTGCACGGGCGTTTCAAGGAGTTCTGCTGTGAAGGAAAACGGAGGTAAGGCAAGAGCTGAACGGGGTTGTAAAGCCAACCATTATTTTTAAAGGAGGAGAAATGATTGCATGTTTGTGTTCTGATCAGAATCATCTAGGGTGAAGGGAAGGAAACATGGGACCGAGGAAGGCACGAGAGTGCTGGGTGATGCCCTGGGAAGGCGGGAGGGAGCGGAGGCCTGGCCGAAGACAGCCCGGAGCAGGGAGCAGGACAGTTCCTGGGAGTGTCGCGCCGAGCCGAGCACGGGCCTCACACCAGCTCCTTCCGGCTGCTCCCATCCCCCCCGCCATGAAATTGGGCCATCGGGAGAGAGGGAGGGTGGGGGGGGGGCGCTGGGGGTTGAAGAGGGGAGAGGGTGTGAAGGGCTCCTCCAGCAGAGCTGAGAGCTGCGGGCAAGGAACAAGGGACTTGGGGGTCCCGGCCCTGATAGAGACCTGTGTGTCCCTGGCGGTCACGCATGGACAGTGCGTTTGAGCTTTGCTGTAGCACGTTCGTGGGTACAGGCACAGAGGGAACAGCGAGGGATTTAACCAGTGTGGGCAAGGTAGATTGAAGCTGGGAAAGGCAGGAGGAAGCAGGTCAAGGGAAAGGCAACAAGGGAAAGGTGGGATGTAGGATTATTAGAGTCGGGTGCCGGAGAGGGAGGAGCGGGGGGGCTTGAAATTGATTGGAGGGCGGAGCTACAGTGACTAGTCTCAAGGTCAGGGTGACCATTCCGCTCTGCCTGCCCTCCCAGGACCTTGTTAGAAATGCAGATTCTCTGGCCCACCCCAGACCTGATGTCTCAGACTCTCTGGGGATGGGACCAATGATCTGTGTTTGAACAAGGTCCTAGGGTTTTCTGATACACACGAAGATCTGAGGACCACAGCTCTAGGGTATGATGGCTGAAGGAGGGGACAAATCACAGGACAAGAAGAATTTAAGAAACTGAGAAGTCGGGATGAGGACGTTGCCAGAAATTAAGCCAAGAGTAGAAGCTGAAGAAAGTGCTCTGACCCAGGAGCTAAAGTCACCAGGAAATGAGGACAGTGGCTGGGGCAGGGTAAGGAAGGCGCCTACATGCCGAGCCCAGTGATGGAAGGGCTGTGGGGAGCACAGTGGGCAGGAAACAGTCCCCCCAACATCCCACCTCGCCATCCCCCTCTCGCAGCACTTGGGGAGGGCACCGTGCACGCTGCAGGTGTGAGTACTACTCTCAGGCTGGCGAGAGTTGCTTGCATTTTCCAGGTGAGCCCAGTTTAATCACAAGGGTCCTTAAAGAGGGAGGGCAGGGTGGGGGGATGTGATCGCCGGCTTTGAAGGAGCGATGGAGCGGGCCCCAGGCCAGGAGGCGATTCTCCCCTCGAGCCTCCAGAAAGGACGAGGCTCCGTGGACACCTTGGTTTTAGCCCAGAGAGACCATTGGGGTTTCTGACTCCGGAACCTTAAGTTAATGAATTTGTGTTGCGTCAAGCCACTCGGTTTGTGATCACCTGTCGCGGGTCTCCGAGGGGAGGGGGGGGGGGGCCTCGGCCGAGTGGCGTCTTCAGTTAGAGCAAAAACATCAGGCACGCGGGCGCCGCAAGGCCGAGGATGTGGGGATTTTGTTTGGGGCTGGCCGTGAGATGCAGAGGGCGAAGGGAACTGGGGGGCAAAACATGGGGTGTGCAGAGCCTCGTGGGGGCCAGCGAGTGGGAGACAGACAGGGGCTGGCTTGCCTCCGACGTGAACAGGGATGCAGGACAAAAAATGATCCGTGCTGAGGATGAGGCCGTGGGCGGTGGGAGACCGGGAAAGGGCGGGGGGGCGGGGCTGGGACCCGTTTTCACAACGTTCAGAGGGGGCCTGGAGCCACTCAGGGCAGTGTTCGTCCCTGTCCGGGCTCTAGGGGGTCGGCTTGAGAAGGACTTTCTGCAAGGCCTGTGCCCAGAGGGAGCCCTGGTGCCTCTGCACCTGTCGGGGGATGGATGAGGTGTGAGACCAGGCGCACGCAGGTGCCTCTGGGGAGGACCAGGTAGAGAGGATCCACAGCCACGCGTGCTTGCACAATCTAAGGCAGCCAGCAGGACGCTCGGATGGCGCCTCGCCTGCTTCAGACACTCCCGTTACTCACTTTGTCGACCAGACTCCCTGGAGAAGTCGTGTTCCACGTCTGGCTTGTAAATGGCAGCCGGCCAGCCGCCCTGTCTTCCTGTCCCCAAGGAGCTGATGCGCCACGGCAGCAAGCACTTTACAGGCAGGAAGACCACTGGTGGCTGCAGGAGCCGGAAGGCCGACAGCCTGGCAGGCTCCGGGAATTCTCCGGGATTCTCGGCAATAATGGTCTTTATTGGCTTCTGCAGCGAGGAGAACTGGCTGTTTCCAGAAGACAGGCCGTAATACACTGATGTGTAATTAGAAGTGAACAAACTGAGCCGTGTGGGACAGAAGAAAGATCTCTCTTAAGTCAGATGTTTGGCTTTTAAAAATGTATTAAATAGTAGGAGACAATTTTGCATGCATTCCAGACAAGTCCGATATTCTCAATGTCACTTGCAACTTAGACATGTTTATTCATTCACGCCATTCCAGAAGGCCTACTGTATGCAGGGTCTAGGTGTGTGGCATTGAACAAAGACAAACCCCATCCTTGTGCTCATGGAATTGACAGGTGTAAGAGATAGACCGTAAGCAAACAAGGAAATGGTTTTCCAAACAGAAGCATGCATGGGTTGTGACAGGTGTATGTGTCAATCCCACATTACCCGGTGGTCAGGGAAGTCCTCTGAGGATGGGATGTTTGATCAGAGACGGGAAGAATGAGGGAGAGCCAGGTCCATGAACCTCTGGGGTCAGAGCATTTGAGATCCTGGGAGAGCAGAGAAGGAGGCTGGAGAAAATTTTTGTCTAGACAAGGATCAGAAGAGAGACCGAAGCTTTAGCCAGAGGCGAGTCTGGAGAAGCTGTTGGCAGGGAAGATCACTGGAAGTCTTGCCTGCAATCTGGATCGTTCTAAATGCACAGGGAAGAGCTTGGTCCTGTGACCAGCAGGACAGAAGGGCTCTTGCAGTGTCTCAGATCCAAGTGGTCAAGCTGCCTGCTCCAGGTTTGAAATTAAAATAAAGAAGTGATGTCAACAAAATGGCAAATAGGAGGTTTTTACCCCCCTCCCACAGAGCATTGATTCCCACCTCCCAGCTTCACCAAAGTGTAACTGACAAAATTGTAACCTAAAGTTACAGAGTATATACATTGTAAAAGGATTCCCCCTTCTAGTTAATTACACATCCATCGTTCACATATTGACCCTTTCCTGTGTGTGAGGACATTTAGGTTGTCCTCTCTCAACAGATTGCAGTTCCACAACAGTGTTATCCACCATCATCACCGCGTTTTACATTAGATCCTCAGAACATACTCCTCTTACAGCTTAAAGTCTGTGCCTTTTTACCAACCTCTCCCTATTTTCCCCAGCCTTTGGTAACCACTTTTCTACTCTGAGCTGGACTTTTTTTTTTTTCCCTCTTAGAGTCCACATAGCAGTGAAACCATGTAGTAGTTGTCTTTCCATGTCTGGCTGACTTCGCTTAACATGATGCTGTCCAGGTCCATGTTGCTGCAAACAGCAGGATATCTTTTCTTCTCGCGGCTGAATGATATTCCACTATGTGTATATACCCCCTCTTCTTTCTTTGTCCATTCATCCACTGACAGAGGCTTAGGTGGTTTCTATATCTTAGCTACTAGGAAATTTGCTGCAGTGAACATGGGAGTATAGGTCTCTCATTTCCTTTGGCTCTATACCCAGAAGGGGGATAGCTGGATCATCTGGTAGTGCTCTTTAAGTTTTCGAGGAAACTCCATACTGTTTTCCACAGCAGCTGCACCAATTTACATCCCCACCAACACGGCATCAAGTTTCCCTTTGCTTCCCCCCCCCCCCCCACCGGGGCTTCTCTCTTGTCTTTTTGATAACTGCCATCCTACCAGGTACGAAGTGAGCTTTCGTTGTGGTTATGATTTGCATTTCCCTGATGACGAGTGATGCTGAGCACCTTTTCATGTACCTGTTGGCATGTGTTCTTTGGGGAAATGTCTTATTTCATTACTCTGCCCATTTTTTAAATTCGATCATTTGGTGGTTTTGTTATTGAGTTAAGAGTTCTTCGTGTATCTTGAATATTAACCCCTTACTAGATTTGCAAATATTTTCTCCCATTCTGTAAGTTGCCTTTTCATTCTCTTGATGGTTTCCTTTGCTGTGTGGGAGCTCCTTTAGTTCGATGTAGTCCCATCTGCTTTTTCTTTTTCTTTTTCTTTTTTTTCCTTTGCATTTGTTCCCTGTGCTTTTGGTGTCAAATTCAAAAAAATCCTCACCAAGACTAATGTCAAGGAGCTTACTGCCTATATTTTCTTCTAGGAGTTCCATGGTTTCGGGTCTTATGTTAGGTCTCCAATCCATTTTTGAATAGATTTTGTGTGTGTGTAAAATACGGGTCCAGTTTCATTCTTTTCCGTGTGGCTGTCCAGTTTTTCCAGCAGTGTTTATTGGAGGGACTATCCTTTCCCTGTTGTCTGTTCTTGGCTCCTTTGTTGTAAATTAGGCAGCCATATACGCATGGCTTTTTTTCTGGACTCTCTCTGTTCTCTTTCGTTGATCTGTATGTCTGTTTATATGCCAGTACCACACTGTTTTGATTACTATAACTTTGTGATGTAATTTAAAATCAGAAAATGTGCTGCCTACAGCTTTGTTCATCTTAAGATTGTTGTGGTTATCTGGGGTCTTTTGTGGCTCCATACAAATCTTAGGATTCTTTTTTATTTCTGTGAAAACTACCATTGGAATTTTGATAGGGTTTAAATCTGTGGATTGCTTTAGGTAGAATGGACTTGGGATATCGTTCTGTTTATTTGTGTCCTCCTCAAATTCTTCCATCAGTAACTTCTAGTTTTCAGTACACAGATCTTTCACCTCTTCGGTTAAATTCATTCCTAGGTATTTTTTAGGATGAATTTCTCTTTCAGACAGTGTATAGAAATGCTGACTTTTCTATAATTTTTGTATCCTGTAACTTCACTGAATTTGTTCTAATGGTTTTTTGGTGGCATCTTTAAGATTTTCTATATATTGTATGTTATCTGCAAACAGAAACATTACATCTGACAAATACGAAGGATCAGCATCTGTCTTCGGCTCAGGTCATGATCCCAGGGTCCTGGGATCGAGCCCCACATCGGGCTCCCTGCTCAGCAGGAAGTCTGCTTCTCCCTCTCCCACTCCCCCTGCTTGTGTTCCTTCTGTCACTGTGTCTCTCTCTCAAATAAATAAAAATCTTAAAAAAAAAAAAGAAATACAAAGGATCACAAGGGACTACTGTAAACAAATATACAACAATATATTGTATAATCTAGAAGAAATGGACAAATTTCTAGAAACCTACCACCTGCCAGGACTAAATCATGAAGAAAAAGGAAATCTGAAAAGACCAATTATTGATTCAGTCTCCTTGCTGGTAATCAAAAAACCTCCCAACAAAGAAAAACCCAGTACTAGATGGCATTACTGGTGAATTCTTTCAAACATTTAAAGAACTAATCCAGTCCTTCTCAAGGTCTTCCAAAAAATGGGAGTATTTCCAAACTCATTTTATGAGGCCCGCAATACCCTGCTACAAAAGCCAGACCGAGGACACTGCAAGAAAAGGCAACTATGGGCTAACATCTCTGATGGACAGAGATGCAAAAAATCCTCAACAAAATACTAGCAAACCAAATTCAACAGCACTTCCAAAGAATTCTACACCATCATCAAATGGGATTTATCCCTGGGATGCAAGGATATTTCAGTATACACAAATCAGTAAGTATGATATACCCCTTTGACAAAATGAAGGATAAAAATTAGATAATCCATCTCCATAGATGCACAAAAATTTGACAAAATTCATCCTAATGATACAAATTCTCAGCAAATTAGGTACAGAGGAATGTACCTCGCATTCAACTTGTTAAAGGCTGTATGTGACAAGCCTACAGCTAACCTCATACTCAACAACGAAAAGCTGAAGGCTTTTCCGCTTAAATTAGGAACAAGACAGGGATGCCCAATCTTACCTTCTACTCACAGTACTAGAATTCCTTGCCAGAGCTATTAAGCAAGAAAAAAGATATAAAAGGCATCCAAATTAGAAAGGAAGAAGTAAAATTGTCAGTTTGCAGATGACATGCTCTTCTGTTTAGAAAGCTCTAAAGACGCCACCAAAAATAAAAAAACAAAACTGCAAGAATAAATGAATTCAGCTGAGTTGCAGGATACAAAATTAACAAAAATCAGTTACGTTTCTATACACGAACAATGAACTATCCAAAAAAGAAACTAAGAAAATGATCCTATTTACAATAACATCAAAAAGAATAAAATACTTAGGAATAAATTTAACCAGGGAAGGTAAAGATCTGGACACTGGAAACGATTAAACATTGAGCAACACTGAAGAAGATCCAAATAAATGGAAAGATACCCCACGCACATGAATTAGAAGAATTGTTAAATTTTCCATACTATGTAAAGCGATCTACAGATCCAAAGTAAGCCCTAAGTGTCCATCAGTGGACAAATGGATATGGGAAATGTGGCATATACATACAATGGAGTATGATTCAGCCGTAGAAAGGACATCCTGCCATTTGAGACAGTGTGGATGAAACTGGAGGACCTAATGCTAAGCAAAGTAAGACAAAGACAAATACTGCAAGAGCCCACTTATATGTGGAATCTAAAAAAGTCAAACTCGTAGTAACATGGTAGAATGGTGATTATCAGCGCTGGGGGCTGGGGAAAATAGGGAGATGTTAGAGGGTATAGACTTTCAGTTACGAGATCAGTAAGTTCTAAAATCTAATGTATG
This sequence comes from Zalophus californianus, assembly GCF_009762305.2. Lineage (NCBI taxonomy): Eukaryota > Metazoa > Chordata > Mammalia > Carnivora > Otariidae > Zalophus > Zalophus californianus. The sequence goes on from NC_045602.1 coordinate 129,888,819, forward strand.
TCATTGTACCGAGAGTTAATAATTACATTTGAAGCTTACTAAGAGAGTACATCTCAAGTGTCCTCCCCCCACACACACACAAAGGTAACTATGAGGTGATGTGTGTGTTAAATAGCTTGACTTTTGACAGTCATTTCACAGTGTTTGCATATACCAAGATACCATGTTGTCTACCTTAAATACATAGAATTCTTATTTGTCAACCATACCCCAAGACAGTTGGAAAAAACTGAAATGTAAAGAGAATCCCTTAGCAGGCTTGAAGTGAGGGTGTGACACCTGAATTTTCTCTAAGCTGAGTCTGGCTGTTGTGTGGTCCCTGAGGGCAGGAGTGGGCCAGGGCAGTGAGGGGCCAGGCAGAAGACAATGGTGGTCCCGTGGGCATGAAGCCAAGAGGTAATTGCAGAGATAGACCCACCAGGATTTGCTGATGTGTGAGCCTTGGGGACAGTGAGGGTTTCAGGGTCACTCCTGGGGTTTTGACTGCAGAATGCTTAGGTGGTTGTCACAAACTGATGGGGAAGATGGGGTGTACTTGGAAGGCCTAGGTGTGGGGAGAGAGGAGACTGGGAATTGAGAAGAGCGGGGGCACATTGAGCTAGAAATGGCTCCTGGCTATCAAAGTCGCATGGGAGTCTGGGGAGTCTATAGGTGAGGGTAAACGCCGGTGCCAAGGTTGTCCTGTGAATCTCTTCCTCAAGAGCCGTCCTGATGGCATCAACTGCAGAGGACTCTTGATCAGATCACAGCTACCCTCTGACATTTTGAGGACCAGCAGCAATGGTCATGAGGGTGTTTACTGGGAAGTTCCAGCAGGAGCTCATGGAAGGCCACCATCTCCTAGCCCCTAGAGAATGGCTGGGATCAGATTGTCATTGTACTTCATGTCTGAAGTTCATTGTACTCTGTGTGCAGAGTTTCAGGGTTTGAAATTTCTAGTGAACCAAGAAATCCTGGGCTAGGGCAAAGGTTTCCAGGTCTTTGGTGATAACTCCGCACTGGGCCATTTTCCAAGCTCGACTTCTGAATTTTACCGGGGGGTGGGGGGTGGGTGGGTGGGCAGGGAGGAGGTGAAGGAAGAGACTGTTTAGAAGTTTGGAGTGGGTAGCCCCTTTTGGAGAAAGTTTGGTCCAACCTTGTTCAGCAAACGTGCCTCCTATAGAGCTCATTCAGCTACCCAGGCTCCTCAAACAAAAATGACTTTGCTTTCATTTCTTTTTTTCTTTTAAAAATTTTTAAACCTTTAATTCCAGTATAGTTAACATACAGTGTTTATATTCGTTTCAGGTATATAATGTAGGGATCCAGCACCTCCATACATTCCTCAGTGCTCATCCTGAGGAGTGTCCTCCTTAATCCCCATCACCTGTTTCCCCTACAGCCCACCCACCTCCCCTCTGGCAACCCAGTTGGTTCTCCATAGTTAAGAATCTGTTTTTTGGTTTGTCCCTTCTGTTTGTCTTGTTTTTTTCTTCCACATAGGAGTAAAATTATATGGTATTTGTCTTTCTCTGATTGGCTTATTCACTTAGCAGTATAGTCTCCAGATTTATCCATGTTGTTGCAAATGGCAAGATTTCATTATTTTTTATGGCTGAGTAATATTCCATTGTGTGTATATAGACCACATTTTCTTTATCCGTTCATCTGTGGATGGACACTTGGGCTGCTTCCATAATTTGGCTATTGTAGATAATGCTACAATAAATATAGGGGTTCAAATATCTTTTTGAATAAGCGTTTTCGGGTTCTTTGGGTAAAAACCCAGTAATGTGATTATTGGATTATAGGGTAGTTCTATTTTTTAATGTTTTGAGGAAGCTCCATACTGTTTTCTGGAGTGACTGTCCCAGTTTGCCTTACCACCAACAGGACACGAGGGTTCCTATTTCTCCACATCCATGCCAACCCTTGTTGTTTTCTGTCTTTTTTTTTTATTTTAGCCATTCTGACAGGTGTGGAGGTGATCGCATTGTGGTTTTGATTGGCATTTTCCTGATGATTTATTAGTGATGTTGAGCATCTTTTCATGTGTCCTTTGGCCATCTGTATGTCTTTGGAGAAATGGCCGTTCATGTCTTCTGCCCATTTTTAATTGGATTATTTGGGTTTTTTGGTGTGGAGTTGTAGAAGTTCTTTATGTATTTTGGACACTAACCCTTTATTGGATATGTCCTTTGCAAATACCTCCTCCCATTCAGTATCTTTGATAGTCTTTTAGTTTTATTGATAGTTCCCTTTGCTGTACGAAAGCTTTTTATTTTGATGGAGTCCCAATAGTTTATTTTTGCTTTTGTTTGACCTGCCTCAGGAGACCTATCTAGAAAAACATTCCTATAGTCAATGTCAGAGAAATTACTGTGCTCTCTTCTAGGTTTTTATGGTTTCAGATCTCACATTTAGGTCCTTGATCCCCTTTTGAGTTTATTTTTGTGTGTGGTGTGAGAAAGTGGTCCGGTTTCTGTCTTTTGCATGTAGCTGTCCAGTTTTCCCAGCACCATACGTTGAAGAGCCTGTCTTTCCCCCATGGCATATTTGTGCCTCCTTTGTCAAAGATTGACCATATAATCATGGGTATATTTCTGGGCTCTCTATTCTGTTTCATTGATCTATGTGTCTCTTTTTATGTCAGTACCATACTTTTGATTTTGATTTTGTTTTGATTACTACAGCTTTGTAATGTATCTTGAAATCTAGGATTATGATACCTACTTTTGTTCTTTTTCAAGATTGCTTTGGCTCTTTGGGGTCTTTTGTGGTTCCATACGAATTTGAGGATTACTTGTTCTAGTTCTGTGAAAAATGCTGTTGGTATTTTGATAGGGATTTCATTAAATCTGTAGATTGGTTTGGGTAGTATGGACATTTTAACAATATTGGTTCTTCCAATCTGTGAGCACGGGATATCTTTCCATTTGTGTCCTCTTCAATTTCTTTCATCAGTGTTTTATACCTGAAGAGTACAAGTATTTCACCTCCTTGGTTAAGTTTATTCCTATTTATTTTATTATTTTTGATGCAATTGTAACTGGGATTGTTCTCCCAATTTCTCTTTTTGCTACTTCATTATTAGTGTATAGCAATGCAGTGGATTTATGTATATTGGTTTTGTATCCTGCAACCTTACTGAATTCATTTATCAATTCTAGTAGTTTTTTGGGTAGTCTTTAGGGTTTTCTCTCTATATATTATCATGTCATCTTCAAATACTGAAAGTTTTGCTTCTTCTTTATGAGTTTGGGTGTCTTTTATTTCTTTCTGTTGTCTGATTGCTGTGGCTAGGACTTCCAATATTATGTTGAATAAAAGTGGTGAGAATGGACATCTTTGTCTTGTTTCTGACCTTAGAGGAAAAACTGTTTTTTCACCATTGAGTATGATGTTCACTGTGGGTTTTTCATATAAGGGCTTTATTATGTTGAGATGTGTTCCCTCTAAACCTACTTTGTTGAGGGTTTTTATCATGAATGGATGTTGTACTTTGTCAAATGCTTTCTCGGCATCTAATGAAGTGATCATATGGTTTTTTATCCCTTCTCTTGTTGATGTGATGTGCCACATTGATTTGCGAATATTGAACCACCCTTGCATCCCAAGAGGAAATACCACTTGATTGTGGTGAATGATTTTTTTAAAGGTATTGTTGGGTTTGGTTTGCCAGTATTTTGTTGAGGATTTTTGCATCTATGTTCATCAGAGATATTGACCTATAGTTCTGTTCTTCTGTAGTGTCTATCTGGTTTTGGTATCAGGGTGATGCTGGTCTCAGAATGAATTTAGAAACTTTCCTTTCTTTTCTATTTTTTTGGGAATAGTTTGATGAGAATAGGTACTAACTCTTTTTTAAATTTTGGTAGAATTCACCTGTGAAACCATCTGGTCCTGGAATTTTGTTTGTTGGGAGTTTGTTGTTGTTTTTGTTTAATTTAGTTTTTTGGGGGTTTGTTAGAGCGCATGTGAGAGCAAGAGCAGGGAGGGGCAAAGGTAGAGGGAGAGAGAGAATCTTAAGCAGGTTCCACGCCCAACACGGAGCCCAACTCAAGTCTCAATCTCATGACCCTGAGATCATGACCTGAGCCAAAATGAAGAGTCAGATACTTAACCAACTGAGCTACCCAGTGCCCCCTGTTGGGAATTTTTTGAATACTGATTCAGTTTCATTGCTGGTAATTAGTCTGTTCATATTTTCTATTTCTTGCTTTAGTTTTGGGAGGTTGTGTATTTCTAGGAAGTTATCCATTTCTTCTAGGTTGTCTAATTTGTGGGCATATAATTTTTCATAATTTTCTCATAATCCTTTGCATATATGTGGTGCTGGTTGTTCTTTCTCCTCTTTCATGTATGCTTTTGTTTGAGTCCTCTCTCTCTTTTTAAAATGAGTCTGGCTAAAGTTTCTCTTTTGTTGATCTTTTCAAAGAATAAGTTCCTGGTTTCATTGATCTTTTCTATTGTTGTTGTTTAGTTTCTATTTCATTTATTTGTGCTCTAATCTTTATTATTCTTTTTCTACTGGTTTTGGGTTTTGTTTATATTTTCTAGCTCCTTTAGGTGTAAGGCTAGGTTGAGATTTTTCTTGCTTATTTAGGTAGGCTTGTATTGCTATAAACTTCCCTCTTTTGAACAGCTTTTGCTGCATTCCAAAGATATTGGCCCATTGTGTTTTCATTTTTATTTGTCTCCATGTATTCTTTGATTTCCTCCTTGATTTCTTCATTGACCCATTCATTGTTTAGTAGCATATTACTTGACCTCCATGTATTTGTGCCTTTTCCCCAGATTTTTTTTTCTTGTGGCTGATTTCTAGTTTCATAGCATTGTGGTGAAAAAAGATGCTTGGTATGACTCTGACCTTTTTGAATTTGTTGAGACTTGTTTTGTGGCCTAATATGTTATCTATTCTGAAAGATGTTCCATGTGCACTTGAAAAGAATGTGTATTCTTCTGGTTTAGGATGGAATATTCTGAATATATCTGTTAGATCCATCTGTCCAATGTATCATTCAAAACCACGATTTCCTTATTGATTTTCTGTTTCAATGATCTAGCCACTGTTGTAAGTGGGGTGTTAAAGTCCCCTACTATTACTGTATTACTATTGATTACTTCCTTTATGTTTGTTATTAACAGCTTTATGTATTTGGGTGGTCCCATGTTGGGTGCATAAATATTTACAATTGTTATATCTTCTTGTTGGATTGTCCGCTTTATGATTATATATTGTCTTTCTTTGTCTCTTGTTACAGTCTTTGTTTTAAAGTCTATTGCTTCCTTGGCTTTTCACTTCCATTTGCATGATCTATGCTTTTCCACTTCTTTGCTTTTAATCTGCAGGTGTCATTAGGTCTGAAATGAGTCTCTTGTAGGCAACGTAATAGATGGGGGTCTTGTTTTTGTTTTAATCCATTCAGTCACCCTAAGTGTTTATATTGGAACATTTATTGCACTTATTCTCAAAGTAATCATTGACAGATATTTATTGCCATTTTGTTTGTTTTGTGGTTGTTTTTTTTTTTTTTTTTTTAAGATTTTATTTATTTATTTGACAGAGAGAGACAGGGAGAGCAGGAACACAAGCAGGGGGAGTGGGAGAGGGAGAAGCAGACTCCCTGCCGAGCAGGGAGCCCGATGTGGGACTCGATCCCAGGACCCTGGGATCATGACCTGAGCCGAAGGCAGACGCTTAACGACTGAGCCACCCAGGCGCCCATGTTTTGTGGTTGTTTTTGTTGTTCGTTTCTGTTCCTTCTCTTTCTTTCACAGTTTGGTTTTCTTTAGTGGCATACTTGGGTTCTTTCTCTTTTGGTTCTTTGCATATCAATTACTAGTTTTTGATTTGTGGTTACAATTAGGTTTGCATGGAACATCTTCTGCATATAGCAGTCTATATTAAGTTAATGGTTACTTAAGTTTGAACCCATCCTTTACTCCTCTCCCCTCCACCTTCTAGGTGTACGGTATCATAGTTTGTGTCCTTTCATTTTGTGGATCCCCAGGTTTTTATAGATATACTTGATTTTACTGCTTCTGTGTTTCCTGCTGTTCTTACTGTTACTTACGGTTTTTCCCTTCCACTCAAAGAGTCCCCTTTAACATCTGTTGTAGGGCTGGTTTAGTGGTCATGAATTCCTTTATGTTTGGGAAACTCTTTCTCTCTCTCTCTCTATTCTGAATGGTAGCCTTGCTGGTGAGAGTACTCTTGGCTGCCAATTTTTCCCTTTCAGCACTTTGAATATATCCTGCCACTCTCTTCTGGCCTGCAGAGTTTCTGCTCAAAATTCAGCTGATAGCGTCATGGAGTTCCCCTTGTATCTGAGTGCTTTATTTTCTCTTGCTACTTTTAAAATTCTCTTTATCTCTACTTTTTGCCATTTTAATTAGTGTGTGTCTTGGTGTGGACCTCCCTGGGTTGATTTTGTTGGGGGATCTCTGTGCCTCCTGGATCTGGATTTCTGTTTCCTTCCCCAGATTTGGGAAATTTTCAGCTATTATTTCTTCAAATAAATTTTATGACCCCTTTTCTCTTTTCTCCTTCTGGGATCCCTATAATGTGAATGTTATTATACTTAATGGTGTTGCCAAATTTCCTAAGTCTATTGTCACTTATTATTTTTCTCTCTCCTATTCAGCTTGATTGCTTTCCATTAGTCTGTGCTCCAGGTCACTGATCCATTCTTCTCCTTCCTCTAGTATACCATTTATTCCCTCTAGTGTATTTCAGTTTAGTTCTTCATCTCTGATTGGTTCTTTATGTTTTCTGTCTCCTTGTTAGGGGCCTCACTGAGGTCCTCCACTCTTTTCTCAAATCCAATGAGTATTTTTTTTACCATTACTTTAAATTCTCTATCAGGCTATTACTGATCTTCATTTCATTTAGTCTCTTGCTGTATTTTGCCTTGTTCTTTCATTTGAGACCTATTCCTCTGTCTCCTCATCTTGTCAAACTCTCTGTGTCTGTTTCTTTTTTTAAAAAAAAGATTTTATTTATTTTTCGAGAGAGAGCAAGGGGAGGAGCAGAGGAAGAGGGAGAGAGAATCTCAAGCAGACTCCCTGCTGAGTGTGGAGCCCGATGTGGGGCCCAATCCCACGACCCTGTGATCGTGACCTGAGCCGAAATCAAGAGTCAGATGCTTAACTGACTGAGCCCCCAGGTGCCCCTCTGTTTCTGTGTGTTAGTAAAGTCAGCTAGGTCTCCTACTCCTGCAAGTAGTGGCCTCATGAAAAAGAGGTCCTGTAGTGCCCTGCAGTGCAATGTTCCCTGTTCACCAGAACTTTGTGCTTCTGGGGTGTCTCCTGTGTGTGTTGCATGTGCCCTACGGTGGCTGAGCTGCTTTTGCCTTCAGTCCAGTCATCTGCAATGGCTCTTTTCGCCTGTTGTGGGTGGGGTTTGGTAGCTGTGTTATTAGTGGACCAGTCTGGGGCCACGTTGGGCTTGAGTTGAGTCAGACCAGGTGTTTGCTGGAGATGTAGTCACACTGAACTGCAGGAGAATGTGGGGGCGGGGCATGCGGTGACAGCAAGGTCCGCACCCGTGGGAGGGGACCTGTAGCCCCCAATGGCGGCAGGCTGGGTTGGAGGGGGCAGATCCCCAGAAGCAGGTGGGGGGCGGGAAGCAAGATTTGCAGGAGTCTGCTGCGGGAGGAGACCTGGGGCAGAGGCCTGGTAGAAGGGATGTGTCCGCAGGAGGACGCAGGGGCAGGGCACGCTGTTAGCAAGTTAAGTAGGGATTGTTGTGGCCTTGCTGTTTCCCATAGGTGTCTAGGCTCCAGGGCAGGGGGAGGGAAATGGCACCCACCAGCTCCTTTGTTCCTGAAGAAGTGTCTCTGTTTCTCCAGCACCAGCTCTGAGATTAGTAAACAGATCTCCCTCCCATAGAACACAAGCAATTTTCAAACTGCTGCTTCTATACTTTCTGTCCAAAGGCTGGTTTGTTGTGCTGTCTCTTTAAGGGCAAGGACTCAGCTTCCTCTCTCCCCCCAGCTCTGCCAGAGCCTGTTGATTTTTAAAGTTCTAGGTTTTAAGCCCAGGGGATTGTAAGAACTCCTGAAATTTGGCCCCTCCAGTTTTCAAAGCCAAATGGTACGGGGATTGGTCTTTCTCATGCAGCCTTCCTAGTCAGAGAGTCTGTTTCTCTCCCCGCTATGCACCTGTGGCCTCCCTCCAGCGGACAGTCCCATGGGTCCGTTTAGCTCCCGACTGTGTCCCTGCCCTTCTTACCCTTTGATGTGGCCCCTTCTCTACCTTTAGCTGTGGAGAGTCTCCTTTGCCCTTCTTTGTGTCATTTTCTGGGTTATTTACCCCGATGTGGTTGTTGCCTTGTTCTGTCAGTGGGACGAGGCGAGCTTAGGGTCCTCCTGCTCTGCCACCTTCCCCAGAAGTCTGGCCTTCATTTCTTAATGGTCCCTGTGCTTATGCCCCCTTCCCAGGATTATTTCATATTCAACCTGCTCCTGCCAAGAAATCAGTTTCCTTCCAATTTATGAACCTGAAAATGTTGTAGTTAGCATTTCCTTTGCTCTTGTCTTACTGCTTCTTCAGATTCCCACTTGTTACTAAGCGAGTGCTGTGTTTTCACTCCTTAGAACAAAACTACATCATGCTGTTGCATGAGGCAAGAGACATTCACAGATTTGCTAAGCTGCCCTGATGCAGAGAAGTTCGATGCCCCCGTGAGTTTCCCTTTTGTTTCAGGATTTGAATATTGGGTAAGTTCAAGTTTTTGGCTTTAACAATTTCGTGTGAAAAGTTTGAGACCTATTGTCAGAACTCTGAATGCTTTCTTCCCGACATTAGGAAAATGAGGTCCAGCTTTAGGTGAATCTTAAGTTTGCCAGATGATTGGATATTGTATCAATAGCTAATTATTAAGTTAACAATGTTAATGCCTATGATGCAGGGACTGTTCTTATCCTCATTTTACATCTAGGGAAATCGAGGCACAGGTTGACTTGTGTTTCCCAAGTGTGAGTCAGATATAAACCTAGAACACAGACTTATTTTTTAAATGGCTGTATAGTTTTAACCTTGTCCTCTGCCTAAGGTGATTTTCTATTCAGGAAAAGCAGCATAAAGTTTTTATGAAGTTAATTTAAGCCCAACCGGCATACACAGCTACAGCAAAAACTGTAAGGGGGCAGAATTGCCCATAGTGTGTGTGGGCCTGGGGAAATTATTTTTATGCGGGTCCTGTCTACATAAGCAATTTGGGACTTCCTCAAATCAATGTTTCAGCACCATTCTGGTGACCCAATTTCACATGATCCCACAAAAAAATTAAAACTAAACTCCTCACAACAAAGCTCTTCTGGAAACCAGGTTGGACCCCATAGGTGTGGGTTGTAGAGCTCTTTGGGGCATCTGGTTGACCTTGTGCTCTGAAGGGCAGAAATGGGAACTAGCTGGTCCTAGCCGCTAGAGGGGACCACGGGTTCCAGTAGCCAGAACCCATGCAGGGCCCTGTGTGTGCTTGGGACACTGCACCCATATGGTACTACTGCTTCCAGACCCTGGAAGGGGGGCTTGGAAAGGGCCCAAGAAAGGCATCCCAAGGCAGGGCCATGGTGTGGGAGAGTGGTCATGAAGCAGGGGCAGGGATCCGGCTTCCCCGGGGCTTAAGGGCAGCACTGACCAGTGGATGATGTTGGAACAATATTAAGACCTGAATAGTGATTACTTCCAAACCTCTTAATAGCTAAAGCACCCGGGGTGGAGGGCGGGGAGCTGTTGTAAGGAGGAAGCCAGCTGGAAAGTTCTAGTATTTACAATATCTAATTCTGTTGGTGGGTTTGGTAAAAGAGACTTTTTTTTAATTGGGTAAAATGTTCAGGCAAAGAACTGCTTTTCCTTTCAAGTGACCAGCTCAACCCAGCTGGCTCTGAATGCTCTGGAAGCTTCCATGAGCTGGCCCAAGGTGGACATTCTAAACCTTGACGTGGATGCTGCTTCTAAACAGGTGTAGGGACCGATTATAGCAGAGCTTCTATGATGGGAGAGGGAGAGAAATGGACGAATCCAGGATGACCTAGTGGCTCCGTCGCTTGGGGCAAGTGGCTTCTGAGCCCTAACGTAAGATAAGAAACAGAGAGCATCTACCTCCTAGGACTCAGACGAGGATTGAACACATTCAGGGTATATGTACCCACACCAAAGCTCCTTATATGAACTCAAACTGTCAAGGGGAAATTTGAGCAGCCTCTCTAGAGAAGAAAAGATACACCAAGGTAGCCATTGCTTTCTTTCAACTGTTTTATTGCTAAACTATCATGATACAAGCCGTATAAAAATACTTTACATATAGCAAAAATAAACTACATTAAACTGGAGATTAAAAACGTTTTGCATAGGAATGTGATGTATTCAAACTTCTTTAACAGTCAAGATTTTAAAAACCGAAGCCTTCCAGCACCACCCCGTTGGAGAGCATGCTATTTGTTGGAGAACTAACTCGGGCATTGTCAACATTTTCTCCCCTCTGAGGGCTGTAGAGGCAAAGGGAGTAAGGAAGCTTCTTTGACAAGATGCTCGGGATGCTAAGCTTGTCCTAACCACAGCCTCTGTCTGCTTATGCCAATCACGATGCTGAAAGGATGTGCTCTGCTGGAAACGGCTTTGCATCCAGTGCATCCAAACCCTGAGCCAGGCAGGTGTTTGGTCTGCTAACATGCATCAAGGCCGAGTGTTCAATGTTGTTTTTCCAGCACCCCATCTCCTTTTCAGAGGGGCTTGCTTAGGGACCATCTCTGAGGGAGGTTGGGATGTGTTGGGCACCTGCTAAAGGGTTATCCCTCCAAAAAATGAGTGCGGGAAAGTTTACCCCAGCTTGTCAAGAATGTCACAACCCCCATGACTCTTGTAAACGCGAACAAAACTGTTAAGCGGACCTCTGACAGAGTTTCAATTCCAAACAATAGAAAGCACTTGGAAAGTGTTTGACATGAAAATAAACACATTCAGCCTTCCCTTTATTTCCAAGTGACAACTAGAACACATCAGCTTCCAATCTGTCTAAATGTGATCGCTCCCACACTGGCCAAGGCTGGCTTCCTGAGACCGACGTCTTGGCTCCTGGATGTAAACAAGAAAGGCCACATCAGTGTTTCCCAGCTTCTAGAAGAAATCAACCCGATTCATCTAGGGTGCGTCTCTGCTGGAAAACTCTGCAGGTCCTTTGGATAATGCGTACGAGGGGTTATCTACCAGGATTTGGTCAGCTCTGTAAACACGAGCCTGCACTGAGGGTTCTATGAATGTGAACATGAACTCTTCCAGAATCCCATTACAACACAGGCAGTTTTGTTTTTAAATCAAAATCACCTCCTAGGCTACTGCTTTGGGGGATCTCAACACTTTACAATTCTCCTCTGTGACCAGACGAAGGCTCAGAGCTGAAGTCCATGTCCTCTTAAGCAACCATTAGAGCGTTCCTTCTTCCACAAAACCATCCCTGTTTCCAGAGATGCTTTCTTCTAAGACTCAGGTGACTGACAGACTCGGAGGTGGGTTTTTGGTTTTTGTTTTGGTTTGGTTTTTGTTTTGTTTTGTTTTGTTTTGTTTTTTTGCTAGCATGAATCACACAATTTCAAGAATACATCATTTCCCTTAGGGGGAGACAATCAACAACATATGTAAAAAGAAACACTTGAAAAAGATTTCAACCATTTATAAATAGTTTCTAATTCTAACAGGGGGTGGGGTGTGATATTTTCAGGACAGATAAAAAGCATAAACATACAGATAAGAAAATAAAATTTAATAACCTACTAATTTCGATCGCTCTTATATATTATCAAGCAGCAGTATTTTTGTACAATACAGGAAGACTTGCAGACTTGGGAAACTACTACATTCAGCAACATGGTAGATTCCTGTTGGCGGTGCTACATATTTACCTTGGATGTAGCAAGTGCAAACCTCGACCTGAGATCCTTCTATCACGTGCAACACACACACACATCTTTACCACTTAGACATCCTTATTTTTCTCCTTCTCTCAGAGGATCTTATTGCCTCTTCCCAGACTGAAAATATTTCATGAGCAATTCCTCTTGGCAAAATTTCCTCCTGGCATTTGTTACTGACCAAACTTTCTTGATCGCTGTCGGTTCCTAATACACATTCTCTCGCCTGTTTAGGTCTCAAAACTAATGCTTTGGTTTCTCTTTCCTTTGTTATTTGGTATAGTTGTTTATGAAAGTGCTTCCTCTAATATCCAGCTAGGAGGTCTTAGAAAAAGCTTGCGTGTGCGTTAGAGACACACACACACACACACACACACACACACACGTACAGGAGTCTGAACTAGCGGGAGGCCCTTTTCCCTGACAGAGATGGAAGATCGATGGAAAACACGTTAGCCCTTGTTCTCCCCGTCCAGGCACAACGAAGCAGAGAGACTTTGCTACAATAGCAGGAAGGCACTTGGGTAAAACATTCAGATAACTGAGGAAAGGCCAAATTCCCTCATGTGCAAAAAAAAAAAAAAAAAACAAGGCTAAGGTTCCCAGCCAGGTCAAGTGAGAACAGATCACTCACCAAATACTTTTAACTCTTCCTCCGTGAAGTCAATTTTGCTGGAGAGAGAATGCTTTAGGTAAAGCTGCTGGTACAAGGAATCTTTTTACTAATGAGGGAGAATTTCACATCCCAGAAGCTCTGCAGCAGTAGTCAAGCTCTTACTGGCATGTTGTAGAGAAGAGCATTTTGCCAAACTCTGGGCTTGGAGAGAGGTCCCCAGTTGTTGGGGAAGCTAAATGCTAGGTCTCCACTGAAAGGTCACACCCTGGGCATTCTCTCCCACTCTCTGGAGCACCAGACCCTCCGGGCCGTAGCCGCCAAGCCTCGGGCTCCTGGCCAAGCTGTGGGGAAGACTTAACCTCTGCGTCACCTTGTCAAGGAAGCCAGGACTCAGAAAACCCACAGCGAGCCCTTAACGAGGCCATGATTCTCTTCCTCGGCTTCTACCTAGCAGAGTGGACTGAGAAATCCCTAAGAAGAGCCTTTCGAAGAGGGCCAGGAATATGTACATCCTGTGTGGATTACGGGGGAAGAAACTAAATGGCTAAAAATGAATCTCTGGCTTGTCCCAGGGGGTCCACAATAAAGGCCAACAGGAACACATCTGTGTGATGAAAAACTCCCCGGCCGAGAACTTTGAGAGTTTTAGGTGTTTGCAGAAACTGCACCAAAGGAGGAAGACTCTTGAGGACTCGGTGTGCACAGTAGAGACACCTGGGCAGAAAACCACCACACGACCGGTCTGGGCAGAGCTCCTTCCAACTGAGGCAGGCGCGTGGGTAGACGCTCTTCGATGCGGATGAAGCAGCTAATGCAGACGCGTCTTTTGGGACGGAGGGGCACTTAAAATGGATTCAGGCCAAAAAAAAATCAACTTTAGGGCCAAAGCCTGAGCTTGTTGTCCCACTCGGAGACTAGGCCAGAGAGGGAGTTTAACCCTTGTCGTGGGGGAACCCACTCAGAGAAACACTTAGGCCTGCCCATTGATTGCCTCGTTTCATGCTTCACAAAACACCTGCGCTGTTTACGTGCTTTCTTTTTCTCCTTTGGTTGCTGTAGCTCTTCCAGGATTCCTTCTCAAAATTCAACGCACATGCTTGAGATTCTTCTTTACCAGTTTATAGAAAAGCGCGCCGGCCGCGAAGAAGCAAGCAAGCGAGACTAGCCGAAAGGCATCGGGTTGCAGGCCTGCAGCGGCCAGGTGCTCACGCCGCAGCCTGGGGTCCCTGCCCGGGTCCCGCCACTCCCTGCAGGGGTGAAGGGCAGCGGGCCCAGAGAGCTTCCCCCTCTCCAGCTGTCTTGGGCCGGCTTTTTGAAGCGGAGACAAAAATAACAAATGTGGACACAGGTCATAACTTAACGCTGCGTTTTAACGGGTCATCTTGTGTGGGCCAGCCTTGCTTCAGAATGAGAAAACTGACAGATAAGGTGGGAGCTGTGGACCGACCGTGGCCGGGACTCGGCGGTCCCTAAGGAGGACGGTCCGGCTTCTGGGTTTTTTTTTTTTCTTCAGCCCGGAAGCCAGGCTCGCTCGGGTCAGGTTCCTTGGGTGGCTCTGTTTGAAAACTCCTTTTTCCTTCAAAAGGTACAGGAGCTGTAACTGTGACCTGGAAAAATGAACGCAGGGCTGGGGTTTAATCACAGGGGCCCACATCTTCCATCCCCCAGCCCAGCCCACGCCCCAAGCTCTGGTCACTCCGTTCTCAGGGCCGATCCAGCGTGCTGTCTTGTGTGTTTGGTCAGCAGGCATTTAAGGTTTTTGGATGGGACACCAGGAAAGTCAACCGAGATGCTCTCTGGGGTTTAAAACAAAAATCAAAAGGCAGAGTGTTCTCTCTGGTGTTTACACAGAGAGGTGGCGAGCTCCTTAATCGAGAGTCAGCTTTCTGCCAGGACCTTGTCCCGCGCGTGGCCTCCGGGCCAGGAGATGTACAGTAAAGGAAACAGAAGGTGAGGGCAGTGGAAGGCTCCAAGGGGTCAGATACGGAAGGTGTCTTGCTAATGGCATCTTCTACGTCTGATTTCTGGCGGGAGGTCCTGAAAACTCCTTCCTGATAATTTCATTAACTACAAAAGAACAGAGAAAGAGAAAGAAGAGAGAGAAGGGGCGAGTGAGCGGGCACCAACAACACAGATCAGCTTAGCTTTCTAGAACCTAAACAATGGGGCTATTTTGTAAAACACGCTCTTGTTCTGACAGTTTTTAACCTCTTCCTCTGCTCTCTTTTGTGGATGAGAATATTTTGTGCTCGAGGTGTTTGTGAACGTAACTTTAAAAATCGTGGCAGAAACTGTGCTGGGCCAGAGGGCAGGTGCTAAGGATGTTCTGTGTCTCTGCTGACTACCAAACTTCTTCCATTATTATAGCATCCAGAAAATACCTACTACATGACTCAACCATAGTTGACCCACAGAGTGTACAGTTCTCAGAAGAGGGACCTTTCAAAAGAGAGCACATGGGAATACCTCAAAGACTAGCCATCAGTGTAGACAAAATCTCTTTCAGCACAACCAGGAATTTCCCCCCCACCCACTAGTGAAGGATCACACTGTGAGCCTTCAGAAGTGGAAAATGTCCTCCGAGGGGTCTGGAAAATTCGGCTACCCCCTGCCCCAGGAAGGACCGTGTAATTCCTAGCAGGGAACCGGGAATGGGATGCCAGCCCCTGGCATCAAGAAGCTGGCTGTCTTCTCCCATCTTGGCCCCTTATCCAGGGCCCTGGTTCCTGTAGCAAGGCAGGGAGGTGTTGGGGGGGGGGGGGGGGTGGCGGCAAAAAGGTTTCCTTTGGCCTTCTTGGTAAAAGTTACTCTCAGTGGCAGCCCAGACCCGAGGCAGAGGTGCACACCTGCCCTAAGGTGTGTAGCCACCCCGGTTTGTGCAGTGGGATGGGTTGACTGGTCCCAGGGGCAGGAGAGGAGAGGAGGGAGACCCCTTTTGGGTGCCACGGAAGGTCTCCCAAGTTCTCCCGCTGCCCTGCCCCAAGCCTCATACTGGGTGTTTCATCTTTGCCTTGCTTTTCCGTCTCTAACTATTGAGATCTCATCTCAAACTCTCCCCACGTTCAAGCTGAGCCCTCCGAGGTCCAGTGTGCTTTTCCCAGAAACCCCCGCGGGGAGGGAGTCCACCAGCCCCCCAGGAGAGGAGCGCAAACGCCAGTGGCCTTAGAGCAGGCGGTGCGTCTGCTCCTCGGCCCCCTCGCTCCAAGGGCGCCGTGACTTTACCTCCCTGGGCCTCGTGCCTTCCAGCTCGCGGAGGAGGAAACAAAGCGTGTGTACCGTTCAGTCCCTGGGCGGCACGGAGGTCCGTGCGAGCTCCTCGCACCCGCGGGGAGACGGTGCTCAGTGGCTGCTGCCTACGGTCCCGCTAGCGCCAGGCTCCGGGGCGACTGTGAGTGAGAGCTCCGCGCACGCGCGCCTCGCTTTGCACGGGAAACCAGCTGAGCACCTCTCTCTGCGGTTCAGATACGGGGGGGGGGGGGGGGGGGGGGGGCGCTTGGGCACTGGAGCCCGCTAGCCAGGGTTCGAATCCCACCTCTACTGCCTCCTCGCTGGTTGACCCTTGCCTCAGCCTCCCCATCTGTAAACCGTGTATAACACTGTCCCCGTGCTTCTAGGGGTGCGGAGGAGCCCGGAGGAGACAATGCTAGCGTAGGGCAGCCGCTCGCAATACAGTGCGCGTTCGATACTCGCCTTAGACGTGCCGAGATGTGGGTGCGTCTATGACAACGGCAGACTGTGCAAGTGGGTCCATCAGGAGCAACTCCCAGGATGAAGTCATAGTCAGCAGACCAACATTCATTGGGCGCTTACTGTATACCAGGCACCAGCCTAGCTGACTCCAAGGGGCCCTCAGGCAGGAACCGCACGAAGAACGGCCGCCCTAAGACCCGCCCTGGGGTGCGCCCCCCCCCCCCAGGGCCTGGTCCGCCGAGAGGCCTTTGTGAGGGCGGGCAGGGAGGCAGCAGGGAAAGCCGAATGCCAGGGTTGGGGGGCGGGGGCAGCGTGGCTTCACAGGGAGCTTTTCAAAGCCCGGATTCTGCAGGGCTTCCTGTTTTCTCACTCTAGGAAACCAGAGGAGTCGATCCTAACGGGAAACTTTCCATCGCCCCGGCTTTCTACAGCTACCCGGGAGGCAGCCATGTTGTCACCCCAGCCCTCACTGAAGGCTCGTTTCCCTTCTCAGAAGGCAGAGGCCGGGGAGGGGCCGGAAGGTAGGAGACGCGGCCAGCAGGCCCACGCGGCCTTCCCCTCCTGCTCTCTGAAAGCGACTTCTGGGTCGAAGCTAACAGTGGCATCTGGAAAAGCTCTGGACACTGTACTCAGCCCTTCATGTGGTTGGGGGTGGGGGGGGGAGGCGGCTGAGCACTCAGGCCCCCAAGGGAGGCCTCGAACCCCACAGAAACCTCTCTGGGTAGAGGAACCTTCGCTTGCTGAAACCTCACAGCATGCTCCCCTGGCTGTGAACAAGGAGAGAAAGTTCGACAGCACAAGAGCCAGCTGGGTGGCTGCCAGGGCAGTGCAGCCCCACGGGTCTGGGAGCTTGGAGGGTCTCTGCTCCAGCGCTTCCTCCAGAGCCGGGGGTCCTGCCTGTAGGAGGTCTCCCCTTCACAGCCAAGGGTATTGGAAGAGTAAGCGAGGCCACCCTGCCTTCTGAGTCAATTCCCCGGGGCCCACCATGAAAACCCTCCCTTGGTCTTGCCCCAGTTTGTCCTTTAGGGGGAAGAGGGACTCCAGATTCAGCCCTGTAGCACTTCATTCTCGGGCTTTGGTCTCACTCCCTCGCTCTGCCCCTCTTAAGGTCTCCCTGATGCAAAAACCCTGCTCTGGGCCCCACCTGCTCTCTTCGAGGCCCTGCAAGCTGGTCTGAGCTCCCTGCACCCTCATCTCCCACCGCTGGTTGGCCACGTGGGCTTTCACCTGCACCCCACTAGGCCTCTGCCCTGGCTGCCTCCCCCACGGCCTCTAATGCCTTTCTCCTCACTCCTTCACTCAAGGCTCTGCACACACCCCCCTCCTCCAGGAAGGCTGCCTGGGGGCTCTAGAGTGCACACCCCAGCCCTGCCCAGTTGCACTTTCCCTCTGTCTTCTCCAGTCACTGGTTCCTGCAATTGACCAGCTAGTGCTTTGGTTATGACACTTAGTGAGAAAAAGGAAGCTCAGCAAGGGGTTAAGTAGCCTCAGGTCCTAGGTCTGAGCGCCAGATTGTGGGTCAGCCCTCTACTTTCGTTCATTCAGTAAATGTTTTGAGCGTCTATCCTATGTCAATCTCTGTATCTTTCTTCCCACCTCTTCTCAAACTGGGCCATGTGCATTTCTCCAAATAGCCCCTCTCCTTGTCCCAACCCTGACTTCCCTCCTGCCCCTGTTCCAATGCCACCTTTTCCTGGAAGCCATCTCCCACTCTCACCCTTGGGCCCTCACTCCCTCCAAAAGCAAATACTGAATTCTCGAAATGGTTTGCTTGCAAACTCCTGGACCAGGTTATTTGAGTTAACCTGTATCCCCGTGGTGCTATGCATAGCACCATGCACACAGCAGGTAGCTAATGCATGCATCTCAGCCCCCCACAGGGATCCCACACCATCAGCCTACGTCACTTGGTTTGGGGAAGTGGATTTTCCTGTCACCCAATCGACAAAGGGGTTGCCAGTCTATTACTTGTCTGGAGCCTTTTTGCTACAAAAGAATATAAGCCATTCATATTTATTGAAGGCTAACCATGCTCCAAGCACTGTAATAAATGCTAAGTTTTTCTTATACCAAACCTAGTAATACAATCCTTGTTTTATAGATGGAGATAGGCAATCACCAGCCATACCAGGTGACAGGATCAGAATTTGAACTCAGGGCCCATATATTAACCGGAACACTATATGGCTACACAATTGATAAAGAGACTGTGCTGTTAAGTTCAGTAGTCATTGCCTTTCCTCCGTGGCCCTGAGGTCCTCAGTGTCTTGTGTGTCCGGAAAAGGTAAGGACAGCCTCTGCTAAGTTAACAGTAGAGAAGGGCATGTGCTGAGTGGTTAAGGTGGTCACCAAGTATCACTTTCTCAGAACACAACTGAGGCCAATGGTGTTGCCTCTACCACAAGAACCCCTGACCTTTTATCACCCTTAGAGCGAGGCACTGTGCTGAAAACACTGATGAACGTGGGTCCCACCTCAGGGTGATTTCTAAGCCTGACCCCTGAGGCTGAAACCAGAAAGGAAAAGATTGACAGATATAAATATTATTACAATTATACATTTTTCTCTTTAAAACCCCAAAAAATCAAACTGATAGCATAATAAAAATATAACTATTCTAATACATGGCTGTAGGCATAAAAAGAATACACGAGGGATCACCAAGGTTTTTCTACAAAGGGCCAGATAAAAATATTTTCAGCACTACGGGCTAGACGGCCCCTCACCCTACTCAGCTCTGCTGTTGTAGTGTGAAAGCCACCATCGACTGCAATGTGAACCTATGGACATGGCCATGTGCCAATAAAACTTTATTTGACCATAACAGGCCAGGGGGCCAGATTTGAACAGGCCAATTACCAACTGGCCTGAGGCTTCGTGTACCAACCCCTAGTCTATACCAAGGGCAGAGATGAACAGGAAAGCAGTGTTTTCTTAACCTACTTTTGGGGCGTGGCAACTGCAGCCGTCAATGCCTCCTACGAGTGGGGTTCATCAAACAATTCTAGGTGTTTATTTCTAAAAACCTGGGTTTCTGTTAGCATCCCACTCTGCCCTAGGACTTTTCTGATTCACTTGAAGGGCCAGACACTTGCATGCTGATTTCCTTCTTTCAGCTGAGCTCAGAGATTCTCAAGCTTCACCTTGCAGAAGAATGGCTGCTCAGAGTTGCATAGAGAAAACCACACGGATCTATGGTAGGTGCCATTTAAAAGTCTGTTAAGAGCCATTTTCACTCTAGGCCTTTCCCCCCTTAATTGCTGACTTTGGAACTCCATCCCCCGAGAAAGCAACAACAGGAAGGAGTGGACAGACCCCATCCTGCTTCTCTCCCAAACCTCAAGCATGTTTTCTAAAATCTGGTTAGATCATGTGAGTGCCCAGAAGAGTCTGGGGCCAGCCACAGAGGCCACAGCCAGAAAGACACTCCTCAAGCTTGGATGGGAACGGGGGAGGCTGCATCCTCCAAGGTCAAAGAGGTTAAAAGCCAGGAGGGGTGCGGCTCCCCCACGGTCCCCACTACCCTTCCCCTCCAGCCCAGCCCAGCCCACATGCCCGGGGCGAGAAGGCTGGACCAGAAAGCACGTGAGTGGGCCCTGGGTACTGCCGCCTCTCGTCCCAACTGCTTGTGGGGAAAGCTGCTCGGACCGCCAAGAGTGAGCACCGGGCCTGTTTTCCCCACTGGCATGTGGAAAGGGGCTAAGAAGGAAAGGTGCCTGGTGGCCTTGGGCCTTCTCCTGTGGCTTCAATATCAAAACCGAAATGATCTGTCCTCTGAGCACAGAACTCTCCCAGGGCTCTACTTTTTGCTTGCTAAGCAACTTTCCATCCATCCCTGCCTGCTCTAGGGGCACTTGGGAACAGTGAAGAACTTTCTACAGGGGCCAGGCCAGAAGTTAGAGGCTCAGTGAAAAAGACAAAAAAAAAAAAAACAAAAACAACCTTGCCAGGCCTGAAGCCCAAAGCGTGGGTGGGGTCTGCGAGTTACAAGTTGGTAAATCCCCCTGGGGCCCTGAAGACACCGAGCCAGCTTGCCGAAGTTCCCAGGCCCCCGTAAGGTCAGAACTTTGCCAAGTGCTAATACCAGGGAGGGGAGAAGCACATTTAAAAGGCCCTTAAGGACTTCGGTTAAGTGGCTTATAGTCTCCGCACGGACATCTTAGCTGCCAGTTTGTCACCCTGACTCGTGGGGAGGGAGTCTGGCACCTCGTGTCCTGCTAATGTGCTCAGGGTAGCGTTGCTTCTATGGACAGTGTCCGATAGTCCCTGTTGGAGAAGGTGCCAGAGCAGCACCCCCTTCCCCCACGGCCCCTTTCGTGCTGCTCCCAGGAAGGGTTGGGATCTCTGCAGAGCCCACCCTCTGGGCAACATGATTCTGGGATTCCCCGCCCAGGGCCTCTGCAAACGCAGTAAAATTCACCAGTGTGATGCGAACACGCTCCTCTGGGCCTGGCCTTGATGGAATGAGCCCCCTTTCTCTGACAAAGGGGCCATTTAAAAGCCATAGCCCAGGGAGCCGGAGAGAGGTCAGGAAGCCTCTAACCCCCATCCCCACCCCCCAGACCACCGGCTGACTTCGGGGGAGGGCTCACCACACTTGGGCCACTGCATGTGTGGATTCTAACCAGAACGTCAGAGGCTCCGGGAATTGAGGTGCAGTAGAGCGAAAGCCTCACTGACCCACAGGTGTCTCCTGAGCCCTGCGCTGTGGAGTCTGCAGTAGCTCCCGGGCTCTTGTCTGCAGGCCCAGAATCCAGAGTCCACGGAGGCGGGGGGTCTAATGCTTGAGGCTAGCTCAGGGGCACTGCTGACCTCGATGGGAAAACCAGCTCTACCCTGAACCAAGCACAGTGGACTTCGAGAGTAGCTTCCCAGCTCTCCTGCTCTGCCTGCCTTCTCTCATTCCCCAGTGCAGAATGCCCCACCTCCGACAGAGTCTTACTTAACCATATACACCGAGCAAAGTTGCACAAAACCAAAAGGGAGCTGGTCCACTGCAGAGCAGGACTTTTCAAATGTAGGAACACGACCTGGCTGCGCTCTTCCTGGGACGGGAGGACCTCTGGCAGAACATGCAAATTCCCAGAGCCTCATCCCCAACCTCCCAGTCTCAGGGATGTCCCCCAGGGGTGTCCCCTTACAGAGCGGTGGGGTCCAGCCCTTAAGAGCAGGAAGTGGTGTCTGTGAGGACGGTTGGAAAAGTTTTCTTCTACTACAAGTAATTCAAGTTAAGGAAACACACAGCTGGAAAACAAAAGGAGAAGCAGAAGATGTCAATTACCTTTAACTTTGATTTCTCGGATCAAAGATCACAGTCATTCTGTTTCATAATATGTTTTGTATCCAGCTAAGGTGTGTGTCTATCAGCTCTGAAAAAGATTTGCAAAACCATTTTTGAGAAGAAAAAAAAAAATCACCTTTGACCTCTATTATGCTTCCAACTCATGTTAATATCATCCATTTAATGAGTATCATCCCTTAGCCGAGGGCCACTCAGAACCCAGGACAGAACTGAACCCTCTGGCTGTAGTTTAAGCCCACATTCTCTATCATCTTAACAACTGTGCCAGAATTAACCCCAAACCAGTATTAATAGTCCCTGGGAGGAGGGACTTGGTGCAAAGAAATGAGGGTCTCTGAGCTCAAAGTGCATCAGCAAGGTTTTGGTGGGTTTTCTTTTTTCCTAAGCTACATGAAACAGCCCTGCTGCCTATATGTCCTGGAGCTGCAACTCAGGGCCGACCAAAGAGATAATATTTTAAAGTGCTAGCTTCTGCAGTCAGAGAGAAATCAGAATTTCATGAAAAATCTACCCAAAAGTCATCCTGCTTCAGGCTTTTATATAGGCTAAATTTGAACCCTGTTACCTTCTTCCATGTGCCATAACCTCAGTGCGCATGCAAATTCATGAGACCGACGAAGAGAAAAAGTAACTGTTTTTATAGCTCCTACCCAGTCCGAGCACTGAAGGCCCTTAAAAAGGACTCGTGAGCAGTCTACATTGTAAGCCTTTGTCTTCGGTCAAGTTTTCAATTTCAGTAGCCACACCCCCCCCTACAGCCACATCATGTCAAAGCTTTCAAACCACTTGTTCTCACGATCCCCTTTAAATGGCCAAAGTCAAAGGCCAGGGTCCATTTTGAGTGCCTGAAATTAGAAACCGTTCCTGGGATTCATTTCTTACAGGGAGTGATCCAACTTTTACTAGATGCAGCTTTGTCAGCATCGGTAGGTAAACCAGGATGCTCTTGAAGGAAAGCACGGACTCCCTGAAATGTCCCCTTCAAGGTGGAGAACACTGAAGCATGAGAGCTTTCCAGCAGTGGTGCAATCACAGGCCTGAACTCCCGACAGCGCTGGGCTCCAACAAGGTTGGTTTGGTTGGGGTTAGGCGCAGGACAAAACAATCAGCTCACCTCTCCTCCTTTGTAAACACAGTTTGGACCATGCATTTCAGGCCATCTCCTGAAGCAAAAAGGCCCACTCCCCCCCAAATTCCGGGTGCCTGTGGCCCTATAGCAGCTTCCTCACTCTACTTCCCTCTCTCTACTCCACAGTGGCTTATTCTAAACCCAAGAGCAGAAGGCACTATCAGACCGTTCCCTCGGGGCCTTAAAAATACCACCTGTATCCTGACAAACTAGTGTTTTCAGCCCCAGACGTCACCCTTGAACTTCAGACTACTTCAGACTCAGACATCTAACTGCCCACCGGGCCTCTCAAACTGAACACAGCCAAAGTCCTTGCTCTCCCCTCCACGGCCCCCCACCGTGGCCCTGTACCACCTGTTCCCACCATAGGAAACCGGCTCCCTTCTTCCGGTTGTTCAGGCCAATCTTGGTCACAGCCCACTTCCCTCCATATGCAAATGCTTCTGGATTTACCCTCAAAATATACCCGGAAACCAGCAGCCTCTACTGCTTCCTATCTCGATCACTGCATTGGCCCCTCCCCTGTCTCCCTGACCCTGCGCTGGGACCCCTGGTCTCTGCCCAACAGCAGGTGGGCCTGTTGGCCTCCAAGGGAGAGCAATTGGCTCAGTTGTTACTCCCGGAAACCAGGTCCAAGGTGCCCTCGGGGCCAAGATGTGTTCCCTCTGTCTACCTACACCCATTCAAATCACCTGAGGCGGCTTTGGGGGTCATGTACAGGTCCAAGGTCACATGCTTGGAGCAGTGAGCCGAATCAAGGGGGAACCCCAGGTACCATGCCCTTAAGACCAGCCAGCCGGTGCCCAAAACGCCAGTCTGGCTCTGTCTCCATTCCCTGCTTCTTGTCAAGAGTGTTCAGAGAATTTATAAAGCATCAGACTGACTGGTTTGTCTGTGGCCTTCTGAGGTGCAACTTCCTGTTTAGTCATGAAGTTTCACTCTTTAATTGTCTGTTTCTTGGTGGGAAGACGGAGGTGCCAAGAGGAGAGGAAGAGCCTGTTTCCATCCAAGACCCCAAACTCCGCTCAAGACCCAGCCACACACCCCCGCGCGCCCCCCCCCCCCACAGCCGCCCCAGTCAGCTGTTCTCTCCTGAAGACAGCTATCCAGGTGCTTTAACTCCCACGCCATCTCTGGGGATTGGTGGTGGGATGCCCATTGCTCAGGTCAGGTTACTGAGGCACAGAAAGATGAAGCAACTTGGGCAGGACCAGCCCCCTGCACTGGGCGGAGCTTGATAAGGGCCCCAGCTCCAGGGGCGTTAGTCCCAGGCTCCCTACATTTGGAAGATGGTCAGGCTGCCCTGGGAGCTGGGTTAAAAGGCAGGAGCCTCCGGAACAAAAGCAATCTGGAAGGGACATCTGTGTCACTCTCAGGGCCTCTCGCGAAGCCACAGACTGGGGATAAGAACACCTCCCTGGCAAGCCTGCTGTGTGGATTAAATAAGATGTTCTGACTTATTCATAGGTATTTATAAACTCCATAATAGGGTCCCCTAAAGAAGAAAGACGGGAGAGTGAGCGGTGAGGATGTGAAAGGAGATGGAGACCTGGCCTAACCATGCTCTCCGGTACCCAAGAATAGGACTCTATTTCCCTACATGGTTCAAAAGGAAGTCGGTTCCTTTGATCAGTATGACTGCTCTGGCCAGTTGTTAGTAATATGGAAGGGACCGCAAGAGAGAAGGCCATGCTTAGAGTTACACGGGTAACATCCACAAACCCTCCCAAAGCCAAGGAGAGGGGCCTCTGGTCCTAGAATCATTGCCCCCATTTTGTGGTCTTTCACGAGGCTACAGATAAAGACCAACACGGTGATGTTGCATTTTTACAACACTAGGCACAAATCGGTGAATCATTCCACTGGTGCTGTGGGTTAGGTGATCACTGAGGCTAGGGGCAGGAAGTGCTTCACTGATTAATCAACACTAATAATTAACATGCAAGCACATGGTATCAACAGATAAAGTGCAAAAACACAGATCCAAGAATCTGTCACCTTGACAAATCCTCCCACTAGCATCCAGTCTCCTGAAAGCTCACGGATGTGTCCCTAAGTGGGGTGGAATCAGATGGCATCTGTTGTCAGGGGAGCCAACAGGAATTAGAGACTGGTCCAAGGGGCGTTCAGTTTGATGGTCCTACGATGAAAACACCGATGTCCCTTTCAACCACAGTAGAAATGACTATCATCCTACCCATTTTTCCAGGGTTCCACATCAGCTTAGTCTAGAGAAAAACAACTTGGACTTTCTCTCGGCTAAGCTGCCCTACAAGGAAGGACAAACTGACTGCAGAAACTCAGACCTGAGCTGGGTTTGCCCCTTCGGCCCAGTCCTTTTCTCCAATTCAGCAGAATTATTACTTCTGATTTCAAGCAGCTGCGTTGCACCTCTCCTGGCGAGCAACCACATGGCTTCTAAGGTAGCAACCACAGGCAGGAAAGCATTCTAAACAAACCACGGCTTGCTTCCTTGTCCTTCTGCCATTTCATCATGGCCTTGACCCCAAACCTCTGCTGCGAGGCATCAGCCACAAAGCAGGCAATGCAAAATAAGTTGTTGGCCAAAACAGAAGCAAAAGAAAAGCACTTGTTACTACATCCAGTTGAGATTCGAGAAAGAAACAGCAATCCAAACCCACAAATCAGCCTGGGACCGCAAATGCGATGATAAAATAAATACCTAATTGTTCGGGAAGCCATTTTTCTCTTTGGGGATGGAAGGAACTAACCAAACGCTTACACGAAGACACTGGAGTGTATTTCTCCTTGCTTACGGGTGAGAGACGGGATGGAGGCTGGGGAGGGGGGGCTAACAGAGGGAAGCCTGGTGCAGTAAGAAGCACCTCCCTCCTGGGCCACTTTCCTCATGTCACAGAATGGCATCAAACTTCCTCGTGGCCTGAAACCCCCGGCCTGGCTCATGAGACCCTGCCTTCAAAAACCAGCATGGGCCTTGCCGCTTGGGAAGGACTCACTGGATATTTAGTTGACTCTTCCAGCTCAGTCCCCACCCCACCTTCCAGATCATTCTGTATCCTCCCACATCTACCCTGACCAGCTCAGAGCACAATCCATCCCCCAGAAGGACACCTTCCCAACACATCCACACATTTCCAAAGCCCAACACAAGCCCGTGGTCCTGTAAGGAGGCCTACCACTTTGCACTCCCTCCAATGATACCTACCCCCTGTCTTGCGCATTTTGTCTTGAAATCCCCCCCCCAAAAGATTTCAACCATGTCCACCTCCCTCTAGCTTGGGTTGGCGTAAGACTTGCCTCCTGAGGGTGTAGACCTGGCCCCCGGTTCACTCGGCAAGCCCTGGCAGCCCACCTGCCTTGGAGAGGGAGAAGGCAAGTGCAGGGCCAAGAACCTTCCACCTTCCTGGTTCAGCCAAGGGCCTGTGGGGTGGGTGAGAACAAGACAAATCAGGGCCCCTGGGCCACCCAGCCCACTCCTTCCAGGCTCAAAAAAGCTACTAGCTTCTTGCAAAGAAATTTTTACCAGGTCTGAGCAAGGACCAAACCCAGTCCTAAAGGTCTCAACTCAAAGGCTGTCCAAGGGACCGGCAAGGACTGTGTGTGTGACTTTACACCAGGTGTCCCTAAGATACATGCAGACAGAGCCGGGGGGTGATTAGAGTCGATGAGGTCGTCAGGGTGGGACCCCCACAATGAGATTAGTGCCCTCATCCGAAGAGACAGCAGAGAGCTTGTATACTCGCTCTCTCTGCCCGTGGCCAACAAAGCAAGAAGGCGCCCATCTCAGGAGGGCTCTCACCAGAACCCGACGGCCCAGGCACCCTGATCTCAGACTTCCAGCCTCAAACAGGGAGGAAAATTCATGGCAGCCTGAGCTAAGATAGGCCCACAAGCACTGTTCTGCCAGACCACCTTCCTCTATCTCCACTTAATGCTCACATGGCAGGCATCCGTAGTAAAGCAGCCAAGGTTAAAGGGCTGTCCAAGGTCATGGGGCTGGTCCGTGGCAGGATGCGAATGAGGAGCAGATGCTGCTGTCATGGCCCCAGCATTCCCACTACCACCACACCTCATGTAGTCCGGCTCCGGGCCCGGAAGACCCCCTCTCCTCGCTCTACGCAGCAGGATGCTACTTCTCTGTCTACACCCAGCCTCAACTGCTGCCTGGGGCCCCCAGGCCAGAGCCCCTTCTCCCCGCTCCGCCCTCCAGGGACGGCACACCTGCAGCCTCGGATAAGCCCCTGAGGGCGGGGGCCACAGACCGCTCAGTGCAGGGGCTGAGCGCCATGGACAGGGGCTCACACCCCAGGGTAGACTCGCAGGGAGACACACTGCTGGGGGCCTGAATCGTGGGTCCAGATCCCAGCCTGCCACATCCCGCCACGGCCCGAAGGCAGGCCCCGGCACTCTCTGTACCTCCCCTGTAAAAGGCGGACAGAGACCGTTCCTGACAATGGCGGAGGTTCTCAAGGAGTCGGCACATGACAGGTGCTTCCGATAGCCTGTGTGGCACATGATGGGCACTCTGCAGGCACTGAGGGTTACTCCCCGAGGCTCCGCTTCCTCATCGAGAGAATGGGCATAAGAACATGTCACCCAGAAGGATGCTGTGTTCTGCAGCCAGTGGGCACGATGCCGCGCTCACCGAAAGTGTCTAACTCCGGGTGTTGGTACGTATTCGCCCACTGCGCAGAGAGCATCTGGTTAACAGACTGAGCCGATTGGACGGCCACCCTCTTACACCAAAGCACTTTCACCCTGGCAGCTATTTCTGCATTTTCAGAGTGGGTGGGTCTGAGGTCGGCCGTGCTCTCAGAAATGCGTTTTCACATCCTGCCGAGAGGGGCCCCTCCAGGGCCACCCTGCACCGTGCGCTGGCTGCACCAGGCCAGCGACATGCAGAACAGCCCTGTGAGTCACCCACGCTCTGCAAACCAGAGGCCTCCGGAAGCCGGCCTAGGCATCAGGCCCGCACAGCACCCGGCCGCCCAGACAGCTTACCAGCAAGACCTCGGAGCTTACGAGAAAAATGCCACACGGCACCAAACTGTCCCCAGCTCTCGGGATGAGTAAACATGGCACTTGTGAGGCTCGGGTTCTGAGTCGGAAGCCAAGGTGCTAACTGGGAGGAGGGCGTGTCACCAGCAGATGGGGAAGACGGCTCAGCTTGCAGCCAAGTTGGGAATTCTTCTGCAGTTATCATCCAGCAGCCAGAACCTGCTTCTCCAAAGGCAATGCTGAGCAAAAACTAGTCCCTGAGATTCCCCAACTTTTAACAGGGTTACATGGTACAAATCACTCAGGTAGTACTTGAGGGAAAATGGCGTGAGCTAACCATGTCGTTCACTCTAGTTAAGCCGGTGGCGGGGGGGGGGAGGGTGAGATTTAAGGAGCAAAGAGGGGCCTGGCCCCCCCGGGGACCGCAATGTCAAGCGTAGGGCGCATGTCTAAAAAGTGACAGGGTACGAGGACATCACAGGACTGAAACCAGAGCTGAGGCCCGGGGCTCAGAGAGAGATGGCGGCTTCCCCAGCGACGATGGGAGGCATCCCGGCTGGCTCTTGTTGATGATATTCTCCAGCAAAAGAGGAACGTTTCAGCTCACATCCCACAAAACCACCAGCAACCTGTGTTTCTGGACCTCATGGAACTCACACCTTCCCATGACATAGATCTGATTCTGGCTTTGGGTTCTGGCCATCTGCAGAGCACATAAGGCACCCCTTCTCCAAAAAAAGTTTAACCATCTTAGCCTCCCTGGTCAGGGGCTTGATGGGGACATCCAGGTGATCCTAGAGGGTGATAGGTGAGTGGCTGCCAGACCGCAGATATCCACAGCAGCAGCCGGGGTACTGTGGACACCTACTGGGTTCCACTCTGAAGGACTTTCCTCCAGCTAGACACTAACCCACTCCCGGGACCTAGGGATCCTCCCTGGCCCGGGAAAGTCCACACCTTTAAGATCAAAGAGAATACACTTCTCTTCCTCACATTCCTGATCCCCCTCTGATCCCCCCAGCCCACCTTCCCACACTTTAACACAGCAAACATACTTACACCCCAGGGCCTTTGCACTTGCTGTTCTCTCTACCTAGGATGCTCTTTCCCTAGATATTTATAAGGCTGTCTCATTGAGCTCTCTGCCAAACGTCTCCTCTTCTGGGATACTTCCTGTTACTAGAACAGCAGGTCTCTGTTCCCACCACTCTCTATTCCTGCTCCCCTTGCTTTGCCTTTTTTTTTTTTTTTTTTTTTAAGCATGTAGCTCTACTTGGTTCTATCATTTAGACTGTGAGCTCAATGAAGGCAGGGCCTTTGAGGTTTTCATTCATGCAGTGTTCCCAGTAGTGACAATAAATAGCTATCGGAGGAATGATTAAATGAAAGAAGGAAAAAATGGATAAATAAACTCTGGCTCTGAGTACTGGCAAACCCAGTGCTGACTTCACCATGGCCAAGCACGGAGTACTATAATGCTTGTCCCTTAGAGCAGATCCCAAGAGAAGTAGTGACACATCAGGGGTTGCTGTTGTAGGGAGAAGCCAAGGCCTCTGAGCTTCGGTCGTGTGGTCACCCACCTGCTCCCTCTAGCTAGTGAAATCCTGGCTCCAAAGTTTCATGGGGCCCACTTCCCTCTCCAAGGACCAAGCGTGGACACAGCAAGCCTCCCACACCATGCCTCAAATGGGGTTAAGACAAGGACTGTGGAATCTGGAACTCCGAACCTTGGTTTCCCACTAGGTCTGACTCCAAGGGGGATGTCCACCTGTGGAAATCTCTATCCTGAGCCCATTTCTTATGCCAACTGGGATGTGGCTAGAAATTGCCCCTGAAAAGACCTTTGCAGGAGGCAGGTTTTAAGAGTCGCATAACCACAGGAAACCAGAGACTCTTAGGTATGAGACGGCCAGACTTTCCAACTAAAGCCCTCCATCTTCCTGACCCTGAGCACACATCCACTGAGGCTGCCGAGCTCTGTGGGGGGAGGCAGGTGGCACAGCCATCGTGAGCTCATGAGGCTCATCCCAGGCCACGGGGCAGGGTCAGTGGCTAGGAATGACCGTGAACCCTTGCGTGAGGTGGCTCTCTCTTTCCTCCTGTTCTGAAGGGTGACCTTGAGCAGGTTCTAGAAAAACTCCACAAAAATGCAATACTGTACAATGTCTGTTTTTTCCTGTTTGAGCTAGCGATTCAGTGATCTGAAGTCAATGTAAAGATTCAGTGCCATTCTGTGGAGCCTGACGAGCTGACTCTACCATGTCCATGGACAAGCCAAGCTCCCCAAGTAGCAGAGACACTTCTGGAGAACAACGAGCTGGTGACTGACCCTCCCAGAAACCAAGACCATCTCCAAAGCAGCTATAGTGAAGAACCGTCGCCAGGGACAGACAAACTCGTCTATGAAACGCAGCCGAGAGACCAGGAGGAAGCCCAGGCTCACATGGAAATGATATTCCCACCACCCCTGGATCATGGGCCCGTGGGGAGAACATGGACTTCTCAACAGATGATCTGGGCCCACTAGTTATATCCATATGGAAAACAATGAAATGAGAACCTTACCTTATACTGGACACAAAATCGTTACAAACTTGAGGGTGGAAAGTAAGACTATGACATATTGGAACGCAATATAGGAGAGGCTCTTTAAGT
The DNA here is from genome assembly GCF_009762305.2 of Zalophus californianus. Lineage (NCBI taxonomy): Eukaryota > Metazoa > Chordata > Mammalia > Carnivora > Otariidae > Zalophus > Zalophus californianus. The sequence continues at coordinate 129,919,085 of NC_045602.1, forward strand.
CATCGGGTGGGAACATGTTTCCTAAACCCGTCCTTCAGACTTGAGGAGCATCAGAATGACCCGGAGGGCCTGTAAAGAGCAGAGTGCTGGGCCCCATGCTGGTGTTTCTGATTTACCAGGTCTGGAATTTGCACTTCTAACAAGCTCTGGTCCAATGACACATTTGGGGTAGCGCCACCCCAAACTACACTCAAAAAAGGTCACACCTTTCAGAAAAGAAATTTACATTAAACATTTCGGTTTGTCAAAAGGTATCATTTCACACATACCAGCTATACAAAACCACTTACAAATCTTCCCGTACCAAATGTTGGGAGGATGTGGAGCCGGGCCATCACTTCTGTGCCACTGGTGGGAGTACAAACTGGTACAACCACTTGGGAAGACAATTTGGTATTGTCTACTAACGTGGCACCTGTGAACACCCAGTGACCTGGCATTTCCAGCTGGTGGCATAACCCGACAGAAACTCCTGTGTGTATGCCAGGAGACAGAGAAAGAGTATTCCAGAAGGCACTGCCTATAACAAGCAAAGGGGAGAAATCTGGAAACGGCCAAAGGTCTCCCGGGGGGATGGGTGCAGGAGCTCTGCGATGGAATACTACACAGCAGAGCAAAGGAAAGCATGCCAGCTACCAAAATGACAACATCCGAATCTCAGGGTTGAGGGGAGAAGTGAGTTGCGGAAAACTTACAGAATGATTCCACTGACGTAACCTTCACAAGCAGGCAAAACTAAATGTACTGTGTGGAGAATCAAACAGGTGGAAATGTCAGAAAGAAAAGGAAGTGCCAGACACAGAACTGAGGACAGCGATGACTCGAAGGTCGGGGTTGGGGGGGGTGGGCGGTGAAGAGGATACACCCCTGGCTGTGAGCCCCGCAGGAAAGACACAGGGAGGAACACACCGCGTCTCGTGAGGTGGCCTCCCCCGAAACATCAGGCTGAATCTGATCCTACCCCTGATCTCGCTACTGACTTGCAGGAAATACTGGGGACGGAGCAACACGTCAGAGGCATGTGGGGCTTCAATGTGCGGAACCAGCCGATGTGCGAAGGAACCACCTGGCTCCTCGAACGAACGGGAAGACAGCAAATGGGGGGAAAGGGCACGGCGACGTGAGCAGAGGAAAGAGACACAGACACACGTCAAACAACCACAACATGTGGGCCCTGCCTTGGTTCCAGAGTCAAACAAGCTGTAGAAAGAGAGAGAGAGAGGGGGAGAGAGAGAGAGAAACAAATAGGGCACTTAGGAGACACGTGAGAATTTGAGCATGGGGTTCGATATCAAAGAATTACTCGTTTTTCACTGTGACAGTGAAAATCAGAGAAAAGTTTTTTAAAGAGCCATCTTGTAGAGAAACCTAACTGAAAGGTGTGCAAATTACAAAATTTTTAAAGACAGAAGAGCTACGAGGCAGTGGTTATGTTCTTTTTCTTTAAACTCAGGGTAGGGACACGATATTTGTATTGTTGTGTTTATATCATACATATAGGTAATAAAAGCAATTTGGTATTTAAAGGAAGGAAGGAAGGAAGGAAGGAAGGAAAGGGGGCGAGGCAGAGAAGGAAGGAGGTGGGGGAGGGAAAGGGGCAAGGGACGAAGCGGGAGGGGGTAGAGAATAGAGCCAAAGAACAAGGAAGACAGATGAGCCCCGTTCCCTGCTGCCTCCCACATGACCCAGTGCTCAGAGAGCAGCAGGAAGCAGCACGCTTCAGGGTATGGGGAAGGGCCATGAGCACACCTGGAGCAGGAGAAGGCCACCTCCTCCAAGAGGCCTTCCTGTTGTGTCTCGAAGCCCCTGTTCCTTCATGGCCTCACCATCTGAAACACGTTTCTGTTGTACGTATTATCCCTACTCTCCCTTAGGCTGCAAGATTCACAGCCCGGGGACCTCCCCTCATTCGTCCAGCACCTGTCAGTTTACCTGGCTGGTCACGGGTGTCAGTGACTGGTGGCTGCAAGGTCCTGTCCCACAACATCTTACATGAGCTGACCAGTCAGTGTTCACAAGGCCCCACGGGTAGATGTTATTACATTCCCATTTTGTAGGTCAGGCTCAGAGAGCTGAAGGGACTCGCTCAGAGTTACAGAGCCAGCAGGTGGCCGAGCCAGGATTTTAAATGTAGGCGGTGACGCCAGGGCGCAAACTGAACACCACCCTACCCTGCACTCTTGCCTCGCCCATAAACCTCGGTTTAATGGTAAAGACAGAGCTTTCTGTTTGGGCCTAAAGTGATCAGAGTTAACCCCGAAGTCCAAGGAGAACCGGACTAGGCCAACTGCTTTCTCTTGCCCATACAGGCTCCTGGGCTGTTCCTTGGTGTGCGCGGTTGTGAGCCCATGCACACCCATGTGCGCACACACACCCACCTACACTCGCCTTACTACAAACCACAGTACAAGTTACTAAGCCCTCTGACTTGTTTTCTGCTTGGTACACAGTAGGCACTCAGCAGAAGTGCTGAATGGAACAGACTCAAGGGCAAGCAGTTTGGGCCAGGACGCCAAACATTCCAAAATAGAAACTGGAGGTGCCAACCTCCGCACGAAAACACCCCGTCCCATTTCTCCTTAAGAGACCTGCTGGCGTGAATGAGCCCCTTCCGGAAATGTGAAGCTCACACAGGAGGGGGCCCGGATCTTATCAGGCATTCCCACCTCAGCAAGAATGACTTTAAACAGAGTGCTTTACTTCTGTCCCTTTATCAACACTGGCCACACAGAGGGGCCCCTGAAAAGCCAACAACCCCCTTAGAGCAGCAAGGGCTCCAGGGCTGTAAGCTAGAGTGTGAATTTAGGAAGCTCTTTCCAGGGTGGTTCTGGCCACAGTCAAGTGCCAAGAGACCGTCCTGGGGTGAGCCCCAGGCCTTGCGCACCCAACAGCTGGAGTTGGGTTAGGGGATGGGCCGCTGAGTAAAGGGATGGCAGCTGGCAGATGGGGCAGGAGACCATCCCTAGAACCTTCTCTCTGATCACAGCGAAACAAGAAGCCAGCCAGGGTGGGGGAGCTGGTACCTGCCTCTGAAAGGGTCCCCAGGGGTCGGCAGGAGAAGAGGGTTCCAGTTCCTGGGCTGAGGCATTAACTTCTCAGAAGCTTGGCAGCCTGGAGAACACAGGGCTGGTTTCTGTTTTCCGCCCCCCCCCCCCCCCACCGACAGAAACGCCTGGAACCACAGTGGGAGGAGAGCCCTGGCCAGCCCCAGGATGCAAACACCGTGCTGTTTACAGAGGGAAGCCCAGGCCAGCTCGGATGCCCACTCCGGGCGTCCCCGGCCACCTCGCTCTCGGCCAGCTGGGCCCCGGGGACCCGCTATCTGCGGGAGGAGCCGGGAGCTGGCGGGCAGCCCCGGCAGAGAGAAGAGGACAGCGTGTGCCAGCTGGGCCAGCCTCTTGGCGCGGACAGGGAAGGGGATCGCGGGTCTCCCTGCAGAAGGAGCACTGCGGAGCCCAGCGCCGGCCCCGGCCAAGCACAACAGAATCACGGGGCGCTGGAGGGCCGCGCCGAGGCTACTGCGCACACGCTCTCTCCGGGCAGCCTGCTCGGGCCTCGCACAATCGTTTCCATGGCACTGGGTTCTGCTGTCCCAACAACCGCAGGATGGCCCAGCGCCGGGCAGCGCGGCTGGCTGGAGGCGAGAAATCGATGTTCTCGTGGGCCCCGCGGCCTCTGCCCGGCCGGTAGGACGCGGGGAGGCCCGCAGAGCCCGAGGCCGGCGGAGCGTGGCGCTGGGCGGGAGCCCACCGCCGGGCCGCTGCCTCCCCGCGCATGCGCAGTCCCAGCAGGACGGTCAAGGCCGAGGCTCTAGGCTGCTTCGCGAAGCTCCAGGCCCTGGCGTGCCAGACAACGGAGATGCCCCCATCACTCACACTGAGTATTGTGAAAACACTGCTGTGAAGGCTGGATGGGGACTGCCGACATCTTTCTTTTATGGGCGTTCTGTTAAACATTCCTCACTTCCACTTTGCAGCTCTTTGGATTTAGACTCCCCCCCTCCCTCCCCACGCAAAACCGCACAGCTCGAGATTCCAAAGCTGTCCTGATGAGGCCTCCCGATGAGGCCTGATTCTGGGACTGGGACACAGGCTGTCCCCCGCTTTCAGGCACTACCAAACCTTGCTAGCAGATGTCACAGGGCTGTTTATTTCCACGCCTGAACTCCCACGGAAAGATGTAGCATCTTGCCTCAAAAACAAAGAAAGAACGACTTAGGCATTTACTCACTGACTGTGTGACCTTGGTCACTCACCTAACCTCTCTGGGCTAGAATTTCCTCACCTCTAAAATGGGAGTAATAGGGGCACCTTGGTGGCTCAGTCGTTAAGCGTCCGCCTCCGACTCAGGTCATGATCCCAGGGTCCTGGGATCCAGCTCCACATCGGGCTCCTTGCTCCACGGGAAGCCTGCTTCTCCCTCTCCCACTCCCCCTGCTGTGTTCCCTCTCTCACTGTGTCTCTCTCTGTCAAATAAATAAAATCTTAAAAAAAAAAAAAAGTAAAATGGGAGTAAATAAAAGTACTTGCCTCATGAGCTGTTGTGAGGGTTAGATGAGTTAGTACAGTAACGTCTTAGCAGAGTGCCTGGCGCGCAATGAGTGCCATCGAAGTATTAGCTACTATTATTATGAAAAATAAGTATTACTGTTGTTTTAGAATGAACAGTTTTACATCACTTAAAAGCCAGGCAGCATATGATGTCCATTCTGTTCTCAGATATTCATTCAATTCCCTACGTCTTAGCTGCAGGGAGCTGGGTGAGGCTTGGAGCAAAGGGGGGCCATGAGCAAATGCTGCCAAGGACCTACTATGTGCAAAGCCATCCCAGGGGAAGCTGTGGGTACAGACAAGTCAGAGATGGTAGTCCTTCCCACGCAGAGACTTGGACTTGAGCCAGGAAGAAAAAAACAGAAAACCCCTGAGAGGTATAGCGATGAACAGCATCTGCCAGGGGCCGTGCATGTCTCCAGGACTTGGAGGAGGAGAACCCCTCCCTGCTGCAGAGAGGAGAGAGCTGGGCAGAGCCTCAAAACACTGGCCGGACTCCAGAAGGCACAAGAGGGAGGGGATGGCATTCCAGGCGGAGATTATGATATGCGCACAAGTTCAGAGGCAAGAAAGTCTCGGCACAGGCACATGGCACCCTCCACTCAAAGCTGAGAGGGGTGGACAAGAGGGACAACTTCGCGTCCAAATGGTGAGATGCACCCGTAAGCAGAACTAACAGCTTTCCATTTCGAAACCCCCATTTCTTGTACAAGCCTGCAGGATCCTTTCTCAGACCCGAACTGTGTTCTCTTTCTTTTTTTCTTTGCAATTTTCTTAAGGAATACGTGCAGATAGCAAAGAAGAAGAAAAAAATCCGTAAGTATAAAAACACAAAACAGGAAGAGGTCTCCCCTCAACTCCTGTCTCAGCTGCTCAGCACCCTCTTCGGGAACTGTGTCTTATTAAGAGGCACATGAGTTGCTTCTGGTGCTCTGCTAGTGAGGACAAGACGGCAACCCACACCCGCGCCCCTCACTCGGGGGGGGGGGTGTCTGGCGGACAGGCCGGGGGCCCTGAGACGAGGCGCACTGCGGTGTCTGAGCAGATGGCTTCAACCTGGAACGGACGAGAGGACGTTAACGAAGGGCTGGCATATCCCAGATGGAGGGATGGGCCATTCCTTGGCTCTGGACAGATGAGGATGGTGACAGGGGAGACGACGAGCCGCCAGGTACTCCCTGCTAAGTGCCTACCGCGGCTGCCCCGTTACACGCACCAGCCACGTGTCCGTCATTTAAACCGAAAGCACTGTTATGATCCCCCTTTTACAAATGGGGAAGTTGGGGTCACAGGTATTAAGTAACTTGCCGAAGGCCACACCCCCACATTCCCTAGGCAGCCCTACGGACAGGGGAGACAGGGACAGAGTTGGGTGGGCATCGGATCCCGTGGGGCATCTACGTGGGGGTGTCCAGGAGGCAGGCAGATTGGCGGGTCTGCCGTGAAGGCCCGTTTTCTGGAGTCTCATCAGATGGAGGGAGCAAAAAGGCCCAAGATCAAAGCTCCATTCTGTTTATGAACTGTATCTAGATGACTCTCTCAGGTCATCGATGTGCGGGCACCTCTGACAGCCCCTCTGGGCCTCTAGCTTTGTGACTGAGACAAACCCTCCCCTTGTTTCTCGGCCTGGGCTCGTGGCTGTGACGGGAGATGATAATTAGGCTCTGCCTTCCAAGCGTGCTCATGAAGTGCGAGAGACTGTTGTCATAATTATTTCCTGTACTTGCCAGCCTAGCAAACACACACCCCACCCTGCCACCTGCCAACAGCTTCCCTTCCCTCCCAGAATCAAATCCAGACCTCTTGCTGTGCGCCTCTGAGGCCCTGGGTGGTCTAGCCTACCCGCAAAACCTCCCTCTCACTCACCTCCTGGCCGTGGCTGTCAGCCACCCGAGACCTCTCTCTGCCCTCCACACAAATCAGGTTTCCCCCCAGCTCTGGCCCTTTGCACATGCTGTTCCACCTGCCTGGAATTCCCTTCCTGTACCTCCTCCTCCAGGTCTCAGGGCCAGGCCACCTCCTCAAGCAGGCTGTCCCTGGCTGTCCCCATCTGAAGTTCCTCCCTCCCCCACCATCACCTCATTTATTCTATTCAGAGCACTTAGCCCCAGCTGAAAGTCTCATTATTTATTGGTTGATTTTTGATGAACATTTTCTCCCCTAGAGACCGTCAGAAGAGGGGCCTCATCCACTGGGTTCACTGCTGTGTTCCAGCACCCAGCACAAAGCCCAGCACACAGTGGGTGCCCAGCGGATATCTTTTCAAAGAAGGAATGAATGAATCGGCAAGCAGTCGATCAGAAGCAAACAAGATGGCTCCTGGCAGCTTCCTGAGGTCGCCAGCCCACCAACCCCATGCTAAGGGAGGCTGTACCCATACTACCAGCCCTCCCCATTTTTTGTGGGGCACTTTTCACACATGCCTCACCCAAGGCCACAAGCAAGGAGGAGGCAAAGCAGGCTCCAAGTCAAGCTTCCTTCGACTTCAACTACTCATCAGCATCTGACCCTGAAGCCACTGTCCTGGGCATTCCCCAGTAAATCCACGGTACACAGCGAGAAACTAGCTCCTGGTGGCTTTACACACCCCGAGAGATCTAAGAATTCTCCAGTCTACAAATAAAGGCTTTTTCTAGAGCGGGCCCCCACGTACCAAAAAACCACATAGTTTGGTCAACATTCAACGTTAGAAAGGCATTGTTTCCACCAGAACCGGGCACTAAATCCTTCAGACCGCTGGTTCTTAACTAGTGGCAGTTCTCTATGCCCAGGGGTCATTTGGCTGTCACAACTGGGGCAGGGCAGGTGGGCGGCTGGAATCCAGTAGGTGGAGGCCAGGGATGCTGATAAACATCTGTGCACAGTGCACGGGGCGGCCCCCACCACAAAGAATTATCCAGCCCCAAATGTCAATAGTGTTGAGGTTGAGAAACTTGATTCAGGCCAAAAGATAAGAAAATGTTCTGGGGGTTCTTGGACTGAGGAGAAGTAGTCCCTGAATCTGGGGAGAATCAGCAACTGGACATTTGAGGCCTCGTTCTATTTTAGATTTTCCTTATAGTGCTATGACCATTGGACATTATAATATCTATTTAACTGTTTGTTTCTTTCCCCAACTAGGAGGTAAGTTCCATGAAGACAGGGATTCCATCTGTTTCATGCATGACTGTGTCTGCAGGACCTAAAAACCTCACTTGGCCCATGGGAAGCATTCAATAAATACTTGTAGAATAGATGAAGAAACTCCCAAGAACATTAAAGATTACAAAATATCCAACCTCTTTTTTGGAGCTCTTTTCCCATTACGATCACACTTCATGTGCAGAGACCCGAAATCTATTCTCCTGTCACCCAGAGTAACGGGTTTTGTGATTGGGAAATATAAATCCTTAAAACTACATTTCCCAGCTTCCCTTGCAGCTCAGTGTGGTCACATGACATGACTCTGGCCAATGAGGTGTCAGATGAAGGGATGTAAGAGATCACCTACCAGGTTACCCTGCTGAGAGGAAGGGGCATGCCTTTCCTCCTCCTTGTCCCCACCCTCATCTCCATCCAGGAGCCATCTTGGACAATGCAGATGGGGGCACCACCCTGAGAATGGTGGAATAAGACAGAAGGAGCCTCGCCTTGGCACCTCGTGGCCAGTATACCAGCCCTGGACTGCTTATGCCTGTGCTGTTATGTAAGAAAGCAGGCATCTATCTTGTTTAAGCTGCTGTTAATTTCAGGTTCTGGTTACAGGAGCCCTGTATACCTAATCAATACATAACTTTCTCCTGCCCTGCAAACTCCAACTGTTCTGAAGCTAAAGACTCCTTAATGCTTTGAGGAACACCTCCGTCAGCTGGCATGCAAGTGCTAATTTATGATTTCCCCTTCACACATGTAGAGATCATAACCCTGAGTCTACATGTAGGATTCTTTCCTCCCCAACACCTCAGAAAAAGCACATTGCTAAGCCAGAGAAAGAAAGGAGAGGAAGTCATATTATTGAGGTCCGTCAAATATTGAGGACAAAAGGAACTACCCAAAGTCTATTAAAATCTTAAAACATCAATTATGTTTAAATCTATGAGTTCATTATGGCACACACACACACACACACACACACACACACACACACAAAAACACAAAACCCTAATTGATTGCCCCTGGAGGATGTTAAGGAACCGACCCATTATTTTAATAACTGGTAAATAAAGGGAAAGAATCAAGCATTCATCCCTCTTTGCCTATATGAATTCTACCATTGTTGATGAAGGGACATTTCTCTTTATAGAAGTTTTCCAACTAACAGAAGAGGAAGGGAAGACAGATTTAGAACAGAATATCACCATTTTGCCATTAACGCACCACTGAATCCATGGAGCTAGGCACTATGGGACAGTTACTAACATCACCAAAAGAGAAGCAACCTGACATCATATGCTTCCTGACAAAAGGACCAACCACCAGCTATGAGGCCATCTTGGCCAAAACAGTGGAACCTGAATCAATTGAGCCTCTAGAATCAATTGCCAATTTACAAGAAATGGAGAACACGGGGGGATGACGATGCTGATCCTCACCCTGGGAATAAAACTGCAAAAAGCCAGACTGTAAGAAATTTCATGGGATAAAGAAGCTGATTTTTTACCAAATAAATGACAAAATAATAATAATAAAAACAGTTCTGGGGGGGGACCTCTAGACTGAAGCAGACTTAGAGAAACCAAGGTATCCCACCTTACAAGGTATGGGCCTGGTCTGAATCCTGATTCAGACCAACTATAAAATGATGAAAACAAAACAAAGGGGGAAAAAAAACTCTTTATGATAGGTATGAGACAACAGGAAGTTTAAACACTGGATATTTCATGATATTAAAGCATTTTCACGAAGTTTCATACATGCTAAGAATATTAGGAGTATTTGCAGAATCTTTTCCTCTTAGGGATACATAGCACATATTTACACATGCAATGATATGGTTCTGCTATCTGGGATTTCTGATGTCTAGGATTTGCTTCAAAATACTACAACAAAATGGGAGTGGGAGATGATTGGAGGTATGGAAGAAACCAGATCAGCAGTGAGTTGATAACCGTCGACACTGAGTGGTGGGTACGTGGGTACACTGTGCTACTCTAGATTTGTGTATACTCAAAATATTTCATAATAAAAGCTTTTTAAACAAAAAAAATCTTACCCCCAGCTACAAAGAGGGAGAAAGAAGAAAGACGGAGGGAGCTAACACCTCCTAAGTGCGGCCGACTACCAAGTGCTGAGTTAGGCAGCCACGGATGGGAGTGGCCCTTCCAGAAGAGGAGTCACCAATTCAAATGCCTAACAGGTCAGAAAGAAACCTTGACTGAGTGAGTTCACACTCACAGCAGACACACAGCATCCATCTTCAGGAGACAGGAGGGAGGGGTGGGGGGCTGCAGATGAGAGCAGGTATGTGCTCTAACGGACGTGGTCTCTACAGTAGGCCAGCCTTGACTTTGATTCCAGCTAGCCACCATGCAGAACGTGGGGCCCAGGGTGGCCAATTCTTGGATTTTCCAAGGAAAGCCTGAAATCTGTATTTTTATGTGCAATCTCCTGGTTTTTAAACGTTGGCGTCTAATCCAAATATTTCTTAAAATACTGTGTGGGCCAACCAAAATATCTGCAGGCTAGATGGAGCCCATGGAGCACCAGCTGGCCGCCCCTCCTCCAAGTACTGAAGCAGACCACAACTCGATCCATCTGTAAGAAGTGGAAAGGGTGCATTAATCAACTTTGGGTCAATTCTTTTTTAGGCATCCAGTAAAGCTGAAAATTCAAAAAGACACCGTCAACCTCCAGAAATCTATAAGAACCGGCTGCGGAACATTTCAAAGGCGTCGTCCACATAAGTCAGCTTATGCAACGGAACCTCCACTCTGTCCAGAGTTTTGGAAACTAACAACCAGGGAGTGTCCTTTCAACTTTCCTGGGATGGCGGAACTAACAGGCTTCAGATGAAACCCATTTGCTGGTTTGCAGAACGCCTGGAACTTAAGTCCAAACCACTTGCAACAGACAATCCCATCATAAAATCAAGTCAGGGTGCTCAGCGTCCATTGTCAAATGACCAGGAAGTGCTCCATTTTGCTTGCCAGAGATCCGATTTCACGGCCGTTGAAAGAGATGAGGCAGATGTCATCCCAAAGCCTTAAAGTGGCAGGATTGGTTGCTGAGGACCTGAACAGACTTCGTTCCTGAATCTCAAGCCTCAGTTTGCTGCTGACTTTGCCCAGGAAAAGACTCCTGACATCCTGGATGGGCAAAACAGGCCCCTGCCCTGCCTTTATAGGCCCAGGCTCAGCTTAACCAGATCCTCAGGTTTAACAAATTAAAGAGGTGTCCAGAATGTGATGGAGAAGGGCCAGAGAAATGGTTTCATCATTCCCTGAGAACAAAGCCCCTCTTTTTTTCCTGAGAGGGTGAAAAGTAAAAGAAAATTCGTGCTAAAATAGAGCCGAACGGGCCCAGGGCAAGAGAAGAGTCCAGCACTATGCCCAAAGGCCACAAAAAACAACATGCACCCAAATCTCAACTCTACAGAATGGAGTGAAACCAGGGCTATTTCATAAAAGATTTTTTTTTCTGGGTAAATAAAGCTCTACTGTTTATCTGCAATGGGTTTCTTGATGGGGGAAAGGGTGGGGGGTACAGAGAAAAAGGCAGCATTAAAAGAAGATTTGATTAATGGCCATGCATCTAACTCAGAGCCTCAAACAACTAAATTGCTTTTCAAGCTCTACTTTTCTAGAGAGAAACAAATTACAGCTAGCCCGGATACTGTGAAGTTTCGTATTTTTTAATACAAAACTTCTGGACTATCTTGGCTTGTGGCCTGGGGCGAGTAAAGAGCCACCACAACCACAGCCCTCCATGTAAAGATGCTCACAACAGTCACTGTGTCATCCTGCAAGGAGCAAAGTCTCCGGCATGCCCAGCACACTGGCTAGGGAGGAAGTGAGCCTCAGCATTTCTGCACTCTCTGCTAGTAAGCATGAAAACAGAGAAGAGCTTTTCAAAGCAGGTTTGGGTGCTGATCTACCCATAAATCTTGTTTTACTGATCACCTTATTCCTGCACAAGGATATTCACTTGTTACCACAAGACAATAACCTCACTTGGAGGTAGAAATGATAGCCACACAAATGACTCAGAACAGCTAAAAGCGTGGGTTTTGGTGGATGACTGTGGGGCCATCTGATGACACCAAGTGATGTCTCTCTCGGTCCTCTTTATTGGGCCCTGTCTGCTCTCTGTGAGTCAGATGCTGCTCTGGAATGCGGGCTGAGTGGACAGCGAGTCTGAGAACGGACTTTCTTGTGGTTTGGGAGCTTTTGACCTTGAAATGCAAGAGCACATTCCTTTGGAAACATCTGCACTGCAGAATTTCAAAAAGATGGCTGAGGATTTCTGGGTCTGGACTCCACTGGAAGGTGGCTCCTTATATTTACATGAGCTAGCAACACAAAGTACACATCATTTGGGATCAAAGGACACCTAAGTGGCACAGCGAGAAATCTGAGCTTCTTAGAAGGTGGGGAAATATCAAGAGGGGCAAAATAAAGATGCCACTACGGAGGTACCTACATGATGCTCCCTCTCCTGAAAGAGGGATGCAGACCTGCTATTAGCTCATTAATTGATCTTCCAGCAGTAGCCCTTGGGAATTTTGTGGGCTCGTCTCTAGGCAAGCAGTTTCCTGGACTTTGGAATTTCCTAGTAGGACTCTAAATATCCTTTGCTGAATTCACAAGAAGTAGCCTAGCAAAGTCATAAGGACACAGGCTGAGTCAGCCTCTGGGTTCTTCTTCAAAGCCCAGCTCGGCCCCGACTACCTGCATGGCGGTGTTAGTCTGTTCCGGCTGCTATAACAAGCCCCTGGGTGGTTCAGAAACAGCAAATATTTATGTCTCACGGTTCTGGAGGCTGAGAAGTTCCAAGATCAAGGCACCACCAGATTCGGTGCCCTTCCTCATAGACAGCTGTCTTCCCCTATAAGCTCAAATGGCAGAAGGGAACTAGGGAGAGTTCCGTGGGGTCTCTTGCATAAGAGCACCAATCCCATTCAGGAGGCTCCGCTCTCATGCCCTAAGCACCTCCCAGGGGCCACACTTCCTAATACCATCACCTTGGGAGTTAGGCCTCAGCATATGAATTTTGTGGGGACCCAAATATTTCAGACCATAGCAATGGCCCAGAACTGATGATGATGATGATGATGATGATGATGATGATGCGGGGGGCGGGGGGTAAAGTATTCCGATAACTACTGAGCATTCACCGTGCATACCAGGTACTGGCCAAAGTGCTTTCCTTCCAAGGAGGCTCCCTTTTTCCATTATCACCAGAACCCTCAGAGTTGGGGCCATCATCGTAAGTTACTTGCCTCAGGCCACGCAAGAGCGAAGTGGTGAGGCCAGAATGAAAGCAAGTCAGGCAGGATGACCCCAGAAACTCTCCACCCCACAGGCCCCCGAATCCAGGCTGGACCCTCAGACCAGCCCTCCCATTCCTGAGAACCAGCCCCTGACATACCCACCCGCCCCTTCAGCAAGTGACAGATTCAAACGTGCTGTTTGTACAAGAGACACCCAACTCCCCATCCACGGGGGACCCGGCAGTAGATCTGCAACATTTTGTAGAAGGAAGGAGGAATATAGGAAGACATATTTGCACCTGCCTATGATTACATAAAGAAACTCCATAGCATGCATTCCCAAGGGGGTGAAGACTGGATCTTAGGGAGTGAAGAAATCTTATATATCATGATAGTCTGTGGCCCTACAAAGGGCCACGGTACATAAGCAGATATACAGTGTATCTATGGGACTGACACTCATGGGGGCACTGATAGGAAAGAACTGCAAAAGGAGCCTGGCTGGAGAGGGTGGTGGTAAAGAAAATGAGGTTGAGAAAGGCTGTTCTAGAAGGCGGTGGCGGGGGCGGGGGGGGTGGGCAGGGCAGAAATGGGAGCAAGACTGCGCTGGACGGATCTTTTTATATGGTTTTGTTAAGCATGTGAACATACTGCCTAAATAAAATATAAACATCTTCAAATGAACTTCAAGAAAGAATGCTGACCAAAGACCTCAGCCAGGGCGGGACTCTGTTGGCACCCACTAAGGGTGGCCGTGTGAATTAAAGTTGGCTTTGGTTTCTGGTGAACAGCACCACCCTGATCCACAGGCACCAGAAGCCGACTCTCGAGGCGTCCGTGGCCTCTGGGCTGCCCCTCCAGGCAACCACTCTGCTTGGTCCTCACTAGAATCCACGATCCCCGTGTTTCCCCCAGCCCTCCTGGGGCCGATGCAGTGGCCCGGCCCATGGGCCGCTCTTGGCAGCACCAGGCTGACCATGGGCTGTGCACGCCTCTCCCCTCCCCTACAGGAGCTGCTTTGTCACAGGCTTGCCGTGAGCACTGGGCAGCCCCAGGAAAGATTCCTGACCTGCTGAACAAACCTGTGCCTGGCCCCCTCAGCTCCTTCCCCTCTTCCTGCTCATCCCTCTGTCCATTCTTCCCTGGCCGGGTTCTCACACGCTGGTGGGTCCAGCTTCCGACTCCCTCGGCCCCTCTGCCAATGCACGGCTAGCAAAACTTGGGCCACTGGTCCATGCTCTGCCAGGGGAGCACAGCGGGGGCCACGCTAACTGGCCTCTCCAGCAGTCCTCGGGCAGATGGCATCATCTCCTCGTGCAGGCAAACACGCCGAGGTCCCCAGAAGGTAGCTTGGGAAGGGCCCCCTGAGCCCGTGCCATGTGAGGAGACAGGGCCTAGGGGTCCCCATCCCCAAAGACCAAAATAGCCAACTTTTTATTTTCCTATGCAAACACCCTTTTTAAAAAATGTAAGCCATGTTCTGCAAGAAGTCCGCTAAGCTCCTAAACAAAAACAGCCGCTAACGTTTATGGAACGTTACTTTGCGCCAAGCACCCTTCTAGCATGTATCCACTCACACACTTCTCACGGCAGCCCCAGGAGGGAGGAGGGGGGATCGTGTCCACGGGATGGACAGGGAGGTGGGGGCACAGTCAGGCAGTCACCTGCCCGAGGGCATAAGTCAGCGGTGGAGCGGACACTCAAAGCTGGTGTCTCACGTCGCAGGGAGTCACGCTGAGCAAACACTGACAACTGGACGCAAGGCAAGGGGAAGATGAAAACAAGATGCAGAACACAGAAAGCATGAGGGCAGGCCACTGCCTTGCATGGCTTCTGCAGGGGGGCTGACCCTTAGGCTCCGCGCTGCCTGCCAGCCCTAAGCAGCCACCTCCATGGAGAATTCCACAGGGGTGCGCGCAGCCCTTCCCCCCGTGCCCGAGTGGCTCTTCCAAGGGGAGAAAGGAAGCTGTCGGCGCCCACCTGACCTCCCTGGGCCAGGCCAGCAGTGCTCACCTTCCCGGCCAGGTCTTTCCCTGGGTTGGGGGGTGGGGGAGCTTGGGACCGTGAAACTTGGGACTGTGTTGGCCCCCGAGGTGAACAGAACATCTACACTGTTTCTTTGCTGCCGGAAAACCGGTGACAGATCCATGCTTTCTCCTAAGGCTTTTCCTACTTGCTTTTTGCATATTCTTGTCAAACCAAAAAAGAGGCCACAGGGGCCAAGATAAAGGTAAGCCTGGAGACGGTGCCACGAGAAACTTGAAGGGAAGCAGAGCTACTGTGATCATCACGATTGTGATTAATGGAGCCAAGAGTGAGCGCTGGACATCTTTCAAGAGACTTATGTCCTTGGCTGGCAACTCCAAGTTCAAATCTTCGTGCATCTTTGGCAGTTTGAGTATCCGAGCGAGAGGTGAAGTTTTCACGAGTGAGAAAACAGGCTGGGAGAGTGTCGGTAGCTGAGACCCAACCCGCCTGGTGTGCCCGGGGTCTGCAGCCCGGACCCCCCACCACCAGGCATGTTCATCAGCAGTGAGGGCAGACCCCAAGTAGCACGAACCACGCTTCGGACGACCTCCTGTGCCACCCATGCCTGCCGTGGGCGGATAAACTGGCACGACCACTTGGGAAGAGTGTCTGGCAAAGGTCTACTCCTGACCGCGTGTGTGGGCACCCAAAGAAGAATTCACAGAAATTTTATTCATAAAACTGAAATGAGCCAAATGTCCATCGACAGAAACATGGGTGCAGAGACGACAGGATGGTCCCTCAGTGGAACGATCCACAGCAATGAGATGAACGAACCCCGACTGCACCCAACGGTATCTCTGGATTGCCCAGGCCCGCGGCTGATGGAAAGAAGCCGAGACCCGTGAGCACCATTGTATGATTTCCTTCTATACAGAAAGGCAAAACGAATCTCTGGGGTTAGGGGGCAGGACAGTGACCCCATGCCGCGGGATGGGACAGAGGAGGGGGGACCCATGGGGGCTGCTGGGGTGCTACCATGATTCCATGTCATGCATGGTCCAAGTGGTTAATCAGAGTACGTGACTCATTTCTGAATGTGCATGTATCTCGATACTGAAATATGTGGAGAGAGATTCAAATTCATTCAATGTATTACAACAAATGATTTTTTAAGTAGTTCACACAAAGACCAGAGACGCAGATCCAAAACCAGACTGGTCTCTGCTCTTTGCACCTGTAGGAATGCTCACAGACACGCACGCGTGCGCGCACACCATCTGCTGTCCTCCCGAGCCACTGGCGGACACTCCAGCGTCACCGAGACCACATCCTTTCTCCCCAAGACATTTCCAGAATGGGATCGAGGAACTCCTTTGAGAGTCCCAAGCCTCCCCCTGTCCCTCAGTCCTCTCGTCTGTGGCTGAATCTCGAGGCGGATGGCACAGGCCCGCCATGCGGAGCCTGTGGTGAGATGGCCTGATGACCCGAGAGCCCCTGGTTCTGCAGAGACTGTGCCGTGGGTGGCACCCAGCCGGAGCCTGTCCATGCCTCTCCCCTGCCTGGGCCTGTGCGGCACACACCCTCCCTACCTGCCCGGATCCAAGTGCCCTGGGCCGATGAGGCACGGCCACCCGCCCCCCCATCGTTCCAGGCAGCGGCAATCGAAGAGCTACTTGTGAACCAGTCCCGTTTTGACAATTCCAGTCCCATTTTAAGTCATCGCACTAGTGAGAGGACGTGTCACGCAACCTTCTGTAAGATGCGTCACCCCTCCATAACTCGCCTGCTGCCAGATTCTCGCTCTTTGTATCTGGCTTTGTCTGGAACAAAGTAAAGCCCCCGTTGGCCAACTCTTGCCTCCCTGTGGTCCATTTTCCAAACACGGTCAGAGTCATCTTTTTAAAAGGTAAATCAAATCACACTGCACTGCCCAAAACCCGCCCACGCTGTCCCCACAGCAGCCTTTCCGTGCACTGGGTCTCAGGGGCCAACACCACCCCCGTCCGGCCACACTCTCGCTCCTAACCTTGTGCAATTTCCCTCACGGCCTTTTATCACCGTCTGAAATACGCTTATTACCTTACATACTAATGTCTATCTCCTTTACTGAAAAATTACCCCACACGAGCAAGGACTTCATCTGACTTGTTCGCCTGTGTACGCAAGTCCCAGAACAGCGCCAGGCACACAGTAGGTAACCAGCCACTACCTAGGGGTGGGAGGGAGCTGCAGGGGGAGCGCAGGAAGGTCAGGATGGAGGGGACAGAGGGAAGGAGGGAAGCCTACAGGCAGGGGGGGCTAAAGAGAGAGAGAGAGAGAGAGAGAGAGAGAGAGAGAGAGAGAGAGAGAGAGGGTGGAGGCAGGAAGGGAAGGAGGGAAGAATTCATTCACTGCTGGTGTTTTCCAGGTAAAACCAGGGTCTTCAGAACAAGGAAGTTGTAGGGCAGAGAAAAAACAAGGGAGTGCGTGTGCAAAGCCTACCTTTCTGAAAAACTACAGAAAGTGCCTGGTGTAGGTGGAGGAGCGTAGGGAGAGGAAGGGGTGGGGATGCACGTGGCTCTGGAATTTCACTTATGTTGCCAGCTCAAAATGAGACTTTTTGAAAATGTCTCAAGTCCTTGGAGTGGGGAAAGCAGAAGCTGCATTTTAGAGTTCCAAGACAAAGTGGGGCCCAGACAGACGGTCTATGTGCAGGAATGCAACATGACAGAGTCAGGTGGAAGGCCCAGACAGGACCCTCTGGACCATGCTTGAAGGGTCAGGAAAAGAAACCCAAACATGGGGGCTTCCAGGGATCACAGTCAAGTGGCCCGTTCAACTTCAAAGATGATTTGTTATGTGTGGACCTGAGTCTGCTGGGGACCCCTTCCTTTTCCAGCTTGAGGAACGTTCCCTTGACCCTCGAAACACTTAAGCCTGCTCTCTCGAACTTTCCAAGGAGAGCACACTCTGCCCAAATCCCAAGGCCCATGAAGGGCACGTGAGAAATCCCCGCACACTGGAAGCACATGCCGATTCCTGGTTGGGCAGCCAGATATGGCTTCCGTGGGCAGGGCCCCCTTGGCGTAATCCGTAAAAGGCACAGAAAAAGAGCTTCCCAGCCCAGGATGTCTCACAACTGGACTAGAGAAGTGACCCAGGGATTTCCAGTTTGCCTGTCAGAAGTCAACTGAGAAGTCTGAATCCCACATCCGCGAAGCCAACAGTGGAATCCGAGCATGTTCCATTGGAGGGGTCTGAAATCTCAGCGGTCGGGAGACCAAAGGGCACATACCTCTTCCTGGGAGCCGCAGTGGCGGTGCTGTTTGGGGCTTACACGGGGCACGGCTGGCCACGCCGGCTGGACCTGGGTTGCACAGAGGCCTGGGGACACTGCCAGTCAAGTACTGAACATCTACCCAGTAGCCACCTCGCTGCCTTTTGGAAGCCACACAGGTAGAAATTACTCTCTTGCCTTGTCCTGCTCTGGCCCCACGTGAAGCCACAGAACGCAGAAGCATGAATACAGGCGTATGGGATGCGGGCAGTACTGGGCTTCTGAACTCCGAAATTCCCTCAAGGTTATTTCCCCAGAATGTTGGGGAACAGGGGTTCCAGGCCTGCCTTTATTGTACCACTCCAGGATTCCATTCACAGAGAGAATAATAAAAGGCAGTGTGACCGGCACCCCCTGGAGTTGCACGTTGTCTTACGTGTGACTGAGTAATTCTAGAAAGGACTACATCTCTCGTTTTAGAGATTGATAATGCCTAAATACAGTGTCTCAGTAAAGGCACTGAGAAGTCCTGCAGTAAACAAGTTTTTTAAAACTTGGTTTTACAGATTCTTTTTTTTTCCTACCTTTTTAAGCCATGGAACCCTCACTTCAGAGAATATCTCCTAAAATCCCATGGAGTTGGGCGTGTGCAGAAAGTATTCAAGAAAAAGTCTCCATCAGGAGAAGCAATTTCACTGCACTCAGTTCTCCGAGACATCCTTAGGGCCGACTCATGTTACTGACCTGCCAAGAGCTCACTTTCACCATGACTTTGAACCTGCCTGTGTTCAGAAAGGCATTTAGGAGGCCCTAAAGGGTCTCTATCCTCAGCTGCTTTGTCCGCAACTCAGGCTTCTGTGAACACAGGAAGCACTTCTGTGGGTCTAGGGCCATGACGGACCCTCAAAGGTGAGTCATGACCAACTGGATACTGAGAGATCCCTAAGAGCCAGGGCACGGACTAACTTGCCATCTCTAACAGAGACCCTCACTGTTTGTCTTTAACGTGGAATGACAGACAGGAGGGAGGGGCTGGCACACATCTAGCTCTGGGAGACCAAACCAACCACCAGACACAGAGTCAGCTAGGGCAAGTTACCTGGGCCCGCTCAGACATTTTGTTAGAAAGCACCTCAACCGTGACACATCCCCCAAGCTCGTGTGTGGAGAGAGGTCTGGTTACAGCCACATTTCATTTATCCGCTCGCATTCGGCATTATACATGAAATGGATTTTCTACAAGATAGCCCCCTTTCAAATAAGCAACCAAAATTTTATCTTTACCATCTGGAGTGTAAATTGTTCAAGGATGGATTGCACTTGGGTCTCCCTTTTAAAACCGAGCACAGTGACCCTAACTCAACCTGTGTCTGAATATTCAGGATGAGACAGATCAATTATTGACACAGCAACACCCTGAGGTCAGCCTTGCAAGGACAGTTTGACTCTATACTAAGGGGCCGAAGACATCTTTGCTTGATGCACCTTGGGGGAAGTCTGTGATCAATAGTTTTACTAGAGAGAGGATGTAGAAACTACCAGAAATCCTGGAACCCCCAGATCACCCAGACTGTCAAAACTTCGCAAAAAGTAAAAGTCAACAGTCTCTGAGTAAGTACCAGAGGATTCCTGCCACCGAAGTGTCAGATACTCAGTATCTGGTTTTTATGATAACTGCTGTGGCCATTTGGAAGCTTTTGGCCTTACTTCCTATTACTTGGCTGGGTTCCCGAAAGTAAATTTTCTGAAGTAATTGACGTTTCAGGGTATATCACTTGCTGCTGCCTATAAAAGGTGAAGCTGGAGCTGCAGATGGCAGCCAGGGGTGCAGGTTTTCTTTCTACTAAGAACCACCACCTGTTTTCCTTTCTCTGGCGCCCCCCCCAACCCAGGAGCGGGGGGGCGGGGGGGGGGAGGGAAGGGGCAGCTCCGCTGGCCCCGCCCTCTCTGTCCTGCAGCGGCACCTGGCTGATCCCAGGTGAGTCCTCTAGCACAGCGGGGCCCCTCCTTCCTGAGATCACAGACCACCGTCGCACCCGCCACTCCGCCAAGACGACCCTCCAGCTGCTGGTCCCCCCTCCCCGCCCCCGCGCCCACAAACTCAGGCACCTACAGACTCACACAAAGCCGCCCTGAGTCTTTTCCTTGGCCCAACCACCCCAGCAGCCCGGCTCACCACAACGGAAGCCCGCTGTTTCCCTCCCGTCAATGCGCCTCTCTGTTCCGCGGCTCCATGGCACAGATATGCCCGGAGCCTGCCTGCAAGCCCCCCATTCATGCTCCACTTTTCAGCGAGCTTGCTCCTTCCCTCTCTCCACTCACCCTCCCCCAGATACACAAAAGAGGGCTAGCAAGCAGGACTTTTTTTTTTTTTTTCTCTCTCCAGTAATAAAAGGTTCGCCTTCCTTCCTTTTGGTTGATCTATTCTTGGTCTCTACTTGGCAATGCAAAGACAGTGGAAGCGGTTAAACCGCCCCAGTTCATGACCCTGGGGACACTCCTTTGGCCAGAACTGCCCTCATTTGCTCTTTCTGTTGCACTGGTTGTAGCAAAACCTCTAAACCTCTTACCAGCCGCCCCAAAAGTCCTGCTGGGAAAGGATTTGGGCACAGGGTCGGGAGAGGCATTAAAAGGTTCTCTTCTTCAAACCCCTTAAAGAGGGGGACACGGAGGCCCAGAGGGGTGAAGGAAGATACGCAGGCCACACAGTGAACTTGCTAGGGGAGCGGGGCAGGGGGATGCTTCGGGGGCCCCGTCCTTACGGGCAACGAGAAAAAGCAAGCGTCTTACCATCATCCAAGTAGGTCTGGTCCAAGTTCTGCTCCTGTTTAATTGTCACTCCTGCGGGTAATACTTCCTTTTGGTCACTGACCGGGGGTCCGTTTTTGGCGGCTCTTTGGCTGGTGGCATTCTGCTGCTGAATGACCGTGGGGTAGGACCCCGGGCTCAGCCTCTGGCCTTGACTGACGGGGGGCGGGCCGGGCCTGGCGGGGCCGGGCGCGAAGTTCTCGCAGTACATGATGTGCTGGAATTCTTGGTGGCTGCCGCAGCGCAGCGGCTGGTTGGTGGGCGAGTAGTGGATCACCGGCGAGGCCTGCTGGTTGGCCGGGGAGGAGTGGAGCAGGGTGGAGCTCTGGCCCTGGGAGCCGGCGTGCACCAGCACGGAGCGGTGGGCGTCCGCCAGGGCCAGGGGGGCGGCCATGAGGGCCGGCTGCTGGTAGCCCAGCAGGCTGGGGCTCAGGCTCTTGCTCCGCTGATAGAGGACAGCCGCCGGGTTCTGCTGCTGGTAGCGGGCATCGGGGGACGAGAGCCCCGAGCGGAACTGCTGGCAGGGTGCCATGGTGGCCACGAGGCAGGAGGGCGATTCAGCCACCATCGGGTGCGGTGGGTAGTAAGGCTGGCTCCCCAGGCCCCCGTGGGCGGGGCTGCAGATCAAGGTGGGGTCATATTCATCAGTGGGCTCCGTCTTGATGGCTGGGACTGGGAGAGAGAGAAGCACACGGGGTGCACCCTTCTTAGTGAGCCACGGGGGTGCGCAGAGGATTAGTTGTGGGCTGTGGCTGGGAACGTGGCCTCGGGAGTCCCGGGAGATGGGAGCAGACACTTGGGCTCCGTCATGCCTTAGCCTCGGACGAGAGCCTCCCTGTGTAACTGTCGTAGGGAGAAATTTGACCCTGGATGATGAACGTGAACCGTACGTCTTTCCAATAGCGGAGAGACGGCTGGTAGGCCTGTCTCAGCCCTGAGACGTTCTTGGGCTCCTCCCAGGGGCAGAGCTCAGAGAGGAAGGCTTGACGGAAAATTCTGTCATCCCCCCCTTCTGCCCTAAGCAGCTCCTGTCCCCCTTCCCTGCTTGCTGTCCTTGGTAATGCTTATCACCACCTGAAATAATCTATCTTTCCTGTGCCTACTTATTATCTGAACAACCCACCCCCACTGGACTGTCAGCTCCTCTAAGGGAGGATTTTTCTGGTCTGTTTTGTTCAATGCTGTGTCCCTGAGCACCTAAAACAGCAACTAGCATTCAGTTGACACTCAGAGGTTTTCAGGAAACAGGAAATGACCAAATGGGGGTGGATCCATCTCCTTGGTTCTGTAGCATTCTGGGGGAAACGAGACCTGCTGGCCTGGGCCTCAGTTTCCCCATCTGTTACCTGGCAGTAACAAGCACACCCCCTGTCCCCATGGGGCTATTAGGAAGATGAAATGAGATGTGCGAAAGGTACTTGGCACAGAGACTGGCATACAGTAAGCACTCAGGGCTTGCTGTTGTTACTATAATCATCTTCCCACCAGCACTGGTACCATACCTGCTCATCTCCGCACCTAGGACGGTCTCCAGACCTTGTCCTCCCCCAGCACCCTTTCCTAAAGCATTGCCAGCCCCAGGAGCTGAGGACCCAGTCTCCTCGCTGGAGCGAATGTAGTGGGGACAGCATGCTAATCAAGTTCAGGGAACCGCCAGGCCTCAGGAAGTAGAGGCAGCAAGGCGGTTCGGCCGCTAAAGGCAGCTCGGACGCCAACCAGGAACCGTTCCTCAAGGTGCCCTTCAAAGCCCGTCATCTCAGTCCCTGGTCGAGCAGGGGCACTGAATTCTTACTCAGGCCATGCTCATATAGGCAGGGGCCAAGGCCAGGCCCAGGGAGGCCTCCTGACCACAGGCACGAGGTGAGAGTGCCATAGAACAACAAGGATCACTGAGCTGCTGTCTAGAACCTTCCCAGAGTTTGTCTCCCATAGTCTTGGGCCCCCGCAGGCCCCTGCCACTCACGGCTTGTCACGTCAGTCCTGGGATGGTGCCACGGCCAGAGAGACCAGACAAACCCCTGGATACACTCCACCAAAGCCAAGCCCCGTCAAGCCTGGGCTCCCAGGACGGTCCCCTTGGTCTCATGCTTCCGGCATGAGAGGCTCCATGTGACCCTGTCACAGGGTAGAAATTATACTCTGGATGATAGTCTCAGATGATAGGTTTCCAGTCCTGGAAAGGTGACTGGTAGGCCTGTGTCAGCCTTGGGGAGCTGTCGTACTTTGTGCGAATGAGACCTCCTGGCCTGGCCATCTACCCAGGAATCCACAGGGCTACAGCGTGACTACCCACAGCGGGGTCCACTACAGATCCTGCAGGTTTCAGGGAGGGTTCAGTCCCCCGATCAGGAGCAAATCTAAGACATGGACAGAGGTCATGTTGTTGTTCAACAAGTCCACGCATGCCTCCCTCCTCGTCTGCCTCCCCCCCGGGAAGAAAAATATTAGTAATAGCTAATATCGTTCATATCTGCTTACCGTGCGCTGTGCTAAGCACGTTACGTGCATTTGATTTCTTTAAGTCTTATAAGGAAGGTGCCATTTGACAGATGAGGAAATGGAGGCTCCAAGAGGTTGAGTCCCCTGCCCAAGGTCACCCAGCTGGGAGCAGACCTCATGTGTCCTCACCTGAGGATAATGTCCTACCTCACCTCTCAACACCGAAGCGGCCTCCAGAGAAGATTTCTTACCTGGGTGGTAGGTAAAGTGCTGAGGCTGACTTCGTTTTCTTTTCCCATTGATGACGTAGAAGTTCACCTTCACCGATGCACGGATGTGCTTGTTTCGATACTCAGGGATCTCAACAAAAAGCATGTTCTGGAAGGAAGGAGCTATCATCAACTTAACTGCAACAATGCCTACATTCCTACGCAAGGCCCCAAGCACATCAAGCCAGCTCCTCTCAAAGGAGTCAAGACACGTTCTGTACGTTTATAAGCGAGATTCTATCTAAGAGGCACTTGACCTTCCAGCTGTGGGTGAACAAAGGATTGCCACTTACTCTCCCAAAGTCTATCACAATGCCACAGTTACAAATCAGAGGGCCTGGTGCCCAATAAATGTTCAATTGATGTGTCCACTCAATACCTACTGAGTGCCTGTTAGCTCCAAAGCTCTGGGACTTGGACGAAGGAGGAAAAAAGCAAGGAAAGAGAGCACGAGGGAGGCGGGAGGGGGACATGACAGGGCGCTCAGTCGTCCCGTCCAGGTGCTTACAGGCTGGCTCTTGTCTTTATCCACCGTAGCTTCCATCTCCCAAATTTGCTGCCCATCTGGAAAAATTAAAAAAGGACACACTTTGAAGGAACTATTAGAAACCAAAGATTTAAGACCAAAACTCACCAACTTACATTTATCTTAGTTTATGCATCCTATCATTTCAGCAAGGTGTATACGTGTGTTTGTGTTATGTGTGTCTATTTGAACA
Source organism: Zalophus californianus (assembly GCF_009762305.2). NCBI lineage: Eukaryota > Metazoa > Chordata > Mammalia > Carnivora > Otariidae > Zalophus > Zalophus californianus. The sequence continues at coordinate 129,943,504 of NC_045602.1, forward strand.
GACGTGTATTTTTATTTATATTTGTGTATATTTCTTTTTCCAATGGGAATGTATATCAACAATAGAATCCTGGGCACCAGGAGGTAACAAGGAAAAGGAAAAGAACAGAAATTGCCCATCATCCCACGGCTATTACGTTTGAATGTCTCTTGTAGCTTTCTTTAAAAAAAGAGAGACCGTTATACATGACACTTCACTATATGCTTTGTTCAACCAAAGACTATTTCCAAGGTGTCCTGCACATGCCAAGAAGGTCACAGGGGCCCTATTACAGATCACTGGCTGCCCCCGACATGGCTTCTTGATCGTCTGAGAACACAAGTGGCTCACATATTCCACCCTAAGAGCCTGAAACAATGTCCTACCTCTTGAGCCCTTGGAGAGGGGGGACACGTAGGAACCCACCCCCCACCTTCCAGTCAACGGTCTGGATTTCACATGACTCATTACAAGAATCGATGAGAGGTTTTGCTCAGAAGTGAACTCTCCTTCCTTGGAGAAGTGCACTAGTTCCTCAGTTTGGGGCCAACGAGTCAAATGAAACTCTGCATTTGCAAATAACAGATTTCTTTTTCTGACCATCTACATTGGCCATTGGGCCGTTTTCGGCTGAAACAAATCATTTCCACAAGTGTTTCCAGGGTGCTTTGTGGAAGGCTGGCTCTGAAGAATATTAAATGGGTTTATGAGGGCAAGAAACAAATTCTAAAGCTAATAAGCATTTGGAAAACGCTGAATCAATGTCAAATAGGTTTCTTTACGGCAGGACCTCTCAGAGCCTTTAATCTGCTCACAGGCAGGGTAACTCTCCAAGGTGGGCTGGGGTAAGCACCATGTCCCAACATTTGGCCACAGAACCCCTCTCCCCTGCTTTAAAGCACAACTATTAACATCTTCGGTGATAGGTTAGATATGAATCTATAGGCTTGGCTCTTAAGGTTCACACAAAGAAATCTGGTTTCCAAGCATTATTTGAACTTCCTAGTACAGAACATATTTCCCCAAATAATAATTAATAAAGTCCTGTGATTGCTACCAAAGTTGATGCGGTATAGATGATCCTAACAACACATAGGCAATGAGCTAGCTGGAGCCCTGAGTAATGAGTATGTCTGCAAGTCGTGGCCTTAGAGTTCTATTAGACTCCGGAAATGATTAAGGGAGACATGGGTTTCTGTCAAAAGGGAAGAGGGAAAATGTGGTCAAGGTACCAACTCTCACCATGATGGAAGGGACCAAGTTCAAGTCACCACTATCTCCCCAACACCCAACACTGTGTCATCAAGACACAGTACTTTCCACGTGAAAGGCCCTGGACAGAACCAGTCAGAGAAAATTCTCACCCCTTTATCAAAGACAGGTCAAAAGTCATCCACCAGAGACATACGTCTGTCTTTCGGGTGGTGGTTACAAGCGAGGCGTGGGTCCATGTCAAGAAGGGCATTCTTATTCACTAACTGCAGTGCAAGCTCTAAGTCAGAAGATCAAGTAATAAATGAATGGAGGAAACAGACGATAAACAATAACGTGTTGATATCCGGTGTACCACCTCCTCCCAGGCTCTCATTGGCTGAACTGAGTTCTGTCACCAATAAATATCTGGGTCCCTTCCTAGTTCAGCTCATTTCCCCACAGGACTCTGACCCACTCTGAAAAGAAAGGATCATTTTCAGGAGTCTCATAATTGGGAGGAAAGAGAGAAAGAAGCATCTGGAAAAGGGATCAGGACGTACCAAGCTGGGGCCATAGAGTCTCCATCCCCAGCTCTCTTCCCAACTCATGCCAGGAGTGAGAGGCGAAGCACAAAATGGCAGTTGATGAAAGGCACGCCCCCAGGAAGAGGATTCTCACGGAGTCTCTTCTCCTGGTCCAGGAACCCAAGAGAAATGAGAGGGAGCCCTTCTCCTTCACTTTCACCTTTTGTCCATCTCTGGTGGGTGTACATAAGTAAAACTCCACCCACTAAGAGCCACAGAATTCCAGTGCACAGGCGCTTGGGACTACCCTTAGGAATTAGCCAGCCCAACACCATCAGATGGGGAAACTGAGGCCCAGAGAAGGAACAGGTTTTGTCCAAAGGCAGGAAGAGGAGTCATGAAATCACAGTCCTTAAACAACAATTGGCACACTCCAATAATGAAAGAGATGCTTTTGAGGAGAAAAGCTCAAGGTCATTAAGCAGAGACAGGGTGACCAGCTTCCTGGGAGGCCAAGGAAAAGTCCTACGCAGGTGAGATCTTTGCAGGGTCATATCCACCACAAAGGTTCGTCCCTGTTCCCCCTGTGCCTCCAGATAGCATCTAAGCAAGCACAGCTGGCCTGAAGGTCCCACACGACCTGTTCCAGCCTCCACAGGCCCATTGTCACAACCCTGCCCCCAGGAGGAATGACAGCTCTTGCTTCTGAGCACGGTCTGTATGCAAAGCACCACTCAAAACACCTGGCAGGTCTGGACAGGTCTAATCCATATAACAAGCTTATGCCACAGGTCCGATCATCCCCCACCCCACTGGATAGGTGAGGACACTCAGGCCCTGGCCCCGGGATGCACAGCTATGGGAGGGGAAGGCAGATCTGAGCCCAGGCAGCCGAGCCTAGAACCAGGGCTCCTGGTTCATGGTCACATGGTTTCAGATCCCTGTGTTCCTCCTCCGCCAAGTGAATGAAGGACACGGGGCAGGCGCTCTGGGCAGCTCATCCTTCGAGACTGAGCTGCAGTCTCTCCCGGGGAAGCCAAGCCCCAGTGCCCATGGCGTCCACAGCACCCCGGGCAACCCCACCACCACTGCTCTCTCCGTGCAAGCATGTGTTTGCCTCCCCCACTGCCCTCAAAGGCCATGTATCCCTTATTCCATACCCTAGTGCTCAGCCATCGGTCAGCACGATCGGAATTAAGATCCTTGCAATAAAGGATAGTCATGATCTAAGTATTTGCTGGGGCAGAATGCTTCTTCAGGGAAGGCAGAGAGGTCCATCAACAGACAAATGGATCAACAGAAGGTGGTCTACTCATACATACAGTGACACGGCGTCACAGCGAATTCTGACACGCGCCACAACACAGATCGACCTTGAACACATGATGCTGAGTGAAACAGGCCCAACCCAGGACAGTATTACATAATCCCACCTACAGGAGGTACATAGAATAGGCAAATTCAGACACAGAAAGAACGCAGGTTACCAGAGGCCGTGGGGGAGGATGGGGGGGGGTGTTACTATTTAATGGGGACACAGCTTCTGTTTTGGACAAATGAGAATGTCCTGAAAATGGATAGTGGTAACAATGGTGGTACGATACTGTGAGAGATTTAATGCCACTGAAGGGTTCACTTACAAACAGTTACAATGATCAATATTGTAACATGCATATTTTACCACAATTTTTTTTTTTTTTTAAAGCCATTGGCCTCACCCTAGAGACCAGGCCTGTTTTGTGGCCTGTAGGGTGGGGTGGCTTTTTTGGAGGTTTTTTTCATCAGCTGCTGCCGTTTCAAGATGAGATTTCACCTAAAAATGCAGATTTTGCTCTTGGAAAAAAAAAACCAATTCAGACGATCTGACCATTCTGGGCACCCACACAAGACCCTGGCCTCTTCAGACAGTGCCGTGATCCCCACTTCAACCACAGCACCACCTCCCCAGCCCCCACATCTCTCCTTTACTTCCCATACCCGGCCCCGGGGGGGGGGGGGGGGGGGGGGGGGGCGGGGAGCCTCTGAGAGAGGAAAGCACCACGTCGCACAGCATAGGGAGGAAGATGGTCAGGTTTCTGCTACATTCCCCCTCCGCTGGAATGTAGCTGAGATTTTCCCCAGGACTGCACAACATTTTGGCCAGAAAACACCACCACCCAATATTCTCTTGGTTGGCAGCTTCTCAGCAGAGGGATGTCCCTATAACGGCCACTCACTTAAAAACTCTCCCTCCTTCCTGCCCCCTTCCTCTGGGCTCCAGGCAGAGCAAACAGGACCCGCCAAGCAGGCCTTCCCCAAAGTCCTCTTCAGCAAGACGGCCCGCGGGCGGCCTCACCCCTGGCCTCGGGGGACCTCCATACCGCCCGGCTCCTAGAGTTCTGTGGACAGCAGATCAAGGAAGAAAAAAGCCCATGGGGTCTAGGGGGCACTGCCTGCTCACTCCAGGGTCTGTGGGGCCTTCAGCTACGTGACTACTGTAACCCGAGCCGTCTTGGGCACGTTCTGTGGCCAGAACAGACTTCCCCTCTGTGGCACCACAGTGCTGTCCGTTTCATTCCTGCAAACCCCGAACTCCAGAGTAGACCCAGCTTGGAATCCCTGCATTTTTAGTGAAATCTCATTTTGAAATGGCAGCACTTAATGAAAAAAAACCTCTAGGCCACCCTACAGGCCACAGGCCCTATTCGCTGTGTATGCTCAGATAAGGCACTTTACCTCTCTCAGCCTCTTATCCAAAACACGGGAACAATCACAGGACCTATATACCCCATAGGTTCGTTCCCAGACAGACACACGGTACAGGATAAATGTGTGGCAGATGTTGGTGAGCATAATTATTATGGCTCATGGCAACATATTATTTCAATATTGTCTTATCATTTTTTGCATATATTCCACAATGTGTCATTATTGAGAAAACCACAAGCATATTCTAATCAGAAAATAATACACATTCTCTGATTATAATTATAAATTATACATACTCTGCCCTGCAGGCATGAGCAGAAGGAATTCACAAAGGGACGACATCTAAGAGGCAGGTGGACACGGTGCCCGACTGCTTTCCTTTCAAATGGGTCTTTTCACCATTACCTCAACTTTTAAAAAGACAGCGAGCTCACAGGAATGAAAAATCAAAACCTAAATCATGGGGCGCCTGGGTGGCTCAGTCGGTTAAGCGTCTGACTCTTGGTTTCGGCTCAGGTCTTGATCTCCAGGTTGTGAGATCGAGCCCCGCATCGGGCTCTGCACAGAGCAGGGAGTCTGCTTAAGATTCTCTCTCTCCCTCTGCCCCCTCCCCGCTGTGTGTACATGCTCTCTCTCTAAAATAAATAAATAAATCTTTTTTTAAGAAACCAAAAACCTAAAGCATGAGCCAAACCCAGGGGCCTACCTTCTTCCTTTTGTCTTTAAGCCCAGAGGGCAGCTTTAAGAGTCTAGCCTTGTTGTGCATCTCAAGTGGAGGCTGCCCTGAGTTCCCAACAACAGGAACTGAAAGCTGACACTGCCGTCCCCAATTTTAGGTAAAATGTGGAAGGCACACTCCAGGGAACTGGTCTTTATGGGAACTGTGTGGTTTACAAAATACCTCAAGACCATTTCCTTGGGCTGGTCTTCCCTCCCCCCACCCTGCCTGCCGCAGCACACAGTCCTGGGGTTTCACCAAGAGAACACGCTGATCCCATCCTCTGAACTGAGCTTCCAGGAGGCAGAGGAACTCACCATAAATGCTGGCAGGACTCTCTGCCTGAACTCCCTCCCTCTGGGTTCAAGCTCAATCATTGCTCTTTACTTGCTGTGTGGCCTGTGAGTGGTAGCTTAACCTCTCTGTGCCTTAGTTTCCTCATAAGCAAAAGGGTTGAGTTCATTCACTGACTTCAAAGACTTGGCAAAAATTCAAGTAGATTATATGCAAAATGCTTAGCAAAATGCTCAGCCCATAGTGAGTACTGCTATTAATATTTGAGAATTTGGTGTCCCATGGGTCTGACTCTGGCGAGGAAGAACTGGCGGGTCATCTTGACCCAAGTGTTCTGGTGGGTGTCCCAGTTCCTTGTTTCATTGCATTGCATTACATCTCTCATTGTGAATAGATAAAATGGCCATAGAAAGTATTCACTGATAGGGGGCTATGGTAATGATGGGCCCTCCATCTCCGGTACAGAAAATCAGATTAGGTCTAGGGAACACTGGCAGCACTTAGAATGAGCATGATCTTATTCTCAGCCCTGGAAACGTATCCCTGTTATATTAAAAAGCAGGAACTGGTAAGTACTACAGCCCAGTGTGTGTGGCACAAACTCAGCAAACACATGTCCCACACTGCCCACGTGGTTACACCCCTGTGGCTGGGCGGGACGGACCAGCCCAGACATCCACATCTCCTATAACGCCATCCAAGAAACTGGGTAGAAGTACACTGCCTGCATTTTTTTCAAAGATTTATTTTATTTATTTTAGAGAGAGAGAGTGCAGGGTGTAGGGGCAGAGGGAGAAGGAGAGAGAATCTCAAGCAGACTCTGGGCTGAGTGCGGAGCCCAACTCGGGGCTCGATCTCACAGCCCTGAGATCACAACCTGAGCTGAAACGAAGAGTTGGACACTTAACTGATTGCACCACCCAGGAGAGCTCCACATTGCATGCATTTTTTAGTGTTTTTTAAGATAAAGCTTTTCTCTTGAGGAAAAAGTACATTGCAACTGCCTGTTGATCTGCTTGTCTCCCAGGGGCCCTCTGGGGCCATGGTCTCAGATGGAAGCCAGGCATGGACCAGCAACACTGACCAAGCTCCCACTGCACAGAAGGCCCTGTGCTTGTTGCTGGGACCATGGTACGAGCCACACATGCCGTCCTGCTCTGGACAGGCCCACCAGAGCTCCCAAGTGAGGACCCAAGGTTCTTCACCTCTCCTGGGACGGGGACTTCCTCAGTTTCCCTCCAGCCACACTGGCCTTCTCGATCTCCCCCCAACAACCACACTTGCTCTTCTGCAGACCTTATTCAGACCAGCGCCTTCCCAGCCTTCTGGCCCAATTCGGGGAGGTCCCCCTTGACCTGTCCCCCTCCCCTTCCATCCTCTGACTTCATTTTCTCAGCCTACTGGTTTTCTGTCTCCTGCCCCTGCTAGGCCGTGGACTTCCGGAAGGCAGCACCATGCACCCGTCTTATTCTCTGCTTCATCCCAGCACTACCATGTCCGGCGCGCAACAAGCGCTCAGTAAACACCAGTGGACTAAATGAACAAAGTGACCTCAGGATTTCCCAGGGCTTGGCCCACAGCCAGACCACTGGCCTCACCAGCAAAAAGACCCCACAAGGAGAGATTGCCGAACCCTTTGTGAAGAATCCTTTTTGGAAACTGAGTGATGGGGAAGGCACCTGGAAGAATGGTGCAGACATTGACTCACGTGCAATGCAAGCAACCGAGCCGAGTTGTCTGCAGCCCACCTCCCGACCCAGGCCCCAGGTCCGGGACTCTGGGAAAACCTGCCCAGAACAGAAGAGGCCCAAGATGACCAAGTCTGCTTCTACTGCTCTGGGCTGAGATGAAATGAAGGACTTCAGTCCCTTGAGCAGATGTTTGGGCAAACTTCCCCCGTCCTAAATTAAAAGGGACTGGCAGCCAGCATGGAAAGGGCCCTTCCAAGTCTTACTCAGAGGGGAAGAGAAAAGAGCCAGGTTCTTTGGGCAAAGGGGCTGGGTCTAGAGAAGACTTAGCAAGACTTTGCAAGAACAAAAAAGCACGGGGTGGGGGCTGTGCATGGTTCAACAAACATTCTAGCCTTGGTGGTGGCTTGGCCCCGTGGCCCCTACCCTGCTGTTGTTTTATTGTCCACTTTGGGAACAGCTCTTGAAGCCAAAGCATCAGGAAGCAGGAGGGCTGGCATCAGGTCTGGGCTGAGGTCTTAGCAGTCAGCCTGGATGAGCCACGGGCTCCTGTCAGCACTTGAAGGAGAAATAAGGGAGCTTTCAGAAGGAGGAGAGCGAATCCGTCCTCACGTGGGTCGTGAGCACACCCCTGGGCTCCAGGCAAACAGGGAGGAAATCAAAGTGTCAGTTTGTGTTAGGAAATCATGTGTGATGCTTCCCAGTCCTGGCCCTGCTTTTAAAATTAGCTAAATGAAGATGGCTGAAGTCCTTCTAGTCTGCCCTTTACGACTGCTAACTAGCAGAAAAATGCATACTCCCTGGGTGTGGGGGCTTAATGAGCCGAGCAGATGGGGGCGGCGGGGGGCGGGGGCGGGCAGGAGGGTTCCAGAGCTGAGGATTTCCACCCACTGCAATGGTACAACTGCCCAAATGTGCTTGCTGGGCGGTGAAGAGGAAATGTCTTGATTCCCAACACCCCACTTCTCTCCCGATGCCCCACGACCTCCTCCATGGGCTCAGCCCCCTCACTTCCGTCCCCAACCTAGGCAACTGCAGTGGCGGCTCACCGCACCTTCCACTTGTCCCCCCGACCCGAGTCCATTCTTCATCCAGATTGCCAAAACAATCTCAACGATATAAAATTAGATCATGTCACTCCCCTGCTTAGGACAAGAGCTCCTAGTTGCTTTCGTAACAAAATCCAAACTCTTCTCTGTGCCTACAAACCCGGGCATGACCTGAGCCCCTCGCACCCCTGTCCCACCCCAGGGACCCCTCCAGCCTTGGTTGGTGCCATCCCCCCCCACCCCCGCTCTCACGCTGCCCTGGCGGCCTGGGCCTGCTTTCATTTCCTCAAACACCCCAGGCTCATCCCCATGCTGGGACTGGGTGGTTATTTCTGCCTGAGACCCTCTTCCGACAGTCTGTGCAGCTCCCTCTTTTCTGCCTTTAGGCCTCTGTTCGAAGCCACCTCCTCAGGGAAGCCCTCCCTGATCCCACTCTCCAGGGTTGCCAGATTTAACAAATAAAAATACAGGATGTCTAGTTAAATTTGATTTTCAGAAATCAGTGACCTCCTTTTTTACTACAAGTATGCCCCAAATCCTGTGCCATTGCATGGGACACACGCATACTACAGACATAACGTTGTCTGAGATCTGAATTTCACTGAGCCTCCTATATTTTTCCACCTACCTCCAAGCCCTTTGTCTAGCTCCTCTGACCTGGTTTCACTCCCTTCAGAGCACTTTCTCTGTCTCAGAATAGCCTGCTCGTGAACAAGCTTGAGACTGTCCACCTGCTGAGAGCAGGGACCTCCGCTGTAATGGGTCCCCCGTGCCTGGCGCAGTACCTGCACCTAGTAGGTGTTCAGTAAATACCCAGGGAGCACTATGGAAGCCCTGGGGTTGAGCAAGCAGAGAGAGGCTGAAAGAGCATCACTGGGTTGTTTTCCACAGAGGCTGGGCTTCTGCCCATCTTTCACCCCCCTGCAGAGGCAACTCTTCTTAGTGATGAGCAGTCACCTACGGATGCCCCCCAGCCATTGCATCCAGCCCGTCACTCTGGGAACCGGGAAGTAGGGGTTTGGGACCCAGCCCTCCACCCACAAGCTCTACCACCTCGAGGAAGTCTGTCAACCTCACCACGTGAGTCAGCCTCCCCACCAGTAAGATGGGGGGCAGGGAGTGGCCGCCATCAGTCAAGCTCCCTCCAGCAACTCGGTGAGGCCATGAGCGGGTGTGGGATGGCTTGGGGGATAAGAAGAGAAGCTAACCTGTGCCCGGAAGGACTCTTCTCTCAGACAAGAAACCAACATGGCCCTGTCTTCCTGGTTCCATGTTCAGTAAACTGAGCTCCCAGGGGGCACATGGAAGGTCAGCTGACATCTTCTGAGCACCTACTATGTGCCTGACACTTTTAGATCCTTGCTCTCTTTTCATTGCTGAAATACCAGGAACCCCACTTCAGAGATGGGGAAACTGAGTCCCAAAAAACATAATATATATGGGGCCTATCCAGACTTCAAGCCAAGTCTGCTAGATGATCCCAAATCCAGCCTGCTCATACCTTAAATATATACAATTTTTATTTTTTAAAAAGAGTATGACACCAAAAATGTAGAAAAAATACAAAAGGGTGTTCATCAATAAAAGATATTATGACCTTCTTGTGGGTGTGTGTGGCGGCAGGGGTGGGGGACTTCAACCTGCTAATTGCAATCTACACAAAGGTCTGTTGGCACCAAGAACAATGTCTGATGGTGGAAACACCTGAACCCAAGGCAACTACAAAACTCATCTCTCTGTGTCCTCTTTTAAAGGCTCCCAAACACAATGAACTGTAGGATTTTTTCGCCCAAAAGCCTGCCCTTACAAGCAAGGGATGGAAAATGAGACCATTTTCTCTATCTCCAGTGGGGTTTTGGGGCAGCGACCTGGACTCTGGCTTTGGAGGCGAGCTTTGCGTCCCAGCCAGCTGTGTGTAAGCGGTGGGCTTCAGCCCAGGGGGCCGAGGACACTGTGGACGTGAGTCACCGAGGGCAAAGGTCTGCAGGGCCTTAGTCATGCCCCAGCCCAGCCTGGAAGTCTGACCTTTCCCAAAGGGGAGCCCAGTCTAGAGAGACTCCCACACCAGGTCTATTGTTTGAGAAAACGCCACACGGGGCAAAACCAAACCCGCAGAGGAAAAACAGGTGGCAGGAGCAGATGCCTTCTTTCAGGTGGTTCCAAGGTTTCTAGGATACTAATTCATGGAAAGATACTTAATTTAGCAAAAAAAAAAAAAAAAAAGAAAATTATTTTAAGCATGTGCACTTATATTTATTAAACAAAGCTCAAAATACAACCTTTGGGAACCTCCAAGTAATAAAATGACTCATATTAGGATATGATGACTCAGTGGGAAAGAGGGAATTCCACCACCCACGCCTCCTTTCTAAAAAATCAATTTGCCCTCTCAACAGGTGATGGGAGCCTCTGCCATCAGACTGTTCCAAGAAAATCGTCCAGCAAAACAAAACACAAATTCTCTTCCAACAATTTAAGTTTCAAAGCTGAGTAATCCGAGGCAGGCAGGTTTCCAACCTACACCCCCGCAGGACACCGAGAGCCAGGGAGCTACTTGGCTGGGGCCGGGGGCCTGAATTAAGAAAGATTTACCAGCTGAAAAATTCCAAAACCCTGTGTCATGTGGAGGAACCTTCCAAAACATTGGATCCCACCCAGAAGCGGCGAGTCGCTCAGAGCCATGGCAACCCTGTTTCCGCTGCCACATCACTTTTATTTTTGTGTCCTTAGATTTTTTCCTGTTTTGCAATGTTTTGCTGGGACCCCCAACTCCGCCTGAGGCCTGGGTGGCCGGGGGCCAGGGTTACCAGCTGAAGTCAGGAACAGCCTGGACTTCTCCGCCTGAACTTTGCCTGGAAGGTTACACATTTTTAAAATTTCAGAGAATATATGAAGGCTTTTAGGCAATTACTGAGGATGGTAAATAGGAAAGACCCTGATCATCCTGTTTGGTTTCTCTTTGTCTTCCTGGACGTGACTAGAGAGCTTCCTTGGGAGGCAGGGGGTGTTGATGATAAACACCGCTTGGGTTTCCAGCTCTGTCATCAGCTACGGGCTGACCTGGGGCCTGTGGCTTGACCTGTACGTGCCTCAGTTACCCCAACTGTAAATGGGGACCATGTCACCTGCCTCTTGGGGCCAATGTGACAATTAAAGGAGAAGACACCCATTCAACAGTATGAGCGAACACCCACTAGGTGCCAGGGATTGTTGTAGATGCTGCGGATACAGCAGCAAACACCGAGTCCCCACCCTCAAGGAACTAAGAGTCTAGTGTGGGAGACCAGATAAGAAATGAATAAACCAACAGGCAAGATAATTTCAGCAGTGCGAGGTGCCACCGGGAAAACAGAACGGGACAATGAGACAGAACGTGACAGGGTTCTGGCGGGGAGAGGATGCTGAACAACTTCTGAGCAGATGGGCAAGGAGGGGCTTGTTGAGAAATTCACCTCTGCACTGAGCCTTGAAGACACAGGAGGATGCAGCCTCGTCAAGAAATGGTGGAAGGACATCCTAAGAGGGGACAGCAAAAGCAAAGGTCCTGAGGCAGAAACCAGCATGGGGTGCTTGAGGACAGAGTGAAGACAGGTGTACCTACAGCCAAGTGAGCGAGGGGACAGTCCAAAATGCTGAATTCAGAGGGATGGGCAAGGGCCAGATCATACAGTCTCCTGGAAGTCATGAAAATAATTAAAAATAGTAATAAAAATAACATAATAGTCATTATTATTACTGCTGCTATAAATAAGACGCCATTTTCCAAAATACCAAGCTTTTCTAACTTAAGAAGCACCATGCTGCCCCTCTCCTACTGTTTTTCCATCGCTCTCCAATTTGTCATCCCGCTGGAGTGGAAGCTGCCAATCCCATTTCAGCCGACAGCTATAAAAAGAACGTTGGAGCTGGTGGTGCCGATGACCCAACATGGGGGCTAAGATTAGCCCAGGAGGCTGTCACCTTGCCTTAATGTGAGAAACAGCTGGGGTTCCCCTTCCTTGGAAAACTTCAGCCCGTTCCACTCCGCCCCGCCCCACCGCCCTCGCCAGCCCAGCTATCCATGGAGATGGGAACGGGGATGCGTTTTGGAAAAACGAAGTTGAGCAACAGGGATTCCCCCTGCAGAAGGCAGTCCCGGGCAGGGAGGCGAGTGCTTGGGGTCAAAAGAGCAAGACCAGCTCCCCGCAAATGCAAGACGAGCCCCCCGCCTGTCGGGGCCCCGAGGAGCCAGACACCCCGTGAGGGAAGCCCACCACTTCTCTGGGGGTGAGGCGCATCTCTGTGACCCCTGCTTTTCTACTGGCATCAATCCAGAAGCCCCGTTTGCCCAGGATTCCTTAAGCTAGGCACAAAACGGCTCTGAACAGGTCCTCTCGAACCCGGTGACCCCACCACAAAATCCAAGGGTCTATTTCACCACAAAATAGCTCACGTCAGTGGCTCAAAGCAGCTGAAGGGTCTTCGGTCAAATTAACCTGGTTCTGAGCTTCCTCAGAACAGAAGAGCTCACGGCCAAGGGTGCAGACTCTTGAGCCAGGCAGGCTGCCTGGGGTCGAACCCAGCACCACCATTGACCAGCTGTGTGATCTTCACTAAGTTACTTAACCTCTCTGTGCTCGGTCTCTCATGAGGAAAGTCAGGAGAAGAGAAGTTCTCTGGTAGGATTGTCATGAGGAATCAGATTAGTTAATACACATCAAGCGCTTAGAGCAAGGCCTGACACGTAGTTCATTATTATTACTTATTGTTTTTCAATGTCCCCCTGGTTCCATGAGATAAAATTTTGCTCATCTTTGTTCTTCCACAGCCTAAAAATAATAACAGTAAAAACTAATGTTTCGTGAGCATCTACAATGTGCTAGGATCTAGGCAAAAAGACTCATCTGCACCCCCAACTCGTGTCATCTCCTCTTCTCTCAAGAGAAGCAAATCCCCTGTATTTTACAAAAGAGGAAACACTGGTTCAGAGAGGTGAAGTAACTTACCCAGGATGCCGAAGCTACTACATGCACGTCATGGATTTGCACCCAGGCCTTCTGAGCTCAGAGCCATGCTTGCAACCATCGAGTCAATGAGGCCGACGGCCAGAGCAATGAGAATTCTGACCATAAAGACGATAGCAGGGGCGCCTGGGTGGCTCAGTCGTTAAGCGTCTGCCTTCGCCTCAGGTCATGATCCCAGGGCCCTGGGATCGAGCCCCGCATCGGGCTCCCCGCTCAGCGGGAAGCCTGCTTCTCCCTCTCCCACTCCCCCTGCTTGTGTTCCCTCTCTCGCTGTGTCTCTGTCAAATAAATAAAATCTTTAAAAAAAAAAAAAGACCATATCATACATTCAGTGAGCAGTCCCTGGGCCCTAAGTGCACACCGCCTATGTGTGCACTCCATTTAACTCGGGGGGGTGGGGGGCATTAGTACCTCATTTCACAGAGAGGGAAACTGAGGCCCAGGGAGGTTGGACACGAGGACAATGCTGGGCGTTACCCGTGGGTGAGCCCCCTCACTTCTCCATGCTCGGCTGGCTGCCTCCCACGGGCCCCGGCTTAGAGGAGACAGTCCCCATGGACAGGGACCATCAAAGAGCACAGACAGTCGCTATTATGATTCCTTAGTAATCCCTTAATTATTAATTAGTTCCTTAATTACTCCTTCTTCCTTATTAATACACAACTTTTCCAAGTTGAAACAGACTCTGAGTTTTCCTCTACCTGGCACAGGGAAACCTCTCTGTCCTGACCTCGGCCCGCTTATCACAATGTGCCAGCCACATCGGTTTGCTCTCTGATTTACAAAAGCCTAGAAAATTCCTGCAGTAGAGAGTATTTTACACTGCTCCACCATCTGAAAAGTAAGCCTCCCCACAAGATGCTTAAAATTGTGCGTGCCTCCATGAAGCCACTACACCACAGGTAGGCCTTAACCCTAGGAAATAATACCAAATGGCATTAGTTAATGTATATTGAGCACTATATCCCAAGCATTTTATAAGTACTTAACATGTAGAAATTCTTAATCCTATGACCACCCAATGAGGTAGGACTGTCATCATCCTCGTCATACAGACAAGAAAACGACTGCCCAGAGAGGTTAAATAACCTGCCCATGGTCACACAGCTAGAAAACAGTGGAGCTGGGTTTTGGCTGAAGAGCATGAGCTCTTATCTAGCTGACAAAAGGGATGTAGAGAATGTTGACCACTGAGTTACTTATAATAGCACAAAGTTGGGAGCAGCCAAAGGTGTAAAAAAAAAAAAGTAATGGCTAACTAAAATACTAGACAAATATATGATAGAATGCAATGCATCCATGTAAATGTCTGCATGCCGAACCCCTCACTACACCACCACTGTCCCTCAAATCCACAGTGACTGACCACATACCCTTTCAACCACTCCCAAATTCACCCATCCACCTCCAGCCCCCACTGCCACAGCCTTCCTTCATGTCACGCCTGGTCACAGAGCCAGCCCACCCCAAGAGGAGGCGTTGTGTGAAGTGAGAAGAAACACCTCTTCCCCAAGACACCCTGCTTCCTCCTGCCAGCAGCTGTCTTATTAATACACAAATTGATGATGTACCCCATTTGAAAGGTAGTCCCTAGAGGAGGTGCCCTTGTGCAGTGCACAATCCTCACAACCGGACAACCTGCCTATTATAGTCTCCATGTCATCCTAAGGACACTAAACAAACAAATATGAATATCCTCTTAGAATTAACTTACTGAAATCAGGTCCATTAGAGAAAAAAATCGGTCTAGCATTCATAACTATCCAATAATTACGTAACTTGAAATTTATCCTACTTTAGATCATTCTCTTTTTACCATGTCCTCATTGGCAAAAGATATTGACAGACAGTGTATGGAAGAAAGAATACACAGGGCCAATAAACAGAAGCATTAAACCGGTCATAGCAAAGGAGTGTGTAGTAAAGAGAAGTACCAATTCAGCAAGTATTTTTTAATTTTTAAAAAAAAAATGGCACTTCTGGGATGAGGTGAAACCATTCCTGACATGGTATTGATGGAAGTTTCAATCTGTAGATTTCTGGAAGGTGATTAAAGCTCTCGAAATGACTATCCAAAATCCCACTTTAGGAATAAACCCTGAGTACACAACGACAGACACTCATGTATACAAGATTAATTAATCCTACAAGCATTAGAAGATTCATTGCAGCACAATTTGTCATAAAATTGTAAGTAGTTTATGTTTATCGGCCCATGAGAAACCCGGCGCTCTTACAATTACTCAACATGTGCTAACCTAGTTAGCCTTCTTGACAACACTGTGGGGCAAGAACCTTTGTTATCATCATTCTGTACATAAGGAAATGAAGACACAGAAGGGGAGGTAATGCCCCTAAGATCACAGAACAAGCAAGTGGCAAACCGGGCCTCTGCACCCGGGAGACCCAGGGCCAGAGCAAACTTACTTGCCGTGTTGAACGGCCTCCCTTTTGGATAATAGTAAAAAGTTGAAAAGTTTTGCCTATGTAAAAAAAAAAAAAAATAGTTAAAAAAAAATAAAAAGAGTTTGGGGTGGGGGTCAACCTCATCATCCAACAAAACAACCCAGGACCAGCTAAGACACATCATGGTACACTCACCCACCATGAACTGTAGCGACATCAGTTGCTGGAGGTCTGGGAAGCTTCTCGTCGTGAGTAAAAAGAGCAGACTAGAAAGCCCTACCCAACAGAACTGATCCCCCCAATCAGTGCCGTTTGGAAGGAAAAAAGGTGGTGCTTTGGTACGGTGCTGGCAGACAATGAAAGAGCTCAAAAAGCCCCCTGACCTGTGGTCTTCTCAGTAAACACGACTTTGGACTCGGCCGTGAAGTTCTGTCCGGTGAGGATCATCTGCTGGCCCCCGTAAACCAGGCAGCTGTCGATGTCTTGTCTCTCCACCATGGGTAGCTCGTGGGCAGACCGCTGGGCTGAGGGCCAGAGAAAGAGAAGTCACTGGGATGGCAGGGAGAAGTCCGCTCAAAAGGGGCTTTCTGCTTTCACGGCAACCAGACACGCTCTGCCCCCACTCTGTCACCTGTGGTCATGGCAAACATGGAGCCATCGGCCCCGGCAACTGCGAACTCTGGAAATGCCACGTTCCTGCAAAAGTGCCCTAAGTCACTTGGGCTAGTTTGCTTCTAACAGCACGGTTCGTTCTCGTGAATCAAGGGATAGATGCCTGTTCTCTTTATAGGGAGGCAAAGCGAATGAGATTTGATCTTTATTTTAAAAAAGGGCAAATCAGCTTTTGCATAAGAGTCCCTTTGCCAGAGAGTACTGTCTCCTCATGCACTGATGTCAACAAACACGTGAGGGATCATGCCTGCTAAACGCCAGGACCCAGCTCCTGCAGGGTTTAGACGTACTCGCTTGGGAATTCACTGGCAATCCTAAACTGGGTCTTCGAAGCAGCATGATGTTGTCCCATCACCTCTCTGACCTCATTTTCTAGGACACCCCCACCCCCACCCCACTGCCTCGACTCACTGTGTTCCAGCCAATCTTCTAGAATGTTCTCAGTGTCTCTCAAACACACCCCGCATACTCCTATCTTTGAGCGCTTGCACCTTCTAGTCCCCCTCTCTGGAAAGTTCTTCCTGATTACCTGTGTGGCTCCCCTCCTCACTTCCTGTAGGTTTCTCCTCTGCCACCCCCTTCTCCGAGAGGCTTCCTTACCCCATCCCTCCATCCTCCCGCCTTGAGGTTTAAAACAGCAGTCCCCGCCCTGTCTGTGTGTCTCTCTCTTCCTCTCCCCTTTATCTTGAATTATTAGTTCACCTGTCTTCCAAATCTCTCCCCACTAGAATGTGAGCCCCAGGAAGGAGCTTTGTGTACTGCTGTAAGCCCAGGGCCAGGAACAGTGCCTCGGACCTAGTAGGGGGTACTCAGGATGGATGGACTGATGCAAGGATTGATGGATGGAGGTCGATGCGGATACACCTCAATATATCTTAATACATTACATATACCCACCTATCGATCTCTACACATGCCTATATCCTCCCCTGTGTCTACGATAAATGAAAGATGGAGAAACAAGACAGTCCTATTATGCTAAGCGCTGAGCCACGATGATCTACTTGAATGCTCATAGCAACTTTTGGAGGAAGGATTAAAATTATTCACATTTGCCTAGGGAGAAAACTCAAGCTAACAGAAGTCAGGTCACCCCTTGGCCAAGGGTGTGTGGTAGGACTTAGATTTGAATCCTCAGAAGCTGGTTTGTCCAGCTCCAGAGCCCCATCCCTTGGACATTCCAGCCAGCCACCGATTTTTCGGAAGGTCAGGCTACAGGAAAAGAGTGAAGACCCTCTCCAGCCACCTTTCCTAGGCAGGGTGAGGAACACGTCCCCGCCAGCGAGAGGGGCCCATCTGCTCAGGCCTCGCCTTAGCAGCGTGGGCCGCAGAGGCTGGTCCTCCCCTCGTGAGTCAGCCCCAGCTCCTGGCGTCCCTCCCAAGCCCCAGAGCTGGGCCGAGGGCCAGCCCTTTCTGTGCCAGGGGCCCGAGGCCCTCCCCATCCGGGAGCTATGGCAGGCAGCGGCCGCACAAGGCCTGAGGCCCAAACCTAACCCTTCCCTCCCGGCCAGCCGGCACCTCCAGGTGGCCAAGCAACCCCCTCCATCTCTCCTGAAACCGGCTCCTTCAGGAGCAACCATGCCCTTGGCAACACTTCAGGAGTCCACCGTGGACCAGCCAGAGGCTCCCGGGCACCTCACCTTGAAAGTGCAACCCAATGACTCACAATGATCCCCTGCTGGTTTCGCCCCATGCCCGGCTCAGCCCGGGGACCAGCTAGCCAGTGTTGTTCCAAAGGGCTGCCAGTTAAGAGTACATAGTAAAAAGGCCTCTCTGCAGAAGCTGCTAATTTCTCCCACATGGGTCGGGTTATTAATCCCTTCTTTCAATATAAGAGTTTTGTATGACTTCCTAATTGAGCTGCCACAAATGGAGATTTATTAGCAGTGAAAACAGCAGTTGCATTGCCTGGAAAAGCAGGTCCTGACTTTTAAGATCTGCCTTTGATGAGTCTAGGGGGCAGCTGGGGGCTTCTGGCCCCAGGAATGGGTGGGGAGGCGGCTGGAGCCATCCCTCCCATTTTGCAGGTGGAAAGCCTGAGTCATCACTGCTGGATGAGCCAGCCGTGGCCGTGACTCTCAGCACTGGGTGGGAGGCTGGCCCGGACGGCTGCTCTGTGAATCACCGTGCATTGCTGTGAACACAACGGGTTCCTTCCTGGAGCAGTTTCACTGTGTCTCCCTGCAAAGCCCCGAAGTTTCAAGCAAACACCTTTT
The DNA here is from genome assembly GCF_009762305.2 of Zalophus californianus. Classification (NCBI taxonomy): domain Eukaryota; kingdom Metazoa; phylum Chordata; class Mammalia; order Carnivora; family Otariidae; genus Zalophus; species Zalophus californianus. The sequence goes on from NC_045602.1 coordinate 129,961,935, forward strand.
TCTCCCTCAGCCGCAGTTGCATTTCCCACACCTTCTCCTTATCTGAAGGAAAACACTCTTTTTTAAGCAACAATTTAAGGAGAGAGAACGGGAGTCCAGCCCAGCTCCCTGTACTTTTGTCTCTTCTCCAGTCCCAAACACGAGGTGAAGGCTGGGAGCACCAGAATCACTGAGAGCTTGTCAGAAATGCAGAGCCTCGGGCCCCACCCCAGCCCCACCGAACCCAAGTCTGCAGTGGAACAAGGCATCCACACGGTTGTTATGCACTAGCAAGTCTGAGAGGCACTCTTGGCCCTGAGGGCACATCAGAAGGAGCCAGGAAGTTTAGAAAATACTGACACCCAGGCCCTAATCCTAGAGCAGGGGTTCTCAGCCTGGGTGCGATTGCCATGGGGTCGGAGCAGCCTTTGATGCGGGGCCATCCTGTGCACGGTAGGATGTTCAGCAGCATCCCTGGCCTCCACCCACCCCTCCCCTGTGGACAACCAGAATTGCCTCTAGTCATAAAGCTGGGTGGCCCCTGGGGAGGAGGGGGCCAAAATCGTCCCTGGTTGAGAACCACTGTTCCAGAGGTTCCGACTTCAATGCTCTGAGGGGAGGATCCCAGCAGAGATTTAAAAAAAAAAAAAAAAAAAACCCCTAAGGATTCCAGTGCCCCCCCCCCCGCCCCCCGGTATGATCTGCCATACTATCAGTTGCAGGACGATGCAGGACCCGGGAGCCAAAGGAGAATTCCCAGTTTACTGCGGCTTGGGCTCTGTGGTCAGAAAGACCCAGTTTCGAGTCTTGCATCTGCCACCTCCCTGCTGTGTGACCCTGAGCAAGTCACTTCGCCTCTCTGGATCACAGATGCCTCCTTGGGAAAACCCTACCCGTTCCTGCCCTCGTGGGTCTGGTATGAGCAGTATGACAGAGCATACCACGTGTAAACACGGGTACGGGCAGTACACACGTGGTGAAATAGCAAATATCGATAATCTAGATATCCATCGATGCACGGATGGACGGACCTGTAGAGAAATACAATTCAGCCATGAGAAGGGACGAAGCACGATCCAGGCTACACCGTGGATGAACCTTGAACATGTGATGCTAGATGCAAGGAGCCAGACACAAAGGGACAACTCTTCTGGGATCCCATGGCTACAAACCGTTCCGGATGGGTGAATCGTTGAGACAGAAAACAGACGAGTGGTGGCCAGGGTCTGGGGAGTAAGGGCCAAGGAGTATGGGGTTTCTTTTGGAGGGGACGGACAAGCTCTGGAACTAGATGGTGGTGGTGGCAGCGCATCACGAGTTCCTCCATGCCACGGAACTGTACACCTTAACGTGGGTCAAATGCCACATTTTGTTATGTGTATTTTATCGCAATAAGAAAACATCTAATATAAGACAAAAGCTCTCAGCCAGTGCCCAGCACACGGTAACCGTTCCAGAAATGACTCTTTAGCACCGTCAACTTTCAAAATGCCACTTCTTCTTGCTTAGCCCTTTTCAGAACATTTTCTCGTTCGTTGTCTTTTTAAACCCTTTGGTGACAGCCCGACCGGAGCGCCGAGGAGGATGCTATTAACGCCGCTTTAGAGGCAGAGGAATGGATGCTCGGCACTCAGCGCCCTCAAGGGGCAGGCCCAGCGCAGGTGAGCCCTTGGTCCCAGCTCAGGGGATCCTCGCATGGGGCTTCTCTAAGCCTGGGGCCCCATCTGGACGCTGCAACGGTTCACAGACCCACCTCATGGGCTGTTTCGAGGCTTCCCCGGGAGAACTCACGAAACGTGTATATGGCTCAGTAAATTTCAGCCAGCAAGGTTAGGGATACTAGACCCTGTAGTTTCTCGAGCCGTTTCCATGCACGAGGTGCAGGCTAGGTGTTGCTGTCTTAGATTCTGCATTTCACCAAAGCTGTGCCCACCACATCGCCACATGCCTACATGCGCTACTGAGCTTGTCGCTGTTGTTCTTGGTGGATCCCGAACCAGAAACCAGATTTCTCAACCTCGACGGCCAGAGTTGCTCAAAGGAAGGCTCCCAGGTCACCTGCAGCCCGATTACCTGGTTGGAAGAGGCACTTAATAAACATGCAGATGCTCAGGCCACACCCTCGATCTCCTGCACCCAGATCTCCTAGTACGTGCAATAGTAACAACCTTTCTAGGCGACTTGTTACACACATCTGTTTGAGCGCCAACTTTGACACTTAAGAGGCCACCTGAGAACAAAGGGACCTCCTCCAGGGGATGCCCCGGCATCCTCGGGAGAGCCCAGAGGTAAGGCAAACAAATCCAATTAGCCTCTGAAAAGAGGAACTGAAGAGAGGCAAACAGCAACCAAAATTACCCTCCTGGGGTCCACTTCCTCCTCTCTCTCTCTCTCTCTCTGATGCAACCTTTCACACCGATGGCTGCTAATTGGAGTGACACCATCCAGGGCCTGTGAGACGGCTCAGGCGCAGGAAGCCCGGCTGCGTGCACCAACCCTCATCAGCCCCCACTGACTCTCATTCGGCCTTTCAACCATTAGAGATTCCAGACCATCCAAACCATCCACCCCGCACTGCTCTATCCAAACGAGGGGCCACCATTTTCAAGCCATCCTGACGGCCCGGCTCTCCCTGTGCGTGAAGTCTAGAACCCTCTGCTTCAGCGTAAGCTTCTAGGTGGCCCTCACCAAGAGACTTCCCCAGGCTTCCCCCCTGCCCCCAGATTCTGGCACATCATAAAGGGGCTTGGGGTTCCTGGGTTTTATGAGCTCTGAATCAACAGGGCACTTGTTGGTTTAACCAGTTCGGGTGTTTGCTTTGACCAGCAACAGTGGCTGATGGAGAGCAGAACGGGGAAATCCACACCGGCTCAGGGTCCTGCAGGTCTGCCTGAGTCAGCCTGGAAATGCGACATTACTGCTTGCCTGTCTACAATTCGCCCCGTCACTGGGGTGTGTGGCCAAGAATTACGATCTACCCGAAAAACCTCAGGAGACAGGCAGGAGAGACTGGTCAGAGAAATTTGATTCTGCAGAGTGGGTGGATTCGGCTCATAATAGCGAGTAATTACAGCCTCCATAGAGAGTGCCTCGGATTCCAGGCACTTCACATATATGTGCTTGTTGATATTATAAAACACACATTGAGGAGGTAATTTAGGGTCGTGGATAAAAGGATGCTGCCACGTGGATGCCCGGGTTCAAAGCCCAGCTTGGTGACTTCTGAGCTTTGGGACCTTGGGCAAGTCACTCAATCTCTCTGTGTCTCTCTTTTCTCACCTATAAAATGCGAATAATCATAGTACCAACCTCCTAGGGCTACTTGCAATTAAATGAGTCAATGCATGGGAAGCGTGTAGTATTTTGTCAGGCTCACTGAACGTTAGCTATATTTATTTTGACTGCTAAGCTTCATGAGACCACTAAGCAAGAAGTATTCCCATTTTGGAGCTGGGGGCACTGAGTCTCCCAGAGGAGAAGGGATATGCCTGAGAGCTCCCAGCTAAGTTAAGGCAGACAGGCAGAATTTGAACCTAGACTGTGGGATTCTACAACCCTGAGGGGCCCCTTTTCAGTAAAGGCTTTCCCAGAGGGAAAGCTGCCAGCCAGCCCAGGCAAGGGGCGGGGGGGGGGGGGGGGGGGGAGCTCCCATCAGTCTCATCCTGGCCACCCTTGGCCGCAGCGCTCCACCTACTCTATGCCCCTCTTGTCTCTACAGCAGGCTGCCATCCTTGGCCGTGAGCCTGGCCCAGCTCAGAATACAGTGCTGACTCAGGCCTCACCCGAGACCAGCCCCTTAGGCCCCTCAGCCCTTGCCCCGGCGATTCCCAGGTCTTCCCCGGGAAGTGGGAGGTGAGCTCCCTGAGTGTGGGATTCACTTCTGTGAGGGACCTGTCAGCATTCACCGCGCGGGAGTGGGGTACGGTGTGCACAGATACATGGGGCCTGCGTGCATGCAACCACCTTCTAACTCTGGACCTCAGGCGGCCTCAGCTTTCCCATATGGAATTTGGAGCAGTAACATCTACCCTGCGGGGCCAGTAGATCTCACCTCACCGAACCCACAAAGCATTAAGGCCTTGGTGGGAGCTGTGACCTTTCCTTCTTGCTCAGATAATCACTCTCCCATTCCAATGTGCTAAGAGTCAGCCCCTTTAGAATATTCGCACGTATCTTCATATAACAAGACCCTCCCTGAGGGCTGCACAACTCTCCATTCGACTGACGAGTTTTCTGGTCACTGAGGGACCCAGGCAGGCTGGACAGACAAAAGGACACGGGTGTCGCCCCCCAGCTCTGCCCCTCTCCTTGCCAGCCACGCGGCTGCAGCAAATCACAAAACGCTTCAGAACTTCAACCCGCGAGAACAGAAGCTCCAAGGGGGCAGCATTTCACGCCTCAAACGCTCACTGGCACATCAATAAATGCTTCTCAATGAATGAACTGAGCAAAGTCTTCAAGGTGAGACTTGCGAGGCCGTGGGGAGGCTGGAAACAAGTTAATACATGTGAGAGCCATGGGGACACCGCAGACTTCCAATCAGGGTGGTTTTGCCTTCCCTGGCCCTGCATACCTGGCTCAGTGAGGGGCCTTAACCTTCGGTCAGGTAACCACATCCATGGGCAGAGAAGCGGCCTGGGCCCCGCCCCCTAGGCCCCACCCCCACCCCACCCCACCCACTGCACCAGCCCCATAACCACCCAGGTCCTTTCTCAGCAGTGGGGTGTGGGCAGACAGAGGCGTTAGCAAAGCTGCTCTGCGGGGCCAGGGGGAGGGCGGCAAACAGCTCGTGTGGGACACTCCACGGGGGGGGCACTGGGCTTACCCTACTGTGCTCTCAGCCGGTACCTCCCGTATGATGCACACACACATGCACTGAACCCCCACAAGGGCCAAGAAATAGGTACGACTACTCTCCCCATTTGACAGATGAGGAAACTGAGGCACAGAGTGTTAAGGAACTTCCTGGGACTGCATAGCCACTAAGTGCCAGAGGCAGGATCTGAGCCCAGGCCCAGACCTAACCACCACCTGAAACCGCTTCTCCACATCATGTAGGTTTCTGGTGTTTCTGAAATGTGGCTTCTTGGTAATTGCTTAGAAGTCTCCTTGGAAAGCATGGGCTGACAAAGGCCTGGTCTACCCACCTTCTGCCCGGTGCCCAAATTTTACCCAAGATTTACTGCTACAGCAGCTCATGGGAGACACTCTATGGCCATGGGAGCTGGGCTGGTCTCCTGATGTGGAAGAGGGTGCCAATTTTGGGGTTCCGGCCCAAATGAATCCGTCTCTCGTGATGTAACTCCACCTTGGTGTCCTGAGATCCAGCACGATGTGGATGTCACTGCTGGTTTGCTCCCTTACTAGTTGTGTGACCACGGGCAATTTATTCAACTTCTCCGTGTTTCAGTTTTCCCAGCTGTGAAATGGGAACCGACACTGAGTTCACAGTGTTTTTGATGATTCAGCAGCATCATGGAAAGTGCTGGACTCACAGCAGGTGGCTGATCATTGTTCCTCTTCCTTTACCTCTTCCCTGCCAGGTCCCTGTTGTCTCCTTTCTTCCTTCCTTTGGTTTTCAAGTATTTATTAACATCTACTGTGTACCAGGCACTGTGCTAATAAACAAGTTTGAAAATATAGATCCCATCATGTCAGTGCCCTACTTAGACCTCCAGGCTTCCCATTTCACTTGGAATAAAATCCGAGTCCCCAGCTTCACCTCAGAGCTCTCCTGACCCCTGTTCACTCCACACAGCCTCCCCAGCTGCCCTTCTGTTCCCTGAAGACCCGGAGCTTATGCCTGCCTCAGGGCCCTTGCACTTACTGTATCCTTCAGCTGGGCCATGCTCCCCCACCACTCAGGCCCAGCTTAAGGTGCCACCTCTTCCAAGAGGTCTCCCCTGATCAGCACACCCAAGGCTGCTACTCCCCACCCCCAACTCACCAACACATGGTCCTTGTTATTTTCATCATCATGCTTAGCTGTTTGAAATGATGGTTTTCATTACTTGTTTATTGTTGGTTTTCCCCACTAGAATGTGACCTCCACGAGGGCCAAGACTTTCTTTTGATCACTGTTTTATCCCCAGTGCCTAGAACAGTGTATCATGAACTCCAAATATATTTCTAAGTGGAAAAATCCATGTTAAGAAGCTCACAGGAATGATGTGGGTCCTCTCGGCTTCTGGCAGAAGCAGGTGGACAAGTTAAGCATTCCTGCTTTCACGAAGCAAATGAGGGACTATGCCAGGCTGGTCCTCCTGATTCTAAGGACGTTCATGAAGCAATGCTGCATGATCGCCCGTCTCCCAAGCCAGACCTAGGAGAGTGAGCTGCAGCAGTGAAGGCATATGGATGAGGGAAGGAACGCCCGAGGAAAAAACCCAAGGAAAGCTTGGGTTTTCCAAGCTCTTGCTTGCAGAAAAGGGCATATGAAACAAGCGGATTTCCAGATGGTGAACGATAGACCTCAACCCTACCTCACACCATACACAAAAATTAGCCTGAGATGGAGTGTATCCCTACACCCAAAAGCCAGAATCAAAAAGCTTTTAGAAGAAAACATAAGAGACTATCTTTGCTTCCTTCAGACAGGTACAGAGATTTGTTGGGGGAATGCAAAGAGCACTAACCCCAAAAGAAAAGAAAATGATAAGTTAGGACTTCATGAAAATAAAATATCGATGCCCGTAAGAAGACACAAATAAGAAAATAAATAGGCAAACCACGAACTGGGGAACATGTTCATAGTACATACATCTGACAAAAGACTCCTATCCGCAATACCAAACAACCGCTGCATGTTAACAATAAAAATCTGAGTAACCCCGTAGAAAATGGGCAAAAGCTTTGAACGGACACTTCACCAAAGAAGACATGGAAACAGCCAAGAAGCGCACAAACTGGAGCTCAGCATCCTGAGTCTTTAGGGAAATGCAAATTATGCACAAGGGGGGTACACCTCAGGCTCCCTGGAATGGCTACCAGTAGAAAGACTGACAAAATCGGGGCGCCTGGGTGGCTCAGTCATTGGGCGTCTGCCTTCGGCTCAGGTCATGATCCCAGGGTCCTGGGATCGAGCCCCGCGTCGGGCTCCCTGCTCAGCGGGAAGCCTGCTTCTCCCTCTGCCACTCCCCCTGCTTGTGTTCCCTCTCTCGCTGTCTCTCTATCTGTCAGATAAATAAATAAACTCTTAAAAAAAAAAAAAAAAAAAGACTGACAAAATCAAACAACGGGGAAGACGTGCAGCACACGGAACCCCCATGCACTCTAGCACAGAGTATAAAATGATCTAGGAAATACCTAAATTGGAACACAGCCTTTCCCCACGATGCAGCAATTCCATTCCCAAGTATTTACCTGAGAGCAGTGGAAGCATTTGTCCACAAAAGACCCGGAACGAGAAGGTTCATGGCAGCCTTCTCCACAGCACCCGAACCCCGCCAACAAGACAAATGTCTATCAATGGTATATAAACAATCATTATTGTTTAGTCAAGTATAGTCACACAATTGAATAGCATTCGGCAAGAAAAAGGAATAAACTATTGAGTCACACCATAATAGCAATGGTCTCAAAACCACCGTGCTGAGCAAAACCAGCCAGACACAAGGGTACATGCTGTATGATTCCATTACATGAAGTTCCAGAACAGGCAAAGCTAATCTATGGTGATAGGAATCAGAACAGTGGTTGCCTGGGGGGGGGGGGGGGGGGGGGGGGGGGAGGGCAGGGGAGGAGGCAGTGATGGGGAATGAGGGCCCTTCCAAGAGGAAAGGAAATGTCCTGGGTCTCGTTTTGAGTCAAGGTACGGTGAATTGTCAAAAATCACTCAGCTGAAGACATGCAGTCTGCGTGTCTTCATACAGATAAGACACATTGTATCTTCATAAGATACAATACAATAGGATTTATTGTATCTTAATTAGACTTCAGTAAAACCCAGCTATGTCACAAAAAGGGAGAGACTGAAAAGAGCTTGTGAGAAAATCCAGGTGCTGGTCCCCATCATATACCCAGCCCCCCCCCGCCCCCAGGCCCTGCGAAAGGAGCAGAGCGAATTTCCATTCTGTGCTAGGAGTGGGCAGGACTTGGTGGAAAACTGTTTTCGGTGTTTTCTGAAACTCGATGAACAGAGATGCCCCTTTGCGGGGCAAGGAGAAAGCCCACGGGAAGGTTCTCACAGGACAAGACCCTCTGCACCTGCGGACAGCCCCCCTCTGTCTCTTCACTGCCTTTCTCTCCCGCCGGGCAGCCTGGAGATGCTTGTTGTCACTATTTTTTTTTTTTTTTTTAAACAAACATTCTAGAGATAGTTACTATGTGCCAGGCCCTGGCTGACACCCTCTGGTCTCCGTCCTTACTTGAGAGAGACTGACAAGTAAATTGGGTTGTCAGCACAGAGCGGGGGCCCCCATACCCTGCGGGGTCAGGGCAAGCATCCTCCTTGAGGGGCCATGTGAACGGCGGCCTTGGATGAGGAGGAGTGAACCCAGTGACCGGAGGATGGGAGAAGGAGGGGAGGAAAGGTCAGAGGGTCCCAAGTTTCAGAGCACAGCAGAATCATCGGGCGACCTCCGAGAAGTCTCCGTGCGTAGACCCCACCACTGACCGAAAGACTTGCCGTTTCTGCGGTGGGATTCGGGCATCATACTGTTTTTTTAAGAACTCCCCAAGTGATTCCAATGTGCAGCCACGTTTGAGAACCAGTGTTCCAGATGGAGCAGACAGCGAGAGCAAAAGCCAAGAAAGAAGTCAGAGAGAGATGCCAGTGGATTTGGGAACTGAGGAGCAGAGAGTACGGGAAGTCAAGAGATGCAGCTGACGAGGTGTCCCAGGCTGAACGGAGCCCCGGCCAACACTCCCCAGCCTCAAACCTTGACTGTATTTGGAAATACGGTCTTTGAAGGTGTAAATAAGCTCAGGATGGAGGGCAGATCACACAGGATCAGCGTGGACCCCAATCCCAATGAGAGTGCCCTTGTACGAGACCGAGCAGAGGGTCACGAGAGCAGGAGGCAGAGACTGGAGTGATGCCCCCACAAGCCGACGGGTGTAAGACTGCTGGCCACCACGCGCAGCTGGGAGAGGGGCCTGGAACATTCCCCTGCAGAGCCTCCAGAAGGGACAACTCGGCTGACACCTGGATTCTAGGCTCTGGCCTCCGGAACCGTGAGACAACAGATGTCTGTCATTCCGAGCCTCCCCGTCGGAGGCACCTGGTCAATGCCAGCCCTGGGAAAGTCCTACAAGAGGGACGCAAGGGCTCAAGCACCCCAAGAAAGTAGCACTGATGCTGAGAACATGGAGGAGCCTTGAGGAAAGGAGAACTGCCCCATCTCTGGGCTCTGGAGGAGGAAAGGCCCTGCAGCTGCAAGCCAGGTGTAGGGTGTGTCGTCGGGGAAGACGGGGGTGCCCTCCTGGCCTCTCCCGTGTGCCTGGAGAAGCGGGAGGTGTGGTTGTGGGTTGTCATCAGCAGTGGGAAGGGGTGGGGGCGGCTTCCCGAGCCAAGAGCACTGGGGAAGCTGCAAAAATCATCTCTGCTGACAGTCAAGGGAGGGAACCAAGTATCTCCTTGGCAATACTGAAGGATCTTGTGGGAACAGGGAAGTAGCGTGGAAATACAAAGACATGGCTTGTCCGTCGACAGGAAGGTGAGATTTGACCTCTGGCATGCTGACCTGTGAAGAAATGTAAGCCATCAACGTTTCTAGCAAATTAGTCCACTTTCCAAAGAGTGGCCTCCAGTAGTTTAAGTTTTTGTTTTTGTTTTTGTTTTTCACTAGAATCTGAGAACTTACCCTTGATCCCCAATATACAAGTGGCACCCTCCAAAGTATAAGTAAGCTAGCCTTGCAAATAAGTACCAGCCCACTGAGTGTTTTTCCTACCAACTCACCCTCCCCACGGGGTATATACTAAGTCAACCAGTCAATAAATACTTATCACACACATACTGTGTCCACACAGGCTACAGACTGTCAGTAAATATTTATTGAATTATCTCCCTAGGGATCATATAGTAAGTCCATCGGCCAATAAATATGTATAGAACTATGAGGCAGCAATCTAGGCAAACAGAACAAAAAGGGAATAAAAATGACAGAGGATTCCGAGTAGGAGAGAGAGAGCGACCAATTGGTGGTTCAGTCTGGTACTGCAAGAAATTGTGGTGTTCTAGAAACCTTAAGAAGGTATTTCACAGAACTAGAAAGCCAGAGACTCTGGCTCTGTTACCTACTGAGTAAAAACGAGTGAATCACTTTACCAAGAAAGTCTGTTTCCTTATCTGTCAAAAGGAGGTGGTTGAGTCAGCCAAACACAGAAAAAAGCTTATGTTCGAGATTCAAACAAGTTTATAACACCCTGAAGATCTTGCTGGAGGTGGATGTGGCTCAATGGTGATTCCTTAAAATCTCAGATCAACAGGAGATACATTGACCCAAGCAACCCAAACATGGAGAGAAACAGGGGCTCTGGCATGTGGTCTGTCCTGAGGCCTCCTGTTCCCCACCTTGCTACAAACCACAGCCCCATCCTGTAGTGAGTCATTTGCCAGAAAGAGGAGACCTTATCTTCTCAAAATCCCCCAAATCACTGAGGAAGAGCCCAAGTTTCCTTCCCAAAACATCTCGAGATGTTCAAAAACAACAGCAGAGTGGGGCAGCGACCATGACTAGCACTCAGGGGCCAGGGGTGGGGTCTGCTGGGTAGAGGAGGGGAATTCCAATGTTTCTGAGATGATGTTTTTCAACACTTGTGTTCCCTTGTTGTCTGCTGTTGGGTCTTTCTCGTCTAACATCAGAGGACAGACTCACCACCACGTTCAGCCTGATCCACATCGTGACTTGTAAGGCTGGAAGAAATCATAGGGCCCCTTCATCTTTTTCCAAAGACCAACCAAGACCAAGTTCTGGCTTCTCTCCCAACGAGGGCCCATGCTCTCTCCTCGTTGACTTTCAATCCTGAGGGCCAGTTTTCCTCAACCCTCTCTGCATAAGATGTTCTTGCGTTTGCTTTACTCATTAATGTCTGATTAAGACTACCTCTGATTAATCAAAGCCACATGAAGAATTCCTCTGATCCACACAGTATTCTGAATTTGTTGCGGTTTTTTAAAGATCAGATTTTTGGTTTGCCTTAGAAAGTCAGAGGATTTGGCCATGCCTGGCCTACATGCCCACATGGAAATACTGGCTGGGGTGATATAAAGGCAGTCCCTTTAGGTGGGGAATGTGTCGCCCTGCTCCCTGGTCTCCACCACTCCCTACTGCCGCCCACCAAGCCACTCCACTCCTCTACGGGACCTCCCTGGCCTCCGTCGGTAACGGATTTTTGTGACACAGACTTACGGTAAAATATCCAGTAAAAAGGAAAAAGAATCCTGAAACATAATTGAATACAGAACATGATTGTAACAACATAAAAAGTACTCTTAGAAGAAACTAAAAAATAATATAAACAGCTTTGGTTTCAGCAACATTGTTTACCTTTTTCTTCTTTATGCTCTGACAAGTGATTTGCGAAAACTCTCAAACCCGGAGCAGACAATAAGCTTTGCCATGTCTAAAAGCAAAAACCACCTTCAAAACTTGCCTCAAGTACCCATGAACGAGCTCTAAGTGGCTTCTTCTTTCAAAGCCTGATGAGAACAGAGCCAGTTTCTGCTGGGGCCGGGGGGGGGGGGGGGGGGGGGGGGGAGGGCCCCGTCCACATGGCAGGTCTCAGCCACTGCATACTAGATCATTCTAAGATTCCTCTGCATCTTTGTTTGGGCATCTCTCCCTGTTCACATTTCAGGCCTGCTGGTACAAGTTAGCAACCCCTCAGCTCTCTCTGTCCCCCCTCTTCTACAAAATGTGCATCACAGCACCAGCCATTGCCCAAGACTGCTGCGAAGACTGCACGAGCTCTTGAGTGCTGAGCGCTCAGCACTGTGGCCCGCAGAGCCACCGCTCCAGAGGCAAGAGCCACTGGGATGCTCTCCCAATCGAAAGGAGAGGCAAGGAAAAGAAGAGGTCGCTGCGTACAGTAAACCCACTCCAACTGCATCTACCCTTTTTAAGACCAAAACATTTATACATGTCAAGCCTTCTAAACAAAGCTGTAGGCTACTCATTAGCTGTGTTATTTTTTAATTTCCTGTGAGACCACGAAACCTTCCACAAGTAAATAGAAGCAGAGAGAAATTGTTAAATGGGCTCTGTCTCTGGGCCCTTGGGTCCTCCTGGGCCCCCTGTGGACCCTTGTGAGTCCCGCGCATTCTCGCTGGGCACCTTGCCCCGGGTGGAAGGCCATATACAGTATACTTTGCAGAGGCCGACCCTGCCCAAAGCCCAACTTACAGCACTCGATGGGGTTAGACGCAGTCTGCAGGGAGACGATCCTCCCACTGGACTCTGGGATGTGCACTCGGAACACCAGCCGCACCCGTGTGTTCTTCCTGCCAATGTCCGTCTCGCCTTTCCGCAGCTCAATGTCGGCGTTCCGAAGCTTCAGGATCCCGGCGCAATCAATGCTGCCAGGAGGTGGAGAACCCCATTTAGAACTGACCATCTCGGTGAAAAGAAAAGATCACCCACAAAACCGCCTTACTCAGTTAACCAAAATAATTGTACTGCCAGCAACGGGGGGGGGGGGGTGCGGGGACTGCAATCCACTGATAAATAGTTCAGCCAGGAATTGATGCCCAGCGGGAGGTCAAACACATACAAAGTCATGAGAGAAATTCCCCAGCGGAAATTACTTCTCTAGGGAGATTTTTTTGGTATCGATTTTTCTACTCTCAAAAGTATCTGAAAAACTCAAAGCTGTAGCTGGTAAAATTGATTATAGGCTGCTCAGTAGATGAGAGTGATGTATCAACATTAAGTATCTTTAATTTGATAAGTGTACTGTGGTCACCAAAGAACACATTCTTGCTCTGAGGAAATGCACATTCAGGCATCTAAAAGTAAAAAAAGTCACTGTGTCTGCAACTAACTGTCAAACAGCTCAGGAAAGAGCAAAGAGTGAAGGTAGTAATAAGGCAAGTGTGGAAAATGTTCACGATTGGTAAATCGGAGTGAACAGTAGACAGGAGTTCTTTGTAAAATTCTCGTGGTTTAGAAGTTTGAGATTATTTTCTAAAAAAGAGTTTGTTTTAACTCCAAAACATGGGTGCAACGTCTCCCAAACTTTAGCTATATGCCTGTTGCTTTGTGAGTTTTGACCTTTCTGTATCCTTATTTAATCATTTTCCATGTAAATAAATTTAGCCTCATCCCAAGTAACATAATCCAAAGACACACAGGTATTCTTCCTCCTGACACACAGGAAAAGTACTTAGGTAGAGAACTTTTTCAACAAATCTCAAAGGGTCCATCACAGAGTGGGAACCACCATCCACGGTTCCTTCCGCCAACTCGAGAGAGTCCCCTGTCCCAAATCCCTGCCACTTGGCCCCACTCGTTTCCCCATAAAGACCCACCACCCTTGGCCCCCAGCCCTTACGTCGCCCTCATGTTATTTTTTGGCTCTAGAGGGATCTCCAGGACTTTGGTGTTGCCCACGATCTTCTCGTAGCTGGTGGTGGTGACGGTTTTGCCCGTGATCCGGTGCACCTGGTAGAAGGCATGGGGCTTAAGGATCCGCTCATCAGCTGTCCCAATGAAGATCTGAAGCCCCAGGGGCTTGTTTTCCATGTAGCCATGGAGCTGTGGGGGGAAAAACAAAATCAAGTTATCATAGCACATTTAGTATGCAGGGTGTTGGTGGGTGTAGTCCCACAAAGATCTGAGAAGCTCACGGGCAGCAGAAAGAGCACAGGATTGCTGCATCATCTGGGGGAATGGAGAACTGGAAGTAACCTTGACGTCCAACCAGAAGGACTGCTTCAATAAACTACAGAGATCCTCTCTAAAATGCAATATTAAACAACCATTAGGAAGAAGGTAGTAGATCAGAATACATTTATGAGGAAACAGCCAGAAACGCCAGTGCTCAGTGTTGCCAGGAGGGTTGTGGGGAGAATGTCACATGAGGGTGAGGACAGAAAATAACCAGGAAAGATAAACCAGAGCTCTTGACAATGGTTGTCTGAGAAGATCAGAAGAAGGAACTTACACTTTTTTACATGACTGTATTCCAGCAAACAAGTTATATTTTTTAATTAAAAAAAAAAAAAAAGAGCTAGGCAAAAGTACCATCATCTGAGTCAAAAGAAAATTAAAGACTGGAGGAAAATGTGTGCAACATACAACAGGCAAATGATTAGTACACAGAATATATAAAGAACGCCTACAAAATTCCTGGCCATCCTATTTAAAATTGAATCTCACCCCCAGTGGGCAGGACTACCTCCTTCCTTCTCTATCTCCTTTCCTTCTTTTTATCCCATCTAATATTATTATATATTTCCTCAATTTCTCTTGCGTAGGTCTGTCTTTCGTTCTTTCTCTCTCGTACACATGTGTGTGCAAGGGAGAGGGAGGGGGAGAGAGAGAATCTTAAGCAGGCTCCATGCCCAGCATAGAGCCCAAGACGGGGCTCAATCTCATGACCCTGAGATCATGACATGAGCCAAAATCAAGAGTCAGACACTTAACCAACCAAAAAACCCAGGTGCCCCAGGTCTTTCTCCTACAACTAGACTGTCACCTCTTCGAGGGCAGGCATGTCTATTTATTTTACTTGCCACAACATCCCTAGCACCTAGAATACTGCTTGGTTCATGGTAGGCATTCTGATACACGTTTGCTGAATGAATTAACAAAACTATCCAACAGAAAAACGAGCAAGAAATTTGAACAGGCAATTCACAGAAAAGCAAATGGCCATTGGCATGGAAAAGATGTTCAGTCTGACTTATAAACAGGAAAATGCAAATTACATAACTAGGGGATGCCATTTTTCACCTGTTCAATTGGCATGCATGTTGGTATTTGATAAAATCACGTGTTTTAGAGACTATAGGCACACAGGCATGCTCATGTGGTTCATAGGAACATAACCTGGTATAACTATTTTGTTAATATTTTTTTAAAGATTTTATTTTTAGTAATCTATACCCAGTGTAGGGCTGGAACTCACAATGCTGAGATCAAGAGTTGCATACTCTACCAACTGAGCCAGCCAGCTGCCCCAAAGAGTATTATGTAGCAGCCATTAAAATTAAAACTACATATTCCCTCTGACCTGGTAATTCCATTTCTTACTATGTACCCTAAAAGAAATACTGTGCACTCAGGAGACATGCACAAAAGTGTTTAATAAAACAAATGGAATAATAAACAATTAATTATAGCCATAGGCTTCTGAGTAATATGAAACATCCAGGCTATGAAATACTACAGCAATTAAAAAACAAAAACAAAAACAAAAAAACAGTAGAGATCAATGAACTGACCCAGAAAGATCTCAGACTCACTATCGAAAGAGAAGACAACTAGCAGAAAAACATCTATCGCAAGATACAACTTATTTTTTTTTTTTAAATGCTGGATGTTTGGGGTCTATTCATTGATACAGATATAAATGCAATAGGAAAAGGTGCAGAAGGCTGTACTCCAAAGTGACCATACCATGGTCACTTCTAGGGATGGAAGAGGAGATCAAGGTTAAGAAGGTGGTCAGAGAAGACTCTCCCTTGATTCACAATGAATGAAGAATCGATGCCTAGACACTTGTGAGATGTAACACTGGTTTAATATATACAGTAACAAAAGAAACAGAGGACTAGGCTGAGACTTTGAAGACGGTGTCCTGTCTTGCCACTCCCCAGCCAAGAAACCCCTTCCTTGGCAAATCGCGAGGGGCTGTGACAGGTGACAGCTCCCTAAATCCTACCCTTCTCTGCAGGTTTACGGAACTAGGATCTCCAGCCAACTGCCAGAAAACAAAGACTCCAGGGCAATGGAGGATGACACAGAGTCTAGAACTCTCCTGGCCAGCACCATCAATACAAAAATTGAAGAAAATGGAAAATCCAGTTTCTCAGTCATGCTAGCCACATTTCAAGTGCTCAGAAGGCACGGATGGCGAGTGGCCACTGCCGTGGACAGCACAGGTACAGAACATTTCCATCATCAAGTTCTACCGGACAACACCCGTCCCGAGAGATGCCATTCTCTCGTGCCCTTCTGAAAACCATACAGAGACAGGCCGGGAGCGGAGCGGAGCCAGATGGCACCTTTTTTTTTTTTTTTTAAAAAAACCTGCCAGGCCGACACCCACAGCATTTACATGTCTGAATGTCTGATACACACCCAAGAGATGCCCTGGGGCAAAGATGGAAATCCCAGGTCAGAGCCTCTTATCTTTTCCCCCCAGGCAAAGTGAAGAACAGGGGACTGTTCTCCTGCAAAAATCCAAAGCGGGAAGGTCAGAGTTTAGATTTTGTTTTTGTTGGTTTGGTTCTGCATTTGGACCCAAGATAAATAGATGTCCTCACCTCCTCTCCTGGATGTATCGGGAGGTGGTAAACAGAGTTATCACAGAGTGTAAAGTAGGCCAGATAGATGGTGAGCCCAGATTGTCTCAGGTTCTTTCCTCCTGCCCAGGACAGAAGAGCAGAAACTGCAGCGCAGCTGTACTCATGGTAAACAGCCAGGTGATACCTGAAGACGAAACTCATCACATCCCCTACGGCTCTACCTGAATCCAGCCATTTCCATGTATTCCCCAGCACCACTGCCTCTCCCCGGACGGACCACCAGTGCCCCCTCACTGGCCTCTTGCTGGCCTTTCACAGAAGAGCCCAATAACGTTTTAAAAAAAAAATGCAAATCAGACCCGGACACGCCCCTGCTTACAACTCTCCAAAGACTTCCTGCGGCCTTAGAATAAAATCCAGACTTGGTCCCAGGGTCTCTGAGGCTTCCACCAGCCCAGTGGCTTACTTCTCCTGCCACCCCCATTAGTTACCTGCCAAAACCAACCAGTCGTCTATTCCCTGAGCACACGAAGCTCTCTCCAACCACAGGACATTTGCACAGCCCCATCCTCTGCTTAGAACGCTCTCCCACTGGTACATTTTGTCTTCAGATACCTTCCAGTCTTTCCCAAACCACACCCAATGCTGGAGCCAGCTTTTTGGCCTTGCAAGAGCCACTTGTTAAAGTTTTTAGAAATTTTAAGAGCCAGTTGGTGCCACTTTGGTAACCTGAAGTCAGCCACAGTGGGGATATTTATACCACAAAAATTGGCAAATGCTACACATTGGGGCTCTTTTTTTTCTCCAGAGAATCAGACATTTCACATTCTCGAGCACACCCCTGGCGTAGTGACTTCATTACCATCTAAATGTTCTTGTTTCGTTGTTTGTTTGCTTAGCACCTCTCTCTCCCACCTAAACACAAGGTCCAAGAACCTTGGTAGCAGGAACCTTGTTGATTTTGCTCAGTGTGATGAATAAACATATTGCATTCACGGTCACCGGCAAGAACAATGCAGCAACGAAGGGCAGGCTTCCTGCAGGCGGAGCACCCCCTGAGGCTTGCCAAGGGCAGGCGACCCGTTAACACGGCTAGGATAGGGCCGAGTTAGGATGTGCTTTCCAGGCCCTCAGGCCATCCCCCACCCCCACCCCCACCCCCCACACACGCTCTGGGACCTGGTGGGCCCACAGCTGCTCTGGGATCCTGGACTACAGGTCAGAAATGCAGATCAGGTCCTCAAAGGAAAAAGGAGTAAGTGTTCAATTGTGAGATCAAGCATGTTCTTCCTGCTCTACAGCGGGTGTGGGGGGGGGGGGGTGGCAGGAGGGGGAGGGACGGAGAGAAAGATAGGCAACAGAAATCAACACAAGTAATGGTGCTCTTGGAGAAAGAAAGAAACCCATTCCTTTAAGAAGGACCTCTCTGCATTCCAAAGCAGCCCCCCTGGAAAAGCAGGACCAGCCGCTGCAGTGCGAACAGATGGAGCCCACCTCACCAGGTGGGCGGGCGTCCCTTCCACGGGTAACAGTGGAGAGGGGTGTGGGATGGTAGAAAGAAGAAAGGATTTCACTCTTGGTCAGACGCAGTTGAAGTTCAATCCTGGCTCTGCTTCTTACACGCTGTGTGGCTTTGGAGTAGCGGCTCCACCCTTCTGGGTTTCAAATGCTCATGTAAAACAGGGATATCACCTCCTACTCCCCGGGGCTCTTTCGAAGGCTTAACAGGACGACTTTGGTAGGGCCCCAAAGGAGAGCACCCAGTAAGTGCCCGTGAACAGAGACTTTTCCTTGTCATCAGAGGATGACACGAATCAAAACACAGAGGTGATACTACAGAACTTAATGGAAAGGTGAAGAATGAATGTGAAAGACTAGCAAAGTGAAAAACGACCCGAAACGGGCTTGTGGGTGGTAAACCCGGGCACTAATTCCAGTCTTCTCTGCGGGCTGGCTAACAGCCACTCTGACAGGGAGGGCTGGAACGAGGCGGGGCCCAGGGAAGAAACCTCACCATCTTGCAAGAAATGCAAAGAACACTTCTCCTCCACCCTCCCCTCCCCGAGAAGGTGGTGGAAGGTGCCCAGAGCCCTGACTGCATGGCGTGCTCATTCTGGAGAGCCTTGCCGGCCATCTGGAGATTTGGTGAGGAGAGCATGGAGCCATTCACTTCCTTCTCCAAAAGCCTAGTGATTTGGGTCTTGTGAAAAGAACTTCATGTCTCAGGATGGTCTGATGGGCCCTTGAGGTCCCGTATGCCCCATTGTCCCCATTTTAGGGAGACTTTGCTCACGAGGCCTCTTTCTAGACTCCTCCAAAGGTCAGGTCTTCCCAGGGACCAGGGCAAGCAAAGTCACCTTCCGACCTTAGTAGACACCTGCTGCAAACCTAGAAGTTCAAGGTCAGCTGGTTTCCCAAGCACAAGAGGCTCTGCATCCTGCAGCCAAGGTGAGAGCTGAAGTTCTGCTGCTTGTCATTTCCCAGGCGGGTGACAGGGTTCCAGGAAGGAGGGGTGTTTCTAGTGCACACTGGGAGGCCTGATACCGGAGTAGGGAGCGGCAGACTGATCTAATCTGCACAGCAGGAGGGCAGGGTTACTCCTTTTTTGGATGAGGTAGCTGAGGCTCAGCAGGGCCCCACAGCTCCGAAGCCCCCCGGGGGGAACCCCAAAACGTGGCCCTTTTGGCTTCCTCTGCGTCACCCCTGACTCGGAAAAAGGCCAAGTCTCCTGGAATCTGGAGTAGGCATCTTAAAACAGGCAGGTGCATCTTGCCAGCTCAGCAAAAAGAACCCAGAGGTGAACCTGGTCTTCACACCCCAGAGACCCATGGTTTCAGGGGGAAGGCTCGTCAGAACCCCCACCCCCAGATTCAAGCTCTGCCTGCTGGCAACAGCAATTTAACTGCTCTGGTGCACAGATAAAAAAAAAGGCATCAATCTTTTTTGGTATTAATTGTACAACAAGACAAAGGAAAAGTGGGTAAAGGTTCGTTCATTGTAGGAAAAATAGACAGCACCCCCC
The DNA here is from genome assembly GCF_009762305.2 of Zalophus californianus. Classification (NCBI taxonomy): domain Eukaryota; kingdom Metazoa; phylum Chordata; class Mammalia; order Carnivora; family Otariidae; genus Zalophus; species Zalophus californianus. Next base: position 129,981,350 of record NC_045602.1, read on the forward strand.
AAAAAATGTAAATTATAAAGAAAATACTCTCTCTCAAAATAAGCAAGCATTTTAGTGTATTCCTTCCAGACTTTTCTTCTAGGCACACATAATTGGGATTCTGTTTTACATATTGTTTCCACTTAACAATACGTGCGACCACTTCCTCTTGTCATTGACTCTTGTTTCATGAGACAATCTCAAATGACGGCCCAGTATCCCTGGGGCTCAGACTGGCAAGGCCAGTAAGGTGCCTGCGCACCCTATCACGTGATTTAAGGAGGCACTGGTTCTCGGGATTGTCTAAATGCAAGGCAGGCACCAGGGAGTGAGTGCTGCCTTAAATTTTGCCCCCACCCCTGCCTCTCTTGCCTTATAGCTGGGTCCTAGCCCAGACTTTCCATCTTCCGTATGGGCTACAGCTTTAACCCCTACAGTTGGGCATTTAAGTTGTTCAAACTTTCCCCCATGATAAACACTGCAGTGAAATGACATTTCCTTGAAAACAATTTTTCTATCAACTCTGCTCAGAGCTTTTTAAATAACTCTCAGATGGACGAGACTGCCACCAAGTCCAAAATGTGGGATTGATTTTCACAATGGCAACTGGCCAAAGAAACTCTTTTGAGTTTTACTAAAATCAAACTTTAACAATATTAAGTAGCATTTTTTTGTTGTTGTTGAATTCGGAATATTAAGAAATTGGTATCGTCCTCAAAAACTTCACTCTGAAAGAAGAGAAAAGCCCATAAGGGTGTTTTCTTGAGATTCCCAATCGTCACATAGCGTGTGGGGAGAAGATTTCTACAAATATGCATGGATCCCAAATTCTGCCTTTATTTCTGGATGCAAAAACATACCTGCCACCCCAAGCCCCCCCCACAGACACAAACACACACAGACACACACACCAGGGAAACTAGACCATGATTTCACTCTCACCTCAGGCATCCCAACAAACATTACATACCCATCTAGTGAGCACATATTAATAACTTCATGAGAAATCCTAATTCTCGAGACCTCCCTCTGCCTTACCCCCATACTGGCACCACCTGAAAGTCCCGTCAATTCCATTTCCTAACCCACTCAGACCCATCACCCTCCCTCCCTCCATTGCCTCCCCCCTCATGCAAACTACCACCTTCCCCTCCAGCCCTCACCGCCCCCCCCACTCCCCACCCTGCAGCCAGGATGACCCTTTAGAAACCCGTTGGCCATCAGTTACTCCCAGTCCCTCTGGCTGCAATGCCATGCGTGGCCTGACCCCTCTCCGGGGTGCACCCCTGCCCCCCACCCCTTAGGAAGTCTTCCCTTCCTCTGATCATCAGGAACAATCTCCCCCCATCCCCCGCCTCTGTCCTCATTAACTCCTGGTCACACTGCAAAGCATGGCTCAAATTTTATTTCCCACCAAAGTCTTTCCTTGCTCCCTGGGTGGGGCAGGGCCCCTCAGTAACACTCTTCTTTGCTGCCTTTACCATCATTACCAGATCTAATTCATTGCCCAATTAATTGCTGCATGTCTGCCCCCTTCCATCCCCATAAAGTTCCGTGAACTATTCAACTGCCCTTTTACAGAAGAGGAAGCAAAGCTCAGAGGCGTGAGGTTCCCTGGCAAGCAAGCAGCAGAGCAGGGATTTGAATCCAGGCCTGACCTCCTTCATCTGCTCTGCACGGACTGACACAAAAGACAGGACAAGGTGCCACCCAGGTAGAGAGACCTGGCTGAAATACATAAAACCTACGAGTGGAGCCTGTGGAAATAGGGTGCGCACAAATCTGTGGCACGTAATTTTGCAGTTATCTTTCAAGATTAAAGATGTACACCCCCTTTGATGAAGTAATTCTACTACTAGTGAGTGGGCTGTCCTATGGATGTCTTGGCAGATGTGCAGAAAAAACTAAGGACAAGGTTATTCAGCACAGCACTCTTTAAAATAGCAAAAGATGGGGCCCATCAAAAGAGTACTGGTTAAATCAGTAGTGATATATTATGCAGTGTAACGCTATTGCAGAAAAGAATGAGTATTCTAGGAAGCAGCATGGCAGTTAATACGAATGGCCTCCCTTGGCATTGTGCAGTGCACAACCTGGGCAACCCTAAGGAAGCTTTTAATATATGGATATATAATAATCTCCAAAATATACCGTAACAGTGAGAACAAATGTATCTCTTTGTGTTATAAAGCTGGGAGGGTGCAGACTGTGTGGGTATCCAAAGTAAAATTTAAAATAAAACTAGAAATCAGACCCTATTTTTAAAATGTCCACTGGATTTTGATCATTCCCAGGGAGAAACTCTGTTGTCTCAGGAGCCCCTGGTTGTAGCTCCCCTGACCTATTATACTGATTGCAGTTCAACACAAAAATTATTTTCTGAATGTATAATGTAAAAATTAAGGCCAAAACATTCATTGAAAGAAAGAGATCCCCCTGCCCCCAACCCCCCCCCCCGCCACATTTCTTTTAAATGTGAATTTAAATTTACATTTAACATGTAAATTTTCTCTTTGTGAATCTTGACATTTCTTTTAAAGGCCACAAGGAAGAAAAACTAAAGCAATGAAGGTACCAATAGATGTGCAATGTGCCATCCCATCCCACAAGAAAAGTAAAATCCCAGGACCCACCCGTGGAAACCTCGAGTAGGAGGTCCAAGGTAGAAGCCCTCAGCAAAGGAAGAGGCAGACAGAAGTGTCTGCAGGCTCCCTTCGAGTTCAGGGTATGGGGCCTACAACCAAGAGAGGAACAAACCACACACCACATCCAGTCGAGTAGCAAGGCTTGGTGACTCGACATTCAAAATCCATCCAAAAATCTAACTGCTTTTCATGAGCCCTATTACCACCATTCCGGTCTGAACTTCTACCATCTCCCGCCTGGACCAGTGCAGGAGACGCCTTCCTCATCTCCCTGCTTCCATCCTCCCCCTCCGCCTCCCCACAGTCTTCTGCACATAGCAGCTAGAATGACCTATAAGATTTGAAGTTAGAGATCTTGCTCCTCTGCTCAACCTGCCCCCACCCCACTCTCCCCTCTCCCCCCAACCCCCACAGCAAACATCTTGCTCAGATCAGAAAGCCATCGTCTTCGACGTGACTCAGAAGATCCTGTGTGATCTGGTCCCCTTTGCACCATCTGCACCCCGCCCTCCTTACTCCCTCTGCTCCAGACACACCAGCCTCGTCATCCTCAGACAGACCCTGAGGCAGGGTCTCAACACTTATTGTTCTCTCTGCTTGGAATGTTCTTGCCCCGAATCCACACGGCTCACCCCTCTTCTCATTCGAACCTCTCCTCAGAGGGCTCCTCATCCGAGCTGCCGTCCCCAACCACCCACCCCAATGTGGCACCCCATACCCTTCCCACTCTTCACTCACCCACCCTGCTTTATGTTAATTAGCCATTTATCACTACTTGACACCACATGACATATTTATTTGCTGGTGTCTGCCTCCTCCACCTAGAACATCAGCAACCCGCCTGTCTTGGTCGCCGAGGCATCTATCGTGCCTATAAGGCCACGCAGATGCTCGACGCGTGAGCCACACTCGAAGGAAGGAGAGCCCAACAGGAGGGGTCTGAGGGGCTGCAATCCTCCCAGACCTTCCCCTTCCCCTCTGATGCCCACATGGCCTCCTCTCCAGCTCCAACTATCTTCCTGGCCCAGAGTGACCACTGTGTCCTGCTCAGCGTGGGCAGGACGCGGCTGGTTGGACGGCTGGTCCCTGGACTGTCCTGTCCCAGACAGAGGTGACAGCCCCTGCAGGGTGTGATGCAAAAGGAGCGCCCCCTCTTCAGCGGGCAGGAGCCCTCTGTGACCAGCAAACTCCAATGCCCACTGAGAGGGCCACGTTTTGAAATCACACGGTGAGCCAGAGAAGGGGAATTAGACATTCTGCACAGGCTTGAAAACAAAACAAGACAGTCTCTCTCAGGATTCTAAATTAAGAATCAAGTCATTCTATATTTCTCACATCACTGGAAATTAAAAACAGACCTATCTACCGCACAGCAAGCACGCTGCCTGAAGAGAGGCCTGATGGCCTGAAACATGCTAAATTTGTTTCCAATTACCATGTCCCCATTGGAAACCCCGAGGAAGCCATAGAGCGATCAGAGGCAAGGCGCATTAGCGGTCGAGATTCTGGACCAAACGTAGGTCTCCCCCCACCACCTCCAGGGGTCTGTGAACAAAGGAACTGGACCCTTTCGCCCCTTCCCCTCTCAGAGGCTAGGGACACCTGCTTTCCCTTCTCGGGTCCCACTCACTCCCCCCGCGTCCCTCTCAACCCCCAGCCTCCGGTCCGCTGGACAGAACTGTCCACTTGGCCGTGGCTCCCCACCGGCACCTCCATCCTGACCAACTATCTCTCTGGGCCAAGGAGTGACTGAGTCATAGAGGACATGAGTCTGGAAGGCCTGGATTAAAATATGCAAGCCTTCTTTGAGTCAACCTTTGGATGGAGTTTGGGGTTTTTTGGGTTTTTTTGTTTTTTTAAGAAGCCAAACAAGTACTTTTCAGGTCTTCTCTCTGTGCTACTGCTTGAGTGAGGCCACTGTACCACGGAGGGCTGTGAGCCCCGGGGCCAGACTGTCTGGGGTCACGTCCCAGCACTAGCTCTTGCTTTGTCATGGCAGGGGAGTTACGGACTTCTCCGGGTCTCGGCGGCTTCATCCGTAAGCGGGACTAAGGGCACGACGCACCTCCCTGGACTGTTGGAAGGACCAGGCGAGTTACGTCTAAAGCATGCAGCAAGAATTCAATAAATATCCGCTTTTATTGATATTCTTCCGCCAATAATGGCTGGGTGACTTTTGGTAAATTCCTCTTTTCTAGTTTAAGTTCTAGGGAAAAAAAAAAAATCATCTTGAAGGTTGTCTCTCAGTTCTTAAAATGTAATGATCCTCAGCTATGTTTAGAATAAAATCCAAATGCCTCATCACTGCCTACAAAACCCTGGCTGATCTGGCCTTTGCCCAGGTCACCAACTTCATCTCCCCACCTCTGGTCCAGCCACATGGACCTCCTTGATGCTCCTAAAACAGGCTGAGTATGCTCCTACCTAAGGGCCTTTGCACTTGCTGTTCCCTCAGCCTAGAACACCCTCCCCACCCCCTAGATCTTCCCATGGCTGGTTCTTCCCAATTCTTCAGGTCTCAGCCTAAATTCAAGGCCTTCTCAGAGCAGCCTAGCTAGGGTAGAGCCCCCGCCCTCACCCCACTGTCACTCCATCATCGCTTCCTGTTGATTTCCTTCCTGATAGTGATAAGTGTCACCTCATGCTTCTGCTTATTGTCTGTCAGCACCCCACTACCTCCCAAACCCTCGCCGCTAGAATGGAAGGTTTTCATTACCGTGGCCCAGCACCTTGAGCAGTGCCTGGCATATAGTGGACGTTCAACAAATATTTGCCGAGTAAATAAGTGAATAGATTGATTCTCAGGTTCCTATGTGGCTCAACATATTGCCGGGTGAGTCATCCTCCAGTGACCCTGAAAGAGGAGGCTTATTCATGTCTGGAAGAGAATCCCCATGTTTGGAGTCCACCTAAATTCACTACCATTTGAGCCAGTCTGCAGGAATGTGTCTCACCGTGAAAGAGACATATTATACCAGGCCAAGTCCACTGGAAGTCAAAGAGGAGACAAACTGGGGCTGGAAAAATGAAGTTTACAATCTCTTCCCCAGGCAGCATTCAGGAATCAACCCAGGGCGAGACTGAGTCGAAAGTGCAGTGACTTGGCAGCCTCGTGGAGATGGTGAGGGAAGAGCGAGGTCCAGGCAATGCCCCCTGCCGCCTGTGTGTTCACCCAAAGGCCCAAAAGGGACAGTATGCTTCAAAAACTTTTCTCCAGAAGTCTCTCACTCCAGGCACTAGCCTGATATTGAGGAATAGGGCACCTACTCTCCGCGGGGGACCTAGGCCCTGGGAGAAGCAGGGAAGAGGAAGAAGACGGAGGCCCCTGCAGGGGGCAATTGGGGACCAAGGCAGTTCACGGCCATTTTGGTCATTCCGTGAACCCATCCGACCCTGGCCAGTGGTACCCGACACGGCAGCATGTGAACACCCCAAGGACGCTGGGGCAAGAATCCCACCATGACAGCAGCCCCAAGAACACTCTGATAAAACACCTCAAAGAAACTGCAGTTTGGCTCCGCATAAATGTTCCATCAAAGACAGGGACATCTGGGGGAAGCATCCACTCTGGCCCCTCCTTATTCACAGCAGCCAAAAGCTGAGAAAGAGCCCCGGGACAGTGGGGTGGGAAAAGGCAGACTCAAGAAATGCAAGAGAGCCATCGGAGAGGGGAGCTGTCCCCCATCCAATCACACCCCCGCCCCCAGCCCAAAGGCCTCGCAGGTCTCTCTGGATCCAGACCAAGAGCTCTGAGTCACTTTTGCCACCAGGGGGAAAGGGGGAAGGCAGACGTGATGTGTACCTTTCCATACTCTATTTTGGGATTTTAGGATCCAATTTCTTTCGTTTCAAAGGGTGGGTTTTTGGAGGGCCCCGCACAGCTCTGCTGCCCCGAGCGCGACGAGACGGCGGGGAGACTGCTGCCGGTGACCTGGGGAGAGGCGGGGCTCTTTGGCAGATCAACAAATCACATCATACAGGAACAAGGAGCCCGTTCTTGTGTGCAGCCGCACGGGGCCTGGCTTTCGTAACACGGTGGGAGACTGTGGGCCGATCCACTCTGACTCATCTCTTTATGGAGGCAGCTCCTGTGCCCATTCATTCATTCGTGCATTCAGCAGAGGGCCTCTCAGGGAAGGGAGGCAAGCGGAGAGCCGTCCTGCAGAACAATTACTACACCCCTTTGGGTGAAGAACCAGGGACCCCTCGGGATAGACGGCAACATTTGGGATTATCATTGTCCCATAATTAATATTTAAGATACGGGGTGAAAAACCACCACCAACAACAAAAACACCCAACAGCAACCAACGAATCAGGATTTCTCAGCCTTGGCATATTGACCAAGGCTGACTATTGCTTTGGGAGCCAGATAATTACCTGCCCTGTGCACCAAAGGATGTTCAGCAGCATCTCTGGCCTCCATCCATGAGATACCGGTAACCTATACCCCCCACCCACCCAGGTGCGATGACCGAAAACATCTCCGGACATGGTCAGATGTCGCCTGAGGGACAAAATCACCCCACTGAGAACCACTCTTCAGTGACACTGACACTCATGGAGAGGGGGCTTTTCCTGCAGGAAACCTGTCCTGGAATCCTATCCCCTGTCCATCGGAGAGTACGCCTAGCAGAACCTCCACCTCCCCTGGGTCCCACGACTGCCGCCTCGTGTCCAGACCATGGCACTCACCCCACTGATTATCTCCCTGCTTTTCTCTTGTTCTGCCCCCCTCCCGCCCCCATATCCTAACTAGCCTCTAGAAGCAGCCAGAGGGATCTTTGTAAAGTAAATCAGGTAATATCACTCGTCTTCTTGAAACCCACCAATGGCTTCCCAGTGCTTAAAAAATTAAATTAAAATTCCATGCCCTGGGCGCCTGGGTGGCTCAGTTGGTTAAGCGACTGCCTTCGGCTCAGGTCATGATCCTGGAGTCCCGGGATCGAGTCCCGCATCGGGCTCTCTGCTCGGCAGGGAGTCTGCTTCTCCCTCTGACCCTACCCCCTCTCATGTGCACTCTCTCTCTCTCTCTCTCACTCTCAAATAAATAAATAAAATCTTAAAAATAAAATAAAATAAAATAAAATTCCATGCCCTGCAAATAAATAAAATCTTAAAAATAAAATAAAATAAAATAAAATTCCATGCCCTGCAAAGTCCTGCATAATCAGATCCCTTCTTCTCTCTCCAGTCTTATCTCCTACTGCTCCTTCCCTCATCCACCGTCCACTGCAGGCAGCCACTCGGACCTCTTCATCATTCTTCAAACACCTGAGCTCTCCCACCTCAGGGCCTTTGCACTTACTGTTCCCTTTATCTAAAATGTTCTTCCACTGATTCTCACCTGCCCAGGGTCCTTATGGTCATTCAAATATCAACTTAAATGAACCTATTCCTGGAGAGGAACCCCCTGACGACCCCAACATAAAGTAAACCACCTCCCCAGGCATTCTCTTCTATTACCCACTTTATCCCCTTAAAACTCTTCATCACAATCTGAAATGATCCTACTGACGGTTTAACCTGTTCAATGTCCATTTCCTCACTGGAATGAACACCTCATCTTTCTCCTTCACCTGGACTCAGAGCCTGGCACACAGTAGGTACATAATAATTAATAAGTGAGTAATCTGTATATTCTAAACATTCCACAGTGAGTGTATATTACCTTAGTTCATAAGGGAAAAAACTTATTAAAAAGTAATCACTGTACCTTGTCCAGCATTTTGAGCACTGACTTTATTTTTTTATTATTTAGATTTTAGTTAACATACAGTGCAATATTAGTTTCAGGAGTAGAATTCAGTGATTCATCACTTACATACAACACCCAGTGTTGAGCAGTGAGTTTAAAAGGCCCCCAGCACCTGCTATCTCCATGGCTCCTTAGAAGATGCTCTACGTATAAAGGCCAGAAGGACGCAGGCACTCATCCAGGTTTTGCAGACAAGGAAACAAGGCTCAAATTCACTTATTCTTTTACTGACTACAGAGGAAGTGCCTACAGTGGGGCTTGCATGGTTCTAGATGCTGGAAACTCAGCACTGAAAAAGGCAAGACTAGCAAGAAGGAGGCCTTTGGGAGGTTTTTGACTTTTGCACACAGGTTCTTGAAAGAGAATCTCCAAGGTCCCCAGGGACCATCCATCACAGGAGACCCCTCCTGCCCTCCTGTCTAGTGGCATCCGGTATGACCCTCTCTCAAAGTCCTGTCACCTCTATGCGTTGAGCATTCACCTCCCTGGACCACAGGGAATAGAAAACCAGGCAAGAGGGGCGCCTGGGTGGCTCAGTCGGTGAAGCGACTGCCTTCGGCTCAGGTCATGATCCTGGAGTCCCGGGATCGAGTCCCACATCGGGCTCCCTGCTCAGCAGGGAGTCTGCTTCTCCCTCTGACCCTTCCCTCTATCATGTGCTCTCTCTCTCTCTCATTCTCGCTCTCTCAAATAAATAAATAAAAAGACTTAAAAGGAAGAAATAAAATATCCAATATTAAAAAAAAAGAAAACCAGGCAAGAAATGAAGAACCATATCTCTCAAAACTTTAATATTGTATTATAAAAACGGTGTTACAGTATCTTTCTTCTTCAAGGTCATCTGTTGCGGTGGAGACCACTGGCCCTCTCTCCGATACTCATTTTCCCTGCCTTAGTAACAGGATCCCAATTATCTCTGGTGACAATGAGCCCGGCTAAGAGTCTACACTTCCCAGCTTCCTTTGCAGATGAATGTGGTCACATTACTAGGTTGGAGTTAATGAGATGTAAGCAGAAGTGCGGGGAGAACTTACAGAAAGGTTCCCAAGAGGAAGCTAACCCAGCTGGGGAGTGAGCCCCTTTTACCCTGTCTTCCTTCTCTTCCTTGGAATTCCACTGCATGCAACATAGATGTGATGGTGGCATCTCCTGCCATCATTTTGGACCACGAGGGGACCTTGAGTGGAATACAAAGAGAGAAGGAGCCTGATCCTGATGGCTTCACAGTACTTTGAATCACTCACCTCTAGACTTTGCACATAAGAGAATACATTTTGGGGTGTTTGAGCAACCATGATGTGGGGTTTCTGTGAGATCCACCTATAAGCCTACTTGAGAGGCCTACCACCCCACCACCAGACCATCATTTACCTCCACACCTCCATGTTCCCCTCACCTGCACCTCAGTGGGATAAATCAACCATGCTTAGGTGAGCCTCAATTAAAAAAAAAACAAAAAAAACTCAAGGTGCAAACAGTAGATAGATAGATAGATATCAGAGCACAAGTCTGCTTTACAGAGAGCTTCACAAAAAAAATGATGTCTCTTAAGAGCCAGTAGTGAAAGTGAATCAGAAAGAAACTGCCATATACAAAAAGTCAAATGATCCAATTGCTCAGAAATCTATCGGGTAACAACACCCAAGTCGGTCTGGGAGGCTCCCTGCCCTTCCGGGCACAATATCTGAGTGAGCGTCTAGAAAGGTATTCCCGAGGGGGGCGGTGGGGTGGGGGAAGAGACGGCTGTCTGACACACACAGCAGGGACTATGGGGCTCGCTAGAAATAAAATTGCTGCTTACTTTCTGTCTGGTTTCCCGATTGCTTTTTCCTGGTTGAAAGGTGCCAGGCCTGGCAGCTTTCTAAAAATCTAAAATTCAATTCAAGTCAACAAATATTTGTTAAACCCTGTCTATTCACAAAAAAAAAAAAAAGCCACGCTAGGGAAAATCTGTATAAGTGGGGGCTGCTATAATTAATCATAACAATAACAACCTCAAGGACAGTGGCAGCAGCTAGTACTGTCGGGAATGCTTGCCAAATATTGGGCATTGTTTTAGGTGTCGGTATTTATCAACACGTCCGATCCTCAGGCTCACCTCGCGAAGCAGGTGCCCCTATTTTATACAAGAGGAAACTGAGGCACAGAGAGAGCAGGCCATTTGTTCAAGGTCACACAGCCAGGAAGGGAGAAGCCAGGGTTCCATCCCTGACAGCTCCAGCTCCAAGGCCCATTCTCTTGACCACTCTCTGATATGCTGTTCCTACTGTTTTGGAAGGGGAGTGGGGCAGGGAAGCACACCCACAGGGGGCCACAACGGTATTCCCCAAACCTCACTGTCCAGTCATGTTCCTGAGCTTTTGCAGGACTATGAGTTACTGAATCTTTCTTAAAATTTAACTACAAATTTATTGACACATAATCTTTAGGTCACTAGCATAAATAGGAAACCAGGATCACCAGTCAGAAATCAAAGGCACACGTAAATACACAACAAAACAAATGTGCCAATAAAATAACTATAAATGTTTTCTAAAATGCTGATTAAGTACCATGGAATTCATCTACCGGGGAACCCAGGTTTGCAGAATACTGACTGAAGTACAAAGTACATTAAAGGAGGTGCTGGAGAAAAGCACAACCAAGCCTGGGTGATCCGGGGGGTGGGAAGCCAGTAGATCATCCAGGAACTAGTTAAGAAAACCACCTGGGTCAGTGCCCAGACAAGGGGAGGCTCAGAAAATCTTTCTTTGCTCAAGGGGCCGAGAAACTCTGCTAAAGACTTCACTGCAAGAAGAAAAAACACCACGGCCCTGCCTGGGGGGCGAGAAGGGTCCTGTGTGCAGAGAAGGGGGTAGAAAAAGAAAATCAACCAATCTATAAAGTTTGATATATTTTCCTAAAACAAAAAGTGGCATTTGTTCAGGCGGCTGCCTGCCTGTCTCTCTGCCCACCTGCCTTGTTCCGGGTGTGTGTGCCTGCAGGGTATACAGCAGGGGGCTGGTACATGTTTCATAATCATTCTCCCAGGGAAAAGCCTGGATTTGCAGTGTTCACTAATTTCCAGGGTGTAAATCCTCCCACCGTGGCTGATTTCAAGCTCTGGGCATGTTGTCAGTGAACACGGAGTTGGGAGGAGATGTTCAGCAGCAAGCACACCATTCTATACCACTCCTGCTATGTGGATCCGACGCATGTAAATGAGCACAGATTACAGCAAAACGTGGTAGAATTCCTGAAAACCTCACCATCAGCTGCCACGGGCCAGCACAGCCTGGCTTGGGCACAGCCCTGGGAGGGTGGAGGTCTCTGTGCGTATCCACCCGGGTATTCCCAATGTCTCACGCTCTGCCCTCGGACTGAGAGCACGTGTGCCCACAAATGCCCCCAGCCCCACTCCCCGTGAAAAGCGTAAGGGTCCTGCTGCGGCCCGGCCCCCTCTCCACGTTGCCCACCCTTGGATGGCTTCTGTCCTTCCTGTCCCCTAGGCCTCCCACGGTGCCACACAGGCCCCTGCCTCCACCAGCCTGGGCTCCCCGCCCCCCACCCCGCCCCAGGGCTCCAGGCTCTTGCTCACCCCAGCAGGAGCTACAGCCTGCTCTTTGAATCCAATCACACACATCTTCCTGTCTAGACAAGGCCACTGGCTGCCAGGGCCCCAGAGTGAATGAATTCACAGCCCTGCACACCCTGGCACAGCCGCGCTCCACTGGGGCGGCCCTGGGAGCCGGAGGACCCCGCTCAGACTTGGCGCAGCGCTCGGCTTGTGTCCGGGAGCCACGGAGCAGCCCGCACATCCGCCGGGTGTGAGCGTGCGTGAGCGTGGCATGGCGTGTGGCCTGCCCCCACCCCCCCGAGAGTCATCCATCATCCTGGTGCTGAAAAGCGGGAAAACAAACAACAAAAACCCCGGGCCGGCCTCATTTAATGCGAACCAAACACAAAAGCCACAGGAGAAAGCCTTTCCTCTTTGTGCTTCCCTTTTCCGGCCCAGAAACAACAACGGGGCGAGATAAGGGCTGCGTGGGGCCCTCTGGAGGGTTTCAAAGGGTTGGCACCCACCCACCCCAGGCCCACTCCCACTCGCTGATGGCCCGCCCGCGCGGGGCAGCCAAGGCTCCACGCCAGGGACTTGGAAGGGGTTTAAGGCTCGGGCCACAGAGGGGAGGAAGCTCGGCCTGTCAGGAGGCGTGATAAAGCGTCTCCTTATCGGGAGCTTTCCTTTCAACTGCCTCCAGCGAGCCCGGGGCTGGGCCCCATCAAGGCCGAGCATGTTCCTTTCATGTAGCCCCGTGTCCCTGGTCATCGGTGTGTGCGCCCTGCCGGGGTTCGCGGCTTGGGGCCAGTGGCTCAGATGCGACCATGTGCCTCCAAACCCGGGCCTCCCGTTAGCCATGTGGCATCTGCCCAGTCACCGAAGCCACCCGGGCCCTGGTTTTGCCATCAAGAAACCCGAAGAGATTTCAGAGCAAGAGAACCTAGCCGTGAAGATGGAGGGCTTAGGAGTTGGCGGACCCCAGCTCAGGTCCCAGTGACTGACCTTGCTGGCTGCTGACCTTGGGCAAGTCACTCAGCCCCGGCCCCCGACTCCCTGCCCATCAAAAATGCTTGCACACAGGGCAGCTGTCTATTTCCCGGACTTGGAAGGATGAGCGGAGTCCTTAGAGCACAGCTCTTAGAACAGAGATGGCACACAGCAGGTGCTCAGTAAACATTAGACATCATCGGGGTGCCTGGGTGGCTCAGTCGTTAAGCGTCTGCCTTCGGCTTGGGTATTGATCCCAGGGTCCTGGGATCGAGCCCCACATCGGGCTCCCTGCTCAGCGGGAAGCCTGCTTCTCCCTCTCCCACTCCCCCTGCTTGTGTTCCCTCTCTCGCTGTCTCTCTCTCTCTGTCAAAATAAATAAATAAAATATTTAAAAAAAAAAATTAGACATCATCTCCGTTGCATAATTCTTATCATGCCCTCATGGGGCTGTTGCAGACATTGGAAGGAGATTTCGGAGGCAAGTCACATTTGCTGAGGTGAAATCAATGATAGAACAGAGTAATCCTTTTGCTCTCACAGGTGACCCTGCTCACATTTCCCCTTCGGGTTAATGTCCCAGATGGACACGGTGAACCCGCTGTCCTCTCGAGCATCTGTCGGCCCCAAGTGTAAGTCTCATTCGCCAGGCCCTGAACCGGGGGTGATCTCCATTCACATAGGAGATCGGGGGCAGCTCAGTGCATGCTGAGCCCCCATCTTCCATACCAACATAAGCACCAGGTCCCCAAGCATTATGCTCTCCCACCAGGATGGGTGGAAAACACTAGCAAAGAGCCTGGCCCCGGACTTGGAGGCTCTGACCACCAGCTTTCTCGGGCCCCACTGCATCCCAGAACTAACATTCATCGGGGCTATCCAACACCGGCCCCCATCTGCACAAGAAGGATAATAAGAGATACTGCTCCCATGGGCTGCAGTGAACGGTAAATGATATAATACACGTACAGAGCTTAGATCAGTGCCTGGCACACAGTAAGCGCTCAATAAATGTCAGCATCATCATCACCACCACCATCGTTATTAATTTCAAACCTTTCTTTAAGGCAGCTCCCTGGCATCGTTAGTTTATTCATTTTAAGGAGGCCCAGGGGAAGGTTGGGGCCCGCACTGCCCAGCTCCCTGCCAAGCCCTGCACTAGACACTGTACTTCTGTCCATTAGCTCAGAGAGGCTGAGTAAGCGGCCCGAGGTCCCCAGCACAGGAGGGGTGCACCTGGGAATCAGAGGCAAAACCAGAGGCTTCCTGGCCTGTCAGTTCTCTGCTAAACCTGGTCCTCCTATTTCCTCTGTGCAGAAACATTTTTCTTTTACCTTCCAGTGGCAATGCAGCACATCAGTGATTCACCCACACTCCGCTCTTGAGAGGCTTGTGACTCCCCGCCCCACCCGCCCTTATTGAATACCCCAAAGCCCTCTCCCTTTGCTACCACTCTCAGATCCTTTTCGTTCCCTTGGCAACCGCCCCGGGCATCCGAGTCCTGAGACTCGGCACCTGTGAGGTTTGAGGGGCTGGAATCTGGCTGCCAGAAATGAGGCCCCCACCGGGTTGTTCCCCAGCGAGCGAGATGTTCTCACCTTCCACAGCAGGGAGGGCAGAGGTGGGGGAACCACAGTTTGCCAAGAAGAACTTTTTGAAGGAAAGGGAAATGAAGTCTGCTGTTAAAAGGAAAAGCTCACTCTAACTCCTCAAGGATTAGCAAGGCCTGGGCCGCCCAAACTCTGAAGCCCTCTGGGAATGGGGAGAGGGGGCTTCAGAGAGGACAGCCACGTACTGGACCGAATGTGACAGCACACGGGGGGCCCGCCTCCAAGTCATCCACACTTGGAAAGGGGTCCAGTGTGGGACCTAAACGGACGCCCAGCCAGTCAACGGGCCCTGGGTGCTTAGCCATGGCCCCCAGATGGGCAAAATAAGACCCAACCCACCTCTGTGGGGCCAGGATCCCAGCGAGCCCCGAAGCCTCCTTTCTTACAGGGCTTCGAGTGGGACCCTAATATTCAGCTCAGAGAGAATACGGTTTTTCCCTAATCCAAGGGGCGGGGGGGAGTGGAGAAATGGATGCCATCCTAAATACCCAAGGTGGAGCTCGATGCCACCCACAAGGCAGGACTCACACCCAGGTCCCCCACATATCCCAGCGTCCCGAAGCCCACCTCCCACCTGGCCGTGCACTTTCCAAGGTGTGCTGCAGCCCGGGCAGGGGGCCGCAAGGCGCCCGACAACTTCAACAACCCGGGGTCTAAAGCCAAGGAGCCAATGCTTGGGCTCCCCGGGCAAGGAAAAGCACACAGCCACAAACAATAAACACACAGAGAAAGAGCGTGGGAGAGCAGGGGCAGCAGGCGTGTGCCAACGAGCAAGCGCGCCCCATCCCCAGGTACACAGCACGCCCTGTTTACGGGCGCTGTCTGAGCCCAATACGACCCCATTTTTGCACAACACTTTCTGCGCTGTTCTCCCTGACGGCACTTGGTAGAGACCCCTGGTTGAGCACTACACCTCCCAGAAGCCACTTTCCGTGTCTCCACGCAGAGGACACTCCTTCGGGGTCCAGTGGGTGCCACCCCTGCCTTCCACCGCGGGGTGCCTTCCCCTCGGCCCCCAGGGGGCAGGACAGGGCTGAGAGGGGCGATCCGGAACAGGATGGAGACAGGGTAAAATCTGGACACAATAAACAAGCCCGTTGCCTTGTTCCGATACGGACCCCAGGACCCCCATCCGAGCACAGCCCTAAAAGCACGAGTTCAAAGTTAAAGTTAGACACACGCAAAGCTGAAGCCCCAGGGGGAACTCGGAGCTCAACAACAATCCTCCCTTTGACTCAAAAACCACAAGGGAACACCCACAGCATACTTACTGATTAAAAAAGGAAAGTGAAAAATAAGGGTTTTTTTTTTTTTTCTTCTTCTTAATCACTATAAAACTAACTTAGGCCTCTTCCATCAAGTCACGCTTCTGTGTGCCTCAGGCGAGCCCAAGTCACTCCGGGCAAAGAGACGAGAGGCAGAGGAAGCCTGGGCTTGTCCCAGTGAACTGAATTGGTCCTTCTTAATTGTTGTCACTTCCTTCCTCTGCTTCCTTTAGCACAGGAAAGCCACGAGGATCCGCCTGTGTCAGCACACCCACCACCCGAACTCCCAGGGCATCGTTCGTCCGAGGGGCCAAGGCAAAGCGGGGCTCACCGATGCCTCATAGGAACAGCGGTTTGTGTGGCAGATTAAGAGCCTGCTGTGTGTCAGGCACCGTGCTTGGGATTGGGGCTAGAGCAGTGACAGAGGGATGACGGAGAGAGGGAGGGGGGGAAGAAAGGAATGCATCGGGTTATGAATAAAAACATCACAAGTACAGGGGCAGAGAATGGCAGGGGAAGAGGGGGCTGTTCTGACAGAGCAATTAGGGAGAGCTTCTTTGAGGAGGTGACAACTGAAGTGAGACCTGAGCGAAGGAGAGAAGAGAGTCAAGTGGCCACTCAGGGGAGGTGAAGAGCAAGTGCAAAGGCCCTGAGGCAGGAGCCTCCTTGGAGTGGTTGAGGAATTGCAAGAGGCCAGTAGGGCGGTGAGGTGTGAGTGAAGTGAGGAAGAGCAGAGAGGGGGGCAGGGAGCAGGTGACATCGGGTCTTGTCATCCATGGCAAGGAGTTGGTGTGTACTGAGAGGGGAGGCACAAGATTCAGAACAGAGAGGTGTGGACTGATTTACATCTGGAACAGACGGATGTCTCTGGCTGCTGTGGAGAGCAGACTGGACAAGGGGCACAAATGGAGACAGGGAAACTAGTTAGGAGGCTGGTCACCCAGACAAGGGATGATGATGCTTGGCCCCAGGGAGCAGAGGGAAGGTGGTAAGAAATGGCCACTGGCTAGTGGCCACCAAAGTACCAGCACCCCCCCCCCCCATCCTGGCGTTGATTCAAAGACCTGTGACAGATGCCAACAGGTAAACAGGATGCACTAAAAGTTCACAGAGCAAAGAGAAGTGCATGAGAAGGAGAAAAAGATCAGAAATCTGAAATGGTCCTGCTCACTACCCGCATAAGCCTTCTCCTGGGTAAGTCACACATTTCTTCGGGGCTTGGTTTTCTCCATTGTAAAATTACGGGACCTAATTCATAGGGTTAAAATGGGTAATGCAAACCAGTGCTTAGATAAGATCTGGTATATTGTACATGCTCAAGAACTAATACCTTCCTAACCTCTACTTCTAACAGTCTTGAGTGGAGGCTCTGCCCCTTTAGTCACTGTGCGAATTTTATAATTCACATCATCTCTCCGAGCCTCGATCTGGTCTTTTGCAAACCAATGCTGATGGCACCTAGCTCAGGTACTCAGTGTGAGACTGAATGACACATGTTAGCTTAGCGAAAGGCCTGACATGCCAGAAGCCCTCAGTGAAATGGTAGCTGAAGCCCTCAGTGAAATGGTAGCTGAAGCCCTCGGCAAAATGACACATGAATCAGACACACCAGGCATTCGGCTAAATGATTTCTAAGTCTCCTTCAAGCTCATTCGTCCCCAAATTCTAAACAAACAACCCCAGCTTCAAGTCCCTGAATGAGTCAACTTTGGGGCTAAGAAAGCACACAGGTTAAGGCAAGCCAGGTTGAAGAGAGGCTGGAACTCCCACCTCTAAGTGAACAAGATTAAATGCAGGCACTTCTTCTCAGGTGATACCTATTACTGTGAGTCATAAAATCCTGGTGGTTCAGAGGTGGGAGGAAGCTTGCAGAGCTCTCCCCTCCTCTTTTTTGCAGCCAAGACTCCCACAGCTCAGAGAGGAGAAGTGTGTGAGCCGAGGTTGCACAGCAAATGCAGGCAGAGGCGGAGGATGACAAGACTCCCCGCCTGCTGTCCCCAGGCCGTCCGGTCTGACAGTGGGTAGGAAAAAGCAAGCAACGGAAACCCCATCTGGAAAAAGAAAGTCATGGAGTAGGGATGTCTTTTCAACCTGCAGAAATGCCTTTCTTGCTGTCAAGAGTTAAACTCAAACGTCTTAAGGGGCCACGCAGAGAATGTAGCTGAGCGGAGTAACCGGCACAGAGACTGATGAACGTCCCAAACCTAAAGACACGTACACTCAGATTGTGTTCTCTTTTTAAGAATTATATCACCACGGCCACTGCTAAAGTATCTGACACTTTTATGCAAATCAGCAAAAGACACCTCTTCCTCTGCACCCTTTGCAGGCATGTGTCAGAACACTCTTAATAAATATGCAAGTGTGAAAGGTGCCCTCATGTGATGCAGTGTCCTTTGCACTGCCCAGCATGTGAAACTGTATCCAGGGACACACAGAAGACGTCCCTGTGCTGGGAGATGGGCACCTCTGCTTACATTCCATGGTCTCATAAAAGGCACTAAAATGCCTTAGCAAAGGTCACGTGAAAACCAAAAACCAAAACCCACGTTCACTGTCATCACTTAACTTCTAAATCAGACCCGGCTAGCTCCCACCTCCATACTGATGCACACGGTGGACATCAAGAAAGCTCCTGCCCCAGGCCCTTTGCACTGGCTGTCTCCTCTCCTACATTGCTTCCCCCAAGATAGCCATGGAGCTTACTCTATTTCAGTGTAACTCTTCAGAAAGTTCTTCCCTAAATAGCATCCTCACCACCTCACAATCATCTTCCACCCCCTCTCTTGACTTATTTTTTCTTATTGCTTTTTTACTACCCAACAGAGTAGATTTTTTGGTTTGCTGTATGTCTACCTCCAGCAGAATGTCAGCTCCACGAGAGCTGGAGTTCTTCCTGTTCTGGTCACTGCTCTATCTCCAACTCCAAGCAGCAAACATCTTCTGTAAAGGACAAGGTGGCAAACGTGTTAGGCTATGTGGGCCATATGGTCTCTGTGGCCAGGACTCCACTCTGCCCTTGCAGTGTAAGTAAATGTATACAAATAAATGGGCATGACTATGTTCCAATAAAACTTTATTTAGAAAGAGGTGCCAGGCCGGATTTGGCTGGTATAGTTTGAGGACTCCTTGTCCCAGAATAACATGCTTCAAACTCTAACAGGCACACGAATCCCCTGAGGACCTTGTAAAAAGGTAGACTCTGGCTCAGCACGCTGTGGGAGAGCCTAAAATTCTGCATTGATAGCAAGCTCCCAGGGGACGTCTGTGCTGCTGGCCCATGGACCGAACGGTGGGGAGCACCTAGCCCAGTACCTGGCATGTGGTGGAAGACCAATCATTAATTGCTGAATCAATAAAAGATAAGCAGAAAAACACTCATAATCCTATTTAGCACTTTTCTTGCTACTTTTTCTTTTAAGATTTATTTATTTGAGAGAGAGAGAGCACACACGCTAGCACGGGGGGGAAGGGGCAGAGGGAGAGAGAGCCCCAAGCAGACTCTGCACTGAGCACGGAGCCCAATGCAGGGCTCAATCTCAAGACCCTGAGATCACGACCTGAGCTGAAACCAAGAGTCCGAGGCTTAACTAGTTAACTGACTGCACCACCCAGTTGCACCTTTTCTTGCTACTTTTTCATCATGGGTTGAACCCATGCTGACAATATCCATTGCTTTTATCTTCAGTGTATCATTTTCTGATGGAGAGCGAAAGGATACCCGCACACAGAGGTATGATACAAGCCTGGCATCAGGGAAAGCTAACGCTTAACATTCACCTGACGCGGGTTTCCAAAACTACATTCATGAGAATGGTATTTACAGTTTTATGATAAATGTCAAATTAGGAAGATGGGAGTTCCTTAAAAGAAACCTAAAGTTTCGTGGGGAAAGGTCTATCTGGTTAGATACGTGATGTCAAAAAGATCAACTCAGCTTCGCTTCCTATTTGGGAAAATGAAATGCGAAGCCTTTTGAAGCTTCTCAGTAATAACTGCCTTGATCATTTATTGGGGATTTAAAATGCACAGGACATTCTGCCAAGTCCTTTAGAAATGAATATGCCGCTGTTGATGAGGACAGCGACAACAATGGCTAGAAACCCAAGGACACAGACCCCCTCTCGGAAGGATATTCAAGAAGCGGTGACACTGGGACATCAGAAAGAGGAGGTGGCCGCTCAGGTATAGGATGGGAGGGAGGCCTTGCCCTACACGTCTCTAGTACCTTCCCAGTGGTACACCATGTGAATGCATCTCCTCCCCAGAACTAATTTATAAAAGAAACCAGGGAAGTTGACACTTAGTACTGTGCTAATTGTCTTACAGAAATCTTCCTATAGAAATCCTATAAGCAATATTTTGTCCAATTTGCCAGTGGGGAAACTGAGGCCTCAGGAGGTCAGGTTATCCTTCTTTCCCATCACAGCACTGGTACAGTGAGAACAACTCAGGCTGAAGCGCCAGGGTGGACAGGGAGGTCCGTGACCAGCTAACACAGGTCTGATCATCAAGGTTTGCACGTGGGAGCTAGCCCCCCTGCCCCCACTCCCCAGAGATGCTAAGTCTCAAATCCCAGGTGCAGGCTACCCCATCTGGAAAAAGAATGTCATGGAGTGGAGATGTCTTTTAGAACCAGCAGAAATGCCTTTCTTGCTATCAAGAGTTAAGTTCAAATGCCTTAAGGGGCCACACAGGGAATGCAACCCACAGGCCTGTCAGGCTCCAGGCCCCCACACCAGGACAGGTGGGAGTGTCCCCTGAAGTCCACACCCTGGGAGACCGTACCGCCCACAAGCAGGCTATTGTTCTGCACCTGGGAGGGGCCTGTTGGCTGCTGTGGCCAAAACTGGGAGGGCAGAAGCCGGACACCACGGAAGGCAGGAGCCTGGGCCACCTGACAAGGGAAAAAGTTGACTTGATGCTCAACCAAACTAGATTTATTTCCTGAATTTTTCAAAATATTTAAGTAACAATAAGAGCCCTTAGGAATGACCTGGCAAAGTATCTCAGAGTCATTAAAGGTTTCTATCTTTCCTTTGGAGCCAGAGCACCTAGGTTCAGTTCGGGCCTCACTCACTTGCTGTGTGACCTTAGGCAAGTTCCTTATTAACCTCTCTGTGTCTCCAAGTACTGCCTAGAAATAATGGTAGCATTATACCCATTTCTAGATAGAAAGTAATTCCCAACCTAACTCGGGTAGGTGCTATTTTGCCCCTGGGGTCATCACAATAACCTGATATACAGTCGACCAGGTAAGGAGGACAGGAGCAGGGTGCAGGCATGGTGGGAAGAGACTGAAAGGAAATCTAGCAAAGCAAAACCAGTAGTTCCCCAGGTGACAAAGGGTGCTGTTTGGTCTCTTTTTCATATTTTTTAAACAGGAAATACCTATTCAAACAAGAAAAAATAGGGGTGCCTGCCTGGGTGCCTCAGTCGGTCAAGCATCCAACTCTTGCTTTCGGCTCAGGTCATGATCTCAGGGTCGTGATATCAAGCCCCATGCCAGACTCCTCACTGAGCATGGAGCCTGCTTAGGATGCTCTCTCTACCCCCACTCTGCCCCTCCCTCCCACCCCCGCTGTTCACGCTCGCTCTCTCTCTCTCTAAAACAAAACAAAAAAACAAACGAAAAAATAAATAATTGAATAAAAAAGTATGTATGTATGGGTGTATCTGATGCACAGATATATATATATATGTATATATATACACACACATATAATGTCTATATATACATATGTATGTGTGTATATTTACGAATATATTTAATTTCTATACGCCTGTCTGGATATGTATACATACACACACACAAACTTGTTCAAACCTGTGTCAGAATGCTCAGAAGGAGCTAACCCCTAAGCACTGGGCCTGAGGACGACAGAGAACAGTGGGAATGGTCCGGCCAAGCAGCCCCATAGATGCGCTTTTAAATGCTGTCCTGCCACATCCAGACCCGGTGGCCCTGAGCAAATCCTCTGACCCCGCACAGAGAGCCTGTGCACAATGAATGACGAGCACTGATGTCACCCGTATGGGCGGTGTTTAACTCCTGTCCGTCCTGGCTCCGGGACTGCGGCATGAAATCAAAACTTCCATGTAAGAACAAATGCTCCCTTTTTTGCCCTCACAGGGTGGTACGGAGAAAAAAACAAACAAACAAACAATAATAGGAAATGGGAACAGTAAGTGCACACCGAGCCCCTGTGGGGTTGCCAGGCCCCGCTCTATGCACTTCAGCCTGCCGGTCACTGACTCCTTGCAAAGACCCAAGGTGGTAGGCGTGGGTATCATCCCTTCTGGTGAGCTGTGTGACCTTGAGCCTCAGTTTCCTCCTCTGTACCTGAGGTTAATAAGAGCAGCACGACCTCCTGCAGCTGGCATGTAGGGAAAGCTCAGTCAAGGGTCGCTAATGACCATGGGCTCCTTGGAAAAGGCGCTCGCCGCCTCTGAGCCTCTTTCCCCCTGCACAGAGCATTCCTGCCAGAGCCAGCCCACGGGGCATGCTTGTCCCACAGCAAGCGCTCAATAAATAACATGGCTGTGGGCAGAGTCAGCCCACAGTCTTCCAGGAGGCCAGAACAAGTGGCGTGGACCGCCCCACTGCCTCCCAGGGTCTGGAGAATGGCTCTGCGGTGGCTACAAAGGGAAGCGGGCCCCTGCGAGAAGCCACGCCCTCCCCTCCCTCCTCGTGGCACACGGGAGCTGGCGGGGGCTTGAAAATCCACCTCCAGCAGAAGCCTCCTTTCTCACAGGCCCAGAGAAAACCTTCGCTTCACTCGGGGTCCCTCAGCGAGGAGAGTGAGGACAAGCGTGGGACCTGGATGCCCAACACCGGCCCAGGGCTCCGCCCAAAGCTCCTGTGAGGAGCCTCTGTTCAGCCTCGCCCCGGCTTACTCTTGCATTAACCCCAGCTGCAGTGCTCGCGCTGGGGCTCCGCGCGGGGCTAGCTGCGAGCAGGTGATGGATGAATGGACAGGGAAGTGGAAAGATGAGAACGCAGAAGCTAAAAGCCAAGGTCAGGGCAGTACACTAGTTGCCTTTAGGCAAATGATGTTAGTTAGCTTCTGTGCTTCTCTATTCCCCTGTACGATGGGAATAACAGCCCCACCTCACCATGCGGTTGCAAGGATGAAGTAAGATCATATCCATTAACATACAGTGTATAAATAAACGGAGTGCTCACGGTACCCTAGATGAGTCTCAGGTTTGGTTCACTCCACCAGAAGAAGCCTGAACGGACACCAGCATCTAATCTTAGACTAGCACAGCTCAGAAGATCCCAGATCCAAGTCGATCGCTATACTTCTCAACAAAAAGAACAGCAGATTAAATGCCTGCTTTGTGCCAATGATCATGCTGGACACTTGGGTTTAGCATCCTCACGACTCTTGACACAACAAAACAAATAATCTGAAAGATTTAGTCTTCATCACTTTACAACTGAAGAAACTGCCGCCCAGCCTGGGACGTCGAGTCCCAAAGCTAATGAATGCTAGGACTGCCTTGTTCCGAACCACCTGCTTCCCAGAGGCAGTGCAGACCAATGGCTAAATGTAGGCTCTGGCTTCCGGCCTCCTATGTCCAAATCAACGCCACCGCTTACCAGCTGGGTGACACCAGGCAAGTTGCTTAACCTCTCTGTGTCCCAGTTTCCTTGTCTGTAAAAGGAGAGTAGTAATTCTACCACCTACACTCCATGGCATCACTGCAAAGATTAAGTAAGTCACTCTGAGGAAAGCACACAGTAAATGCCCAGTAGGTACAGCTCCGCATTGTTACAACAGAGTGCCCGGCCCATAGGAGGGACCCAAAAAGTTGTTTGGGGAACACATCAAGTTTCCCTTATATGTCCCCACTGCTTGCCAGACATATTGCAAGCCTCAGACTTAATCACTCTTTATGGGACAACTCTTTCTCCAAGATTCTGGAAGCTTTCTGTTTTCTCCCTACATCCAGGGGCAATGTCTCACTGATTCATGACTATTTATCTTCTAGTGTGAACCGAAAGCACATCCTGCTTACCATCGGTGTGCATTTGGCACACAATGTGTGCACACGATATAGCATCCAACCCCACCCCTGTTCGGCACCCACACCTTTGCCGGCCCCGCCCTGGACACCCCCCCCCCCCGCCCCCGCTCCTCCACCCGGCTCATCCCTGGAAGCCAGCACCCATCTTTGTTCTTTCACAAAGCCTCCTTGACCACTCGAGGTCACACACAGGGGACCACATCTGGCCAAAAGATGCCCTTGGTTTGGACTGCGCTCTTTAGAATTTTTAAATGAACGCCTAGTGTTACGATCGAGAGACTGGTATAAGCAAGGGGCGGCTGATAAGGATGGCTCCTTCCAAAGCTGGCGTCAGCATCCCCACCCTGCCCCAGCCCCATCTTCACACGAAAAGGCTGGGTCAGGCCACCCCTAGAAGAGGTCTTCCCTCCGAAAGTCAGCGAGGTCTCCGTGGGGACTGGTGGGGTCGCTCACCCTGGGGACTCCGGCCTTTCCCAAGACTACAGCCACACCCATGCCTCTCGACCAGAGCCAATCTCTCAAATAAACCAGTTAGCCCGGCTTTCAAAATATACCCACGATCCGACCACTTCTCATGCCCTCCGCCCCCAAGCCCGGTCCAGCCACTCTCCCCCTCTCACCTGGACTACAGCTGCAGTCCCCAACCCCGTCCCTGCTTCTTCCCCGGGCCCCCCCCCCCCACCCCCCGCAGCCTGTTCTCATCTGCACAGCAGCCAGAGGGATGCTGCTACACCCTGAGTCAGAGCCCAGCACCGCCCCCCCCCACTCACTGACAACAAAAGTCCTCAGCGTCCAAAGCCCGAATCTGCCCCTCCCCATTCCTCTGGGCCTCCGTCTCCTAATCCCTCCCGGCTCACCCCTGCGCCTCTGGCCACCTCTGTGTTCCCAGTCCGGGGCCGGCTGGGCCCAGAGAGCCCCTCATCCCCGATCCCTGCACATTTTCCTCTTTCCTCTCCTCCTTTGCTCCGACACCACCTGCTCAGTAAGGCCTCTTGACCCCTCCCAATTCCCCTTGGCCTGACAGTCTTTCCCATCGTACCTACCACCTTCCAGCAGACTATTTAACCTTCCTACTTCTTAGATTTATTGTTTATCTCTCCACAGCCAGAACGGCAGCCCCGCGGGGGCAGGGGGTCTTCGTCTGTTTGGTTCACAGCCGCAGTCCCAGCGCCTGGAACCGTGCCTGACACATGGAAGGTGCTTGGTAAATCTTTCAGACAAATGGACGAATAAGCAGAGGAGCCTCTAGGGATCTCGGAACACACTCTCCTCCTCAGAAACTTGAGCCACCCCTCTGTGCTTTCCCTCCCCAGAGGGTCGGCCTGAACCCTCTGGAGAAGCAAACACAGCAGCTTCTAGACAAATTAGCAACTGCAAGACCTGCTTCCTGTTTCATGTCTAAGAAGTGGGGGGAGGGGGGAGCCTCACTGAGCACAGCATCTGGTTAGTCAAATAGAAGCCCACGTGTGCAGCCCATCGCCAAAGGGGCGCTGCTCACTGTCAGGACTGGTAAGGAGAAAACCCCACCTGGCTTCTCTCTGTCCTCTCGGACATATAATTTAAAGTGAGTCACAGAGAGGAGGATAAAGGCTAAAATCCGACAGGATGAAAATCACAGCCTCGCCATCCGTTTTAGGAGATGAAAGCTTGGAGGCGTGACTGGCTTCCTCTGGACGGGGGCAGGGAGGCGAGGTGGACAGGTGCGCCCCTGGCCTCCAGCTCCCCGCCCTACAAAGCTCGTCACTCTTACCCGGCATGAAACACAGATTCAGTTTCTGCATCTGTAAAGTAGTTCTCCTAAAGGAACTACCTATGTTTTTTCCATACGTCTGAACATCTGTTCGAAAGAATTGTCTTTGGAGGTGTGTACTATGGTTACATCTTCTCATTTTGATTGTTGTCTAACTGAAAGGATGCCTTTCCGAGCATTCTTTCAGCTGAAAACAAGCCCCAGAGTGGTAAGCATGTATCTTGAAAGCCCCCAGCACCAGGATGGATAAGGAATGTGACAAGGTGTCCTCTACCAGGAATTTCTTTGCAGGAATATGCCTAAAGGGCCTGGAAGCAGGCAGGGAAAGCACATTATGCAGGCCAAGTTCAGCTGGGGTATTAGGAGATCCCATAAGCTGAGGAGCTGTGGAAATGCTTAAAGCCCAACTTTGCAAAGCAGCCTGGACATGGAAGTTCTGTCCACCGAAGGACCCCTGCATCCTGCCCTGAACCAGAACCAGGAAAGGATTGCTGGGTTCTGCCAAAGGGCACGTGGCACTTTCTCCTCTGCGGTTCCCTTTCTCATCTGCTCCTTGCCAGTCAAAGTCAGGCCAGAGAATGAAGATTCCCTGGCTCCTGGGAAAGAACCATAAGCTTGTTCTATTTCAATGGATTTAAAGCTTTATAAAAGAAACAACGTGGGCCTGGCTGCTCACAGTGCTCCTTTCACAACCAGACAATTCTTAGAAATCATATAAATATAGTCTCTCTCTTATCTCCTTTTCTATTTGATAAAACTTGAAGTAGCACAGACCTTATTTACCCCCAGAGTATATGAACTTGAGGATATTTGCCTGGAGCCAAATCGAACCCAAAGTTTGACTTAGTAAGCCAACAGTTAATAACCAGAAATTTCAACATGGAAATTCAGATTCCTAGCTTCTCCTGAAGAAAACCTCTAAAACCCAACCATGCTGGGACCCCCATTCCCATGTGGTACAACCAAGGAGGGCTGAATAGTGGCTGCCTCCTGCAGATGAGGCACACACTCTGCTATGCCTTACTCCCCACCACTCCCTAGTGCTTCCTGACCTTTGGCCAATTCGGCCATTTCTTTTCACTGCCTGGCCCCCACCAGCTTGTCAGTTCGTGATCCTGTTTCTCCATCTTCTTTGGTTCTCTCCTTAGTCCATTGCTTCTGGAGAGACGCAGGTTCCTATTAGGGTGTGGGAAATAAACCCTTCCAAGTGGATCTGTGCTAAGCGTTCTAGTGACGGCACACGTGATCCTGTGGCATTCCACAGGCCTGAGAGGTAGAAAGTCCCATACTTTGCTTCCGAGCTCTGGGCTCTTAAGTCCAACTGCCTGTTGACATCTTTACTTGGACACCTCACAAGCCCTTCCAACTTCCTACACCCCGAACTGAAGTCATCATCTTCCCTTAAGAAAATGATCCCTTCCCCAGTCTCCCCACGTGGCACGCTGACACCATCCTGCACCCAGGTGCCCTTCCCCTCCCATATGAAAGCCAGCAACTGAGTCCTGGAGGTCACACCATAGAGTCCCTCCCCACCCCTCCCCTCCCACTGCCCCCTTGTCCTCCT